>NC_086234.1:19793750-20417500 GCF_036321145.2 Pelmatolapia mariae | reverse complement strand
CTGAAGCATTCTCTTGTTGTTCTGAGATCAGATCTGACAAACGAGGTGGGATGCGACTGAGAAACCAAAGGACGTTGCACGTTCATTGCATAAAGACAGGTCAAGCATAAGACAGCCACCCTAAAGCACATGCTGCTTTATCCTTCTTTCTGACTCTAAGAGGGGACATAATTTACAAACCGCACATTGCGTTGTATTCAGTAAAACTTAAAACTAGCAACTAAGATGATAAACTCATCCACAAAGTGTGTACTGTTCAGAGATCACGTGAGCAGCAAATTCCTATTCTCATGAACTTCTGTACAATCACCTCCTGGTGGCCATTAGAAGCAAGCTAGTTTGAGGCACTTAGGTTAGCTTGTAGCTTAGCTTAAAATTTTAGCTAAGCTACATTCACCACTTGTGATCAGAACAAGCACCATCCAAGCACAAGCATGAATGAGAATTTTAAGATATAACATTTAAAAAACTGGTTAGCTGACTCGAATCATCGTGAGGTGGTGTTATATGTGCTAGCATAAACAAATTAACCTCGCAATTACCTGAGCCTTCCCCTGTTGAATAGCTGCCTACAAGCAAAGACATAATTCCAGCTTTACCACGTGTGCGCACTGCTGACGTAACGTGAGAATCCCGTTATCATGTACTGAGCTGTAAGTCGACGGTTGGCAACGAGTCCAGCATAGAATCAGTGTTAAAGGGATAAAGTGGCGGGATAGAAGTCATTAGGTAGTTACAAGTAAAACACAGGTTTGCAAAAACTGCTGAAATGACATGTCGCCGACTCACTGCAACTCCTCGCAGAAAAATTGAACAAAGATGTAAACCCAACTTCCCAAGAGATTCCTCAACTCAAGTTTCCTACACTGTAAAGGAATCAACAAGAGACAAAACAGAGGTACAGTATTTATAGAACTCGATCTCATGTCTTAGCACGAGTCTGCTCTTGCGGTCACATATTTGGTCGGTTGGGCCTGCTCTGCACCTTCAAAAGATTTGATCATTCATAAACCATCACACGGGGTCACAACCAAGTTCAGCTCTTACACGGAACTGAGTGCAAGTCTAATCTCATGCTGTAACAGTTTCGGCAAACTGAGCAAGGAGACTCAGTTCAGTTTGGCTCATCAGCATGCTCTCATTTAGTGGAACAAACTGAACAGTTGTAGGGGAAGGAGGAAACAAATCCACAGGGAATCAGGTAATTAGTCACGGGATTGAGAGAGAGAGAAAAAGAGAGGGCGAGAGAGAGGTGGTGGGTTGGGTCGTTACTCATAAACGCTGCGTCGCATCAGAGGCAATTACCACAACCACAACAGTCCACATCTGAGTCACACACACACACAGGAACACATGCGTACAGTACCCTCACCTCAACGACGTCCCGACGCCCTAACAACCACAACCACAAGTGCCTTTAGCTGTCTGCCAATCTGTCTCTGACACACACACATATACACACATATGCAAGAAGGAGGGTATTGGGATAAGTCAAGAGCAAGATGGGGTAGCAGCGAGTATTAAAAGACAAATCTGTGTGTGTGTGTGTGTGTGTGTGTGTGTGTATTTATACAGCTGGATCCCAAGCATCAGAACACACACGCACACACACACAGTGATCAAGACAAACACACACACACACAAGCCAGAATATTTAAAAGTCGAAATCTTTCCATCTTTTGCTTTTGATATCCGCAGCCTCTGTAGTCATAATAAATTTGTAGGAAACGAAAAAGACACTCGAGACTTTCATTTTCCATCTTCCCCTATTCTCTTCCTCCCTCCTCTCGCGCACGCTCTCCTCTCTCACAGCAGATCGTTGCAGTGTTTTCTTTTTCTTTCCCCCCCCCCTCCTCCCTCCAAATCCTCTCTTGTACAAATGTAGATCAGCGGCCTTTTCAGCCAGTCATAATAAAACACAGCTTGTGTAAGGCTGCTCTCAAGGCCCCTGGCAATGCAGACTCTTGCACAGACGTATACTGACACTGACACGTCAAATACACACTGATGCACACATAACGCTACCTATATCAAGTCTAGTGCAACAGACGATAGAAAAGAAAGACAACTTTCACATGAGCAATGGGCTTTTTAAAAAGAAATACAAATCTTGGCCACAAAATAAAATTGTATTGAATGAAAAAGAAGCTTGGGCGACTATTTCAAATAGCAGTGCTGTGATTTAAGCTTAGCAATGTAAATACTTTGCATTCCTTCCTGACTTTCTTCCCACAGCTGTTCTTTAATCTCTAACCCCTATCAGATCTCTGTCCTTCCCCCATCTCTCCATCTTTTTTCCATTTACTCATTACTTTCCTTTTTCTCTCCCCCCCCCCCCCCCCCCCCCCCCATTCCCTTTTCCTGTCACCTGACTCCTGACCCTCTCTGTCTGTTTTCTGTTGGTTGAGTTGAGGAGAAAATCATATTTGCCCACTCTGTCTCTCTGGCCTGCTGATATGGAAAATCATCTGAGAGGCCAGCCACTAACATAAACCTCATTTCTGTCCCTGTTTTTCTTTTCTCCTCCCCTTCTTCCTCTCCTCCTGGCCTGCGTTTCCGCCTTTGTTTTATCCTGATCCACACATTCCCTTTCCATCTGTCACCGCTGCATCCACTTGGAGTTTCCCCTTTTTCTCAGCAGAAACACCAATAGACAAATGCAAATATGCTGAATTAGCCTCAGTCGATGAAGGAGCGCAGACGCTACTCATCAGTGCTTTTAATCTTCTGATCAGCTGCAAATATCCATTCATTCAAATATTCATTGTGACCCCCAGTGATACTAGGATTGTATACCACCTATCTCTGTGTTTGCATGTGTTATTTGCCACATATAGAAGTTCCCAACCAAGTAGATAGCTACATGAAGTCTCCATGGCAGTAATTAAAGTAGAAAACATATTCGTATCCCTCCCATTTTTTTCCGAGTTGGCATTGTAACTTGGAAAAGTGTATAAACACACAGCCAGCGAATCCTCCGATGTTGACAATCCAAAGTAATAAAAATCAGCTTCTATTCACAGTAATACAGGCAGCTGTACTTACAGTGAGCAAAATCTGCTTTAGTTTATTCATGATTGACTGTAATGTGATTTGCTGAGGGGAAAATCCACTCAAAAACACTTAAACACTGTTTTAGAAAAAAAGGGGCTGGATATGTGCCTTACTTTTCTGGGCAGGTTTTTGCGGCTTGGCATATTTCTGGTATTCTCGTGGATAACATGGGGCCCAAAAAATAAAATTATATATATATATATATATATATATATATATATATATATATATATATATATATATATATATATATATATATATATATATAAAATATGGATGTTGTTTTATTTCCAGCAAGAAAATTCAGCAGGATAAATGTCAGGATTACACGCCATCGTTTACGGTCACAGTCACCACTACACTGCTGTCTCTCCAGAAGGAAAAATGTATAAATAGCTAAAAAAAAAGAAAAAAAAAAGAAAAGGAACTTAAAAATGAGAACACAGTTGCCAGTGAGAGTGATCGTATGGGCCTATTTAAGGGGGGGAACCTTTAAACTGAACCAAGAGGAATGTTGACTCAAACCATACAATGAAAATGCCCTTTTTATGGAAAAAAGAAAAAGGTGAACTCGTGACTGCTTTAATCAAGGATCAACCAATCAGGCCTACTTAAAAACCTTGGCAGTCATGTTTAGAAACAATAACATCATAGACCCTTTCATAGAGAAATCCAAGGCAAGTGTCTGATGAAGGAATGCGCCCAAAACATCAAGGTTATTTTCTCTTTTTTACGTTATAAAAAGATCTGCTTTGGCATTTGTTAAACCAATTAAGTTACACTATATGCAATATAATGCGTCAATTCAGACGAAAATGCTTAAAAGTGAGAAAAGATATAACTCTGCAGCCTCTTTTGTGTGCTTCGGCAGCTACTGAAGAGTGCTTGATGAAGTTTACTGTGAAAAAACAAAAAAAAAAAGCATGAAACAGGACAGAACATTCCAAGGTTTCTCACTCTTCGAAAGAGGAAGAAGAGGGAGATGAAGAAGAGAAGCGAGAGAGGGGAAGAGGAAGGCAGATTTGTTGCAAGTGGTTAAGAAAAAAAAAAGTCCTGTGGTAAAAGAAGCAAACACAGATAAAGTGATGGAGGTATATTCTTTGTTGCATCTCACTGAATGGACTGCTGGTGATCGATACATACACACACACACCTGGAAGGATGATGAGTTAAATCAATCTCCATCCGATGGAAGATCAATAGCCTCTTGTGTTGTATCGTCACATTTGCCAATTAACAAAAGCCTCTGTGCTCCCACTGATATACTGAACTCTCTCCTACATGCACATTTACACACACACATACTGTCACTCGCAGAAAGAGCTCGAGAGTCTGAAACTGCAGTCTGTGTGTGTCTGTCTGTGTGTGTGCGCGCGTGTGTCAGAGGTTCTGACTCTCGTTAGCTTGGCTGTTACGCTTATTGCCGTACACTTGGCAACCTCTCGTCAGTCCGACCCTTTCATAAGCCTCCAACCACCAAGGGCCCTGGCACTGAGCCTTCAGTCTGTGTGTGTGCATGTGTGTGTATATCTAAGTGTGTGCGTGTCTGTGTGTTTAGGGCCAGGAGTCAAGCCAGACCTTTTTGATCTGTTTTGACACCACGGAATTGCACAAGTGACAGGGCTACTCAAACAAGGCATTCGTGGAAGGCGCTTAGACACACACACACACACACACGCACACAGGTCCATAAAAGCATTATGGCACTGGGGACACAAACACATTCAATGTGTGAGTAAGCGCCCAAGCGGTGCTTACAAAGAATATGTTCAGGGGAGAAAAGGAGTTCTTTTGCTCGACTAGATCCAGATAGCATTTTCCTTCTGCTCTATCTTATTATTCATCAACGATTCCTCTTGACTCATTCATGTTAGAGAGAGTAGGGTGTGCAAGCAAAGCATGGCATGTCGCCTGGGACGAGCAGCTGCACTGAATCACATTACGTAGGGAAGAAGAGAAAGGACAGAGGAAGAGAAAGGGAAAGAGAGAGAGAGAAAGAGTGGAGGGGAAAAATGAGATGAAAGAGCTACAAATGAGAGATTTCCCTGTGAGGCGCATAAATCAGCAGACTATGAACAGCACTGCTCAAAGCCTGACTCCCAGGCTGCGGACTAGAGCCTCGCCATCCACGCACACGCACGCACAGACACACACACACGTTCTCTCTGCTACCATCTCTGCACATTCACTGCTGTAGCAACATTCCTATCTCACAGCACCTACACGTGTGTGTTTAAACATCAAACAACAGCAAGTATCCTAAAAGAAAAAGCACCGAATCTGCTGGCTGTTGCTCCATGAAGATTAAATGAAATCAAAAGCTGGAAGAATTAAATGAACAATGAGAAGAAAACGTTGCACCTTGCCTACCTCACCCCCGGCTCGAGCCCCCCCCACCCCACACACACACATACACACACATGCACACCCTCTGGAGTTGTTCAGATTTTTCCACTGGCGAACGTAGTCCACAAACGCGCCGCTAAACTTTGAGGAAAGAGGAAAATGTTCCTGCTTTTGACCACAGACTTTCTGGACGCCACACACCCACCCACCCACGGCTGCAGGAAGGACCATATATGGCTTCGAAGAACAGGAACTCACAACGGGAGAGATTCTTAGGAAGCAGGGTGGATGGGGAGGGTTTGGCGGCGGGGCTGTCAGAGTAAGTTTTTCCAGGTTTTACCAAGGAAAACATGGGAATTTGGAGAACAGGGGTCATATGAGACTGGTCTGCTGCCTGGGTCAGAATGAAACACAAATGGTATGTGCAGGCACATGCAGACATACACTAATCAAAAGCATAAGGTTGCTGATATTTCAGGAAAGCCTGCGGTGAGGGTCAATAATGCAATTCCGCATGTGTGCGTGTGCGCGCGTGTGTACAGGGATGTGTATGTAGCACCAACCCACCCCCAACTCCCCACAGTTACCACCACAGTGGTTTTGCAGCTCTGGTATAGAGTGAAGAAGCCTGTTCTGGAAGATTTGGTCGTCATCCAGTCTGACATGCCCGTGCCACGCCTCTGTGGTCCATTCAGCCTCCAGCCACAGCAAACACACACACACACATTCACATACACAGGCTATAATGATTCGAAGCTGCATGGACCTGTGTGCGGATTAAATACACCTGGGGTCAAGACGCCAGGAAGAGTGAGTCTAACAGAAAACACAGCACCGTGAGCTGAGAGCAGAGTGTGTTTCTTTGTATCAAGTCATATCCAATCATGCGATCTGCTGAAGTTAAGACACAATTAAATTCTGACACCTAGCCCTTTATACTCACTCCTTATATAACAGATTAAGACGCTGCCCTTAATAAACACTTGTGGTTTGGTGCCGCAGCCCTGTTACTTATCAACAGTAATTTATGATTACAAATATGATTGAAACCCAACCTTAGGTAAACAATGTGTCAAAGCTGTGCAAGGCAACGGGTCAGTATTTAGATTGTATTAGATCCACTGAAGCACTCAGTATTGTACATTAACAATGCATCCTATGCGGCTTGTAGATGAAAGGGGAGGCTCAAAACTCCCCTTTTAGCCTCTTTGCACTTATTGTTTTGGCTGTTTAATACACCTTTATTTATATATAAGGACAAATAATGAGCTGCTGATGAGAGCAGAGCATTTTTTTTGCAGAAAAATTTATTTATATATATATTTAGTTTATCGACTTAACATTTTTAGGAAGCCAGATACACACATGACTCCACGTGCAAGCTTTTATTGCTTAATATCTTCCAGAGGATGTGTAAATAACCATGACTGTGGTATCTACACTTGCTTGTGATCATTAAAGAATTGATAATATACCACAGCTCTGTCCTCAATCAAAAAAAGAAATTCCTAATTTACAGGATATACTAGCAAGTGTGATCTAAAATCGGTAACAAAATCTTACTTCAAAGTATACAGCTGGTTTTAAATGTGGAAAAAAATACTTAAGAGAAGGAAAAGCTAGTTATTTTAAGTGATGTAGAAATAAATGTAAGCCATGTCAAATACTCTTCCTTTTATCTTAGGCTGAAGTTAAGACTTGAATCTATTTATGTTACTATGAAGGTTACAGATCGCAGCCCGAGATTTGCAGCAGGAGTGCAGCACAATCCCGCTTCATCTAAAGTTAGCACAGACTCCAGTGGAAACAAACACACCTACGCAGCAGAAGCGAAGCAGGAGGACGGCTGCAGAGGGGAAGACAGCATCCTTTAACCAGCAGACCCAGATTTAACCACATCCATGTCAGCAAGCATCCACCCTACTGAAGTGTCCTTTGGCGAGACACTGAATCCCTACGTGCTACCACCAGTGCTTCGACTGACCCTAAAGTCAGATCTTGCCAGCAGCCCAGAAAAAGGTGAATTTCCCAGCAGGGATCAAGTATCACATTATTTTTTGAAATATGCTACTTGCAAGCCATCTGCAGAGCTCTCCTCAGTCCTACACCACTGAGACTCATATCTCAGTATCACTGGAGGAAATGTGTCTGCGCAACTATGTGTGTGTGTGTGTGTGTGTGTTCAACTATGGTGTGCCGTATCACCCTCCATCATCATGAGTTGAGGGGTTGTGGTTCCTAGAGAAGCACTTTACTTAAATTAGACCCTCAACGACTCGACGTGCAGGTGTCATTGTGTGTATATGTGCATGTGCGTACACTCGTGTCTGCAAAGTATACTGAATGAATGCACGCATGTGTGTGTGGGGGCGTCAGAAAGTCAGTGTGCGTTTGTGTGTGAGAGAGGGAGAGAGGAGACTGAATGCCGAGAGAAGAGCGGGATCAGCAGACGGCGAATGCGAGGGAGAGAGAGGGAGAGAGGCAACAAGGGAGGAAGAGGAGAGGATGGGGCGAGCGAGAAGGGTGGGAGTCTGCGAGGGAGAGAGTGAGCAACAGAGAGAGAGAGAGAGAGAGAGAGAGAGAAAGCAGGTGAGAATAACCCAGTCTGACCTTACTTCAGCACGGCTTTTCCATTCTTTATATTCCCTCATTGCTGTAATATTTACACAGGAATAAAAGATTATTAGAGCGATCCACAGAGAAGAAATGAAGAGGAAGAGGGGGAGGGGGGAAATATAAACATAAGGAAAGATGAAGACACTCATGAAGGTAGAAAAAACCAAAGGGAAGAAACCTCAGATTAGAGAGTCTATTGATTATTATTGTCATCAATTAGGTTGCCAGATTTTCCGGATTTGTCTCGTACTGTGGGAAAACTGTTTTGTTTGCTTTCTTCAACCAGCAGCCAAAACCTTCAAGCTTCAAATTTAATTGCTAATGCAAAAAGAAGCAGAAAATCCTTACGTGCCAATATTTGGCATTTGCTTAAAAATGATTCAGATATTTAAAAACAAAAAATCCTTATCAAAAGAGTCCAATCACTTCAGCTTTTATACGTTATTTATGAACGTATCACAGACAAATCTCTAAAAATAACAATAACCAATAAAGATCCCCAACGTCAGGAAAAACACGCTTGAAATGTTATGAGATTAAAATGTACACAGATTTAAAGTGCACTTTTTAAATGTGTCTCTCCACAACAGCAAATAATAACTCGCAGATGTGCAGATTAAATAAATAACATCTGCCCATCAATCATCAACATTTTAATGAAACACAGAGCTGGAAGAGTTCAAGTCCTAATTTGTTAATTGTAAAGAAAAAATGTCAAATTTATTAGGTTACATTTCACCCAAAATTTGGACTTTATTCTGTCTTACCTGATCTTAAATGACATACCTTAAGGTTTTAGACTACCATGGAATTTTCTGATAATCTACAATGAAACTGATAGTTAGATCTAAAACAATACTGTTATTTATTGTTCTGGGATAATGTAGACATGCCCACTGCTGTTCACCCAAATAATGCAGTTTTGTTCAGGTATAATTTGCAACAAATCTGTGACTAATAAAAACCTTTTTTTATGATTTGCTTGTTTGTTTTAAGAAAAAAACTGAATATGCAGAAGAGAGAGCACAGGTATGACATCCAGGAAATAGTCATCCCACTGGGATTTTTAACCAGGAATCCAATGCTCAGGGGGGGTGCATGCTCAGTTGGGATGTCCCCTGAGCACTCGGCTATTGGATCGCTCCAATTAATTATTTCTTTGCTGTTATATATGGAATTTTGAGGGGTTTTTTTAGCAATACTTGTTTTTTTTCCTAGACCAGACTGGACCTTTGAGAATGACAGAGCATCACTGTGCATAGTGTTTAGGTGATGAATTGATGTTACCTTGTTTTGACAGAAATGCCTATAACGCTTTCGTAAAAGGAAACCAAATGAACAATGCTGTTTGTAAAAAGAATAATAATTTTAAAAAATGCTCATTTTGCTAAATCGTTTTTAAGGTGGTGCAAAAAAAATCCTCTTTGCAAGAAAACACTGAATAATTTCTCACATCACAATAAAAAAAGAAAAAGATAAATCCAGGCTATAAGCCATGTCATGTCTTCAGCGCTTCACTATTTCCCTGAATGCCCAAAACTGCACAGACTTAAAAGACGAATTTTCACACCAAACTCAACGTCACATTGCATGTTGAGAAATCCCCTATCAGAAAAAAAGGTAAACATCCTGGCATAACTGCAGCCTTCCGAGCAGCAAAATAAATCAGTATGCCACAACTGAAAAGAAAACACAGGGCTGCTTCTTTGTTCTCACGGTTTCTTTTATACATATATATAAATATATAGAAATATGTAGGATTATACAATTTAAAATATATGTCTTATTTCTAATGTTTCTTTTTCTCCCCCTCTGTACAGAAATGCATTGTATTGAGTATTTTGTAGTCTAGCTTTGGATGCAACGTTAATATCTGTTCCACTAACGTTTATTTGATTTGAAAAAAGACAGAGCCTGCACAAGTTAAGCAAAATGATAAAACGCAGCGAGACCAGCACTGGGAGCTTCTGAGAAAGCAACACATTCATACAGACGCGTACACATGGAGAGCAGAAAAGCAAAAAAAAGAGAAAAAAAGCCATACGTATGTGAGCATCGGCACACAAAGAAGTCCTTGTATTATGCATGCATGCATGCTTCCAAACATTACAAAAACACACATCAAAACGACCGGAAAAGACAGTAGGTGGTTATTAAAGAGACAAGAGAGAAAAACAGAGAGAAAGAGAAGAGACACTTTACCGGCAATCAAAGATGCAGAGGAGAGGAGACAGGAAGAGAAGGAGAGGGAAGTGGAGGTAGAGAGAGAGAGACGTGCAAAAAAAAAGGGAAGAAAAGGGGAAAAAAAGGGAGAGTTTGCTTTTAATCAGCCTGGATCCAAAATTTAGACAGGCACACACAGAGGCACGAGCAGTCCCTGTAGGATTAGGGCCTTGGCACTGTGTGTGTGAGTGTGTGAGAGTGTGAGTGTGTGTGTGTGTGTGTGTGTGTGTGTACTGTGCACGTCCCACGAGACTGATTAGCCATGAATGACTGATGACGGATCTTTGCTTCTTTTTTTTTTCCCTCCTCCCTGCTCTCTCTCACTCTTGTTTTCTTTCTCACTACTCTCAGCTCGGGCAAGAGCATGGGAGAGGATACTCCCTCTCCCTCACACACAGACACACACACACACACAGACACGCACACACACACACACACACACACAAAGCTGCACACAGCTCCATGTATATTCAACAAAGGCTCCTGAATATACTTAATGCTTTCATGTGTGTCACTGTGTAACGATCCATGCTGTTCCACACAGCTGCTTCTCTCTTTTTCTTACTCTCTTCCTCCTTCACAATCACACACACACAAATATGTACCTATTTCCTATTTAGGAGCACATTAGCTGTATTTCACACCAAATACTAAATCTGCTCAATCTGTATGACAGCAGCAGTTTGACTCTTGAAAAACACTGAAGGGTCCTGCATTCAGGCGGCAGGCCGACCACTCTGCCTCCTTTAACCTCACCTCCAGATGAACCTCGGGCCACCGCCATCCATCTAAAGCCCTGACAGCAAAACAAACTGGACATAGACCTGCCTGAATGGAGGCCATTACAATATGAATGAGCCAAACAGAGCTGAAATGAATCGAGTGGAGAAGCAAAACACAACAGCTGAGAAAAGGGCCCGGGCTGAGTCAAACGAGTCAGCTCAAGTGACGATGAGTCAGGCAAAATGTGACCCCGAGACAGGGTAAAAGCAGAGGCCTGTCTCAGGTGTCCGTAGCCGTTCTGATAAGGGTTACCTTGCCGTGGTGCTTGCAACGCTCTGCTTTTTCAGGGGGTGCAGACCTGTGGATCCACCGAGACTGTGACATCATGTCTGTCCCCCTGCTAAGTGATGTCACCTCCCTGTCATGTTGCGTAAATAGGGAACTGCCTTGACCCCTCTGAAGAGGAGAGAGGCCATAAAATAGCTGGGAATTACAGCATCTGCACACTTTCTTTGCACATATCTGGTGAATTTTTTCATGCAGTCATGTCATGAATAAGAGCCACACCGGCGAACAACTTATATTGTTTTTTATGCGCATGCACACACACACACACACACACACACACACACACACACACACACACACACACACACACACTCACACATACAAAGCCCCCGTCTTCCTGTACAGAGTAAGAAGCTGTTTTAGCCTTGTGTTTTGCGGGCTGTTTAAAATGTCATTTTTCTCTCGTTTCTCTGACTTCAAAGGCGCCTCACTGAGCTCTCACTCCCTCTTGCCAAGTCCTCCAAACGTTTCTGATTTAGTGAGTTGGCCACGGGCCGAGTAGCACCGGGACGGGCCCGTTAACAACTGTCCGAGTGGTGGGGGAGAGGAGGTGAGGAGGAAGGAAAGGAAAAGGGAAGAGAAGAGAAGGGAGAAACAAATGAGACAATGTGGAAAAGGGAGAGGAAGCAGGCTGAAATTGAGACAGAAATAGGAGGACTGCTGAGAGAAGGTCTGCTAACAACGCGAGGAGGCGATGGGCGTGTGGGGAGTTAGACAGAGACGGGAGATGGATATAAGAGGTGGGGGGATCGATTGAAAAGAGAGGAGAGAGAGAGAGAGAGAGAGAGAAAAGGGGGTGGGGTGAAGGGGGCCATGGCTGTGAGGAGGAGGAGGAAGGAGGGTTGGAGCACCACTCGAGAAGCTGAGAGGAGCAAATGCAATAGTGAAGGGGAAGTGAAAGAGGAAAGCAGAAGGAGGAAGAGGGGAGGGCGAGCGTGCGATTAAAGAGGGGTGAGGAAGAGGGGGGGGGGGGGGGGCAAAAGGCCTGGCCAGTGAGAAACAGAAGAAGAAGGAGAAAGAGGAAAGAGGAGCAAGTGACAGAGAAAGAGGAAAAAAAGAGCGCATGGACACAGGAAGTCTGGCGCTTTCCAATCACATGCCAAATCATCAGATGGTGGTGTGTGTTCACACCCTGGAGATGTCGCAACCAAACGCACCCCACACCCTTCAAATCACTGCTACCGACAATAAGCAGCTGTTCTCGTGTTGGAGGAGAGTTGGAGATGAGACAAAAGTCTTCCTGTCACAGTGGCAAGTGCAACTTCAGAACAAATGCAAGCTTCACTCCAAACTCAAACATCAAAAGATTTTTACTTAATTTGTGTAATTTTTTTCCCCTTTCTACTGATGTGACCTTTTACACGCCTTAAATCTCAGCCACAGTTACTCCGAGGTCAATTTGACCTTATTGTGGAATATATTTAAATGATGCGCCACGGTTTGCTTGAAATATCAAAGCATACACAAAAGTCTCATTTGTAATGGAAATGCCTTTAATGACTTTACCGGCCCTTACTTAATGACTTAATGCTTTTAATGTGTCAACAAATTTCCAAAAAGTCAGGCTCGTTTAAGTGATTTCTTTGGCCCTGCTGCATATTTTAATCTCATGCCTTGATAAGTGCACAGCGCTGATGTGGGTGAGGAATCGGATTTGCTATATTTTGAGGCAGACCAAAAATCGTGTATGTAAAATGCAATTTTGAAAAGAAAATGGTGAGCGTATGTGTGTCTGTGTTATGATGACACACACTAAAATTACTCCAGAGCCTAGTCCAGTGTGTTTAAATGCAATGTTGAGTGAGCTTTAACTGGAATCAGTGGTTTTTTACACTTGAATTTATTTTTCTACTCAAAGTCAAATATTGCAGATTTTCACCCAGTTTGCACTGAAATTGCCACAAATTTATTTTGATTTTATGTAATACATATAATATATTTTCTGTTGTAAAATTTATAAAAAAGAAAATAATTGTACATTATCCAACAAAAATACATATATTTAGAAAATTTTCCCTAGTGGGTTCCTACTCACTTATGCACTTATGGTCACTCGGTGTAGCGTAGTGCTGATGACACAAAGTGGGTCAGTCAATTTTTTTTTTTAAATTGAACTGAATTGACAGTTTACACTCGTCTCCTTCACCAAATCCAGTCGCAGCTCGGCTGGCCGCAGCCTAGACCAGCTGTCTCCTCCACATAGGGGGCCGTCTTGCACACTACACCCTAGATGTGCCCCCTGTACACCCCAGGTTGCATTGGTTGGATTGGAGATTGGTGGGTGGTGTTGGAAAGGGGTGATTGGGCTCGCTCACTGCTGACTCATCCTACACACAGACACACACACAGACACTCGCAGGGACAGGCAAGCATCTCCTCTCTATCGCTTTCATTCACTCACACTCTTGAGAAGCAGAGGAGACGCCAGGCTGGGGAGTCGGTGGGGGTGACGGCCAGTGGGTGCTGTCAGGCGGTGGTAATCTGACTGGATTACCAACCAGGTGGAAACATTCAGCCTATCTACCCCCCTCACACCCTTACCCTCCCCCTTCCTCCTCCTCCTCTTCCTTACTCCTCCCTGGCTCCATCCATCTATCATTTCTTCCCTTATTTTTTTCACATGCCTTTCTTTCTTTATCTATCTACGGGGCTTCCCTTTGCCTTTAAACATAATGAGTACCCTAGACACACACACTACTCTATAGTAACTACAGGCCTTTAATTCCACAAGCATGGACAGAAACCAAACCCATGCGTACGCGCACAAACGCGCCGTCTCCTTCCATCGCCGTGCAGGTTGTTTGTGCGCCAAGGTGTGTGCAGGTAGTAAGGTGAAGGGGTGTGCCTCATCTGTGCTGCCGCAACGTTCAAAGCCTATGACAAAAAACTTCCAAGGGAAGAGAGAGATATAACTGACAGCCTCCTGATGAATGGACTGGATGGTTGTGCACACACACATGCACAGCTACAGGCATTTGTAGAAGAGATATGCAGAATTTAACTACAGGGTCTTGTGTTTCACTAACAACACCGAACATGGGGAGAAGGAAAGGGAAAATGCTGGGATGAAAAGGGGGCATAAGCTGAAGAAAGAGCTCAAGAGAGCAAAGACCGAGAGCGACCGAGAGAAAAGAAAGTGAGAAGTGGCAGAGAGATAATCTAGTCTATGACATTATGGTTATGGTTTATTGCTGTTTTAAAGCACAAAAAACAAGCAGCTTAAGACTAACGTTCTTCAAAGTGTGTATGTGTTTGTGCGTTTGTGCAGCTGCATGTGTGCACACACAACATGAATGTAAACTCCTTCTGTCTGCATTACTTAGTCACACAAATGCACACTCGTTCACGTACACAATCATGTAAACAAAAACCGTCTGCTGTCTGGGAAGTAACACACCTGTTCAATGACAAGAGCAGCCACGCCCTCCATAATACTGCACACCTGTGCTTCTGCAGGCTAAACCTAACCCTAATCGCACACGCAAACACACACATGTACACACACGCACACATACACACATATACACTTGCACAACTACTGCCCAGGGGCTAACATCACAGAAAGGGGAAGAAAGAGAAAGAGAAGGGGGGACTGGAATAAAAAGCAAAGCAGTGAAAATGGGAGGGGAAGAGAGCAAGACAGACAGACAGAGACAAAGGCTTTCCCACTGCTCCTATCAGTAATCTAAACGCCTGTGTAATATCATTGTGGGGTTTTATCAAATGTGGGCTGAGTCTTATGGCGTTGGTATGCGTCTGTCATTCCATCACCTTGTCAAGCGCGACCATATTCAAGCAGACACCATGCTGATCTAAATAAGAGGCTTCAGCAAATTGATGGATTGCAGGTTTTCCAGGATATGAAGAAGCAGGGGGGAATGAGGGGAGTCTTTTTTTTTTTCATTTTGGATTTTTTTTAAGTGATATGCTCAGTTTGATAGTGTGAGACTGTGTGTGTATATATATATATATATATATATATATATATATATATATATATATATATATATATATATATATATATATATATATATATATATATATATATATAAAAGAAATAGTGAGGGTGTCTTCACAAAGATCTGAAACAAACCCTTGTCAAAACCTCCCCCTCCACCCTCCTGTCCCTGCTATGGCCAGCTCCACATCACATCTACCCCCTGTGCTGAGGCCTAGGGCCAGGCATACAGCTTTCTGGATCTCTAAGGGGGGCAAGGACAAAGGTAACCCGCATCCTAACCTCCAAGCAAACACACATACATACACCAACCCCCCATCTCTAAACAACAATCCTCTATGCCCATCATGTCTGTCAAAACCCCATAAGGGACATGCATGGAGAGTCTGGATATCTGGAATCTCAATACAGTGTCATGCACCTTGAGACCCAGTGAGAGGCCCTCTTGAATATATTTCAATAGCATTATCACCCTGCATTACTATGCTTATACCCCCTTTATTCAACATTAAAGAAACATTTTTACACTGGGCCATTATGCATGTCAGCGCACAGCAAAATCAGTCAAGGTGCTATTTAAACTGCAATGCAGGTTACATTTGTATTTGATATATTAGCTTTGAAAATGAGATGGGCGTGTTTTTGCTCGAATGGTGTGTGTGGAAATCAGAAACAGACAGGCAGCTCAGCGTGTCATAAAATATAGAAAATATTTTATCAATATAAGTTAATGCATAGAGACTGAATCATTTATAATATATTTAAATGTGGTAAAGTGTTGATCAATATTTATGTGAATTGTTTAATAAGTATTATACTGAAAAGAATGTACGTATGAGAGAATAAAGCAAAGCTTAATAACTTTTGTGCAACAACACGTGCTTTTAGACGTGTTGTCAATAAAATGTGTTGCAATTTAGACTTTTTTTAATAAAATGTTTTTTAAAAATAATAAATAAATAACGTACAGTATCAGTTCAAGTTTTAAGAAACATACACTTTACAGCCTTAAGTCAGTTTATATAATTAATATATTTATATATGAATATTTAAAAAAAATGCAGAGGAAGAGCCCAAATTTTACAAACGTAAATGCTCACGTGCTATAAAAAGTATATTAAACAAACCAAGCTGACGTAAAATTGCATTTTAAATTAAAAAAAAAAATAATAATTGAAAAAAAATTCCTCTCATGTGAAGAAACCAGAACCACAGAACCAGGAGCTGGAGCACGAAATATCAAAAGTAATTCACGGTAGGATTTCTGGAAAAATCCACTCGTGTTGACCTGAAATGTGAAATGTATTTTAGCAACTAATTAAAAATGAAAAACCGGTTTGCCTCAATTTTTTTTCCTTTTACACATGAAAACAAGCAAATACACGAGAGACGTGGATGGCCACTCTTGACACACATGGTAACTAATGAGATTTCTCATCTAACACGTATACATTCATCCAGCGCGTGGGTATAAACGCAGTATGATTTCGGACAGTCTTTTCTTTCTCTCTTTGCGCGCACACACGCACGCGCGCACACACACACCCCTCCCCTATTGAGACAGGATACCAAAGCTACTTGTTAAATCTAATGCATGCACTGTCAACCCATTCGCACCCCGTCACGTCTCCGCTCAATATAGAAACCGGATTTTCTGGTATTACCCTCACCTCTATTAGCTAGAGCTCCCCTTCACTCACTCAGTCCCCCCTCTGCTCTCCACCCGGCAACTGCGACCCCCAGTTTGCGCCCAGTATAAGCCAAAACCCACCGGCACCAAAAAATAATTTAAAAAAACACACACATGAAGGAGGAGGAGGCGCTGCGCAGAAACTGGCTCGGCTAATAGCTTTAATTTATTGTTTAATGGGAAATATAAGCGGTGGAATAACCCAATTCTAATTAATTACATCAACTGGCAACGATTAGTACTTCGCTAATTGACGAATCCAAATAAATCTATGACAAGATTATGCCACTAATAATCCCAGCTTGATATGAAAAAAAAAGAAGAAATAAAACCAAATAACCCTGGAATTGAAGTTTTAAAACAACAACACCAACAACAAAGGTGAGCTTGGACTGAGTTGTAAATTTAGAGTTAATTCTATCTGCAAAAAGAAGACACATTACCCTTTTTCTTTAATGTGATTTTATATACGGTTTTTTAATTCTTGCATTTCGGCAAACAGCCATAAACGGTTGATTAAATAAAGTAAAAAAAAAGACGTGATAATTCCTAAATTCCCCCCACCCCCCGAAAGTCGGAGCACTTTCCATCAGCGTTAAATTCTAACTCGTCCCTGAAGAGCTCCAAGGTTTTATTTTGCAATATGGGGAACATATGCTTCAGACAAGAGAGACAGAGAAAGAGAGAAACACGGAGTATATATTTTCTTTGGGTTTTTTGTTTGTTTGTTTGTTTGTTTTTTTAATCCACACTTCTCTGTAGTTACACGGGGGGGAAAAACACCTTGCTTCCAAAACTGACCTGAGTGCGGACCCATGGAAAGGTGGGATGAGTAATATTTCCCGGGCTGGAAGTGAGCGGGGTGCTGCACGGATCCGTGTCCGCCTGGCGCCATCCGAGACGCGGCGCTGTGAACCAAGGCGCTCCGCTCCGTCAGGAGGTGGTGCGGAGGAGCGAAATCTCGGCTTTCCATCCCGATGAGAAGCGATAAATCCCAAATCCCAAAGTAAAATCCGGAGGCACCGAAGGTTTCAGGCACCCAGATGCAAATAATCCCTTTTTATGAACTTCGGGCTCGCCTCGCATTGAGCGCAGTTTTGGCTTTGCAGGGTCGAAACGGAGTCCCCGTCATGTCCTACAAAAGAGAGAGCAGGAGACGAGTCAAAGCGCTGACAATGACGAGCCAGCCAGGGATGTGGCGCTGAAGAAAAGGCTTGACTGAGAGACAGTCGCTGCTCGTGTTTAGACAAACAAGCACGGTTTACAAAGAGAGAGAGAGGGAGAGAGAGAGAGAGAGAGAGAGAGAGAGCGAGAAGAAGAAGAAAAAAAAGGAGGAATAAGAAGCTATTCAAATGTCACACACAACAAACGTCCTAAAATAAAATAAAAATCCCCACATTTACTGACCAACTTTGGTTCTGCGCTCCACACTAACTTTCTAACGCCGATATGAGCCAGCTCGGAAAGGTGAGTGAAGTCTGCTCTGTGGATGAAAATGTGGGTGAAGTGAGTTTACGTGGATTTACCCCGCACTACATCGTTGGCCCCAACAGAGGAGCCCCCCCCCCCCCCCCCCCTCTTCCTCCTCCTCGCGACCAAACACATTGCAAATCCTGAACACGGGAGCTTTCTTTAGCAGCGCAAAAAAAGAAAAAAAGAAAAAAGAATGGAGCAAATGACGAACAAATGAAGCATATACAGTACAAGAGTTCACGGCGATATAAAGCCTCTCCCGGTGAAGGAGTTGTTAAGTCTTGAGGCTCAACAAGCGCCGGTCATAAACAGGCTAGACCTCGGGGCACTTGCGCTAAAACGTTAAGGAAACCATCTGCACCAAGTATAGAATGCGTAAAAAAACATATTCTTTTTTTTAATCCTTCGGGTGACTCAAATAGCCTATCACTCTTTGATTTCAGACGGATACAGTCAATACGTTTATCTTTTGGTGTAAATTGAGATTTTAATTCGAATCTGATCTGGTTCATATGTGGAGGAAATGTTGATTTCTGACTTGGATCGACATTTCTTATGTATGTTTTATAAACCAAGAGCGCCTTTACCGTTCTCTGTTTTTTATATACAGGTGTTTACCAAAGTTGCTTCACCATCGCTGTTTGACTTTTGATAGTTTGCACCGTTGAAATCGGGATTATTATTCGTTGTGTTGCTTATTGCGGAAAACTGGCGATGAAACAGCCATTTCTATCAACTCATACGGAGTCAGCAGCAGTGGCCCTCGCCTTCTGACAATAGCCATGCATTTCTGCTACACGTACTGTATATATAGGATACAGTGTAATCACAAACACAAATCAAATCACCTCTATGCTTCATCGCCAAAGAGTTGTGAGGTGGGCAATAAACAGTGAAATAGACTAGGAAATCATCGCGTTTATATGTATACCTCATAGCCTAGGTCATTTATTTAAATAGGACTCCCTGCATGCTCATAGGGAGCTCTGGGTGCTTCCATTTCCACCCCCACCCCCCCACAAACACACCTCAGCAGTCCATCTATTAGGCCTTTCAATGCGTGGCACGTCCATCTAGCGCTCTGTAGATGCTGATAGCACCTCCCAGGAACCAAGATAGAGGAACAAAGAAAATACCAAATGCTCTGGTGGACCAGGGGCTTTATGAAGTGCATAAGAACAGCCTTCATAAGCTCGGATATTCAAGTCTTCTTTAAGTCTCACTCACACACTCACTCACACATACACACACACACACACACACACACACACACACTGCTCAAGGACTCAACTTTCAGGAATTGTGTTTTTAGAGGGGATTTTCCCCCTAGCTCCCTAAAGTTTCGCAGTTCTGATAAAACCCAGCAAATGTGATCGTGAATCGTGAATCGTGAAAATGTGTGTGTGTGTGTGTGTGTGTGTGTGTGTGTGTGTGTGTGTGTGTGTGTGTGTGTGTGTGTGTGTGTGTTATACGTCCAAACATTCCCCATAACGCTTCCTATAAGGATATTTTTGCCCAAAGTGCGAGGGCATGTAAATAATTTAATTTCCTTTTTGTTTGCTGCAGGATGTTATTTTTTTCTGACCACATGTAGTCAACAGTAAGAGGGGGAAATAAGGGTAAAAGAAAAATAAATGGGGGGAGAAACGGAGGCTGCTGCTGTTTCTGCTGTTGCTGTTGCTGCTGCAAGCTCGCTGGGATGGCAAAATGGACTCTCTCCTGTCCCCTAGGCAGTGAGAAACAATGGCCCTTCTCCACGGGACATCAATCATAAACCACTATCGTCTGACATTTGTCTATACATTTTTAAATTTTCTGTCCATAAACACATGTCCTGGATATTTACATTACACGTCAACAGAGAGCCACTCAGACTACATTTAACAACCTGAGTCTAAATCCCGTGTTATCGCACGCCACGCAAACAAGCGGCGTGAGCAGATCGCGCGTAACAGTTTTGGGAAGAAGGAAAAAAAATCATCATTTGGATCTGCAGTAGCGTGTGTGTGTGTGTGTGTGTGTGTGTGTCTGTGTGTGTGTGTGTGTGTGTGTAGCCCACATACGTGAAAGGCGTTCAGACTTCCTTCCACTCTACCCAGACCTCCTAAACCTTCTACACACACCTCCACAAGCGCACACACACGAGCACACATCCACTAAGCAGTGCCCCGAAAGGGGTCAAACTGTCGTCAGAAGAAAATCCCCCCTTCCCTTACAAAAGTAACCACTGCTGGTCAAGACGACATCACATGAACTTCGCACAAAAGCCAGCAAATCCGCAAAGAATTGCGTTTGTCAGAACTAATGCAATTGAGGCTTCGAGCATAAAAAGAAGAAAAGGAGAGAATAAAATGCGCCTATTTATCTGTGTGTGTGTGTGTGCGCGCGCTGTTTGAGCAGAAATCTATTAAATCATAAATGCGTGAATCTTTGGATAAAAATGAAAAAAAAAAAAGGAATTTAAAAAGGCATTTACTTTTGAAGTGGTCCGGGTCCAGAGGGCAACTGGTTTCCCTCAACAATTTAGCAATAAAGTAAAGTCACAAAGCATAACCGGCGCACTAAATCCGGATATTCAGAGACCGGCTAAACGGGAGAGACAAGCCCGGCTGAGCCGAAGACAGCTCGGCGTCTACACAGCCTTCACACCGAGGGAGCACTGCAGCTTGCAATAAAAAACCTCTACCTCTCTCTCGCTCTCTCCCACACACAGAGATAGACACACACACACACACTTGCACAATGGAGAACTAACAAAGAAATAATCTACAATTTAAAATTTATGAAAATGGGCTCACTGAAAGAGCAGAAAGGTGTGGAGCAGCCCCCCGAATGAATTAGAAACACACGCTCGGCTGTAAGGAGAGGTCAAATCAAGAAGTGACACATATCGCCCACAGCTCAGCACTGCACACTGGACAGGAAACGGTGGAAATAAAGCTACGTGAAATAAATCCCCCCCTTCCCCTCCCTCCTCTAGATTACAGTAGAATCGTGAGATCTGCTCCTTTAATGTATTTAGCAAATGAGAGATGCCTACAGATTAATATTCTGCACAGAACATCAGACCATCTCGCGTTTTATTGCCTCTATTGGAATGACAGCGGATAGCGGTGCGCTTAGAGAACAGCCAAGGTATACCTCCATGTAAATAAAAAAAGAGATTAAAAAAAGACAAAATAATAATAAATGTGTAAACTAAAATTCTCTCTTACTTGAAAAAAATGAACATGAAAAAAACGGCATTCAAACGGCTACAATCACACACACACACACACACACACACACACACACACACACACACACACACACACACACACACACAAACAAAACAAAACAAAAATGACAAAAACAGAACTGTAAAATAATTTTCTACTCACTGGCAAGTTACATCCACCGTGCGGCGAGTGGCTTATAATGAAAGAAAAAGTACGAAAAATATTCAAAGTGAAAATCCCGGAGTCGCAGAGATGAAACATGTGGGATTGATTACATCCTATGCTGCTGCAGACTGTGGTGTGCAGTCAGTTGAGGTATGGGAGAGACGCATCGTAGAAGTTCAGGCTTGTAGTGAATCGAGGCTCGTTCATGCAGCCGGAGACTCAGACACGCCGGGAGGAGGGAGGGAGGGAGGGAGGGAGGAGGGAGAGGTTGAAGGGGTGTGTGCGCGGGGAGGGGTGGACTCGCAGGCCTATTGGTTTGAGAACGACAATGTGAAAGCGTGCCCGTGAGGCGCTCCCCCACCCTACCCTTTTCTATACACCCCCCTCTACGCCACACACACACACAGCCACTACCACCCCTTTCTACAGTAAATGCGCTCTGCCATTGGTTGCCGCTCGGAGCCAATAAGGAAGCCGGAGGATCCGCGGAGCAAAACGGCGGGCGTTTGATTTGCAGCCCTCGGCGCACTGTGCGGAGGAGACAGGCGGCACGGAGAGGAAAGGAGCCGGCTCTGCCTGCGCTTTCTGATCGCTGATGGAGAGCAAACAGCGTCTAGCCTTTTATGCCGTGTGATGCCGTTGCAGCCCTCTGTGCTGTCTGCCTGACTGTAACACTGTTTTATTATTATTGTTATTTTGCGTGACAGCGATGGCGTGGTAGTGTTGTTGGCGCTCCTTTAGGGAAATCTCCCTTTTATGCTCTCCTTTTTTAAAAATCTGCTAAATAAATCCTTATTAGAATTTGAATGTGCTTTAGTGAACAAGCCTGCTCTGTTTTGCATGTGTGTGCAACTAAAGTCACAACGAGACCTACATTAGCAGGCCTGAAGTTTCAGTGTAGAGTGCAGATTTGCTATATTATAATAATAGTCTGCTTAAAAAGGAAAAAAATGCTATTGGAGTCCTTAATGCTCAATGCAGGATAATTCAGGCTCTGTATAAAGGAATGTGTTATAGGTTTACACCTTTTAGTTAATATGGCGGGGGATTAAAAATATTGCATCTGTTGCATTTTAGGGAAAAGTTATGATTGCTGTAAACACACACAAGATAGGCTACGGTATACTGTATATTACCTATATCTATTTATTTATCTATTTATATATAAGCTACACACACACACACACAGGCAAATTGAATCACTGCATAATTTGAAAGCATTACTGTCCTTGGGGTTGGCCCTGCACACGGTTCACTAATTTAGCCAATTAAAAGTGGAAGGATATGGGGGCTTGTGTGTTTCCATGTCGAAATATATGAGCTGCTATAGGCTAATATTGCCGCGCGGGTTTGTTTATACGTGGAGGCAAAGGGTTAAAACTCGGGTGCTTCGGCGCTGCGGAGCTCCCGATTGGCTGGCAGGTTGCCAGAGCACTGTCAATCACCGAGTGTAAACAAGGCTCTGATTGGCTGCTGGCCAGTCCGCACTGGGCTGCCTGAAAAAAGCAATTACTGCCCTTGCGGTTTCAAGGCGGCCCCGTGCTGAACGATGAAAGGAGATAAGGAGGGGCGGTTTCAAGGCGCCCCCCACGGCGAACCCCGTTGGCCCCAGAGCAAAAGGAGAGTCAAGAGTGACTAAATCAAAGGGAATACGGTTAAAAAAAAACAACAAAAAAAGGTAGGGGGGCAAATTACACGTTGTAATAAATGTAGGGGATAGATTCGCGGAATGGTGCAATAACAACTTGTTTTTTTAGAAAATGGAGGCGAGGACGGCAACAAGAACCGGAAAGCAACTATTTCGCTGCCGAGAGGGAGCTCTTCTTCTTTCTTTTATGGTGGAAGAAAAGTTTTGTCTACAAAGGAGACAGCGGAAAGACGGCCGCATGCGTTTTTTTTCTTTTGAGTTTAATAAACAGAATACAAGCATTTTCTCATCTAAACGTTAAAACGGTGACACCACCGTATAGTCGGAACTGAGCTTTGATTTTGGGCGGCACGCACGCGGTGTTTTGACCAAAAACTTCTTTTTTTTTTATTGCCAACTAATCAATAACTAAGTGGACATTTCCGGGTTCACGCGGGAGTATAAACGGTAGGTCCGTGATGATAATAAGTTGGTCTTTAAATTGTTTGTGAAACGGTGTCGGAGGGTTTTTGTTTTCAAATATTCCATAAAATATTATATATAAAATATTCCATGAAAATATGGAAACATTTTTAATTAGAATATTTAAATATATGTTATTACTTTGGCTAAATGTTCGAGTCCTACAACAAAAACACACAAAAAACAACAACAAAAAAGGTCATGTTTCATTCTGCAAACAAATCCTTGCAGGCAGCCTGTGTGCTTTTAGCTGAACTTTTCCACCACCGACACCACTGAGCACGCACTTTATAAAGTATATCCAGGCTGTTCCAACTGATGTCCCTTTACATTAAAACAGAGACTCTCTCCCTTTGCTTTGGTCCGGTCCCAAACAAAACATTGGTGGGGGGGGTGGAAAGGGGGTGGGGGTGAGCCAAGCTGGTCTGCAGCCGATAGATAGCTTATAAAACTGTACTCGCACGGAGGAAGGGAGGGGGGGGGATCTCGACACTTTCGTGTGAGAGGAATTAATTGATACATATATAATTCAAATCAAATAACGCCAAAGCGCGCAGATTTATCGCGGCCGTAATTAGATAATCGTTACCGTCTTTTCCCATTTACCCAGCAGCCTGCGTGTCCGAGCCCTGCGCTCTCCAAAAGGCTTCAGCCACCACAATCACAGACACACACACACACACACAAAAAGATGCACAAAGCTGGATTTTATGAAGACTCGCACTGTTGTTCAAAGTGACTATTTTAATAGCCCAAATGTGCTTTAAGGCCAGTAAGACGCCTCTAAATTATAACGCATTAGAGTCCATTAAGGTACAAATTAGCATTGTGAAAGCTGGTGCTCTTGGTCCATCAAAATATGCAGGCTGTGTATTTACTCACCGGGCCTGTGTGAAGAAATAGATGTTTTTATTTATTTATTTTTTATGATTAATTATTTTTCTAATAATGGAGTTCTATTACTTGCATGAAGAAAGATATTTAAAGACCAGGTAGACCAAATATGTTTTACTTTATCCCACGCCAAACAACAAAAGCTAACTCCTGTAAAATACAGCGTAAATTCGGATCTTAATTAACCATTACAGTAAATGATTAAAATCAATGTTGACGCTTTTCCTGACTCCAAGAGCTTTGGGTTTTTTGTTTTTTAAGGAAAACGAGTACTATACCCAACCCTACTACACAGCGTGCTGGGCAATGCATGTACAGCAGACTATACTGACTATACCTGGCCAGTAATAATTAATATTATTATTACTATTAACTGATTTCATGTCCCCGCTCAGTCTCCTGAAGGTGTTGTCCTGCGCGCTAATGACAAGAGGGACAATAATAAAGACTCCTGCTCCGCAGCTCACAAAAAAGGGCTCCGCCACTTAAAACAGAAATCTGCATTTAATTTATTTAGTGACAAGGAAAAGCCTTTTACTGCTTGATTTTTATTGGTTCTCTTTCACTTAAAAAGAAGTGGGGGGCTGGGTGTGCGGGTCGGTGCGTGCGTGTGTGGAGACAGAGACGAGAAAGCACAATACGCACACACGCACACCCAAGCCTCCTCTGGTCCGTGTGCCAGTGTGCGAGCTACCCTAGAAGGAGGGGGGAGAGGAATGGAGGGGGGGGGGGGGGGGTAATTAATGCGGATTGACTGATTGCTCTTGAAACAGACCGGTCCTGCGCGCGGATTGTCCTCGAGCAATGAAGCGTTCCTGACTGACACTTTCCACCTACCCTTCTTCGCTTCCTCTTTTCCACTGCTTCTTTCCTTCTCTCGCCCTCCCCTTTCTCCCCTTGCACACTGGGAGCAGTGGGCGAGACCGCTCGAGCTCGGCCGCTTTTTCCTGACGTCCAGCCCCGGCCAGCAGAGGCACTTTTCTACTCGGGAGCTCGAATGTCACATCTAACAACCCAGCATTTTATTTTATTTTTTAACTTTATTTTCCTACTTTTGTGGGGAGGGCGGGGGGTTGCTTCCAGACTGTGCAAGTCTATCAGTTCACTTCAGATTAGCTCTGTCTGAATATATCAACTTTAGCTATCTCGTGACAAGTCACATCACCATAAGGAGGAATTTTCCGCACATTAAAAGTAGATAGCTAAAGGGCGTTTAAGTTGCCTTCCCCCCATCCTAAAAAAACGAATAAACGTCTGAACTTCTAAATGGGAAACATTATTTTTAAAAGCATAACCCAAGAGCCAACGGGAAACACATTGAACTGGTTGGTTTTTACATGTGTCCAAATGGAGAGCAGTCTCCACGGGAGGCCTACCGTGCAGGGCAGCCCTTCTTATTCTCACCAGATATTTCTGATAGGCCTTTAATGATGAGAATTTCCAAACGGGGTCGTTCACCAGGGATACGCCCCGACAGTCCAAGGTGGTGCAACCCCCGTGAGACAATAGAGTCATATGAGAGGAGAAAAGAAGAGAAGCGCTGCCAAGCTTTCGGACTGTGTTATGAAATAAAGGAAGAAGAAGAAGAAAAGGGCTGTTCCTTTCCCCCGAGCTTATAGCTGCTCTCTCTCTCTTTTGGTTCCCAACACATTTTAAGACATCAACCTGATCACAAAAACAAACAAACAACAACAAAAACGACAGAGGAAACGTGGTGAAGTCACAAGTTGACTGGACACACGCAAACAACGTGACCTTTTCTCGCCTGTGTGCAGGACAGATGCTGCTATAACGAGTCAGGAAATGCGAAATAAATTTAAAAACAAAAGTTGCACTCCTCCACGTAAACACTGTAAAGCCGTATGTCTGCTGACACCTTTAGATCGAGACACCGTGTAGCGGAGGAAGATGATGATGATGATAATGACGGTGGTGGTGATGATGGTGACAGAGGGAATGGCTTGGGAACCAAATTAGTGCCTGTCACAGAGCCATATATCCGGCTGTAACCACCGCCAGGCCTGTACGGATGAGATGAAAGCACCGGCATCTATTTATGGGCCATCAAAACACGCAGGTGGAGGCTTTAATTATCATTACCATACGAACATAAACAGCCATATCGTGTGTGACTTTGCGCTGTATGCGCTGTAAATTTGTACTCAGCAAAGGGTGAGGAGAGAGAGGGGTGGGGGACTAAGCAACTATGGGAGATGTTGCTATTATACACACAAATAAGTGGATTTAATATAACGTGTGTCTGATGTGCAGCGGGGCCACTTCAGCCTGGTACCTTCTTAATTTGTGTATTTGTCTTTTAAGACGTCGACAGCACTTCCTCCACCGCAGAGACGTGTACATGCACTCACACACTCGCGGGACGTTGAAAATGAAAGACGCCTTTGTATTTCTCTGGTTGCTCACAAAAAATGTTCATATAATACAGAGTATCTCCACGAAGGACAGTGGGGTCAAGAGGTCACCCACTTTCTGCAACTAGCCACACAGCATTTCAAGAAACGCCACTGATTCCTTTAACCGGAATTCTTTTGCAACACTTTGCGTGACTCCTTCACGGTGACGCACCAGCAGCAATCTGACTGAAGAAACAAGAGTTTCAGAAATCTTTCAACGCTGAGGAAGATGTTTTGAATAGTTTTGAACATACAGTCCGCAGGACGTCCTGGAGTCTGTTGCTCAAACCATAATGGAAGACTCATTTTGAATGTATTTGATAATAAAGGATTACACAAATCACGAGATTGTGGATCATCTAAAACCCATCAAACAATAATTAGATTTGGAAGTGTGCTCATATGTGTTCAGAGATTGAGTTTTAAACAACTTTCAGTGTCAGATTAAGTTCAATAAAATGTGAAATGTGTGAAGATAACTTTAACTATATATATATATATAGAGAGAGAGAGAGATAGAGATAGATGTGTGTGTGTGTGTGTGTGTGTGTGTGTGTGTGTGTGTGTGTGTGTGTGTGTGTGTGTGTGTGTGTGTGTGTATAATGTTAGATATTTTTTTTGTCCATACAAAATGAACACTAATTAAAAGCTACATTATAATTGGAGCAAGCTTTATTCAACCTGCTAAAAAAAAGTGCTGTATAATTTTAGATAATTTTGGGACATGAAATAAAATAAAATAAAATAAAATAAAATACTAGTAAAATAAAATACTAAATTACTAGTTTTTATTTTAGTTTTTAGGACAAACTCCAGATGTGCGTGTCTAAACGATCAGAATTAAAGGGAGTGTTTCGTTCAGACTTCCCGTGTCTGCAAACTGAAGCCGGACAAGTTTATTTTCTTTTCCTATAAAGCGTCGGTGTGTTGGCTCTACTTGGGAACTCTGGAAACTCTGCACGCGGGCGTGAACACCGTATTTGACTGCACGTAATCACGTCGGCCACAATCTTTCGTTAATTATCTAAACAATGGATGCGTCTTTGAACGTTTATTTTTAAATAAATAAAGCACAAGTACAAAGCAATAATGCAGTGGAAACTTTGTGGTGGTGGGTGTGGGGGGGCTGGAAAGAGAAATCCCTGCATCAGTCTCCAAATCCAGGATCAGTCAAAACTACCCCCCTCCCCTCCCCCCTTGCTGCCACTTTATCAAACTAAGGCAGAAATCAGACGAACTGCCTGCCAACGTTTTGCCCGTGTGTGTGTTACCGTGTGTGTTATTGTGTGTGCGTGTTGCTGTGTGAACAGAGACAGAGGGAGACAAGCAGATAAACAAGAGCTCAGTGTAAGTGCACAGTTTTACTGCGTAACTTAATATAACAGGAGAAAACCTGATAAATTATAACACCCAGCTAAAGGGTGTCACTCGAAGAAGTCGTGTGTGTGTGTGTGTGTGTGTGTGTGTGTGTGTGTGTGTGTGTGTGTGTGTGTGTGTGTGTGTGTGTGTGTGTGAGGCCCCAACTGACAGACCTTCTCGCATTAACTTCATACTCTTAAAAGTATCCATCTGTGTCTGATGACAGATATCACACGTTTTAGGACAAACCGTTGTTGGAATCGTTCAGCCTACAAAAGCGATTCTGCAGCGTTTTGTGCGTTTTTAGATCTAAATAAATAACCACAGCTGTACAATCAAACATATACATAAATAAATAATTTCATGTGCGCCTACGCTACTGGACTGTGGGGCCACGGCTCAAAAAACGCTTATAGAAATGTTTAGGCTAGTCTTTAAAAATGGCATTCAAAATACAAGAAAATACAGCGATATATTTTAAGAAAGCACTCCTTGAATAACATTAAACACAAAACAAAATACCACCTACCTAATAAACAGATGTTCCCCCAAAGCGCCCAGCTTTAAACTAAAAAGGAAAGAAAATCAAATGAGAGTCTTTCTTCCTCCCCAAAACTTAAAAATAATCGAGCTTAACGCGCATTCAACTGTGTAGCCTTAAACAGTCCTCCCATTTACTTACATGTTAACTCTTTTTTGCCGAATTTACCCACCGAGGGATTTCTCCCGTCTACAAGCGGCAGGATCTTCTGGATGTGAGTCTCCGTGAAGCTTGTATAATAGCAAATTTATGCCCGGATGACGCGTCCTCTCGCTCCCACAATGGAGCTAAAGCGCTGACATTAAATAGAAAATTGATGGAGAAACTCTCCCTTGCTCCCTCTCCCTCTCTTTCCCATGCACTCTCGTCTCCTGCAGGAGACTAGAAGCTTTCTTGCATTCTGTTTTTTTTTTTTTTTTCCAGGGGAGGGGGCAAAGGGACATCATCAGGCATGCTTATATGAGTCGCACACCAGGAATACTCCCACTCCCATTCCCACCAACAAAGGTGTAGCTTGAGCTCACACACATTTACTCACACACTCACACACACGCACCTTTTTCTCACCACTACTGTTTGTTTTCACTTGTGATTGTGCTGAACCGGATCTATGCGTGAAGGTGGAGCAGGAGGAGGAGAGCAGACCAGTCACACATGCAACTTTCTGATATTTAGCTTTAAGGGGGGGGGGTTGTTTTGTTTTTTCACCAAACTGGCCTCCCATTGCTTCCTTCTCACTCCACAAGTTTGATCAGACTACTAAACTAGATCTACCATTCATCTGTGTACCATGTTTTGGCCTATCACGGCGCTGTAATGGAAGGCAGACCACACCAAACTCCTTGTTTTTATTTGCGGAATAGTTCAAGTCTGGCATGAAAAGGAGCAATCAGTCCTTTCTGGAAATCTAATTGATAGGCCCATTTGTTTATAGTGGCGGTTATTTGGCAAATGGTAGGCCTAATTACCGCCTGGAGGTCACAGTTTACCCACCTTTTTTCGTTTTCTTTTTTTTAAAAAATTCACCACTGGGTGCATCACTGCCTGCTCTGTATGCGTGGGCATAGACGCTTTCCAGAGTTTCTAATTTTTTATTTTTTTGAGGGGAGGTTTACTTCTGAAGATAAGCAAAACAAACAAAAACACCCAAACAAAACAACAACAAAAAAACCCCACCGCCATACACACACGGCTTCAATTGTAAAGCGCTATAAACGTTTAGCGCGGGCGTTAAAGAGTCCGCGGTATTTCTGCGCGTTCGCCTCCGCCGCCTTTGATCAAGTCCGAACGGTCCAGACAAGTTTGCGCGTAAAAGTGAATTTATCTCCACGGGAAGGAAGTCGAGCCTGCTTCGCTGCGTCTGCTCTGGACTGAAAAAAAAAGAAACAGAGACGTGGTTTCAAATGAAATCGCACGCGAAGACCGTGCTCCCTTTAGGAAAATCGCTTCGCTGATAAAGCGGACACCTACGTGCATAAAACCAGTGAGACGCAGGATGGAGAAGAAGCTTGGAAGTGATCGCAAACTAATGTCTGTGCCGCTTGTTTGCTGGGAGTCGCCTGTCCTTCACGGACAGCACCTCAGCCACGGCTTTCTCCTCTTCTCCCCCTCCAGTGCAGCAGCCCCCACCACCACCACACCTCACTCCTCCACCACACTGGCTGCCCCGCGGGTCACCGCTTCAGGAGCACCACGTCACCACGTTAACCCCTGCATCACCGCGTCCGCAAGCAGGGCCAAGAACCCTGTGGGCTTGTCGAGAAGGAGGGAGGAGGGGATCCTCAAAAACTGGGGTGCCGAGGACCTCCAAGCGCCCCGAAGGGCGGGTCCTGAGTGTCTCCAGCAGAAATGAGGAACAGGTTTCTTTTAATTTATTTCAATTCACCCAACTACAGTTCAGAATATCTGCAGTAATTAGTCTGCATTCGCTCATTTCTCTCTGTCTTTTTTTCTTTCTTTCTTTTTAGTAACGGTTGTGAATTTTCAACAATTACGAAATTTTAAATCTCGTCAACTGTGAAGTACCCAAGCCATATAAATGGTTACACAACGAACAAAAAGTGAAGTATTGCAGTCGAGAGGCTAAAAATAGTGAGCGAAGACATGAATATGCTCAAAGCAGAAAGAAAAAAAAAAAGATTTACATGACAACTCTTGGTTAGATTTTTTTGGGGTGTTGGTGGACTCGTCTAAGTAATGAAACGCTTTGACAATGTGACATCAGACGTTTCCATCCCAACAGCAAGAAATATGCTTTACCAGCCCCAGCAGGCAAATGCACTTAGACAAACTCAGAGTTCAAGCTAAGTAATTCTATTATGACTCTTCCAAACCGCTGCTGCCCTCATCACAGTGTTGAAAAATATAAACTATTCTCAAGACCAAAAGCAACACAATACATACATAAATCCTTCCAGTATGGTTTTGGCTCTGCCTCTGAAAGGATTTATGGGAAGGGGAAGTGGGTAGGTCACAGCATACCCCACCCACTGAGGAACATGACCTTCATTTGTCAATGGCCCGCTGTTGCATTGTGGGTCATGCAGTTTGGAAAAAGTTATTCTCATTCCATTTTACATTTGCACTGAAGTCAACACAAGCTCGTCTAAACGACATCCTATTTTAATTTAGGTGTTCCTGACATTTACACAACTTTTCTCTTTCTTTCTGCACAGCATTACACCCTAAAGCCTATATCTGTATCATCAAAGAAAAGAAAGTGCTTTCACTCTACTCCTGCCACTTCAAATGATTGTTTCTGTGTTTTTATCTCACACATCAGCTTCCTCAATTCTTCCACAAGACATTACAGAAACTCAATTGTTTGTTTCCTGTCACAGTTGCAAAGAGCACCGTTTCAGCCGCCCCAGCAGTGCATGCGCAAACTGAACTCGGACTAACCAGTTAAATATCTGTCAACCATGTCATCTCTGGCAGAAAAAAACAAGAAGAATATTTCAACCAACGGCTACAGCCTGAAATGCCAAATCCTCTTCCTTATTAAAACAATCACAAACAAAGCCAGTTTGCAGCTGAACCCCTAACTAGTTCTACCTCCTCCCACTGCTCCACACTCTGCTCATGTTGGGTAAACACACCTTAATAAGATACTATCAGAGGTGTCAGGTGGCTTTCACTCATGAATTCCTTCACATACATTAGCACCTGCTGGAACAAAGTTATTTCTTCGGGCAGTGACATGCCACTGTTCCTTTGCTAGGAAAGCGCAAAAAAACCCAAAACATCTTTCTATGGGTTTGTGCTGTACTTTATTTATATATATATATATATTAAAAAAGCCACACTGCATGTCATTATGCAGTAAACATATTTACACAGGAAACATCTGTAATGCTTGTTACAAAATAGAGCAGCTGCAGAGGAGACAATAGTTGCCCTTTGGAGCTTTTTGGCGCGTGTTTGCAAGAAGCTTTTAAGCCGATCATGATGTTGCACGCATATGGCAGTATTGATAAACGTGGACAAATGTTTGAGATTTCCTCCGTTGATGTGATGCTTCTCATTTGCTCTGGTGTAATACAGTTGCTCATTCTTAACCCTGTTCTGAGACAGCTCGCCTGCATGTGTGTGTGGACCCCTGATATTTGTGTGTGTGTGTGTTTGTATGTGTGCGAGACACAGCTGCAGTAGGTTAAGAATCAGACATTAAACCTGTCTCTGGTTCCCATTTGAGGCCAGCTCCTCTCTGGCAAATGAAAAACACTTCAAGGTGCCACCGGACCTGAAGATGGTGCCGGTTTCAACAGCTTACATGGTCATGTGATGTTTGCAGAACGGAGATTGTTTGCCCCGGAGGCACAGGCAGGCACACACTCACACACACACACACACACACACACACACACACACACACACACACACACACACACACACACACACACACACACACACACGCAGGACTACAAAGAAAGCCCCCAAGTTTATAGAGGCCTAGTGACCCCATAGGCGAGGCCAACTGGATAACCATGATTGCTGCAAACGGGTGAGCTAAGAGAGCAAAGCATCCTGGGATATGACTTCTTGCCAAAGCACTAAATTCTTTCATCTATGCTCTCATATTGTAATGCATATCAGTCATAAAAGTGTGTTACATCACTGGGCACACAGTGGTCCCTTTCTCTTGAATTTGCCATGAAGGTCTCCGTGTCTTTATACGAGTTTGGCCTGTATGCATATTCTATGCTCCAGCATTAAAGCACAGTGTGCTGAAGTGACAAACAGAGACATCTCTTAAATGTCATGCCAGGCTATTCACCCCTCCATGCCATCGTCCATCCATCCTCATCTCTCTAAGCTTTTTTTATTGCAGCTGCTAATGTAGCAGCCAGAGCAGAAACAAAGCTAGCTTTGTGACCCCCTACCCCCTCCTCACTGTCTGCTGACGCGTTCGCTTGTTCTCCATGTCATCCCCTAGCCCTTGTTCCCCTTCCAATCTTTCACTAAAAACTTCTTTTCTTCCTTTTATAATTCCCCCCCCCTCCCCTCCTTCTTCTTCACATCTGCAGCAGCATCACGCGGCCTGGCGTGGCCGGCCTCGACAGTCATGTGATCTCCGGGGTGGCTGTTGCCTGGGAGAAGAAAAGGCAAGTTTGTGTCAAAATCCATTTTTGGTCCAGCTGGAAGGTCACAGGTCATCTCAACTCTGATGTAATCAGAGTAAAAGTGAGTCGGCCCTTTTGTAGCTTGAGCTATCTTACCCCTCTTTTCACTGTCGTTAATACTTATCTTTCATTTCTTTGTAGCTTTTTGGCCTCCGGTCTGACCTAAATATCTCTCTTCAAAGACTGACCGTGACTTTGATTAAAGATGCACAGATGTAGCTAGCAAAACCAAACATCAACAGAATATGAGAGACTTCAACCAAACATGTCCGAGAGCTGGACGTTAACAGATAGACACGTCATGTAGACTTCTTATGTGCATTTTTTCCTCAAGCTGATGTTCCCAGTCTCGGGTAAGTATCCCCAGGAGTACACAGACAGGTTACTTCAACTAATCCGAAAAAGAAAGAATACAGTTGAATTACACAACTGAGTGGACCTGTAACAGTTAACTAAAAATTATGGATATGTGGGATGTAAGAAAAACTAAACAAAGCAAACAAACATAAATCACCAAAAGAGGAGACAAAGAATTAAAGCAGTGAGTTAAATTAAGAGTTAGGATTAAGAGTTAAATCATTTGCTAATAGTATGCATAAACAGTTAAAAAGCTAACTACCATTAGGAGAAAAGTTAGATGAAGTGAAATGATTAGTTAGCAGTCTTGCTAGCAGTTGAAATTTTTAACTAAAAGCTAGCTAACAGCTGAAATTGTTTGCCAACAGCATGAGGAAATTGCTAGTTGACTGAATGTATGCTCAGTGGTCACTTTAGTAGCTAAACCATGCTAGGTCTTGGTTGTTCTCAGAAATGCTTTAATTCTTTGTGGCCCAGATTCAACAAGGTACTGGAAACATTCCTCAGAGATTTTGGTACATACTGCCATGATCACATCACACAAATCCTGTAGATTTGTTGAATGGACATCCACAAGATCAGATGTGGTGACGTTGAGACCATTTGAGGACAGTGAACTCATTGTCATGTTCAAAACCAGTTTGAGATAATCTGAGCTTTGTGACATGCTGTGTTATCCTGTGGGAAGCAGAAAATGGATACATCGTGGTCATAAAGGGCTGTACATGGTCAGCAACAATATTCAGGTGGGCTTTGGCATTTAATTGATGCTTAGTTGGTACTAAAGAGCTCAAAGTTTGCCAGTGAAATATCCCCTACACTATTCCACCATCAGCAGCAGCCTGAGCTCCTGAAATCAGCCTGAAATCATTCGAATGTCACAGCAAAAATCAAGATTCAACAAACCAAGTGATGCTTTTCCAATCTTTTATTCTCCAGTTTTGGTGAGCACGTGCGAATGGGATCGTCAGACTCTATGTGGTCTTCTGCTCCTGCAGAGATGCTCTTATACCCTGCATACCTTGGTTGTAACAAGTGGTTATTTGAGTGTCTGTTGTCCTTCTATCAGCTCATAGCAGTCTAGCCATTCTTCTGTGATCTCTGGCATTAACAAGGCATTTTCTCTAAAAGAGCTGCCGCTCACTGGATATTTGCTCTCTTGTTTTTTTAACATTCTCTATAAACCCTGGAGATGGATGTGTGAGAAAATCCCAGTAGATCAGTTTCTGAAATACTCAGATCAGCCTGTATGGCACCAACAACCATGCTACATTCAAAGTCATTTAAAACACTTTTTTTTTTAATGCTGCAAGTCTTACTACCACTTGACTGGCTGATGAGATATTTGTGTTACATGCAGTAGAACATATGTACTTAACAAAGGGGCCAGTGAGTGTGTAAACTGGTGAATTTGATGAACAGCTGTTAAATGAAGTTCAAATAGCTAAAAGTTGTGGATAGACGATTGAAATAATAAGCCAGTGGTGGTTGAGACAGTTCACTTGCCATAATTGATAACTGGTAAACTGAGTGAAATCCATAAGCGTAAATGCCAAGCTGACAGTAACTTAGATCCAGTTTCAACTGGGGTCACATGAACCCATTTGAAAGTTAGATGTGATGTCGACAAAGGGATTCCTGAGTGACTCTGACAGGCCAGTGGGGGGTACATCAGATGAAAAAGGTATGGGAACCAGTCCTAAAGTTTAAGATCTTCCAAAACTGGAACTCACTGAGACAACACATGACTTTGTTCATACCATACATCTGCAGCTTAAAGCACAAATGCCAAATGCCCTGGTAGTTAAATCTCAGGTCACCACAAGCAACACAAATCTGCGTATTTTAGCATTTTTGTGCTGCTGCAATGCAACTGTAACTTAATGCTACTCCACTGTATCAGGAAGCACAAGTAAAGCCCATGACAAAGCTCCTCCGTGTACTGCAGCGATCATTCTCCGTAACAGCTGCGTGTGTGTATACACCCTCCACCGATCATGAGACTGAACCAATGTGGCAAAACCAGAGGCTGAATGAGTGAAAAGTTCAGATGATGAGTGTGCTGGTGAGAGGCAAGTGAGCAACATTTGGAAAAACTGGATCATTTATGTGTTCTGGTTGCTGCAATTATGAATGTTCTGTATTTGCTTGTATTTCAACCAAATACACTTCTAAGAAAAACAAGAGGGGAAAAAAAGCGATTTGCTCTTTGGTTTCAACATCCATTTGTCCATTTCTCGAATATACAACAAAAAGGTTTAAAAAAAATTGTTGACCTATGCAATAGAAACAAGTAATGTAATAGCAGTATCAGTTGGAGGGATACTGAAGTGACCTCTGTGATGACGAGTGAATGAAATCACATATGTTTATGTGGCATGTTGTTGAGGAAAGTACACGAAGCAGATGCATTAAATCATCCATCTTCCTCGGATGAAGTTATTCTCCCTCTCTCATCACCCACCAATCCCCTTCTCTCAGCCGACAATCGTCATCTCCAGCAACAAGTGGCCTCTTCCCCAGATGATTTTTTACATCCGTGGTAATGCAGTCTGTTCCTGACATGAAGCAGACTGTTCCCTGTGCTCAGGATTGATAGGTATACACACACCAAGCAGGTTTACTGTACACAAGATTTTAAGAAGTGGTTGTACATGCACTCATTCTTAAATACACAAAACATCCACTTTTGACACCCCACCCCCAACACGCACACTTTTTCTTGATCAACCTGAGAAAGCAAGGCGCTGAAATAAAATTTTTAGTGCCGTGGTAATGTCGCAGAGCAGCGTGGCATCACAGCTAATAGGGAGAGAGTGGGGATCATGTGTAGGTCCCACATTCCCACACCGAGCTACATGTTTAACCCAAGCAACTTCATCTTGTGCAATCTGAACAGGATATAACAGGCCTGAAAGTTCAGGTCTCTGCACATAAAGTAAAAATAGATTTACAACAATGTGATATTTCTGTCTTGCAGGAAGGTTGGGATGGTGAGGGGGGGAGCACGGTTGCAGGATTTCTTTAGTGGAGAAAAGGTTGGTCACAGTGGTTGTGTGGTTTCTGAACTCCCCCCTCCCACACCACCCCACACCCCCACTTCCTTCTCCTCCCAGGTGGGCTTGGTTTAAATTTGAAAGCGCTCCCAGTGGAGAAAAACAAGAAAAACACAAGTTTGGCAATTAATGGTAGTTAGTGTGCATTTTGCATCAAGTTACATCAAGTCCCCGCTTGTAAAAAGAAAAAGAAAACTTGATGTATTTAGTGTAAATGTTCTGGAGACTGACTCAACATGTCTAACAAGGCTGGTAGTGGCTGCCAGTAAGCGTGTGTGCACATCATGTGAGTTGAGCACTATTAGGCCTTTTTGGGGAGTTATCAATTAATTCGGGGTTAAAGTCCATTTGCATCTAGACAAAGGGGACATGGGCCATCCATCTCCATGATGTGGGGGGGAGAAGGGGTAAAGACAGGGAAAGAGGTGAAGGGGAGGGTATGTGTGCCTGTGTCTTTGTGTGTGTGTGTGTGTGTGTGGTGGTGGTGGTGGTGGGGGGGGGGGGGGTAAAAGAGAGAGGAGGATGGTCCTCTTGCAGATAAATCTGTTACCCTCAGGGGTGCGTTTACATAGGTGAGGACTGACTGTTCTGCAAGCCAAGAGTGATTTATCTGAAAATACCACCACTACTACTACACACACACATACACGCATTGTTACACACTTATAACAATGTCCTGAATCAATTCCTTCACTATAGATGAAGCCACCTGTTTCATCACCACCGTGTATCAGTTTGTGCATTCGCACAAAGCTGCGCGCTTGCTCTTATAAATACATACGTGCACTGCATGTGCTCCTACTCATTCCTGAACAGATCCAGACTTTATGCTTTTTAAAATAAATACATAAACAATCCCAAAATCTGTATTTAAAAGCACTGAAAGTTTATTTCATTTTGCAAAAGATTTTATTTTTTCTGCAGCTGCCTTCTGATCCTGCTTGCAGGTCCTCCCTCACACACTAACAGAAAGGATTTCCTAGCAACGACTATAATGCACTCGCACACAACACTCACGCACACACAGAGGATCAACGCGCTGGGGCTCCCTCCAGCTATCAGCGTGGGCTTCCCCCTCCTTCTCCTTCCTCCTCCTCCTTTCTCTCTCTCTCTTCTCCCTCGCTGCTGCTCCGCCGTTGAGGGAAGGAGGGAGAGAAAGAGAGGCAGAGAGAGAGAGATCCCCACTTCACAACTCTCCCCTGGAAGCCTCAGCTGCTGGCTAGACTGCGCGGTTACACAAGCAGCTTGCCTGCGTACAGGAATGGCGGCGTGCGGACGGCTCGTTTTCACGCCAAATCGGCCACGGATCTAAACGGACAGACGAAGGAGACGAAGAAAAGCCCGTGTGCGCACGAAAGCCGCGGACGAAAACGGGAAACCTCTCTGTGATTTTCAAAAGAGAGCGAGAGAGAGAGGAGGGGTTGGGAGGGTAGGCTGTTGGGGGTGGGGAAAGGCTTGGAAATCCACGGATGCCCGAGAGTGCGCTTTTATTCGGTGCGTAATGACACGACGCGTCTCCCTCCCCGATTGCTCCGACGACTCGCTGTCAACGTGAAGAAGGAGGGGGAGCTCAACGTATGCGGCCGTGCCGGGCGAACAGCCTACCGGGGACGGTTTTTTATATCCAGATTCTATAACCGACACGGGAGCAGAGGCTACAGCCCCGTTGCGCGCAACACGGCACACATGGCACGCCCCCTCTCGCCTCCTCCCCGCTCCACAGTGAGAGGAGACGGGAGGGGAGGCGGGAGGGGAGGTGGAGGCGTTTGCTGGGGCGCCATTTTCAAAAGCCTGCTTTTGCATACGAGGTGTGTGTTTTGCTGCAGGAGGGCTGCAGCCCGTCCTGCCTTCTCATGTTACACACTTATCTGACGAAGGAGAGCACGGACTGAAGAAAACAAAGGAATGTGGACGGAATCTCCACCACGCCATCTATTACTCTTTACACTTTCTCTGTTTTTTTTAAAAAATTCTTGCAAAAGGTGAGGAGCTTTAAGATTTCATTCAGGGGAGGGAGGGGGGTTATTTACAACAAGCAGCCTCAAATCAGCAAGGCCGTGATATCAGCGCTGGAGTTAGGAGGAATTTGACGTTTCCATACAGTTCACGTCTGACGTAAACAAACAAAAAGCTAAGCAGACTTTAACTGTAAAAGCTATAGATGGAAAAAAAAAACTATTTTTAAACTTATAAAAAAAATCCTGAACTCGTTTAAAGCTATAGAATATTATTGCAGACTTTAAAATATTTAAATGTTTTTATATTTATATGGTTATAGTCTATTTGACCTGTAATTTTGCGGTCATTTTTCTTTACAAATATATATAAAATATGACTGAATTAAAATTAAATATATTACCGTTTCACTAAGTACTATGAGGCACAACCCCCTCACCCACCCGGCAAATAAATCGATCATTGTAGCCGAGGTTTATTCGCCATGTTGCGATCCTTTGTGTGTGTGAGAGAGAGAGTGTGTGTGTGAGTGCATCTAACCTTTTTGTTAACTCAAAAATATAAACATGTTAAATACATTAATAATGCTTTTAAATATATAAATACAAAAACAAACTAAATAAAAGGAAAGAATTAAGATATTAGTTGCATTAAACAGAGCGGGACTCGCACAACAACCTTCACCAAATCTGACACCAGTGAGAGAGTAATATTTTCCCACCCAAAACAATGATGATTTCATCGTGTGTGTGAGAGAGAGAGTTGGTGTGTGTGTGTGTGTCTGTTTTCCACATTGAAAGGTTTAATTTTAGGGAATTCTCCTCTCGCCCTGTTTCTTCTGATCTCACGTTGTATCTTTTTATTAAAGCCTACAGTCCTCAGAAAAAGCAAGAAAAAAATCTAAAATTACAAGCTGGCTGCAGGAGCAAGCCCGTTTTACATAATTACATACGGTGGACCGGTCTGCTCACTTTGAAGAACACGCTTTTAGTTCTCCTAATCATCAGAGCGCGTGCAACAGCCGCTCATTAAAATGCGCCGATATTATCCTTATTATCTTATTCGCACTTTTTACAGTTGGGTTTTAATATTTTTGACAAAAGGCGGCGTTTTGTTTGCACTTCTCCGATCGTTTGTTTCGCCGTCAACACACGCGAGCGCTGAGAGTTTGGCTGAGGAGTCTCTTCTAATGAAAAACGCCTTTAAACACGTATCCGCATTAAGCTGATTTTGGCTGACATTCAGTCAGTTTGCACCAAGAAAAAAAAGAGTAACCTGCGCGTTTCTGTGGCTGTGAGGAGTTTCCGTGTTGGTGAAGTTAATTCAAAGTGACTGCAGCAGGACAGGCAGCTCTTCTGTGGCAGCACGATGAGGCGATAATAGCAATAACAACTATTACACAACACGGAGAAGGGGGGAAATAAGGGGACTGAGGGAAACATTACAGCAGACAGCAAGCAATCGTGGAAGGGTGACTTAAAAAAAATGTATATATATTTATTTATTTCATTTTTCCTCACAGTGTGTTTGATAAGTGGACCTCACAGTGATTTACAGATACCAAAATACTAAACTACTACTAATAATAATAATCATCATCATCATCATCATCATCATTATTATTATTATTATTATTATTGTTGTTGTTATAAAAATAATAATAATAGCATTTACTGTGAATGTTTTTCTTTTGCCTAGCTACCTAAATCATTCAATTAAAAGCGTATATTTGACCATTTTCATTTTAAATTATTAATTTAATTCATAATACAAAATATAATAATAAAATCCTGCATTAATAATGTGAATTTAAAAAACACAGTAAAGATATACAATAAAAAGAAAAAATAATAATAGTTGATATTTAAAAAAAAATACATAAAATGAAGCAGCTGTAAAAGTACGTCAATGTGACACGCTTACAGTCAAGCCAGTATAACGTTTATTTACTTTTTAAATTAATTTAATTTATTTTTATTAATAATTTTAAAAAACTTGACCAAAAAAAGAAAAACAATTTACTGTATCAGAGCCGAGATTTGAGGCTGTTTATTGTTGTGAGCTGAAGTTTTCTGTGTGTGTGTGTGTGTGTGTGTGTGTGTGTGTGTGTGTGTGTGTGTGTGTGTGTGTGTGTGTGTGTGTGTGTGTGTGTGTGTGTGTGTACCTTGAGGTTACAAATGTTTTTTGTTTGTTTTTTTAAATATGGTCATCTTTTTTTTCTGCTCTTGTTTTGGTTCTATTTTTATTCTTTTAAATTTTACAGTACTTATATTACACGAAGCTGTAACGTGTATCTTAATAACCGTTTTGCTCTGCTATGGGGAAATTTGCTTGGGCTGTATACAGCACATCACTGCTTTTCTTTTTCTGTATTTCTCCTCTCTCGCATAAAAACTCACAGAAACAAACAAATAAACAGAAAACTAGAATGAACACGAAACAGCCCGAGCAGATTTGACGTTTATTCGAAAAAAAAAAAAAGCTGACTAACTCCCAGACTTAAGCGTTTTATCATTTTTATTTTGTCGTTCAGTTCCTGTCTTTGAGTCACAATGAATATTCATAAAGTAATTAAAACGAGGGGGGCGGGGGTTACATTGTCAGCCGCAGACTGTGTGCCTTAAAGCGATGCTCGTCTGTGTGTGCGTGTGTCTTTTGTGCGTGTGACTGTAGTTGTTGTAGCCCGGTCGGGTCTACCTGAATTATTAAAAAAATAATAATAAAAAAAATTTGCAAGACAAACGTCACAGCTTTGTGTGTGTGTTTGCGTGACTGTGTGTTTGAATATATGCAAACCTGAAAGAAGTCTGCACCAGATGGCTTCTACTGAATGTAGTGCAAATGTACGTTTTTCTTCTTTTAGACTCCACTATCAGTCGGGCTCGGTGGAGGGTTTGTAGGGTGGGATGGGTCCACAAGGAGCAAGCAGCAAACAGCAGCAGCGGGGCATGCTGGGATGTGTGCCCGCTGAGGTGCTTTTTAGCAGCCGGTCGAGGTCCAAAAACAGCAAGTTTTGTCGGCATAACCCGGAGACGTTCTGGGTGTCAAGGAGCTGATTTAGCGGCCCTGCGCGGTCCTCCTGCGGCACTGATGGGCGTCACGCAGCCCATCCGTATCGCTGTAATTGCATCGCAGACAATTAAGAGGCAAATTAACAAAGTGGTGGGCCCGTGAAGTGGAGTAGCCTACAACTGAGTCAAATGGGCAGCACGTGAAATGTTAACAACTGATCATCTGGGAGGAAAGAAAAAAAATTCCCACTACATGGTCAGCTTTGCTTTGGAGAAATCAGACATACGCGGAGGCAACTTTTCAGCCCTTGTTTGTTTACAGTTGTTAACCGTCTTCTTTCGATCACTGTGATTATCAGTAAGTGCTTTTACATTTAAAAAATCTATTTTAGATACGTCAATATGCAGTCGTTGCTCTGCTTTACATGAGCAATGCACATTATTCACTACCAGTTGATTGTTTTGTAAGACAGAGGCGGAGCTGAGAGGAGGAGTGGGTGAGGTGCAGGAGGAAAGGAGTGAGGGGTGGGGGGGGTGGGGGTTCTTGGAGGAAGAGGGGAGGGGGGGAGGGTAAGGTTGCCCTCTCTTCTCCTCTCCTCTCCATACACACCACCTCCTCCTCCTACCGCAGTTGCACTGGGACGGCCTGAGACAGAATCCCCCCTCACCCCCCTCGCTCCACACACACACACCCTATAGCGAGAAAGGCACCCAACGACGAAATACAATGCAAACTCAATTAAACGCAGTCTCCGCCGTGATTTGCTGCAATGAATGATAAATTGGCGGGTCGTTCTCACACTGTAGGATCTGGACGAGCTGCGGTAATAGGCGGGATGGTTGTGTAAAATATGCGCAGGGACTAGGTTTACCAAATTTAGTCCAGGAGGGGGCGGCAAGGCCGTCTGCGCCTTTTGTCCGGGAATTCCTGCTCCAATAGCCAGCTCTGTGCCTAAAAGCGCGTGTTTAAGGTCAAACTGCTACATGGGGGCCAAAACTGGCACATTGTTACCCAGAGAGCGAGAGAGGAAATAAAAATGTATTTATTTACGTCTTTTGCATATTGTGAGAATGCTGAATAATTTTGCAGCTGTCTAGCGTGAAATTAGTACATGGCAAAAAAAAAAGGGTTTAGCAGTAAACGATGTAAACAATAATTACGAATGCAGGGAGAGACCAGTCAGAGGGGAAGGGAAGGTGGATTGTGTGTGAACCATGTGAACTCATTTAAAAATTTTCTTTAGGCGCATTCACAGTCCTTCGCGTGAAATCTGCAAACTGTGCGGTAAGTTTTAGGATCAGCGGGGAGGACTAGAAATAGAAAGAATGACTATCTATTCGGGAACGGGGTCGATTGTTAATAATTATGAGATGGCACTGAAATCTTCTAAAAGGTGTGTGTCAGTTATTCCTGAAACCAAATGTGAGCAGGAACATGTGGCCCCTTTTTTCTAATTACGCTGTAAATTAAACTATGAAATAAGAGACTAATTTTGCTCAAACAGTTAAAAGGACCATTTATATAAATCAGCTGTGATGAATGAACGATGAATTATCGTTTGGACTGATCCCTGACCAGCTGTTGTGTAAAATTCCACACCACGTTTCCCTTCAATCAGCTGTTTTCACCATCAGATAAAAACTGAAATTCAAATTTCAGCACTTCCTCTACAGCCTCACAGCCTTCTGTTAATCAGAATATGAAGAAAATACCACAAAAAAGATCACATGTTAAAATATTTATCATATTATACGTGAACTTTCATTTCACACCAGTTTATGAAACTACCCGCATGAACTGTGATAGATATTAGCCAGATTCTCCGAGCAAGCGTGTAAATACATTGAGGTCAAACCACAACATTCGGTGTCTGACTCATATTCATAGTTCATATCACAGCAAGTGGGATCTCCCTGTTGTCAAATACAGGAGCTTATAGTAGTAGTAGTAGAAGAAGAAGAAGAAGAAGAAGTGAAAACCATAATGACTTATTTTTGTTTCTTCTTTCTTTGAACGTCACACTTTTTGTCCTACCTAAATTCATGATGCAAACTTTTTAAACCCGAGATTTGAGCTGCTCTTCACATCCGGCTCTGCTCCCCTTGAGACAGTTCAATTCTCTCCTTACATAAAAAACAACAAGCACACTATTCATTTGTGAACAAATCTGCACATTCCTCCTTTTTTTCTCCTCCTCCTCCTCTTCTCTGTGACATTTTCTCATACAAGCCTTCCCTTCAATTACCTTGCTGTGCTGAAAATCACTAATTTAACAATAGGAAAAAATAAAATAAAATCACTCCAGCATTTTGCTCCTTGGATTTCTTCTTCACAGACACCAACATGCTGGCATGATGAGACCCAACGTGTTGGAACAGGATGCAAAATATTATCTGTAAAGTGAGGAATGATGACCCACTTACACTTTGCAGGAGCGTGTGGAAAAAGCTGCACAGAGACAATGTGACTCAGGATTTATTTTTTATTTGTATGTTTTCTTCCGTTTTATTTTGTTTAAAAAAAAAGGAAAACCTCAAATGAACAGATTCATAAACAAATCAAATACTACAATTTCAAACAGATGTGCGTAATTGCCTTTGAAGTCTGACTGCGGCACGGGATACCTAATATTTAGGTTTAGATGGGCAGATCTGGATGTATTCAGCCAAAAAGCTGCGAGGAGAGAGCTGTGTATCATGGTAAAATATTGATTTTGCAGTAGCCTGAGAAAGACAGACGAACACTCACTCACTCTTTTTCTTTCTCCCCCCCAATTCTCCACCCCCACACCCTTACCTCCCCACCTCCTCTCTCCTCTTTATTCCATTAATCTCTCAGAGCGGTGTAAGATACTGGAGGGTTAGTGTAACATTGTGCGGCTCTAATATATTCCAGCCCTCAGTTTGCCTGTGGCATCCATATGTTTAATTCCACTACAAATGTTTCGACAGCAAATGAAACTTGTTTCTTTTCCCCCCTTTTTCCTCCACATTGGGTCGAGGTTTTGTAGAAGGAAAATTTATATATGTATATGTATATGTATATGTATATATATATATGTATATATATATATATATATATATATATATATACATATATATGTGTGTGTGTGTGCGTGTGTGTGTTTTAGATTAACTTTTTTTTTTTTTACTTTTTGTCTCTGCATCAAAAGGAGTGTGTGTGCAATTCAAAAAAAAAAAAAAAGCACAGTGACGCTTTATTTAATTGGTTGCCGACCACCTGGAGTTTCAACATTTCCCCTGGCTGATTTCAGACTCCCTCACACCAATGTGACGTCTATGGCTGAAGAAAAGACAGATGAAAAGGGGTGGGTAGGGGGGGGTTAATCTGCAATGCAAAAATTCATATAGTGTTGATTGCATGCCGTTATTTTCTGTTTTATCTGCAATAATTTATAAGTCATGCTAACGTTTTCAAATAAAGATTTTAAAAAGCAAATGTATGTTTTAACTCTTTTTCTTGGTTCTTTTCTTTTGGACATCTTATTGCACAAAGTGTTCAATAAACAAGCACATGACCTGCAGGTGTGTGTGCAACACTGGACACCGTCTGCAAGACACTACGCTCTCTGTATTAGTCTCTCTCTCTCACACACACACACTCACACACACACACTCACACACACACACTCACACACACACACACACACAGACATCAGGATCTTGTGTGCGCAGAGAGATGTGGCGACCAGGAAGGAAGGAGGCCTGTGAGGTCACCAGGGGAGAAAGAGGAGGAGAGACGATAACAGACTAGAGAGGGTAAGAGAAAGCAAGTGGGGGAGCATGTGTGTTTGCAGGTGTGTGTGTGTGGGTGTGAGAGAGAGAAGCAGGGCAGGGGTGGCAGGAGGTTTCTAACGTGTGCTTCCGGTGCAGAATAGCCCATTCATCATTCTCACATGGTGGGTTTACTTTGCCAGTGATAGAGAAAGGGGTGAGGAGCAGCACTACAGGGGGAATTAATGTGTGTGTGTGTGTGTGTGTTGGAGGAGGGGCACATCCAGTGAGAAGTGGACCGATGACCAAACCAGATGTTAAGGTGTGTGTGCATTTACCCTTGTGTGTTTACGTGGTGAGGTGTGCCACAGAGTCAGATTTACTCCATCTTCCTTCACCCCTAGCTGACATACACGTCATCTCCCACCTCTCCTGCCTCACCTACCAGAAACTGGACACAGACACACACATTCAGTTCCTGCCTTTCTGCATTCCTCTATAGGATGCAATCACACACGCACATGTGCAACAAACACATGAACGCTCAAGTTGAATCTGAGCTTCATTTTAAGGGTGGTGGATGTTGGTGAGATCTTGTTGTAGATGACATCACATTAGACTTGAGTGTTTTCAGAGTGGGGTCAGATGACACAACAGGTGATCTCGTCACAGTTTTAAGCAGACCTCCAGCTTCCACGGCCATAACAAAATACGCAACCGGCCATCCTTTAAGAAGAAGAAGAAGGGAGGGAGGACAAGGAGAAGGAGGTCAAAGGCTGGAGGAGTAGGTGGAGGACAGATGAGGAGTCCTTTCCTCTCTCTTAGTGTGAAGTGACTTCACACCCCTTCTCTGCCTTTCTTCAGGTTTCTTTGGCCTGTTAAATTCTGAGTCAGCTCAACTGGAACGCCTGGTGCTTCTCAGAGGCTGTCTGCTGACCTCTGACCAGCAACATCAGCTGCTTTTGTGCTCTGTGGAGCCTTATAGGATGGACCACAGCCTCCCCTACTGGCCACATACCAAAGCACACTGTGAGGGGGGAAGAAAGAATGGGGGGGGGGGGGGGGTGCTAGGGGTCTGATCCTGAATCATCTGAACCTCGTTAACTAAACCAATTAAAGGATCCGTAAGATTAAAAGTTAGCAGAGGAGGTGAGATTTGATAGAAAACATGATACATGACTTTTTTCCCCCCGTTCTTTGAGAGGAAATGGTGAAGGGTGAGAGTGGGGACACCGAGGCGAGGTCACTGCTGTAACTGGGAATTGGGAACACCTGTGGGATTCTGGGAGCCGTCATATCGCAGACATGCATGAATAATACTCAGATATAGCGTAAACGTGCGCGCAGGGGTCTCTCTCTCTCTGCCTTTCTCCTGCAAAACACACTCACACTCACACACACATTTTTCTCTGACCTTGTTTGGGGTCGCACAGAGGGGGACTGAAATGAGTTTCAAATGTTCACATTATTTATTATTGAGTATCATCTCACTGTACAAATCCCTTACAGATGTTAGCCCCTGGTGTGTGCTTGTGTGTATGTGTGCGTTGAGCCGTGTGTGCCTGGTTCACAAATGCAATGCAGAGAACGCAGGATACTTTTGAAAAGGAGGTTGGTATGTTAGTGATTGGTACATCTTTGTGTGTGTTTGTGTCGGGGGACGAGGTTCTGAGTGACTTGAGAAGAAATGAGGGATGATCTTTATGTGGCAGCTTATTTGTTTTTGAATGCAGGAGGCTCAGAGGCCCCTAAGTAAAGGCATCAAGCACAGGGCAAGAGGGGCATCCGTCACTGTACTGTCAGCAGACACACACACGCACGCACACACAGGCACACACACACACAGAACAACGAGGCAGGAAGAGAGAAAGACACACGACCTGCTCCGTCTTGTGATCAGCCCCCTTGTGAGCTTCATTTGAGAGAAAGTGGCTTCTCTTTTTCGCGAAAGAGAAAACAAGAGCGGGATGATCAGTCACACAACAGATGAAGTTTCGGTGATAAAGAGCACAATGAGTGGAAAAAAAGTAAGAAGTGAGAAATGGATGCGATCCGGTTACAAAACCAAGAGGAAAATATGGTCAGAAAACCTGTAATTTTTGGTGAGGGTAGTTTACAGGCTGCAAAACGAGCACTTTGTATTAAGACCGCTTATACCACTTCTAAATAAATAAATGAAGGCTGTTCAGACGTTTAAAAGAAAAGTCTTCACCGCAGCTCAGCAGCTGAGAAATTAAATGAAATATTAAATTATTTTGCGTCATTATTCAACCAGTGAAGACGACACGCTTGAAATATTAAGTCTGCAGATGCACTAAAATAACAAAGTGTCACCTTCCTTGGTTATTAAATCCCATTTTAAAAAAGGGTGACTAAAAGCTCAAATAATTTATTCCCGACCTGAACAAAAATATTTTACTGTAACTATTCAGACTAGTAGATATTTGATATTAAAATTATATTAAAAATAAATTTTAAAATGTGGAATTTCCTTAAATATTTAACCCTTTATTGTTATTCTCTGTACAATAGTGCAACAGAATTAGAGTACTCTCCCATGCTGGTGCTAAAAGAAAGGCAAGCAGTGATCACAATAAATAACATACATATAGAATAAAATGTACAATATGTGCAGAGATAAAATTAAATAAATACAACAAATGTATATGTGTAAAATAAAAGGAGATGATCAGATTTTGTGTACTAAGATGCAAAATTTTACAAAAATCCAAAAAAATAAATAAATAACTGTAGCTATTTCTCAATGTTGAGTTTAAAGGAATTAAATAAATTCCATATGAAGGGGGGGAAAAACAAACACAAAAACGAAACCTGTGTAAAGACAGAAAGTCTGACTTGCGTGAGGCTGAGGGGATTACACAAAGACTGCCTGATTTTTCTGCCTGATGAGCTGCAGTTTGTCTGAGGTCTGGTAGCAATGAAACTCTCTTAAAGGTCAGCGGTGAACTTAGAAGAGAGGACGACTGCTGCTGCTGAAGGCTGGTTGGTCATCGGGCTCGCCTCGGGACAGAGGGTCAGCTCCATCACCGCCTGGGTAGTACTAGTGACCTTTCTGATGTCAGAGTAGGGGAGTGTGTGTGTGTGTGTGTGTGATTCTAGATTTGGCCTGGCCTGAAGGAGGATTGAAGGCAGGTCATATATAAATGTGGCCACATGTTGAGCAGGGGTTGGATATCACCTCTGCTTTGGATTTTTTGTTTTGTTTTGTGGGTGGTTAAGAATGAGCTATAAGCAAGTAAATAAGGAACCCAAATACATGCATATAGAGGAGAAAATGGAGGAGAGGGAGGAGGAGGAGGGGGACTTTGGTACTTTGTAAAACACCTCGGGTTTCTGTTTTTGTCCCACACACTAGAGAGTCCTTGGCAGAAGCTAAATGGACGAAAGTAAATAAAAGTGGCCATTATGTGTGTGCTCCAGTAAATAGCTGCTCTCTTGTCTCTCTGTGCTTCAAAAAGAGGGGCGGAAGATGTGATCACGAGGAAAGCCCGTGTCTTTTCTTCTGCAGTCACTATAGAGGGAGTGAGGGAGGGGGGCCTGGCAGTCCTCTTCTGCCTCCCCTTTTTCCCCCCACTGCTTTTTTTCCTCTCTCTCTCACTCTCTCCTCTCTCCCCCCTTTTCTCTTTCTGTTTCCTGTTCCTCTCTAGTTCGCTCCTGTCATCCCCTCTCCTGTTCGTCCTCCTCCTCTCACCGTTTCCCCGCTGCTCCCCTCATACGTTAAAAATCCCAGCTCTGCCCGCCCAGTGTTTCTCAAACATGCGGGAAGGGAGAGATCAATGGTGTCCTCGGAGAGAGAATTACACCGCTGAATTTCGATGAGAGCAGAAGAAAGGAAGAGGAAGGGAGAACAAGTAGAGGCGGGGAAGGCATGTGAAAAGGGAGAGAGGGAAGGAGGATAGTATATCTATCGTTCAAGGGAGAGAAAGAAATGGGAGGAATGTGGAAAAGTATGTAGGGGACTGAACAAGGGTGCGTAGGCCCTTCCGAGTCTTGATACTGAAAATAGAGCAAGAAATAATTAAAAATTAAATAAATAAGATTATAATGCTGAAAATGAACCTCAGTGAGTGCGTTTTGAGGTGTTTGGATGTACACTTTGGCAAGACTGAGATGACATTCATAACTGTGAGACTCGGGCCATAATTTGTGCTGACAAATGAATGGCTGTGCATGTGTCTTATTTGCTGGGATTTAACAGATATTTCCTGTTTATAGTGCGAGGAGCCGCATCCATTAACACACAAGTATTAAGAGACAGAAAAGAAACAAACCCAGCAGCTGTTAGTTAAGATTTGCATCATCAGTCACTCTTTTTCCATCCTGGCGTGATGTTATTGGGGATGTTAACACATATCTGGAGATGTGAGTTTGACTGTGACCTACGATCTTTGCTCAGATTTTTCATATTAAGGCCTCAGCACCCTAGAAGGAGAACTGCAAAGGGGCTGGAACCAATCCCAGCTGTCATAGAGTGAGAGGTGGGACAGATCCTGGACTGGTCCCATTAACAGGGCTAACACACGTGCACAGAGACGGACAACCAAACCGATCTGAACTAAACCAAACCAAAACAGACTAACAACCACAGTTAACATCCAATTTAGAATAGCTTGCTTTTATATAAGTTTTAGATATGAAAGTAAAAGTAAACGGCGTGCCTAATGAATTGCTCCTACAAGAAATATTACCTCCAGTTTAACTTTTAAAATCACCCAGAGACAGCAATTGTTTAATTCCCTTTTTAAAAAACAGTCCTTTTGATGTATTCCTAATGTGTATTTATTTAATTATTAGTTTAATCTTTATTTAATCTTTTTTTCCCCCCTTGTCATGTGCTAGTAAGAAGAAGGTGACTTTTTGGTGGAAGGGTTTGCTGTTGTGAATTTTAGTGCAATGATCAGGGATCTGGGATTGTTTGCATTTATCGAAATAAAAGCAAAAAATGCAAAAAAAAAATAAAATCAAATACAATAAATAAACAAAACCAGAAATAAAGCTTCTAAAGGAATCATCCCTGAATATTTTCCATGATTGCCACCCCCCCAGTGAGCCTACTATATTCTGCAGTGAATAGTCCTTTGTATGATTTGTAAATGGTCAACAGAGTTGAAAGCAGTTATGATAAACTCTTCAACCATTAAATTGATAGTGGTTTCACATACATATTTATTAACAAGCCAAGTCTTTAGTCTGGATCCTATCATAAAGGCTGTTTACTAGATTTGTTGAGGCCATTCAGACTCCTGTCTATTCTATCGCTGTCCGTAATAAATCAGTAAAGCACTTAAAAAAAAAAAAAAAAGCAGAAATAATCCTAATATTCGTGGGTAAGGACCTGGCTGTTCATGTGATAAGTACCCTCCTAAAATCCTAATGATGCCGCTGGCACCAGAGAGCCACATAAAGGAGCGTTTCAAATGAAAAGCTTGTTTCTGCCGAGCAAGCCGCAAGCAGCCAGAGAGAAAGGAGGAGTGGAGGAACCTGAAGAGAACCTGGGGTAACACCATCTCTCCTGGCTCTGAACTCTGCACTCGGCTTAAATGCCGTCAATTACTGGGAGATATACGGGCCGGCCTGTTTCAACCACTTTACTGAGTCCCCTTCAGTTGCAGCCCACTCGGACTGTAAATTATCACCCCCCTCTATCCGAGGTTTGGAGCGGTTTGGAGTCACCAGTGAGACCCTCCTCTGTTTCGGTCCGAATCTAAAGGAATTCCCTCCCTCTGTGTGCCAAACCCCAAACCATTGCAAACGGAGTCTGTGAAGCATGCAGCTGCACGCCCATGTGGACACGCTCACTCGCAAACATTGATTTAAACACACACAAATGCACACAAATGTTCGTATATGCTATATAAAATCCCCCGGAGCCATAGATCATTGGGAACAGGTAGAGAGTTTAGCATGCGCACACAGGCTGTAGATCATTGAGGTGGGCAGGGACGTCAGCACTCTCATACACAGTGAGCCTTATTGCAGAGTTTAATAGAGGAAACCCAGCATGAATCCCCACAGTCATTCTGTTCCAGTCAAACACACCATTCACAACACACTGGGCCAGTGTGTGCATGTTAATAGACACACATACAGGAGTGAACATACTGCACATTATGCACTTCACTATGTACTGTGTGTGTGTGGGGCTGGTTGGATATATATACAGTGTTCGTATATGAATCTGACTGAAGGTGTTTTCATGCAAATGTGACTGTGTGGGTGTACTTAAGCTGTATGTGTGGACGTTAACCGTGCAAGTGACATCTTAGCATGTGTGTGTGTGTGTGTGTGTGTGTGTGCAACGAGGTGGGGGGTAATATTGACCCATCAGTGCTGCTCTGTCACCCCTTCTCTTTATGAGTCTGGCCTTTTAAAAACACACTGGATTTATGGCAGGTTTGGGCACTATCTCAGAGACGGTGTGTGGGGCTCAAGTAGAGAATTTGTCTCGTTTGCTGTCAAGAGAAGTGAATTTAACAACATAAACATTTAAAGTGGCGAGATCATTAGCAGCGCCACGTGTTACTTCAACACCACAGCGTGTTTCACTGAGGGGGAAAAAGGAGTAAAGAGATGTTTTGTGTTGGGTTTTTTTAAATATAAAAGTTGCAAAGCTATAATTATTTTGTCCAATATTTAATTTATTGTGTAGTTCTTTCAAAAACAGCTGAAGCTTTCATTTTGTTTTACTGTTTCTTAATGTTGCTTTACAAATGCGGTGGTTTTTATTTCTATCTTGAAAGGGACTATATAAATACATTTACTTGCCATTTGTGCTTACATCCTTCTCTTACTAGAATATTATATTTACTTGCAATATAGATCACAATTTGAAGTTTCTCTGGTTTAGTAAAATGATTATCAGATGATGCAACTGGATGCTTGTTTAACTGGTCTCTCATTTATGCAAAATTAGGAAAAATAGTAACTCGATCTTAAAAAACAACACATTAAACAGCAAAAAGGGGATCAGAACAAAAGAGTACAAGAGAAGCACTAAAATGATTTAATGCCATACACCAACAAGTTTGCCCATGAAATTACAGTAAAGTAAAAGTAGCAGCATAAAACTGTTAATTTACAATGTGCCCATACCACAACAGTTTATTGCTGTAAAAAATTATAATAGGCTGCGGTAACACTGCCAGCTTTATCTTCATAGATGGTTTCATACTGTAAAATGTCTTAAATCCTGTAGATCTGAATCTTTAAAACCTTGCATCGGTTTTCACAATCTTTTACCCACCCTGAGGATGAATGCTGGCTCTGATTAAGAGGCTCCAGGAGTCTTGGTCATGGTGGCCAATTACTGTCTGAACCTATTGTTCTTGCCAGCACAAACACTGAAAACCACATCACACATCCCCAACAATCACATAACCATCACGGTACTACTAAATGAACTATCTGTGTCTAACATTTACACTCTCATAGGTTTTTGCATGTGCCAGCACAAAGCTGCCCATAATTAGAGGGAGCCTCTCCTCAGGTTGTTGCAGTGTTGTACACCTGCATGGTAATGAGGTAGTGCAACGTGATGCAACACGATTGTGCTCATATATGAGCAGATCCTGGCAACAGACCGAGACTCAAGTCAAGTACAGTGACTTGTTGTTTATCAATATTAATGCGTAGATATTTAATTTGCGTTGCTATCCAAACTTTCTCCATTAATTCTACAGTAGCCTCACACAGTGGACAGTAACATGTTTAATGTAGGGTGCAAACTGTCTGAGTTGTGATGTTTACAGGCGCCGACCGAGAATTCTTACCGCATGTAAACACAGTGATTAAAGTCGATATTAACACGTAAACACGCATCACGCATGCAAACAGAGCTGAGCGGTGCAGATGGTGACTTGGCATCTTCCTCTCTGCAACGCAAAATCCCCTATCCCCTTAAAAAAAAAAATTGTTCTGCTTTCAAATTGATTTCACAGTGCAGGAAGCCCCCGCACCCCACCCCTCCCCTCCTCCTGGAGATTAACAAAGTAAATTCCACTTCTTGTGTCTGAAAGAAGCACCCACAGATTTTTGCTTAAACCTCAGATAAGCAGACATGGAGAATTTTCTTGAGACTATGTGTTCTTTATCTGCGATTTTAGGTGCTACGTAATTGTGGATGAAGTCTAATGTGTGGTCCATTTGCTTCATTAATGGGGCAGACGCTAGTCGTTCAGCCAAGAAAACGCCTATTGTTCCCTTTACCTTCCCGTTTTTTTAATGTGTAGCATTAGTCGTGCAGTTGTTAGTGCTAGAGCGTGGTGCTTTGATGATGGTCAAATGACAAAGTCTTAATAGAATATAGTAGGACGGGCAGGACAAAGGTGGGCAATGTTCAGCTGGATGCAGCCAATTTCTGTGTGAGAGGCCTGCCTAAAAACCCTATTCATAGGCTGTCTAATGCTGGTGCGTAATTAAATGTGATTACTGGAGCAGAGGGCTTCTCTCTCCCTCTCTGAGGGCCACACACAGGACTGGAGGCAGCGTGCATGCGCTCAATAAGGAGGCGCTAACAGACGTACATGAGCAACAACCACAGGCGTACCTAAAAATTCTCAGCCATCTCTCACTCTGACACAAACTCAAATACAAGTAAAATATCACTTAACTCTAAAATTTCAACCATCCGGCTACTAAGAAAAGCACCATTGGATTTAACAGGGAATAAGCCCAAAGGCTTAATTGGCTGAGAAGCTGAAAATGGTTTTTTTTTACCAAATGATCCTTCAGCTGAAACTTAAAACATGAAGTTTAGTTGTGTTATTACAAATGCACAAAAACAAACACATACCACAGCATGCAAAGGTAAACAGATTTTTTTTTTTTAAGAAATCAGCATTAACTATGACCTTCACTGGTGATAATCGTAAGGCAAACAAGCAGAAATATAAATACAAATCAATTATGGTTTCCATGCACACACGCACACACCTTTTTCTGGCTCACTCTCCGGTCCAGTTTCCTGGGCAGACACAGTCCCCCTGGTGCTCATGGGAAATAGTGAGCATGCCAGGCCCCACAAAGGCGTCCTTTCAGCCTCCTGCATGCTTGACCTGTGCAGGGTCAGTGCTCTGCTTTGTGCCCCGTGACCCTTAAGTGACCTGGGGTCATGCTGAGGGCCTGAGGTCAAATTCAGAGGCCTGCGTCTAATTTTACCCCAACCGGGTTATCCGTCCAAATCTGCCCTAAAATTTGCCCCCCTCGCTCCCTCTAAAACCCACTACTGCCTCCACACATAACTGCGCCCTACTGAAATACATAAGCACTCTGCAGCCTAATTGGGCTACTGTGAAGTAGTCCCCACACTCAAGCTCTCTATCTCCCACACACTCGCGCACACACACACACACACACACACACACACACACACACACACACACACACACACACACAGGACCGACCTGCTGTAACTGCACTAATACCCCATCCCATGGCCTTTGGTCTATCTAGAGGGATTAGGTGCAGAAAGACACACATACGAGCAGAGATATTGCCACGCACACATGCACAGCATACACACACACAGCACACACAAGCGCAGGAGGCCTGGCTGAGGGTCTACCTTGAGGGATTATGTGCAGAGAGACAGGACCCTCCAGCCAATCAGCCGGTCTGTCACATTGATTTTGAGGGGTCACTGGCGCACAATGGCCAGGGTTTTCCTGTCTTAACCTCTCTGATCATACACATATGCACACACACACACATAAACACACAAGCACGCACTCATGCACATGTATACATAATAAACATTAGACCGTCTAAATTTAAAAAATGAACGGCAAATATACAAAGTGCTGAAAAAATAGACAAATAAGTACGATTAAAGGAGAATGAAGAAATATATTCAAATAAAAGTGTGTTTTCAGATAAAGGTGATACTGAAAGGCTGGAAATTCCTCTCTCTCTCTCACACACACACACACACACACACACATACACACACACACACACACACACACACACACACCTCTCTACAATTCAAAATTCCCCTCCTGCGCCTCTTAAAGCTTCATCACATCCCTGCTGCTGAAAATCCCTTGTCCCCGGGGGGAAGCACACCCGAATTTGGTGTGTGGGGGGGAAGCGCTCTTAGGTCAACCCCCCACCTCTCCCCCCATCCAACCTGGGGCTCCTTCTTCTCTTTCCTGGTCATACAACACAATAGTCATCTATCAGAGAGGGCACCAGGCAGGCACTAAAGCTAACGGAAATAAACCGCCCATACTGCCAGCAATGTTTCAGGTGCAAGGCTGAATATTTTCTCCAACGTCATTCAAGTTTGGTCTATTCTCTTTTAGGCTTTTGTTGCTTGTTTCCCTTTCCTGACGGGAATATCTGAGGGCTCTGGAAAAACAGGATTCAAGCGTGTCTGTTGTTGGTACTGTTATGGTTACAGAGCTCATCAGTGACGGAAGAACTATTTAGGTTCTTTAGTTAAGTAAAAGTGCAAATACAACAATGTCAAAATACTCAGGGGAAAAGAAACAAAAGTAGTATTGAAAGCACTCTGGAAAAATGTATCATAGGAGTATATATATATATATATATATATATATATATATATATATATATATATATATATATATATATATATTTATAAGCTTATTATCTGTACGTATGATGAAATCCTGTCTGAAAAATAACAACAACTGTTAGATAAACTCTGATATGCTGAAACCCCAATAATCCCCTATTGAAATGTAGTGAAGTAAGCAAGGATAAATAAAAATGAGCTAGTCTGTGCCTAAAATCAGTGTAGTCTACTTAGCTGTTGTGTTTTGGCACTGCAGTGGCTTTAAGTAAGGATTAAAGTTAGAAATATCTATCTATCTATCTATCTATCTAATAAAAAAAAATAAAGAAAAAATAAAATAACAAAGTGACCACTAGTGGGCGCCCAAGCATTTCCACAGTACTGAAACTAGCAGGCTGACTTGTCTTCACTCACCTCCTCGGCTGCCATCTGTACTTCCTGGAAACGCGTTCAGAAAAACAACCTTGGTGGACTTATCATCGTTTCATACTGCCTTTTTTTAATCAACTCGTAGGTTATATACACAAAAAGACGACAGTTGACCTTTAATGTCACAAAATTTCCAATGATAACGTAAACAGGACAGCGAGGCGGAGGGCGAGGAACAGAAGTGGAAGAGAAAAGTGAGCTAATGAGACTACAGTGGTGCCACTACTAACGGGTCAACCTGTAACTTAAAATACTTTTATCCGGTCGCATTGTAAACATTGAGCTCGGCGGTGTGAACCGGTTTTACTGTAACATTTGAAAGGAAGACAGCTGGAAGTGTGTCACGGGTTAAGCTCTGTTGTTTCCGTGTTTCCTCTCAGAGCGCCACGTCATTAATCGGCGGATGAGTTTGGTCCCAGCTGTGCGCTGCCGTTTCTGCCGTCACTCCTATACCTCCGTTCGCCTGCAGCTTGCTGCTGTCCCGCTTTGCTTGACATTTTCTTACCGAAGGGGGAAGAAGCGTCGCTTAGGAGATTAAAGATGACGGCGTCCAACTCGGGCCTCATCATGAACGTGGTGAACAGCATCGTTGGAGTCAGTGTGCTCACCATGCCCTTCTGCTTCAAACAGGTGGGTCTGCTGCTGCTGCGACGCTTACCTTGCGGGACTTGTCCTTAAGTCTCTCCGAAAAACCCCACTCTCTGTTAAAATATTTGCAGGATCAGAGGGAATGCTTCACCAGTGTCCAAAAAAATTCCCTTTCTCCTCCTTTTGTCATATTAGCTCATGATCTTGTTTCACAAAAGTTTTAGTAAGGTACGATAGGTAAACAGGTGTTACTAAGCACCTGAAGTGAACAAGGCCTTTATTAATATCATTAGTAACATTTGTGCTTATACATCTTTCATAAGAAAGGGACTGCTGGGAAAAAGATCTGCTGTTACTGCATTCATCTTATGATTTTTAAAAGGAAAACTACTTTTAACATATTAACAGTGTTATTCACTGTCAGGTAGCTTCATTTTTACCAGTACAAATATAATATATATCAACGTCAAAGGGTTATGTGATTGAATAAGAAATACATTATTTGCATGTAAAGGATTTCACCCTCTGGGGAGCACAGTGGTGCTCGGTTTCATCAGTGCTCTCCGGGTACTCTGGTTTCCTCGAATGTTAGGTTCTCAGCCTATGACAGCAGGGATGGAGCAGATTTAGCAGATTTATCTTGGAGGATATCTCCACTTTCTATGAACATGTAATGCTTTCACATCGCATTTGGTGCTTTATTACATGATTTTTCTTTTTAGTCAACTAAGCTGTTACCAAACTTTTAACTTTGTCATGCCTTTTTAGCACCACTACATGTTTGGAGATACACACACACAATGATCAGCATGTCAAGTCATGCCAAGTGTGCTTGTATTCTTTTTGGCTGTTTCTTTCTGTAGGCCTAGCATCAGAATCTTTTCCAGGGTATACTTGTTTTACAGCTGACTGAAGGTTTCCTCCCCTGTATTGTGCTTCTAAGTAGTTTGAAGGAAGAAATATTGTCGTTTAAAGTTTAAGAACGATCCCATTTGAATTGGCTTGAGGACACACGCCAGCTAACTTTCCATCTGTCTTCTCACAGTGTGGGATAGTGCTGGGAACTATCCTGCTGTTCTTCTGTTCGTGGATGACCCACAAGTCTTGTATGTTTCTGGTCCACACGGCCAGCAGCACCAAACGAAGGACTTATGCTGGACTGGGTGAGCTAAAGTGGCAAACAAGAGAAATATTTACTTGTATTCGTTTTGTTCTGTTATGTAATGTTTTCAGTCGCCAGTATGTTTGTGGAAAAGCCTGATATTTTACAGGGAATGGTGCCCATTTTAAGAAACAGCTGATTCCTGATTAAAGTAGCGAAAGAAGTTGTTATTTGTCACTAATTCTGCTAACAGTTATAAGCAAATAGAGTAGTGAGATGACATCAAGTGCAGAAGTGTCAATAACAGTAAAGTAAACAAATCTCTGCCCACAAGGACAATATTTAAGCTACTTCCATATGTGTTACAAACAATGAATGAGCACATTTAATCTTGTTTGATCGTCAGTTTTATCAGGACAGAATATTTTTAGTGCACTGCCCTCTGTTTTTCTGCATGTTGCTCACACTGATGGCACTCTTATTCTTTGCAGCCTTCCACGCTTACGGGAAACCAGGAAAGGCACTGGTGGAAACGAGGCAAGTTCATTCACAAATTTTAGTTTCTGCCTATCAGTAATACAGTTGTTGGATCACTGGAACATTTTAGATGTTCAGTGGAAACAATGGATCCATTACAATGGATATTTAGATTATTCATTGTAGATCATCTACACAACAAAGACATATTAGTTTTGGTTTTTTAAAAACACACATTTTCACAAGGTTTCTCTTGTCTCTGTCTTTTTGTGTCCCTGCAGCATGATCGGTTTGATGTTGGGGACCTGTATTGCCTTCTATGTTGTCATTGCTGATTTGGGCTCAAATTTCTTTGCTCAGCTGTTGGGTTTACAGGTTTGATATCATGATTTTGTTGCTACTCGCTTCTACTTTTTCTTAATTTTAGGCTTTTGCGACCAACACTAGTAATAAATGTTGAATGGAGTCAATCAAAAATTCTATTGTGAAAACAGGAAAAATACTGAAACTAAGCAAGTGTGTTGTTTTGTCACTCTGTTGTGTATAGGTGACCGGCAGTTTTCGCGTGCTGTTGCTGATTATAGTGTCGCTGTTCATCGTACTCCCTCTGAGTCTGCAGAGGAACATGATGGCCACTCTGCAGTCTTTCTCAGCTATGGCGTTGATGTTCTACACCCTCTTCATGTTCACGGTTAGCCCACCGACACACACACACATACATCTAAACTTTACACAGTGCATGTGAATAGGCTGTAGCAGAAATTCTTTTTGGTTGCAGATCTTGAGAGGCAAATAGATTAAGCATAATTATCAGTAAAAAAGATTAAAAATGATTGTTTTTGTCGCCTGTCTGTTAGTACAGCATGATAAAGAAGAGGTTAACAATAGCCAAGCTGTACATGTAAAGAACAAATAGATTTAAAGCATGTGTAAGTTGCAGCACAGCTTATTAGCCATGGTTGCTTATTTGATTTTCAAAATGTTATTTGGCCAAATGGTCATTTTGTTGTCTTCTGTGTTAATTCTTTCTTATGCGCACCATTGTACAGAGCTGTGACATCCTTGTACAATGCAATATTGTCTTGCTCCTATTTTTAAAGAGAAAATCTGCATGAAATCATTTGAGACAGAGAACAGTTGCTGCGCTGCTCGTTATAGACTGAAAAAAGGCTCTCCCCTGGGAAGGCACTACTTGGCAATGGCCACAAGAGACATTAAAAGTTGTGTAAATGGAAAGGAAGTGGAGAATAAATGGTCAGTTCCAATAAACATCAATCTCAACTGTAGAACAGAAACTCCCACATATGTCCGATTTATTTTACATATATCAAACTTAAACTTTTGGCTGTTTATGCAGCATGTAAAATGCTTTTTTTTTCTTTAAAGACAAAACAGTGTGTGTGCATATATTTCTGGAGCAGCTAGTCAGCACTGATCGACAGCACCACCACAACAGCTGGCTGCGGTAGTAACTACTGGGACATAGTTTCTTTTAAGAAATCAAAACATTCAAGTTTGTGAAGTTACATAAATTACAACTTTTGCTCTGTGGCCAAGCCCAATGTTTAAATCAAGCTTCACTTCTGGCCACAGGTCAGTAGCAGAGAACTGCATGTCATGCATGTGAAGTTCAGTCCAAATAGGCGTCAGTGCAGCACGGAGCACATTTCTTGCAACAGTTTCTAAAAGAAGTGCAGTTGTATGCCACAAAGGCGAAATTTATGGTTCAGCAGGAAGAGCGTGTTCACAGTCCGCTGGCAGGGCGGAGATAGCCCATCGGCCTGCAGGGAGCTATGTACGTTTTCTCCTTTTAACAACAGAGAATGTGGTACAACCGGTCTGTGGGCCACTCTTGCTTGTGTTGTTGTTGGTCTATCAGGCCGACGCAGAGAAAGGCAAAGTTCTAGCATACAACAAGCCAAACTGTTAAAAACAATGAAAAGTGTCCATTTGAGACACTATCTGTGCTTTGCGTACTTTATTTTTTGATCGTTGAAGTTATTTCATGTTTCTCCCATTCGCGATAACCTCCGCTGTTGCTCGCGCCACTATTTTGGCCCACACAACAACACACGGAAGCACGTCTGGTCCGTAAAAACCTCTCTGCACCCCATCCAAGCAAAATCGTGTATGCAGACATGCACTCTGGTGGGACCAGAAATGATGCTTTATGCAGCACCTTCTGATCGAACCGCAGGAGCACGCTGCCATTTGCATTTGCACACAGCGCCCTGCACAAGATGCATTTAGTCTGAAGTGTGATCAGAGGTGAAAAGTTTGAGTGTAGAAGCCATCCAGCAGCAGTTTTCTGGCTCATGTGATTCAACTCATTTACTCTTTAAATATGCACACACAGTTGGTGCGTGCATGTGTGGGTAGCTCTGTTTTACTGTCCTGCAGTACTGGTTCCACAGACTTCAAAATGCTGTTTGTACTATTTCTGTGTGATGTGAGTTCTAGCTCTGTGGCATGTCGATAAGGTGGAACAGTGGTGTGGTGTGTGTCCGGCTTTAGATCCAGGCCCGGCCTGGCCCAGACCCCTAACCATCTAACAGTGATGTACCTGCTTCCCTCCCTTTTTCATCCTACCATTAATTGTCCCCCTCTTTCGTTTCTCTCCATTGTACTACTTTACTTCTTTCTTTCTCGTCTTGTCTCTCTCGTCCTTCTGCCCACCATCACTCTTTCACTCCACTCTCCTCATCTTTCTGCACCCTTTGTTTGCTCCCTCCCACCCCCTCCTTTTCCGCTGCTGTTTCTGCTTCTGGTGCTGTAGATAGTGTTGTCGTCTCTGCGCTACGGCATAATCTCGGGCTCCTGGATGGAGCAAGTTCACCTGTGGCGCTTCAAGGGGGTCATTCAGTGCCTGCCTATTATCGCCACAACCTTCTGCTGTCACCCGTAAGTAAACCATGGAATCCACCCCCCTCCCCCTCCCAAAAAATATAACATACCACTGTAAGGCGGTGGGGACGGAGAGGGGGTGAGTGAAGGAAGCGTGATGTTTCCCCCGCAGTGTGACACTCCTTACACCCTCCTCCGACCTACCTGAGCCTTCTTCCTCCTTCTTTCAATCATCCGCAATCTCACCTTTGATTGTGATTTGGTCTGAGCCGTTTGAGCTCTGTGTGTTTGTGTGTGTGTTTTTGGTGGCAGTAGTAATAAGGCAGAGAACATAGTGAAGTGACAGGCTCATTTTTGCTGCCCTCCACCTTCAGTCCTGGTCTGTGTGGGTGTGGCAGGTTTTCCTTTGGGATCTTATCAGGTGCTGGGAGGAGCAAGACAGAGCACATGCTGATGAAAACCTATCAATTAGTGTTTGTCTACATATTCCTTTCATATGCCTCTTATTTCTTGCAAATTTATGATTTTTGCTTTTATTCATTTTGTATCATCTTCATTACTCCAGTTTTTCCACTACAGCAGGTTTTGTTCAGTGTGGGATTTCCTGTCACGTCTCTTTGTTATTTCCAGCTCTTCATTTTCTCTGGTTTTTCTCTCCCCATTTATTACTTTCATTATCTGTCTGTGAGCCATAAGCGAGGGTATTGTTCCCATTCTTCTTTTCACTCTTTCCCCAACTTTTCTCCATTTGGTTTGGGCCGTAACTCCCCCTTCCCCCCACCTCCTTCCCCTCAGATGGTGCTGTCCTCGTTCAAACATGGGCTGCTCAGCGGCTGGTGGCTAGGGCACATCAATATGGTGCGCTGGGAGGGTGTGTTTCGCTGTCTCCCCATCTGTGGGATGGCCTTCGCCTGCCAGTCGTAAGTACTCCTCCACCTGTGCAGGATCACATGATGAAAGTAATGTCAACCACGACTATATAGAATTCTGACGTTGGAAGCTCAGTGACTTATAGCGAACATTTGATATTAGTCTTATAAATATGTGCAGTGCAACTCCCAAAACGTGGGCTTTTCCGCACTTCCACACCGGGAACTAAATCTTTTATCGCTGCATGTAGAGAAAATTTCACAATTGGTGCATGAATACTCACAGCATTCTTTTAAAGCCACGGTGGAGGATTTGGGGTAAAGAGAAACACAGATTTGTGGTGGAGGTGGTTGATAAGGCATCGCTATTTGTAAAAAGAAGCTGCTTTTGTTGCTTAGATGTGCTTTCTGTAGTTTTAACCAAAACGTATCTGCGCTTACTTTTCGCTTTGTGTTTTCTAATTCAGTCGGAAAAGGACGTAATCTGACACAGAAGATGAGCGGACACTTATATGAAAAAATAAAATCAAGTGGATGGTTTAGATTTGCAAAAGCTGCAAAGTACTGGATGCTTTTTGAGAGGAAGGCATGTTGGATTTTTGAAGCTGACTATGCATTAGCTGCTGTCTATAAATATGCACCAGAGGTGTTGAAATATATGGCTATTGATGATAATCATGATATACAGAAGAAGCAATTGATAATATATGTGAGTAATCCATCACTAGCTTCTTCTTGCCTACATATTATGCATTTTTAAAGTGAGGTGGTCACCTTACTTTAATAATCCATGAATTTTTCTGTAGCTGTGATAACTTCTCTCTTACACACAGAGAGAGATTCACATTCCACAACAATCCCACTAAATCAAACTGCGATGCTCACACAGGGAGAGTTAAGCTGTTGAGGAATGAATTCTTAATTTAGCTTCCGTGTTGTTGCCTTCTTGTGCCGCTGCTCCTCCTCTCTCCTCTGCATTCGTCAGCTAACACTAACACCACATGAGACTCCGTTATTGTGCTTTAAGTCGCAGGTTTCTTCAGTTTGTTACTCACCTGATCGAGTCACAGCAGTCTGGTGCTCTAGTTAAAGTGCACTTTAAATAAAGTACCCCGCCTCTTAGCAAATGACAGCTGGAGTAGACTCGGGGAGCCCCAGTGATCGGGAATTGGATAAGTGGTTAAGATGGATAAAAGTGAATTCTTTTGGCCTTGATATTCATGTGGTGAACATCTGATATCAACCCTAATATTAGCGAAAGTGAAAAATGATGGGGGAAAATGAGGTGTTCTTTTCACTTTCCAGCAATGTTTTATTAAGAAACGTGTTAGTGTAAAGACCCTGTTTGACTCCAGACCGCTGTGTGCCCAGCTGTGATGCTATACCACTACATGTAATGGTAATAATGTATTTATTAGGTCAAAAGAGCTAGCAAAGTTTGAGCATCCTCTCGGTTGGGCTCTTATATATAATGAATGCTGTGCTGCAGTCTTTACTAACAGTAAATAATAAGAAGGTTTCCAACACAGCGTTTGCATGCTGTTCACAATGCTCACTGGTTTATTTTCACTGATCACAGCTTCTCTGCACAACTTCTTCTTTACTGTCTCCATTTTCACTCATCTGCATGCTTTGTCACTGCCTCTTTTTGTCCTGTCCTCCAAGCTTCAGTGCCCACTCTGGGCGTGCAGTGAGCTGAGCGGGTGGTTCAGCTCACTGCACCAGTATCCTGTTAGACATGAATGTCTAACAGGATACTGGTGGAGCAATTTAATCTTTGGTGCTGGAGAGGGCTGTAGGGTGTTACGGTGAGGTCATCAGGGGCCAGATGTTTGGGTGGTGGCAGTGTATGGTTTTGTTTAGTGTGAGAAAGAGTGAGGTAAGTGATAGAAGTGGGCGACTGTAGCCTTGGGAGTGAAACAAGACTTTTTAATTAATGTAATCACACAAAGCTAACATAACATTATGGTATGGCAGACAGGCGTGATCATTAGCAAGCGAGGTGTGCATGTGATCCAACAAGAAGAAAGTATGAGCTTGTATGTGTTTATGTGTGCTTCCTCCGTCGTCCCACTAGTAGTGCTGAGTGATATTTGGCATGGCGATTTCTTGGCCTGTGGTAAGGCTGAGCGAGGCAAGCGCTCCGTTATGCGGCAGGCAGCTTAAGCCAAACCACTAATCAACACATTGGACTGCCGCCATCTCACAGACACACTGATGTATTCACAGGCTGATTAAACAGCTCTCAGCACATTGGATTTTTATTACATTCATGAAATGTGTTTACTTTCAGTTAAAACATTACTTAACATCACCATTATGATGGGATGGGAGCTGGCCCTGTTGTTTTTTGGCTGAGCGTCTGAACAGCGAGGAGCAGTTAGCTCATAATAGAGGGACATAAGAAAAACATGTATGGCAGAAACATCTTTCTATGATGCTACTGCTGGTGTGTTTTCAGTCCCATTTAATGACATTGTCTTCCACACTCACTTCTCCCACAGTCAGTCTGCATCATATTTGAGATTTCATTGTGTTTAAGGACTAGCCTCCGAGTCAGGTCTATTGAGCAACCATTAGATGCTTTTGCACTGCGCTTGCAGTATAACGTTTTATTTAACATTGGTTATAACATTAACTGGTTTCCACATTAAACAAGCACAAGGAATGGCATCATGCTAGCTAATAAAACCGAGTGTGTGAACAGAGAGTCAGGCAAAGGGAGAACAAAGGCCAGTGAAAGTTATGGTTTCTCTCTCTCTTCTGTCTTTTGCCTCTCACATGTATAAGAGAAAGGGAGGGAGAGAGAAAAAGGAGGCGAGTAAAAAGAGTCTGCCAGGAAAGTTTATAATGCTCTAAAACCTGTCCAGCCACTTGCTGTTATATATAAAGCCTGTAAATTCACTGGTTAATGTGCCGATGGTCTCCTCCACACTCCCACACTCGCCTTAAAGCACAGGACAGGAAATGATGAAAGGAGGTCGACACCTGCGTTAAAAGACGAGCATTTCAGCCTCAGCCGGCCTTCACTACTGTCACCCATACTGTGTCTGTCACACACACATACACAAACACATACGCAGTGGTATCTAGACAAACACTTGTGCATACATCACTACCACTCCCATTACATTACTTTCATCTACTGCCATTGTGAGAAATGACTGCAATAAAAAAATAAAACTTAAAGCATGAATTGATATGAATATGAATTAAGATTCATATTCTCAATATGAAGATTCCAATTGTTGAAAAACCTTCATTTATATGATGTTGTATGATTGATTGAGTCGAATGACTTTTTGAAGTAGTTTGATTGCATCGAAGTAGAAGATTGAAGTATTAATTTCAAATGTTTATTGATAATGGCATTGCATTCATATATTTTTAATGGGCTAAACAAAGAAGATGAAATCGTGTAGATGAAACTATCCAGTGTTAGTTGGATATTGACAAGGACATGAGGGAAGAGATGCATCATTTGATTACTGAGCAGCACAAATGGACCCCCATATGGCTGCTTAATAAAGTAACGCTACAGAGCGGTTTCCAAATTTGAAGTAAGTGGCCGTGAAGACTGTCATATTGCCAGCTGTTTGGGGGGACAAAAATCAAATGAAACATCTGTAGGACTACGTTCCTCGATCTCCCTGCTAGAACTGTTGCATTGTAGAATTTGTATGTCTGATAATTCAGACAATATAAGATCACATTTCAACAATAGTGTTGTGCCATGCAGTATACAGGGTGTTTTTTTTTGGCTGACTATCTCTTACAGGCAAGTGCTACCAACCTACGACAGCCTCGATGAGCCGTCTGTTAAGCGCATGAGCACCATTTTCACTTCATCTCTCAACGTTGTTACCATCTTCTACATCACAGTGAGTGGAACCACTCTTTCTCAGTTGTGTTCACACCACTCCTATTTTGTAATATTAAAGAGTATCTGAGTTTACTTATCTTAAAATTTTAACAGGTCACTGCCAAAAAAGCTAATGACATCAGTTCACTTTTTTAATGTCTTATGATGGGATTAGATTACACAATATCAGACTAATCTGGATGATGTACGGCACTGATTTAAATATGGAGCTTGCAAATCAGTCAGTTATGTTATCTCCTCTTGTGTTTGATATTCATAGACTGTATATAAAAGATGCAAACAGCCACCTTAACTTCACTCACTAGTTACCAAAGACCTGATGAGTTTTAGCCATTGCTCTCTTGCTGTTTTTAAAACCAGATGTGACAAAAAAAATTAGGTCTTGAGGCACTTCCACACCGGCTTCGTGTTTCAGACCCTGAGGCTACATCAGTCTTGTACATGCAGCCTCTGGTCTTTATGGACAAAACCTGCACTGTATCTGGTCCTGAGAGAAAGACTAGCATGTTAGATTTTTGCAGTCTTTCATCATGGTTTCTGTGAGGGAACCATGATGAAGAGAAAGAGCAGTGACATTGTCCTGCATGTAAGTTGGTAAGCGTGATTAATCAGAGAGCAACATTTAGTCTATCATAGGTCTTACTCATGAAACAACAAGATTTTATGACTGTATAATTCATCTGATAAAATAACCATCATTATAAACAACAATGTGTATTCTGAGTGTGTGAATGTGTGTGTGAATGGGTGGATGACTGGATGTGTAAAGCGCTTTGGGGTCCTTAGGGACTAGTAAAGCGCTATACAAATACAGGCCATTTACCATTTTTACCTAGCATTCTAGTACACAGTCTTGATGGAGTTTCTGGTATTTTATATTATTTATGGCAAAATGTGTCTTTATCCTGATATTAAAACAGTCTTGATGGCTGATATTGGCGTCAGAAACTATAAAAATTTCATCCATGTGTACACACTTTCACACTTAAAAGAAAAAAAGAAAGAAAACTCAGGAAATGAAAAAAATAAAATAAAATAAACAAGTTCTCCCATATTCATTTCTCCTTCTTTTTGCTTTTTCCCAAACACCATGTTTGGTTCTGTCTCCAGGTGGGTTTCTTTGGATACGTCAGCTTTACAGAGAATATCGCAGGGAACGTGTTGATGAACTTTCCATCCAACCTGGTGACAGAGATGATACGCGTTGGTTTTATGATGTCTGTAGCTGTTGGATTTCCCATGATGATCCTGCCCTGCCGCCAGGCCATCAACACTATGCTTTTTGAGCAACAAGTGAGTTCAGATATACTCAGACGCTCCCTTTGTCCTCTACATTAAAAAAAAGAAAGTCTTAATGCTTGTTTGCTTGATGGTTTTCTCACTTTACTGAATTGTTAATAGTAGAGGGATGAGAATTTGGATACAAATTTGATTGTGAAAGAGGACCTCCCATTCTTTCTTTCATGCAGTTTGAAGATGCATTTAGAAGTGTTTCGTGTAAACAGAGTCCCTGGGAAACACCTGCTGTGCAGCATAAACGTATTGAATCTGTAATCAGTTTGTAAATGTGAGATTTGTTACATTCATATCCCCCCACCCCTCACTAAATCCTCTCTTTAGCTCTTTTTTTTTCTATCTTATCGTTTTTGTCTTACAGCAGAAGGATGGGACATTTGCCGCTGGGGGTTACATGCCTCCTCTGCGCTTCAAGATGATCACCCTGTCCATTGTGTTTGGCACTATGCTGGGGGGCATTCTCATCCCCAACGGTACGTCCTCTGTGTGTGTGTGTGTGTGTGTGTGTGTGTGTGTGTGTGTGTGTGTGTGTGTGTGTGTGTGTGAAAAATTGGTCGTGGATTGCATGGACTAAAATAAAATGGTGTGTGTATGTGTGCTGCTCGCTGGAGGTCTTTAAGGTGCATGTGTTCCTTTATGTGGGCGTAGCTGGGGAGCTTTACGATGTGTGTGAATGTGACTTTACGAGTCAGTGACTGTCACACTCTAACACAGTCCTTAAATCAGGACCCTTACTTTTATCTCCTTTTAGATGGGCAGACAGGAAGATAGGGCTATTATTCTCCCGGACTCTTTCTCACACACAAACAAACGTCCAGTACACACCAGTATTGGCTCTCCGTCAGCTTCCTTAAGTCCTTGTCTCTCTCACAAAAGGCTCCAAAATTGCATAGATGTAAAGGTTAGCATTATTTTATGTTTTATCCACCCACTGTTTGTTAAAGTTTTGATTGGGTGAACACGGAGACACACACAGAGCCGGTCAGATTGGCTCTTTGTGTATTTAATCAGGCTAATAGACTGCGGAGAAAGGAGGTAAGGACCCTGGGGGGAATGGGCACTAAATCTGAGGGAAACAATATGGTGTCCGTCCTCTAGATGAACGATGGGTTTCCGGGCTTGACGCCCAGTAGGCCCATTCGTTGTGACTTGGGTGTGGCCACAGCTCGCTGCTGCCAGCAGCAGTGTGCCACTGATGGCGTCTGTGAGGGGCCGTTATGAATCCAGTTTGTAATGAGGAGCCCAGATCTGGGACTCTAGCAGTCTTTTTTCACCCTGTTTTGGCACAAAGAAACAGAACCAGTGCACTGAAACAGACAGAAACGCTTCAGCTCTGGTAACATTGGTGCCATGTTGATTTAACAGTGTTTAGGTGGGTTTAATTAAGTTTTCATTGTACTGTAACATCTGGGGAGGCACACCTTGGATCTCCAGATCATTTACCTGTTAGTTTAGTTGTTTTACCGCTTGTCGAGCTAACTTTTGTCCTGTTTGTTATAACCATTTCAGACATTTAAGCTAACTCTTTCAGCACTCTATCCATTAACATTTGGCAAGTTTTGGAACTAGTGCACTACAGGCCCGCAGATTCTTTTAAACCGGTGTCCTGTCTTTAGTGGAAACTATTCTGGGACTGACTGGAGCCACTATGGGCAGCCTCATCTGCTTCATTTGTCCTGCTCTCATCTACAGAAAGATCCAAAAGAACGGCATCATTGCTCAGGTTAGAAGCTTTGAATCTGCACTTTTCCAGTATATTTATTTGGGGAAAATATTTTGTCTGACAATTTGTTCTTCTCCACTTCCTGTCCTGTAGCTGGTGCTTTTTGTTGGTCTGGGCATCCTGCTGATCAGCACCTTTACCACTCTCTCAATTTCGGCCAGTAGCCCCGGTCCAAGGATCCAACCTCCTCCTCCTGCACCTGGCAAGAACAGCCAGCAAGAACTACCAGACATCCCTGAACTGCACGGTAAAGATCGCGAGTTTCTGTAATGGCTGGCAATCACTTAGGAACTAGATGGGCTGTAAATGAAAGTGGTTTACTAATGAGCCATGGAAACATTTACATCAGTGGGCCGGAGCTGTCTGTAGTATCTGAGATTGGACAGCAGAGTTGCATGTAATTATTTCCTTTAAAATGCGCCAGCAGTACAAGAGACATGTTTGTTTCTTGTCTTATTTTTAAAGTCACAGACTGCTCGCAGCACCTTGAAGGCGCATTGTAAAGAGAATGTGAACCAGTAGCAAAGGGCCAGTGAGACTAAAACAAAAGCACAAAGCCACGGCAGAAGAAAGGCTTTCTTTTATCTCTCGGAGAAGAAAAGATGGAGACAGACAGAGTGACTGATAGACAGACAGGCAGGGTGAGGAGATAACCTCTTGATAATATCTGAAAGCAGTGTTGAGTGCTTGACATTGATGAAGCGAGATTGATGCCCTTCAAACTCCAGCAATTTCTCTCCACCCCTCTACCTCTGTTCATTTCTCCTGCCACCCCCCTCCAAACCTCTTCCCCCCAAAATACATTGTCTACACCCTCTTTCTCCCCACATATCTCACATGGCAGCTATAAAATGCCTGCAAGCGCTGGCTGTATAAAAGGAAATGGGGTGTGGGGTGATGATGATATGGGTTTGGGGAGAAATGAAAAAAAAAATGGAGACGAGACCCAGAGGAAACCTTCTGAGCTGATGTTTCCAGTTTTAGGGTGAAAGAAGAGCATGGAGGGAGTCCTGACAGTTAATCATCCTCAGCTCTCGTGGTCTTTTCTTACTGTGCAGTTCCTTCTTGTTCACTCCCATCCAGAAACTTTCTGTCTCATTTGTGGATTTTTTTCCCTCCCAGCTTTGCTTCACACTAAACTCACAAGAGCCAGGATAAAAACTTGTTTTCTTTCTGCCACACTCTGATATCATTTCTCTCTCCTGTCACCCTCATTAATTCTACACATCAGTGATGCCAGTCTTACCATTTTCAGTATTTGCTGCCCCCTAGTGGCTGTACACGTCCAAAACCAAAAAATCTCCATATTTTCAGATTGCATTTAGTATGAGAATTATAGCACCAAGAAATTAAGTCTAAGATTAACTGTTTTAAACTTAGACTTTTAATCAACTAAATGTCATAAGACTATAGTGGGCTAAAATCTAAAGTTGATTTGGTCGACTAAAAGATAAAGTGTAAAGTTTGTCATGTTTTTACCGGTGATGGTTGCTCCACACAGTTTACAAAGCAGCTTATTTTTCTTATTTTTGAAATGTGGCTATGTGTCGTGTTTTCTTTTCCTCCCAAGTGAATATAATCAGGGAAATAAACAAAAAGACCTGTACTGTTACCTTGGGGTAGATCAAATTTTTGTTTAGCTTTGTTCCAAAAAGAGAACTTCTAATTGGATCACTAAACTCGTCCCAGCCTTATTCACAACTTAATTAGTTCTGATTTGATCTTGTCTCTCCAGAAAATTTTCAACTCATTTTTAATCATTGATGAAAGTGTCAATACATTCGATCACAGATTTTGTCCTCATATATTTGTCTGCATAAATTTTTATTTACCTATGGTCTTGTTTGTGTCAGAAAACTGTGATTAAATTTGGGGATATCTTGGGATGATATCTGGCATTAGATTAGCTGACCATAGTGAAACAGTAGCATTAATGAGACGTTCCATTTTTTGCACCTACATGCAGACAACCCTGCAAACAAGAAGCCAGTGGAGATAGAAAAGCCTGACAATCATCTGCCTGTGGAGGTGGTGCAGCCTGTGGAGCGGGACCCAGGTGAGCCCCCCCAGATTAAAGGACCAGTTGATCTATCGAAGGAGAAGAAGGACGAGGAGGTGCAGTTGGATCGTCCTGATGCGGGTAAGGAAACTGAACCAAAATCGGAACATTAACTGGATGTCAAACTTGTAAGGATTACCATTTCTTATTTATCCAGGTGTGGCAGTGCCAGAGGGAGAGGCCCATCGTCATGAACCACCCATTCCTCATGACAAAGTCATGGTAGACAGAAGAAAGAACATTGCAGAGTTGAAAGACGAAAACAAACAACCTGTTGCTCCTGCAGAAGGTGGTGAAGAAAAACCTCTAAGAGGCAACGAGCTAGATTTTGAGAATGCTTTGAAGGTGGAAAACAAAGATGACAAGGTTGATGAAAAACCTGCAAAAGAAGAGGATCTGGGTGGAGGTGAGGTCTTGTCGAACGAGCTGGTTGATAAGCCTGTTGCAGAAGCAGGCAAAAAGTTGGATGTTGCCCCATTAAAAGAGGGTGAGAATCTCAATGCTGTTAAAGAACCCCTTGCAGATAATGCAGGTGTAGTGGCCAATCAGGCTGCAGAAGCCAATCAGGATGCGGCAGCCCAAGTCCATAAAGTGGGGAAAGCTGCAGATGCTGCAGAGAAAGGTGAGCATTTCAAGCTCTTTAACTGTTGGTTAAGCAAAATGATGAAAAAGGCGTTCTGAGAGAGTGTTTGTGGTATGTAATGACCTTTTAGCTCCAGCTGCTGAAGGAGAGCATCGCCCTGCTGGAGAAGAGGCTCCAGCTGCTGAAGGCAAAGATGCAGCAGATGACAAGATGGAAGGTAAGTGGAGTAGACATGTTCAATAAAATTCAAAGTTAAATTCATTTATTTAGTAGCTGCCAATTTTTTCAGCATGTTTTGAAAAACCCTAATCACATCCACATTTAAAAATCAGCCTAAATCAATTTGCACTGAAGCACTGCATTTATAGTGGCTGATAGTTTTTCATATTCTTGATTTCTGCAGTTAATGGACTGTTGTCTAACAGTCATACAGATTCTAGTGTTTTGTTTGTTTGTTTGTTTTTTTGGGGGGGAGGGGGTGCAGCTAAATGTAACATAGTAATTTAAAGATTATATGAGGTGGAGATGCTGAAAGTGATGTCAAACCTAAAATGTAGCCGCAGCTTTTTGTAAACCATGACCTGCTCTCGGTTGGGGGAAATGCCCTCACATTTGTGCAGACACAGACTTGGGTTTTTATTTTACATTAATAGTTTGCCTAAAATGTGGTCCAGGCTTTCCTTATCTGTGTCACTGTGTGACACTGGAATAATAACTTTGTAGCAGAGCTTGCTAAGCATGGAAAGAGCTGCTGCCTGAATGGAATCCAGATGCACCCTAATTGTCCCACTAGAGCCACTTCCGCCAACTCTGACTTTAAATTGCTTCCGCTATGAGCAACATATACGAGACGTTCTCTTGTTTCCAGCAAGACTCAGTACAAGAGTCTCCATGCATTCCCTGCATCTGAGAAGCTGAAGACCTAGTGAATTACCTTTATGGCCGCAACATTGTCCCAACATTAATGGGAAAATCCCAGTGCATTTATCTTTATATTTATATTGTTCTAATTTTCAAATATCAAATATTTTCTTACAAAACCACTTTGCTGAAGTTAAGACGTGTTTAAGGCAGCAGGTGTGTTGGTGTTGGTTATATTTAGAAGACGACTTGTTGTTTTTAGCAGTTTCCAGCTCTTAAAGAGCTGAACTGGATGTATGTAGCCAATGTTGATTCGCTAATGTGGTATCGACTGACCAATCAGAGCAGACTGAGCTTTCCAGAGGCAGGATTTGAAGAGACTGGAGGTAAAACGTTTCAGAGTAAAAGGATCTGCTGCAGGAAAATCAGTATGTGAAAAAATGTGTTTTTGAACATTAAAAATATCAAACTGGTAAAAGTGTGAAACTTTAACTAAGTGATATATGAGGACTTTAGTTAAAAATGAAATGCTGGACATTAAAATCTAAATATGAAGCCAGGTTACAGGAAAGGCTCAACAAATAAATAAATAAATAACGCTTAATTTAACCTCTTTGTTTACTGGGTGTGAGAGTGATGATGCAGTATTCCTCTTATTGGCTAATTTAGACTGCTATGTAGCCCACTTCCTCTCTTTCTTTTCTCCTGCTTTGCTTGTTTTATCTTAAAGATCCCTTCTTGCCTATTATCCCCTGTTTGATGGTGTTAAAAAAGAAAAAGAAGTACAGATGTTTCCTCTCACTTCTTGACTTAGCTCGATCCTCTTTTTTGGCTTTTGTTGACTTTCTCATTCTGTTATTCTGTTGTTTACTTTTGCCTTCTCTTCCTTTTTTCTCCATCTTTTCTTTCTGTCTCTGCCGGACTCCTATCGCAGTGATAAAAAAGCTGGTTGCAGGTATGAACTCCCTCTTGCCTCTTCTTCAGTTTATCTCAATCTGTCTATCACTCAAATTTTTAAACATTTACAAAATGGCTCATCTTTTTTTTTAAAATTATTGCTTATACAGTTGTGTGTGTTTTATGTTTGTGTGTGTTTATATTTAAACTTAATACTAGTAAACTAAACAAAGCACCCACTCACATTGCCTCTTAACATAATCTGTGTCCACATCTGCCTTTTTAAGGCTACAGTCTAGAAGAGCGTGTTAACTGGAAGTAGTAGATTATTAACTGTTTCCTGTCTGCCCCCCTCACCCCCAGAGTCTGGCCCTAGTTTTATTAAGCCTCCTAACTAATGCCCTGTTCTCTGAACAGGTCGTTACTTATTTTAATTAAATGTTTTTGAATGTTTTTTTTCCATGTAGAGGGTCAGCTGGACCACGCGGTGCTTCTGCAGGTCATTAAGGAGCAACAAGAACAACAGAAACGGCTTCTGGACCAACAGGAAAAACTATTGGCTGTCATAGAAGAACAACACAAGGAAATCCACCAGAAACAACCTGCTGGTGTGTATATACCGATTTCTTTTTTTTCTTTTTGTAGTCATGACAACTTGTAAAGAAAACACAGCTATTATAGGTGGTGGCCCTCAATTAAATGTAATGTTTTTGCATTTAAAGGGGGCGCTGCTGAAGGCGATGGTGAGAAAGGCATCCAAGGACAACCAGAAATGATGGAAGGTGGAGCAGCAAAACCTAAGGAGTCTGGACTGGAGCAGTCCAAGGAGGGAGCTGGAGCTCCACAAGATGGAGGAAATGAGGCTCATGCTCTGGCCCAGAATCAAGCTCAGGTTGAAGATAAAGGTGCTGAAGCTAACCCTGCAAAAGTAGCCATACCAGCAGCTTACAAGGAGGATGCAAATGTTGCACTCGCAGGAGAATCACATAAGGAAAGTGAGGTCGGGGCGAGGGGAGTGCCATTGGGAAAGCAAAAACTTGAACCTGTAGCTCAGAATGATCACGCAGCCCAGTTACCAAAAGAAGAGGCAATTGAAAAACTTAAGAAAGAAATGGCAGGCATAGAAGATCAGGCAAAACAAGGAAAAGAACGGCTGGAGAGGGAAATAAAGGAGAAGCTAGCCAGGGAAGAGGAGTTAGAGAGGGAAAGATCAGAGAGAGAAAGGATAGAGAAAGAAGTTCAGGCAAGATTAGAAAAAGAACGGCTAGAAATGGAGAGAAAAGAAAAGGAAAGGCTAGAGAAAGAAATGATAGAAAAGGAAAGACAGGAAATGGTGGCCAAACAAGAGTTGGAGAGGGAAAAGATAGAGAAAGAAGTTCGAGAAAGGCTGGAAAAAGAACGACTGGAAAAGGAAATAAAAGAGAATCTGATCAGAGAGCAAGAGCTTGAGAAAGAAAAAGCATTAAAAGAGAAACTTGCACGCGACAAAGCTGCAAAAGAGCGATACGAGCAGGAGCTGCAGAAAGTTGAGAATGAAATACTTGATAAAGCAAAGAAAGAGGAGGCATTGCAGGAGGCTCAGGAGAGGCTGCTTCAGCTGCAGCAGGCCATAGAAGCTCAAAATGCTGGAAAAGCTGCACAGGGGGGCAAGATAGATGATGGTGAGGCTTTGAAGAAAGGAGGACGAGACCTCAAAGAGAAAGCTGTTGCTCAGCCAGAACCCGGAGAAGGGGAGGAAGATGGCGAGGTTCACCCCCAGGGCTCCCACGAGAAGGTTAGGAAGCAGGGAGAGATAGATCTGAAGCGGAGGCGTAGGTCACTCGGAGAGGCTAGAGGGCCCCTGGAGGACACTGAGGCGTCCAGGGGGGTTCCAGGGTTGGAGCCCCTGCTGGAGCTGGGGGGTCCAGATCTGCACGCAGCCCTGGAGGGGCAGCTACTGGCTGGGGCAAGGCTACACACACGGCAGATTAAACAGGCCTCAGAGGATGAAGAAGCTAAATAACACACACACACATTCTTATTTAGCGGTCAAACACATACTGTAGACCTGCAGAACCTCCTAATACTGTGGACCGTGATATAGCTGCCTTACATTCTCTTTTGCCTTCAGAGTTGTTAAGAAGTGGACCATGTTGTTTTTCTTGATACTGAGTAATCTGCCAGGAACCCAAAGTCTTTATCAAAGAGCAAAAGTGTATGTAAATATTAACTTATTTTTGTTTCCAGAGAAAATTTTGAAGAGGTCATTGTTTAAAGTGTATATACATCTATGCAATTACCTTTCTGTGGAGTGTTTTTGATAGGGACAATATTCGTATTTGAGTCACATGTACTCCTTTTCTCATTCAGTTGTTCCTTGGTCTTTGTAAATGTTGTAAATGCTTTTAAATGTGATCCATGTATTTTCTTATAGAACCCGTTTACCCCAAATTTAATGTACTGTGGCTTCAGGCCCCTTGATAGTGTTTTTGCTTCATGCTTTCAAAATGAGGTATTTAACTACACGCTGGAGTTTTGAGATATAGAGTAGCCTTACTATTTCCATAAACTGTGGACAACAGAGCAGCTCAAACCAGACAACCTGGATCAATACCTGTAGTTTCTAATCATTCTATCTTTATTCCTAGTATTTCTTCCAGGTTGATTTATTAGTGCCTTCCACTTAACATACTACAGCGTATGTTTTACTCATACAAAATGTGCAGTTTTTTCCCCTCAATATGTGGTCTTTTTATTCCACTAAATGATCTTATTTGAAGATATAATAATGGAAGGTATTTTGGACTTCTGTATTGTCTTTCATTGGCTAGCACTTCAACACATTGGACCTTTGCTTTATAAAAGAGGCTATTTTTGTGACTATTTTTCTACATGCATGTTATTTCTGTACATTTTGCTGATAAAAATTAATAAAGCTCATATATCGAAACATCAAAGTCAGGGTTTTATTTATTTATTTACACACAGACACACACAGGTTTTCACGTTAAAGACTATGGCAGTTCTTAATGGCTTATCTCAACCACACCGACATGAAAAACTGTGTTCCCAGCATCAAAAGTCAGTCAACTTGGTCTTCTTGAGATTGGTCCAGATAAGCCTGGATGATTTCCATTCATCTGGCTCTTTTTTTGGCCTGTAATAAAAACAAATATATAAATAGGTAAATGGATAACATTAAACAGAACTTTCAGTGTGACAGTTGCTGACACTGGCACTTACTGCATTGGTAAAGCAGATCTTCAGTGCTTCAAACTCTTTGGCACACAGATCCTTCCTCAGCTCCTGTGTGCCTGTTGTGGTAGCAGCTACACACTTTCCATACACTGCTGCCTGAATAACACATAAATTAAAACTTCACAGGAAGCACATTTGTCCATGTCAATGTAATAAATACCTGCATTACTTTAATTATTTGGACCAATGTTTTATTAACAAATGTACCCATTTTTATTAACTTAATTTCCACTGTTTTGTTTATTAAGAATTGGCACATTAACTTTATTGCCAAAAATTCACCAGAAGCTAAACCATGTTCTAATATGTTAACTAGGTAAATCTAGTAATAAAAAATAATACTAAAATACAAACAAGTACTTATGTGTGCTTTAAAGAATAATTAACTGGCATGTCTTTTTGTAAACTACATCTTGAGATAATAAAGTGCATGGCAGCACGTGTATATTGTTAAAAGCTTAAATGTGGAAATATTTTGGATGTCCCCTACTGGGAGCTGCTGTAGAGATGGCAGCTGGCTTTGATAGGAGAGGCGGCTAAGTGTAATCATATCTAATGAGAAGAAGAGAGGTTCCAGAGTTGAACCCGTTCAAAGGATAATCTACCAAGCAGTATTTTTCCATCATGTACTTACCTCGTTCGCACACTGTGCAAAAAGTTCCGGGAAAAGTCTCATTTTCTCCCTAGTGCGACTCCAGACATTTGACCCAGACATGGTGCTGTTCAGGCGTAAATAGATTTGTTTTAATATCTGGTAATTTTTAAAATCAACGATTAAAAAAAACGAAGCAGCAATATTTTCGTGTCAAATAGTTTCTTAAACTCTCTGACAACTCAAAAGAACCGAAATTATTTTTATCATACAACTAACAGACGGAGCTCCGGTGAAAACCCTGGGCAGCGCCATGTTGACGACTGTTTACGCCCATAAAAATTCTGAACTATGATTCGTTCATTTCCTTGTCAGTCAAACCATTTCTGAAGGTTGATTCGTCATCTTTCAACTCCTGGTTTAACCAGAACGCCAATAGAATCGAGGATTGCTGCTTAGTGTTTTGTTATTGGCTAGCGGTCACCTCAAGCCCCGCCTTTCCGTCGTACACCTCGAAGGAAGATGAGTAACCCGCAGCTGGGACTGCTAAATCATGGCAACATTTATGGAACGATTAGCCTTTCTTCAGAAAGTAAGTAATATCGACAGTCGTTATTTTTTTTTTTAAAAAAAGAACACAGAGAAGCAGAAACGAACATGTTAAATGTCACGTAGCGTTGACGTACTTATTTAAATCTATTAGCTTTTGCGAAACCATAGCTTTCTTTTAGCCTGCTAGCTAACAACCTTAACCAACATTTTTTGGCTTTTTACTTTCTGTGTTTCACTGGACGTGTCAGGTTGTTTCGTTAAAACTTAATGCTGCACACTGGTTTAAGGGTCAGTTTGCGGTCAACTGAAGTGGTAAACCACAATTTCGTCTAACTATCCAAGGTGCCCACCCTGATGAAGGCTACAGCAGATGATGAAAACCCCTGTCCTGGCTACCTTTTCCAGGAGATTGGAAGTATCCTTTAGCTGCTTCTGCTGTTGATCTGCAAAAAGTTCCTACTCCTGCTGGCCTCTTTTGCATCTTAGAGCTGTATAAGTAGGCTGTGGCCATGACTTTACATAATCACTGATGGGTACATACCTTGAGCATGGCTAGGATAAGATAGGTTAAAATGATATTTTTTGTGTGTGTGAAGAAAAGGTCTCACGTGGGTTATCAGTCAAATGTTTATACCCGCTAAACCATGGGAATAGTAATTCCTGTGTGATGAAGTGTTATATCCTTAATTCTAAGCACACTGTAGAAATCTCTCATGAGTCTTCAGGTTGTGGTCAGTGTTTGTTGGAATACCTCCTGGAGAGGCTACAAGTGGAGTCCTGTCATGTCAAACTGAAGGTGAGAGAATTCCTTTTGCTACTGTTTCTGTCTCTTTAAAGGACCTGTACATTGCTGATTGCAGTTTATGAGTAAGTGTGGGTTCTGTTCTTGCTTCTGGTGTATCAGGTGCTGAAGATCTTTGTCCACCTCTGTGGTCATGGGTCCAACCATTTCCTCACAGAACTCAGAAGGAACTCCACCTTCATCCAGCAAGCATCCGGTTAGATTTTTCTCATTTGTGCGTTCAACTTTCATTATTTTGCTGCTGCCATCGTTCATAAATATTCACTTTGGGTAATTTTTATTTGATAAGTTTACAGCGGCCCTCCTGATCCCATCCATGGCACAGCATTATATGAGAAAGTGAGGAATACAGCACAGGTACGACATGGGTTGTTTTGTATAGTTAGTTACACAGAAAGGGAAGGTGGCTTGAATAAGAACTTTTTTTCTTTGCTGTTCATCCATTTACAGGAAGTGGCCCGCTTACTTTTCACAGATGTCATTCCCTCCAAAAACAGTATTTCTTCACTTAACCTTGCCCCCCCGACAATGGGTAAGTGCTAACACACATTGATTATGACCATAAACGGCACTCATCTTTCAAAGATGGGCAGGCGGGCGGGTGACGTGGACACCAAAGTTTGTGAAAGTGATAACTCAAAAATGAATTAGAAAGTATAATTTTCCTGATGAAAGATATAAGCTTTAAAGACTTAAAGACCCAAATATATGTACTACGTCCTGTATGCCAAACTATTGTACATCACTTTGCTACCAGGTTTGACTTTAGCTCCATGTAATAAACAAGTAATAGAAGAGAATGGGTATCTGTAGATGGGATGAAAGAAGTAGTCATTAAATTGCATTGTGTGTACAATAGTTAATTTGTTTCATTCTCTTTAGGTATGGGATCGGCCACTTCCCACAGATCAGGAATGCAGGGTTTTGGATACAGTCCAAGAAAGCAGGGGACAGGTGAGGGAAGCCGAGCTGCACAGTACATACAAATCAAACTTACTGCATGTGTAAATTTCTGGACCTGTGCCTTCCAGCAGGCAGCGACTCACTTCTGGATAAGATTCAGAAAGCAGCTGAGGTGGTGGCGAGCGCTGTCCTTCCCCCTACTGAGCATCAGGGGATCCGTCTCCATGACAACCATTACCGGGCCGTGGTGGCGCCTTCTGCACCCATAGAGGTGGCTGTGCCAGCGTGTGCCTATAATCTGCCTGCTTGTAGACCGAAAGGTCAGAAATGAAGCTGGCACAATTACGCATTTTATTGAGGCAAGATTGAGAAAAATTATAAACTGAAGCCTTAGTAGCGAACAGATGTTTATAAATTAAGGTTTTCCTCATGTGTCTTCACTTCACCAGTGACTAAGTGGTGTCCGGGGCAGGTAGGAGGTGGCTGGGAAGAGACGGACAGTGGCAACAGCTCCTCTCACAACTCCTCTCAGGACATCGCTGCCAATAGCAGGGCGTCGGTGGGCAGCAAGTCAGCTGGCACAGGAAGCCAATCAGGGGCCAGCAGAGAGAGCAGTGGGGACCTATCAGATCGGTCAGTGTCAAAAAAGTTTAACCTTTTTAACACATCATGCGCTCAAGCCTTTTTTTTTTTTCTTCTTTTTAATGCATTAGCTGAGAGCAGGTACTGGATTTTAAACAGACTTTACCCAATGCCTGTACAGTGACAGTGCATTTAATCTCCTGTTGTGTGACACATGAGAAAAGGAAACTTCAGAAAATTGTTCATGTTTGAAGAGGGCTTTAGTTTGTTAAACCAGCTGTTTTTATTCCAGTGCAGTCACATTTAGGAGCTTGTAGCATAATCTCCAAATGTTCTGTGTGCAGTTTGTATAGTTTAATGTTTACTGGTCACTTAAGAATAAAATTCTTGCCAGGATTGTTAGGTTTTCTATGCAATAAGTCATGTTCCTGAGCATTATAAGCACAAAAAACCTGTGTTTTCTTTGTTATTTTCCTCTTATACTTTGTGTGGTTTCCAGGGTGGAGGCCTTGCAGCTAGGGGATTGTGGTCAGGAGATGGCACTCATCAATAAACTGACTGAAGGCTCCAAAGTTTTCCTTTCCAGAGAGGAGAGCCAACACTTCATCAAAGAGTCAGTGCACCAAAATCCCATTGAAACACAACAGCCTGGGCTGGTTCTTTTCTATGAGCTGGTTTCTCATTTTTAATTAGTTTTTTTAATTAAACTTCTGATTGTATTCAGTTGCCTTTTTTAATATTATTAATTGAGCTTTTTTCATTTTATTATATATATATATATATATTGCTCCTGCTTTTGTGTTATTTTTATTTAATTCAACTATTCTACTTTAAGTTTTTTATTGGTTGTTTTGGTTTTTGTGATGCAGTAAATTGTTGGGAATTGTGTCACAATTTCAGTCTTTTTTTTTTCTTCTTTTTTTTTTTAACTCTGTCAGGTGCTCCATTCTTAACTGTGAGGTTGTGGTGGAGTTGCTGTCTTGCAAGCTTCAAGATCCTTCTTACACCATTAAGATGGTAACAATGAGAAGACATCGAAAATCAGAATTCTTTGTTTCACCTTTACTCTGATTATAGTGTTGTTTGTCTACTCTTGCAGCGGGCACTGTGTGCTGTCGCATCTCTGATGACCTCTGACCTCCTCTCTTTGGAACAAATGTTTGGAGCCACACAGCACAGACTTCGCCAGCTGAGCGAGGGCCCTCCAGGACCAGTGGCAAACAAAGCCACCAAGGTAAACAAAGCAGAGGGCGAGAGCTACACTTAAGGACAAGTAGTAAACCCAATAATACTTATTTGTGCTTTTTTTTTTTTATCTGCATATCTCCTCTGACTAGATCTTGCGACAGTTTGAGGCTTTGATGGGTGGATCTCTGCATGCTACCAGGCAGGATGCAGTGAACAGCAGCCATAAGGCAACAGTGAATCAGCTTCACACCTCTAACAGCAATTTACTGCCAACGCACTTGTTTGACAGTTTCAAACTTCAACAGCCGGACACTTCATCTGCAGGCGTCACTCAACCACCAAAGCACCCATCTCCCCCTCCTAGTCAGGATCTGGCTCAGAGCCACGAATTAGCAGAAGATCAGGTCCAACCAGTAAGGACAGCCGAGGTGAGACTGCATGCTGAAGATTCAGAGTCTGTTCAAGATAAAAGCACCCTTGCTTCATGTGAACCTCAGAGTAAGCCACACCCCCAGAGCAGACTGTCTCTGTTCAGTGGCATGGAGCTGGTGACCAAAGGAAGGCCGCTGTGTAACAGTGAAACATCACATGAAGAAGTGGAGGACAAAATAGACGACAGGATAAAGGAGATGGACGCTGTGCATAAGTCCGATTGTTCAGTGAACTCGTCTATCACCAGTAAAACCAGTGAGGATGCTCCCTCAGTTTGCAGTTCCTCTGCATCTAATTGCAGCCAGTCAGTATCAGCTTTCTCCTTTCTCAACTTTTGATTGCAGGCAACCGTTTAGAGCTGTTCTACTTTAAACCAATGATGTCATCATGCGTTGATCCTTTTGGAAACCTGTTTAATGTTCCAAACCAAGATCCAACCAGTTAAGTTGTAAGTGGATAGCAGATTCTAATTCAGTTTTCTTTTCTTATCTGTGTGCCTCTTCAGAAACTGTTTTTAAACAGCAAATTGGGCCAAGAGAGAGATTTGGGACTCATAAATAGAGCCTGCAGATCATGTCCGTCTATGGATGGTTTGTCTCATTAAAGACAGGTCTTTGTCTGCTGCAGTGTATTTTAAAAGTATTTAATGACTGAAGTTGTCTTGAATAAGAGGTCTTTACTCTGCCTTACAAAGTCACAGGACAATAACTGCAGAAACCATGAAATGAGAGATCTTTGTAACGTTTTCTAAAATAAACGTTACAAATTGTTAAGGGGGACGACTTATGCTGTTTTTCCACCTCCGTATCTTTAATCCAAGACTCTTGTGCTGCTTTGCATGACATTACAGTTCAAAATCACATTTATTTATGTCATAGTGGGCCTCAGTGCAGCTCATCAGTTCATCCTTACCATCAGAAACGAGCTGTCTTTTACTCTTCTGTGCTCATGGCCAGATCGGTGTACCTGAGATGGTCTCATTAGGGATATCTGCTCTCACTGATGTCATACAGAGACGGGTAGGAAAAAAATGTTTCGATCTGAAGCCTGAGCTTTTAGTTTACAAGGATTACTTGAGCAAACACTGACCTCATTATTTGAAACTTCCACCATCTGTATAAGCAAATAAAGAACATAATGGGTCCCCTTTCTACAGAGTGCAAGGAAAACACAGTCTTGACATGTGTTAAGCATAGGCTGAGGGGGAAAAAGAACTAATGAATAAATACTTCTGTTGAAAAAATTCATGGTTTATGAAAAGGCTTATTCAATATCTGGAAGGCTGATCAAATAAAAGTCCAAACCAAAGTCTGAGCGAGGCTAGTCTTCAGCAGCACCAGTTTTAGTTCCTGCATCATTTACAAACAAAATGCTCCCACCCTGCTACTTTCCCATTTTTCCCTAAAAATGACACTTCTGTGAAATCATAATGTTTAAATAGTAAAATGACAGATTTAGGCCTAAATTTAAATCTAATAAAGTACGCAGTTACTGCGTTTTGGCTTTGCGGGGCACACTGGTGGTTGCTTTCTCTCAGGATTTCTTTTATGTAACAACTTCCACCTCTGCAGCACGGCCTGAACCTCTGAGGGGGAGAACCTCTGTTTGAAATTTGCACTACAGTCGCTTTTCTTATGAACTCAAATCAAAAGAGAGTTGTCTTCCATTATTTTTGGTACTAAGCTATTAAGTCATTGTAAATGTTCCAAGTGTAAATTTAGAAATTTATTTATTATGTCTGCTCTGTTGACTAAAATGAGACTTGTAGAGTGCATGATTTAAAAAAAAAAAACTCGGGGGAATTAATATTTTTGGGTTATTGTGTGTGCATAACTAATGTCTCGACTGTTTGATTATATGTAAGCAGTCATAAAGGATTTCTCATTTCAGCAAAGGTTTGCCTTCATTGTTTCACTTACATATTTATTGCAGTGGAATGTAGTTCAAACTACACGCCTAAATCGTAATTCAGCGTAATTGTACTATAATGAACGCCACTGATGTGTTTCAGTTCAGTGAACAATAGCCAAGCTGTTCAACATGCAGGACAATAAAGCATGCTGTATTTTTGTCACAGCACTAACCACTACGTAGTCTTGATGTGATTTGGGGTTTTTTTTATCCGACATGTTTACACACATCACTTTTGGCAACACTTTATTTCAAATGATTCAGGGAAATTACATATGAATCACTTTTACATTTCATTTTATTCCAAACACAGTGTACTGGTCATATTAAACCACCCATAAACAAGTATGGCTGACAGGCTTATGACACACAGATACACAATGTGGAAAATGTGGAACAAGTAAACACTGGGTTCTAAATTATTTTAAAGAGTCTGTTTTTGTTAGAAGTGCAGTGCCGAGCGGACTGCTGCCTGACCTGCACTTTCCACAGTGCCTTCTTATGGACCTATAATTAGCCAGGGTTTAATCTAAGGTTGGATTTCAGCCAAAAAGTCTATGAGGATCTCTGTTCCATCCTCTTAAACCCACTGACCAACCACATCTAGACATTTTAGATTCATTTAGCCAGTGACTGCAAAAAGTAGCATGCTCTAACTTTATAGCTTTGGTTAGAGAAAACAAAGCCTAAAATATTCTTTAATGGATTGTATTGATCGTGCTCCTTAGGAGTGAATCCATTGGCCTTCTCCATATGGGATCACAATAACTCCCACTTCTCTGATGGAAACAAGCGACCGACTGTCCCAGTCAAGAGTAAACAGAAAGACTTACAGAGTAAAGTGCTTAGCTTTATTTAGTTCTGCAAGCACTTTGGATCATCATCATCATCACACTTTTCTTGTGATTAGCACCAATGAAAATGTCCACGCATCAACGCACGCATGTAAAGAGAAGGAGACCTCTTCATAAAGTGCACGGGGTGCATGCATACACACACACATACACACAAATCCACACGTACACATCGATACTGCACAGAAAACCACAGTGGCTGGGCCATGGAAAGGCGGATGTGCTTATGATCTTGACAAATGGTACATGTTGAGGTGGGGATGAGCTCAGGATCCATAAACCTCCCCAGTGGGGTTGCAGCTGTATGCTGTTTTCATAATATGTCGTGTGCAATGGTACGACAACTGAAAGTTATCATACCACGTACATGTCAATCAATAAAAAATACTTTAAGAGTTGTTATTAATAATAATAATGACAAGAACTTTGTAATACCATGATATTTTCAGAGACAGTGAAAATCTCATACTGTTGCAACCCTATTCCCTACACATCATCGCCTTACACCTGACCCCATGGTGTTATTGAGGCTTTCTGGGAGGCTCCATCATGCCAGCAGTGTTGACACTGATGGGTGAGGGACAAAATGGTCAGGAGGCAAGGTCGGGCGAGGGCCGGAGGTCACGGTCATGTCGACCCTGGTCGTCCTCTGGTCTGCAGACTGCTGAAGTGCGCCTCCCTCAGGACTCTGTTGATGTAGTCATATGAAACACTTCTTCCGTCACCATGGAAACCGTGCTGCAAGGAGCTGGCAGAGACTTCGGGCTTTGGGCTGACGGGGTCCTGGGTCCTGCAGCTGTTTTGGCTGTGTATGCATGGTCTGGTGGTGGCCACTATTGCTCTCTCTGGACTGCTGATCCCATTGCTGCTGTCACTGCTGGAAGACTGCAAACACAGAACAGAGTTGGAGTCTGAACAGCAGCTTCACAGATGGATGCACAGCCTGTGAATAAAGACGGTCTGAGCTCTTTCTGACAGCGGCACAATGTATGTGATCCCAAGACATGTGCTCTATTTGCAAAAATGCAGCAAGATTTACATTATAAGGTAAAAGACGTCAACTTTTATAGACAATCAGGAGCAAATCCACAATCTATGTATGTGTCTCACCTCTGAGTCCAAATCTGATACAAGCAACGAGGGACCCCCTCCTGACCTCTTGGCCTGAGGTCTCAGCTGTTGGTCTTCCTCGCTGTCGCAGCTATGGTGCCTTTTCCTGTACAAAACAGCGATGCAAGGAACAGAGAGATTGTGTGACAGAAATGATGCAGGGAGGGGGAGAGAGATTGGGCAGAGGAAGCCAAGAGTATCAGAAAGAGAGTACATGAAGAGGAACCAAAAATAGCAACACAGACTGAAGCAGTTATATGAACAGGCATGTGGCACTGGTACTATGAGACCATACAGACTTACACAGCTTTGCTGGGGTCTGTATGAAGCTATGAATTATATGACTAGAACTTGGATGCCTGCAAAATGTGACTTAGTCATAACATTGAATTACAATGACATAATCGCTCAGTGTATTTTCCATATGATGATGATGCTATAATAAATAATTGTGAAAAATTATGAAATGTATGTTCTCGTCTTTACCTGCTGTCAGTAAGCATTTCTCCAGTCTTATCGGATGCTTATTTTTGGCAAACAGAAAGGTTGACACTCCTTGTCAGCCGGGTTAAGATGTCTTATTTAAATGCTTTGGCAATGCTGCTCTCTCTCATTTCACTGGGAAGTCCAGGGTGTGTAAAATGAGCTATCTTCAGCCGGCTGAAGAAGCACCGGTAGCCACAGGAAAGCAAAAAATCTCCGCTCTGCCAGCGTCTCGGCGGGGCCACAAATTTAGCCGAACGACTAAAAGCTAACAAGCAAGTTGCTAGGTATTCTCGTTTACGCTGTGAAATCTCGAGGAGCCCCGGTCATGACAGCAAAGAAGCAAGCTAGCCCGCTAGCTGCTACCTGCTACAGTTTGAGTAGCCACTTATCTAGCTAACTTTAGCTGCACTAACCGAAAGTTCTTCCGCTTTCGTATGACGTCTACTTGCCAATAAGCGTGTTGAATTGTTCTCTTTAGTTTGCAACAGTCCGCTACGAGAAACCAGACCGGCAAGTTTACGATAAATCCGATTTTAATGTCTGCACTACAATACGCGATACTCCGAAGTCTTTTGGAAGACAATCGCGACAGCGAGCTTTCTTTTTTCTTTAGCCCCGCCCCTCTGTTTACATGACGTAAATATAGCTTCCTGTGTGAACAAATAGAGGTGTCGATTAAGGTATTTTCTCATTATTGTATCCTTCCCCATTGATCCATTTGCCTTATTTGTACTTTTAAGTGTTTTTTATTGTGTATCGAACAAAAGTAAAAAAACGCGTTTGCTAACTATTCTTTAGAAAATATCATGTAGCATTAAGCTAGCTAGTGAGTTTATATTTACTGTAATGTAATGTAGCTTCTTTTAATATTAATGTGTGATAATGGTTTTCTCTCCTTCCAGTCTCCTATTTAGCTGCCGACAGAACTGGACTGACCTGATATAATTAGCCTACAATTAGTGCATAAGTATTTAGCTTTTATATTCAAGGGGTTTGACAAAAGATTTAGAATAACTGTTCAGGAAGTACAGCCATTTTACACACAGTACCTCCCTTCAGAGAATCCAAAGTAGTCGGACCGTAACTGTAATTGTTTTGGCCAGGTGCAGTCACTTCCCTTTAATTTTAGTTTAGCTTACTCTGATCTCTTGGTGGCTTAATGTTTATCACAAAACACTAGAGTGGATCAGTCCTCCTATCTAACTCTCGGCAAGAAAGCAAAAACATTTACAAATACATTTCTCAAAATCTCAAACTTTTCCTTGCCGCATGCATCCAAAGAGGGCAAGACATCCATGTAAAGGAATAAAAAGAATTCACAATTCATGTGATAGAGGGGGGAAAAGATAGGGAAAAACAGTGTCTAGTCTGCAGGGTAATCAAGTTAATGCAATGCATTTCTCCTGCAGATGAAGGTGATCCAGTACACTCCAGAGAAACTCCAAACAGCTTTGGTCTCCAATTCTCAGTATTTAACTAAGGTTTACAGTAAGTACACAAAAGAAGAAAAGCGCCTTCTGGAGGAAGGATTCCACGCAGGGCAGCCGGGTTCCCTTTTCCAACTCATCACCGTGCACTCTGACTCTGACTGGATCCTTGCTCACCCCGAGGAGCCTGAAGACTTTGAGGCCTTCTACAGAAAGCCTTATCGCAAGACCCCAAATGAAAGCCAGAGTACTATTTATATTCAAACCATAGGTGTGCATATTTGCATATTGTGTACTTAGAATCTCTATATCTCTCAGGTCTAGCAGAGTATGTGTGGGTAGTTGTGAAATGTTTCTCACAGGATTCAGTTGCTTTCAGTTGATGCCCTTAGCAGTGGACATAGAGAGCATGAGAAGAAAAAATAAGAAAGAAAAAACTATAGTCAGTTAATTTGGGGCATTACAAATGGGTAAAGTATGTCTAGTGTGTGGAACAAAAGGGTGTGTCCTCAAAATTCAGCATGCAACTTGGTTGCTTAGGCTTAATTCTGCACTTCGTTTGTTGTAGGTTCTTTTGGAGAAGTTGCTGCCCAGACAGACCGGTATGTGGAGTGGCTGCGAGATTACTGCCAAGCCTTCTTCTATGGGCTTTCTGTGAAGTTGCTTCCAGCAGTTGCAATGTCTGAAACAAAGTGCTCTTTCAGGGTTAACAGTAACTCTTACAACCTTCAAATTCTCACTGGTAATGACTTTTCTTTAAAACCTACATTTAACAATTTTCCATATCAGTTAGTGACTTTGGACATTTTCCTTGCAGTGTCATTCTGGGTTGGTGCAATTTTCTTTGTCAGTACTGTTTTTCTCTTTAAATTAAGGCGATCTGCTACAATTTCTGAAGAAGAGGAAACCAAAAGATGCTTTTTGTATTGTTGGAATCACAATGATTGACCTCTACCCCAAAGATTCATGGAACTTTGTCTTTGGACAAGCTTCTCTGACAGAGGGTGAGGTTTCTAAAAGCAAAGCACTAGGTTATTCAAACACAAATCCATCTTGATGCAATTTGTTCCATGAGCATTGGGGAGGAGATGCTTAGTTTTTTGTGTGATGTAATGTGACTGAGTAGCCACTAGATAGTGCTAAAGTGAAATACATTAGAGGGGAGATAGCTTCCTGTGCTCAAATTTTTCCTAAATGTGTACAGGAATGGGCGTTTTCAGTTTTGCCAGATATGATGACAACTTCTATAAGAGAAGTTATGCTGGGAGGCTGAAGAAGCATCTTCAGCCAAGGCAGGAGGATTATTCTGTGTTTGACGGCTATTACACTCCACCGATCACCAGCACTCTGCTGCTTCGATCCTGCAAGGTTACTAAGAAACATCTCAGTTTACTTAATGTATTTAGTTATTGTTGGTTTGCCAGTGGTCATGATCTGCCCACTTGTATCAACACTTCTTATCAAAGCACTCATTTCCGTAGAGCCTTGTAAACCTTCACTCTTGTGTCTGTTTTCAGTCTTCATTGTAACTTTAATGTCTCTGCTCCAGACCATGACTCACGAGATCGGCCACATGTTTGGAATCTCACATTGCCAGTGGTTGAGCTGTGTCATGCAAGGCTCCAACCACCTCGATGAGTCTGATCGAAGGCCCTTGGACTTTTGTCCCATCTGCCTTCGCAAACTGCAGTTTGCAATCGGCTTCAATATAGCTGAAAGATACAAGGTAATGACACATTTATTGCTGAAGACAAGGAGATAATTACAATATTAATCCCTTTACTCTCTTTACTATTTGGTTATTGAATAAATACAGCACCAGCAAGACATTAATTGGAAGGAGTTTATCAGGCCATTATTATTTTAACAAAGATGTAGTCTTTGTGTACTCTGTGCTGGAATAGTGAGAGTTCATCTGGGTACTTATTTGATGTGGGGTCATGGGTTAAAAAATATTGATTATTTCAGATTTCTAGCAAAATCTGTGCGCTGCACTGTGTCCTCAGCCTACCTGACATGCTTGAGTTCACAGTGGGCCCTTAAATCAGACTGAATTTTGACCCCAATGTCCTGAGCAAGTAGATAGTAAAAAACATATTTCACACAGGCTGCTTCACAGTGCCGGCTTGATTTTTAACTTGGCGTTTTTTTCTCGTACTTTATTTTGTTTTCCATGTTTTGCGGAAATGTCATTACACTGCACTTATTTGTTGTTTATGAAGCATCTGGTAACAGTCACTGTCAAAGCAAGAATGCAAGAATCTCCCACGCAGTATTGAAAATACATATAAAAAAATGAAAAATGGAAAGATACATAAAATAAAATAAAAATCTTAAAAATAAATAATATTTATTTTTAATATTTATAATATTTTTATAATATTTATATTTTTAACCCTCTCAGGCTCAAATTAAGTTTTAGTTACAGGAAAAATCTGATATTTGGGGAAAATTATCAAAAAAAATAAAAACTCATAAAATATGTATGTGGGGTAATCAGGTTGTTAGTTTTTAACTGTTGCAAATCGGCAACTCCTGCCTCGAGAGGGTTAATAACATAAAATAATATAATAAACATCAGTTAACCTTTTTTTTTTTCTTTTTTTTTACTGCTTATCAGGCCTTACTTCACTGGATGGATGAGGATCAGACTCAAACATCAGTGAAGGCATCAGCCAGTCATACCGCACCTCACTTTACAAAACCCACCGAAGCCTTTCATGCATCCAAGCTTTGGGTCTGCAGGTGTTTGGAAATACTGGAAAAGGATCAAGAATAGTTCTTTTCTACTCTGTTTGAGCACTTTATAAATTGCATTTATCCACTCAGTCATACAAGCACTTTTTACGATCCCAAAAATGTTTATATCTTCATTCTTCAGGTCTAACACTACTGGAGTAATGGAAAGCCGTACCTCCTCCGTCATTTGGTGTTTTGATGAAGGTACCTGAGAGTGCTTTCTTACACCCTCTGTCCAATTTTTTTCTGTTCTTAACATTTGTGTTGCTGTTTGATTTTCAGAGTAGATTCTATGTATCCAAAGTCTAAGTATTGGCTAGCCACTGTAAAAAGTCTACTGAACTGTGCTGATTAAAACCCAAAACCATATGTAATGTGCATCTTGCGTGGTTGAGTGGGTCATCTACTGATCAGAAGGTCAGTGGTTTAATTCTCAGCTCCTTCAATCTGAAAAATATTGCCCCCAGTGCACTGTGATGGTTAGAAAGCACTTAAAATCATAGACTAAAGCACTAAACATGTCCATTTTACTTAATGACATGATGGTAGCACTTTGAAAACCTGTGTTTGCACAATGTAAATTCAATTAAACATGTAGTATGTATATAAGATTTATCATAGCCTGTTAGCATTTATAGGTTCACAGGTTTTGGAAGACTAACTCAGCAAATTCCTTTTCTGTCAGTGTATCTGTGCATTCTGGGATTAATTTGCATGTTTTTAAATAAATGTTGTGTTCAGTGAATGAACATGTTGTCAGTTTGTCTCCTGGGTTTTAGAGAATAAACCACGTTCACCTGTCTGTTTCACAGTGTTGCTTTATTACGAACAAACACGTTTTTCATACAAAAATTGTTTGCGAGTTGACATCCCGTATTAAATAGCAGTGCACCGTTAACTTAGTGACAGTTTGATTTGATTGCAAGTAAGACACATATAATCAAATACTCCTGAGCTTCAGGTATTTCCCATAACCAGTGTAACAAAGATCTGTGCAACTGATTGTTCTTGCTGCTACATTAGCATCACATTTTGTCTGGCTATCGTTATTGTACTGATCACTGAGGTAATTACTTTATTGAGCGTCAGTGTTAAAGTCTCCTGTCAAACTAAGACATCCCCTTAACGCTTAATCACTCTGAGTGTACCCTTTGCCACTGCCATCCATTAAATGCAAGACTAAATGAAGCTACTTCAAAGATAATTTAAAGGTACTCATTGTAGCAATACTGACACTGTTAAAAACACTGTTTGGTATATCAGGTAATTAAGGCACGATTATTACTTAGATACTGTGGTCTAAAAATTATTAAGATTGCTCTCAGAAACCAGACCTACAAAGGCAGATCTTAAGCACTTAGTAAACGTTTTTCTCTTCAGTGTATTCATGCTGTTACAGTTTATCAGCATTAGCCTTTAACTACCGTTCTATGGCTTGAACCCTTTATTACTCTCATTTTACATCAGCTTAAAAGGTAAAACACCCTCTACATCACTTAGTGTCAAAGTCAGAGAAATCATTTGGATCTCTAGTTCTTCTCCTCAGTTTGCTCTTCACTCTCCTCCTTGTGGGCTGCATTGCTTTCAGAGCGTCTTCTCCTCATACACGAAAATCCTCTCTTAGCAGGCTTCACCAAACCCAGGAACAAAGCACTCAGAGCCATGCCAGCTGCACAGGAGTAGAAGGCTGATCCATAGTTATGGGTCATGTCCACCAGCATGCCTGAGGAGCAAAGGAGAATAGAGGTAGAAGTAAGAACTAACAAGCCAGCTTGTCAAAAGGTCTATGTACTCATCTTAAACAAAGGCTGGAAGCAATTGCATTGTGTCTTGTCATGCTCTGCAGGGACTGAATCAAATATCCTGATCTGGATGATCCAGCCACACTTCAAACTTTTGGTGTGTGTGTATTTTGCAAGATTATGGGTTGTTACTACAAGTATAAGATTCCCATAAATCCCATAAATGAACATGTGTGTTTTTCACTACTAAAATATATATTGTTTTAAGATATTGTATCATCTATAGTAAAGTTGATCCTGGAGGTTATCTCCAGTAAACATGTCATTCCTCAGTACCTCCAAGTGGTGGTCCTGCCAGCCCAGCAAAGCTCTGGATGAAAACGTAGACGCCAGCAGCTGAAGTCATCCTCTCTATGCCCACCACATCATCCTCAGCCAGCAGAGGGATGTGGGTGCACACCACAGTTCCCAAGAAGAACCCATAGAGAGCACAGCACACAGCTAGGCCGTAAAACTCTGTGACCAAAGTAAATCCCACCAGCACCACAGTCAGTGTAATCACACATGCTAAAAGCACCAAAAGCTTCTTCTTCCTAAACTGCCTCCGTGTGAGGATCCATCCAATAGAGAATCGGCCTAAGATTTCAGCTACGGCTATGGTGGAGAGCATGTAGGTCGCGTGGTCCTTTTCGACTCCTCGACTCTCACTCAGCTGGATGATGTAGAGCTGTGGAGCGAAAAAGCCCAGAGTGGCAAACAGTCCAAAGAGAGAATAGAAAATGAAGCTGCACTCTTTGAGGATGGAGAAGTCCAAGAGTTTGGAATTGTTTTCAGATAACCTTTTGTCAGCTGCATTGTTTAGTTCCTCTTTCATCGCTTGTTTTCCTGCATCTCTGCTTGTTTTTTCCTCTTTTTCAGGTGTTTTTATTTCTCCCTTGCTTTCTTCCAGTTGTTCCCGTTCAATCTCCACCTTTGCTTCTTTGTGAGGTAAACCTGTCTCCTGTTGCTTGCCGCTGTCAGTGTCATTTAGAGACTGAACACCAGAGTCTGCAGTGCTCACAGAGCCTGTAGTTAGCTCATTAGTCAAACTGCAGAAGGTATTTTGATCAGAGAATGCCTTGTTTGTCACAGAGACCCCTGAAGTTGTGCCCTCTGTATAGTCATTATGTGTGCTCCGATCTTTTAAGGTTAAGGTGTCAGCCTCTGGTTTCAGCGTCTCATTGGGTTTAATAATTATCGGCCGAAGCAATGCGCCACAGATGATGATGACGCTTTGCAAAGCTCCTAATACTGCCATCGTATTTCTCCAGCCAATATGGTCCCTCAATGCTGCAAAGGCTAAGAGGGAAGAAGAGGCATTCAATGAGTGTCTACAAACAAATCTGCACGAGTATTAAGTATGTAATGTTCAAGATCTGGCTTTTATGAAATGAAAATGTGATCTTGAAACAGTTGCAAACTGTAATCTTTTCTTGATATTATTTGGGAATATTAATCACTTTTTTCTAGCCCCTGTCACTTACACTTGTCTTTAAAGCATCTTTATAAAAAACATCCCACCTGGTGCCAAAGCAAACATTGACAGGGACTCTCCAGTAGAAGCGACAGCAGTGGCCAGAGATCGCCGATGGTTGAAATACTGAGAAAGGATGGTCACCGTGGGGAGGAAGGTCAGACAGTAACCCATGCCTGCACAGTTGAAAAAATATGTACAAGAAATTCAAAGAATAACAGCATCGTGTGCAAAGTTTTTTTGAAGTGGAAAAGTAGTGAAAAAGTGACTAAATGAATACCTGCAACTAATCCGTAGGTGATGTAGATTTGGTTTATGGAGCTGGTAAAGATGGTGGCGATGGTGCCAGAGGTAATAAGCAGTCCTCCAGTCATGACAACAAGTTGAAAGCCAAAGCGGTTGGTCATCATGGAGGCAAAAGGAGCTAAGTGGTACAGTGATTCTCATTATTTCAATGTTATTTTTGTATCCATGTAATGTTAAGTTTTGTAAAGCTGCAGCCACATAGCAACAACACATGTGCTTACCATTGAATGCCATGACAAACACACTAATGGAAACAATCCAGGAGACTCGACTGTTGGTCTCTCCAAACTCGTCTATCAAGTTCTGGAGGAAGATGCCAAAGCTTTTGATGGTGCCATAGGTGAACACCTCCACCAAGAAAAATGCCACAGCCACCACCCATCCCCAGCCACCGTCAGGGACCTCCGAGTACACATTGGGCCCCAAGAAACCACTCAATCCCATGCCCTGGAAAGAAAAACAGCGGATTAGCATAACTGCAAAGTAATCCATTTTAAAAAAAAAAAAGTAATAAAAATAATAAATCAAATGTGCGTACTTTGAATGGATGATCGAATTAAGACAAAAACACAAAGTAGGGTGGCAACAAATGCTGGACTGTTACTGTAGAGGCGCTCTGACGCGTCAACGCGAGCGGAACGAGAATGCGCCCATAGCCGCAGGACACTGGCCGGGACTCGCAGTAAGTAATTACAGATCAAACCCACAATTTCGCTCACACAAACCGGCAGGAATACTTTAATGACGCATTCGGGGAAAATTCATCTTAAACTGGAAATTGCTCTTCGGGTTCGTCAGCCTGAGCGGTAAATGTAAGGAGAAGTTGCCATTTTTTTTTCTTCTAGCAATAAACGATCCAGCATCAGCGGCCGCACGCGCTGCTGTGGTCCTGTAGGTACCTGCCGCACAAAAGTCAGCTTCAGCTCTGTGAGGACTGAGTCACTCTCCGCGAAAAAGCTTTTTGAAGTGCTCCTCTTCTGATCACAGACAGTCTGAGTAAGAGGTGGTAAGCCTGATCCTTGTCAAATTACTCAAATCAGCTGATTTGATAACTAGCTGGGCCTTCCAGTAGAAGTTCATATAGTGTTACACCCTCTTTTATATCGGTCTTTCTTTAGCTGCTTGCCTCTTAAATAAAGTCTCTCTGTACATTCTTACGGACTTCTGTTTAATGTACAAACACTGGCAGTGCTGCAACCAAAGATGGTCAGTAGGGGAAAAGGCAACAGCCGCTGAAGTTCAGCCTCTCCATTCTCCCTGATCAATTATTAATGAAGCTGAGCAAATATGTTTTTATTTTTGTAAGAACGGGAGAAAAAATGAAGCAATAATGACAGATTAAATCCTAAATCCTTAAATGTACCACCAGGTAATATAGAAATGCAGCTCCTTTGTGAAATTATGTGCAGGAATTATACATTTTCCATGCATCTGAGTATTTTTTATGGGATTCCCTGGTCACCCAACCTACCTGTGTTTGGATTTATAATCTCCAACGTGGTTTGTTTGACCTCATAACTCTCCAGAGCTGCAAACCTGTTGCGTAAGTATCCCCCTCCTACCAGATTTTGTAAAAATTTCTGAACCTAGCCTTCGTAAGCTGTGCTGGTATGTTAAGCATAGTGTAAATCCTGTTTTTGATATACAGGCTTCTCATATTACATGTCATATATTGTTGAAAAACAAACAAACAAACAAACAACTATGGCATTCTGTACACCTGCTGTAAATTTTCAGTTAACACAATTACTCTGTATTCTTTTCTGTAAAGCATGTAAATATCAATGAATGACCAGAATGATAAAAGTCTGTCATCATGCATATTCTTTATTATTACATGCAAAAGCAAGCACACAAGGGGTATAAGGGGTTCCTTATAAATAAACAAATAAACACAAGCACATCAATGGATCACTTTTTAACATATATTTTGTGACACTTACTAAGCTGTTCAGTGAATCTTCCATTACCATTTTAATTTTATGCATATGCTTACACTTCCCTTTATTAGATAAACTGCTTGTTAACTCAAGCAGTAGAACGTGTGATTGGCTGTTAACTCAGCCAATCACATAGCAGACATTCAGTGTATTTAGGATTGTAGACATGGTCACTGAGCATCAGAATGGAGAAGAAAGGTGATTTAACTGACTTTGAACCTGGCATGGTTGTTAGTGCCAGATGGCCTGGTCTGCAGGGATTTTCCCACACAATCATCTCTGGGCTTTACAGAGGTCAGATTAGATTGGCCAGACTGCTTTGAGCTGATAGGAAGGCAGCAATAACGTAACCACTTGTTAGAGCCAAGGTATGCAAATAAGCATCTATGGATGAACAGCACATCAAACCTTGAAGCAGATGGGCTAAAGCAGCAGAAGACCACACTGGGTGTCACTCATGTCAAAACTGGACAACAGAAGATTGGAAAAATGTTGCCTGGTCAGATAAGTCTTGATTCACACGGTAGAGTTAGAATTTGCATAAACAACATAAAAGACTGGTGGTGGTTGTAGTGTAATGGTGTGGGGGATAGTTTTTGGTTTTTGGTCTTGTGTACCTAATAAAATAGCTGGTGAGTCACCCTCAACCAGTTGTGGCAGATGGATTGCCCTCTCTGTGCCTGGTTCTGCCAGAGGTTTCTTCCTGTTAAAAGGGAGTTTTTCCTTCCCACTGTCTGACTGTTGGGATTTTCTCTCTATTATTGTTGTAATAATATATATTATATATATATATTGTAGGGTAAACTACAATATAAAACCTCTCAGGGGGGCTGTTTTTGTGATTTGGCGATATATAAATAAAACTGATTTTAATTAACTGTTTTTTAAAGGTCAACATTTAACTAATTTACTAACAAATTAACTAATGTTTAATCAGTACGCACAAATGGTTCGGCTCTTTAAAAGTATCATTTCATAACCTAAGTGATCCGTTTCTTAAATATTATCAAATGCATGAAGGAAAGTAGTCACAAGACGAAACTAATCCCCAAGGATATAATCGAGTTTTAGAAATGTTTAAGGCGTTGAAAAATACTAACTGACAACCACAGACTGCAGCTTGTTTTTATTAAATTTTCTTTTGGGTGTTTTTCAGGCGTTTGAAATTTTCCTACCTTTATCGTCTTTGTGTGGATCCGAATTAATAAAGAAATATGATATATATATGATATAAAATAAAATAACATAAAATATAACGGTTTAATTACAGCCGGAAATTGACCACTGAACACTATAGCTGTAAAGAAATAACTTTAAATTAAGAGCAACAGACGGGGGTGGTAATGTTAACCTTTGGGTGCCCCACCCCAACGGTCCGTTCTCGTACGACTGACGCAATCCGGTCCGTCTGCGGGGCGCGTGATGTCCTTGGGCAATAACATCTAAATAAGTGCTCACAAATAGTTTGTAAGTATTTGTGCGTCGCGTGTTGGCCGGATAATTATTTGAAGTAGCTAATTAAAAGCGAACGTATTAGTTTGTAATGACATGGCTGTAATAAGTCGCAGTCAGCTGCCTCACCTGTAAGAAGCTACTTTCAGAGGGTCTTGTCTTCGCTCGTTGCTTTAATCCCGTAAGTGGCGCGCGAGCGACGTCAGTGAACTTCCAAACTTAAGCTAACTTATGGTGCACATATTTCCACAGGCGTTTTTTTTTTCACAAGGACACACACGTGTACACAGACACCAACACTCACATATATTACATATATGTAAGCACGTGTACAAGCATGCTGTATCAGATAAAAGCTGACATTCATGAAAGAGAACGGGGCGGGGGGTGGAAGAAGGAGTTAAAGAGATCTGGTTGCAGCCAGCTCTTCATAGTACCCCGGCAAACTAAACACACATACCCACACAAAGTTCTTTAACTTGGGGTGTTGAGTTGTTTCAGCGGTGCTCTGAGTTAATAGCTGGCCAGAGAGAGAGAGAGACAGACAGGGAGTCTGTGCCCAACCTCAGGCTTGAATATTTGAAAAACGTTTTGTCAAATCAGAAAAATACAGATTTGTTGTTTGTTTGTTTTTTAAATCCCTAAACTTTGTTTGATTAAAAAGTGATGACTGCCATTTACCCGAATTAAGGATTGCACTTTTTAGGGTATCCTTCACACTGTCCATTCATACATAATGTAATACTTGTTTTTTTCTTAAGGATTCTTTAAAAAAACACTTAAACACAAACTGTCCAAGGCACTAACTCTACTGCTCTATGCCAAAAGATTTTACTCACTGACATCTGACCCAGTGGGCTTACTGACGATTCTTTCGATGCACCTATAAAATGTCAGCTTTTTTGTTGATTAATTCTTAACCACAAATGCTGACACCATCTTAAAACTGTTAGGAACTAGACAAACATCACACGTGCTGGTGTGATGAAGCAGAAAGTTGAGCACGGGTCGTGATCAGAGGCGAACTGATTTGCCCTTAACAAACTAGGCTGCTTTGATGAAAAGTGGGTTGCAACAGGAACACTACCTGCATGATTAGAGAGATCGCGTCTCTTATTACAGGATATGTAACAGGTTTTAAAAAAATGATTTAAGGTAATTTGGATCGACTGATCTCTTTATTCTGTGTAAGCTTACTCTGCAAAATCTTGAAATGTAGTTAGTAATTTTCCATAGAAGCTTAAACATAGCAGCATCTTGCTCCATGCTAGTTTATAACACTCTGACTGCACAACAGTCACAAACACTCAGATTTAAAACTAGCAGCACTGGTCAATACCTGATACTAGTTAATAAAGCTGTATTATTGATGTGTTGTGTTGATACACAGGGATGTCTAGCATGTTCACCATTCTGTAGCATCAAGTCTTCTTTTAACAACAGCTCATAATCTGAGGAGACCAGCTGCTGGACTTTTGAGAGAGAAATATGGTCACATTGTACTGGGTCGTTTTTGTCACATTTTTCCTGTCATGGTGTGCCAGATGTTTTCAGCTGGTGAAAGGTCTTCACTTCAGCACCCGATCTCTTCTCCTATGAAGTCATTCTGCTGTAATCGTTGCAATGCGTGGTTTATCTTCATCGTGCTCAAATATACAAAGACTTCACTGAAAAAAATGTAATCTGGATGGGAGCATATGTTGCTCTAAAACTTGTATATACCTTTCAGCAGTGATGCTGCTTTTTGAGGTGTGCAAGCTGACAATTCCATAAGAACTGATGTATCCACGTACTATTAGAGTTGCAGGTTTTTGAACCAAGCACAGATAACAAGCCAGATAGTCCTTTGTTTGATGTCCATGTCTTCCAAAAATAATTTCAAATTTTGATTTGTCTGACCAAAGAACAGTTTTTCACTTTGCCTGAGTCCATTTTAACTTCACTTTTGCCCAGAGCAGACAGCAGCGTTTCTGGATCATGTGCAAACACTGGCTCTGCTTTGTACAGTAGAGCTTTAACCTGCATATGCAGATTTTAATGCACTTCCTCCTGAGGCTGTCACGATTTGGCAGTGTGGTGGGAAGTATGTGGACCAAAATGTAGGACTCTTGATAGAAAATAAGCTCCAGAGGTAGGTTTATTATGAAACTCTTACATCAAAAGCTGAGCTAATAATCAACAACCGATAATCACTAGTGGACGTGGAAGAAGGACAACATACTACCAAGTGGGAAAGACATGACAAGAAACAAGGGGACATTCAGACGACGACAAAGAAGAGGAAACAGGTGGGAGCATAGTTGGGACCAATCACGGAAACAAGATTTGGGAAAGTAAAGCCGAAAGCTAAACACGTGGGACAAAGTTTACCAAAATAAAACAGGAAGTAACTAAAACGGGAGAACACTGAACGCAAAAAGGAGAGTTCTCTGTGTTAGGTGTCACAGGAAATGCAGAGGGAAACGTAACAAAAAGGAAGAGAATGTAAACAAACTAAAACCAAGAACTAAACGACATCCTAAAGATATAAACAAAGAAGCACACCATTGATATCTACAATCCATGGATAAAAAAATTAGAACTAATAATTCAGAATACTAAACAATATAAATCTTAGTCCATAACTCAAAATGCTGAGTCAAAAGATCCACGACCGTGACGGAGCTATCACGAGCATCCAGTATTGATTTTCAGTCTTGTTCCTTCCTTTTCAGTCTCTGTGTTGCTGCCATAAAATTCAAAGTGAACAAACAGTCTTTGTAAAATATTTCTATGTTTTCTTTGTTCTATTTGTTCTATTGTGATTAAAATATGGGCTTTTAGATTTGTAGATCATTGCTTTCTGTTTTTATTATTACAAAGCATCCCTTTTTTGGGAATTAAGCTTATAATTGCGAGTAATCTTTTGCAGGTTTTGATTCAAAATGGCGGAGGGCACACCCCAGCTTCCTCTTGCTGCAATGCTGCTATTCGGGCTGCTGCTCCACACAGTGTCCCAGCATGGACCCACAGCTGATAAACCCAAAGAGAAACCCAATTTCATCATCATACTGGCAGATGACATTGGCTGGGGTGATCTGGACGCTAATCAGCTTGAAGAGAGGGCAAACAACACACCTTACCTCAACCTGATGGCCCTGCAAGGACTACGGTACAGAATTTGATTCAGATCTATGAACCTTTTCTTATTTTATATTCATTATGTATCAGACGGATGTTTCTACCCTTGGGCGTTTTTGATGTCAGTACTTCAATACTATTATCTGAGGCACAGTACACCAGCATATATAGTTCAGTACTAGTAACTCAGTGATGGAGAATACTGCTGCTTTGACAGCTGTCCACATCAGATGACAGTCATAAAGGCTAAAAAGGCTTGGTGTTCACAGGGTCCTGTATCAAAGAATATTAATGGAAAGTGGACTGGAGGGGACAATTCAATTAAGTAAGCGCTTTGGCAACAGTGGGACGGAAAAATGCTCTATTAACAGGAAGAAACTTCTAGCAGAGCTAGGCTCATGGAGGGGCGGCCATCTGTCATGGCCGGTTGGGTTTGAGGTGAGCAACACAGGATGAAGGCACGCTGTGGAACTGAGCTAGAGATTAATAATAAGTAATTATTATTAACCACACTACCACAATTAGTTAATAATTAGTGTCACAGGAAAAGATGTACAAGCAACAGGGATGGTTCCAACCTCCAGAGCATTACAAGGAGTGGAGTGAGGATATTGTCAGTGCATCAAGAGGTAGCACACATTGATGTCTTCTGAAAAAGGACTGTGACCTTTGCATTTCTAATTAAGTCTAATCTTATCTGAGCTCAGGGGAAAAGTAAGTGGACTGTTGTTCAGTGGCCCAACGTTCTCTTTTTAGACAAAGTAAATATTGTGTTTAGAAATCAAGGACCTACACTCTAGAGGAACACCAGAGAGATTAAGAATACAAGTCCGGAGCGAGTCTGTGATTTTGAGTGCCATACTATCTTCTCATATTGGTGGCAGATGGTGCAGTGTGTTTGATGAAATCCACAATCAGCTTAGTCATTTTTGAGCCCTCCATCTATTGACATTCTTTATGGAGATGCTGATTTCATTTTCCAGCAAGGCATAGCACATGGCAACTGTGATGGACCAAGTTGAAAAAGCAGGACTCAAAGGAATGAATAGAAAATAGGGTTTCTATTTATTTAACCCCAAAAATTATATTTACAAAAATAACAAATGTTGAGCTCATAAAAGAGATGAAAGAAACAAAACGAAGCTCAGGCAAAGACTGCAAACTTAACAAACTAAGCAACTGCCCAAACAAACATAACTGACCTAAACAGGAAATGACATACAAGGGTATATATAATGGCTGATCAGACCACTATGACACACGAGGGGTAACTAAACAAAACACAATCATAAACCACAAAAATGATGCAGTACCGCCTGGTTTGTTTATAAACTAAACACCAAAGAAGAAAATCAAAACCACTGAACCCTAAACTCAAATATCTAATCAAATACAAAAGCTTTTTTTTAAATTAAAGAAAATGCATATTCTCCCCTTCAGCAGGAAGTGGTGGTGTGGTCCAATTATCCCTCTTTGTATTTAGTGGTTTCAAACCCTGTCCACCACCTTTTGTCCGGCAACTCCCAGGGATGATGGCAGGTAAGCAGTAAAAGAAACAAAGGTTAGTCAGAAATCAAACAAAATAGGAAGTTAAGTTACAAGTGGAGCCTTTATTTGTGAGTCCTTTTAAAGACAAAGTACTCACACAGACCATGGGAAAAGGAACAAAAATGGAAGCACAGCAACAACAACAAAGCATGACAGAAGGCATCAGGCAACACTGGAGCAAACAGAAATCCAGAAAACATGAAACACAGGACATAAAAGCATCTTGATCATATATTTACACAGGTAACACAGAGCAGAACACACAAGGAAACGGTTAATATCAAGAGGAGTCAGTACAAGAGATGCATACAGTCACAAAGCCATGCAGGATAACTAGAACTAGACACTAAAAAGAACTCTCCAATGTAAACCTGGCAATAACCAAAAGTCAGATAACATTGAGACAAGAAGACTCCTGCAAATTAACCAAGATGAAAGAGACAATGAAAGTTATAAAGCACAGATACATAAACAAAACAGGGAACACAGTCTGGGAAATAGAATAATATAATCAGAAGTCAGTGATTTTCCAAGAAAATTTCACTAAAATGACAGTGAAATAAAGCAAAAGTGAAGCTTGATGTGGTTAGAATAATAATGGAAACAAAACAGAAACGTAATAAATTCAAGAATAACACAAAACCACAGGATGATATGATGATAAAATATTTTTTATGTTTTTAATTCTCCAGAATGACCGACTTCCACTCCCCAGCCTCAACATGCTCTCCGTCCCGTGCTGCTATCCTCACAGGTCGTTATGGCCTAAGAAACGGGGTGACTCACAACTTCGGGGTGAATTCTCTGGCTGGTCTGCCTCTCTCTGAAGTTACCTTACCCCAGCTACTACAGAAGGCAGGATATCACACTGCCATGATCGGGAAATGGCATCTTGGACACAATGGACTATACAGTCCAACTAACAGAGGTATGTGGGACTGACATTTAAGCAAAGTGTCTGTCAACTTCAGCTTACCAAAATGTAGTGGAAAAAATAGCAGTTAGTTTTAGATAAGAACTATTTAAGTGCAAAATATAAGCATAATAATATAATATAATAAAATAATATAATGATATATTGCACTGTGTCATTATTTATTTAACAAAAACTGAGCCAAAATGTGGAAGCAGTGTTTAAAAAATAAGTGTAGTCCATGGTTTAATAGCGTGTAGAATCACCTTTAGCAGCAAAAACTTTAAATATTCATTTTCTGTGTGACTTTGTCCCCCATGTTGTCTTCCCTCTCGCTTTCAAATGTTGCTGAGGTTTATGCACAGCTCTTTCAATGCCCCAACATAGTATTTTAGTCAGGTTGAGGTCTGGAATTTGACTGGGCCATTATAACATCTTGATTTTTTTCTTTGTCAGTCATTCTGATGTGGATATGCTGCTACATTTAGGATCACTGTAATGTGTTGGACAAGCTGTCAGACAGATGGCCTCACATTTCACTCTAGAATGCTTTGGTACATCAATGCAGAAGTCTTGTGCTTTGTTCACATTTAACATCACAAAACTAAACCATGCTACCTTTAAAACCTTTGAAACGACAGACACTGTGCTTTCTTTTACCATGACAGTATATCAGACTTTTGCTTTTGTCACTTCAATATGTAAACCTTTGATACGCAATTTTATTTAAATGTACTGATAAGGTTTCATAAAATCTGTTCTAAATCACAGTAAATTGTATGTTTTAAGTGGAAACCACAAGCTACTCTATACTTTGAGAATTTATAGAAGTATAAGATATAATTAAGTCTAAGAGAGATGGAGGTAATATTTACATTTGCTAGTGACCAGTCCAGATAGAAAACTGCTAAGAGTTTATAGCCAGCTGCTAAGAGTTAGCAAAATGGCAGCAGTACAGGCAGAGGAAATGCTGAAAAAATAAATGTGCAGGTATTTATCTATCAGTTGAGCATTCGATACTTTTTGTGTGTTTCACATAAAACAGCGATCAGTGGGTTAATGTAGACAGTTTTCCTGTTGCACAATGCTGTATCTTTCCACTTAAGTTTTGTTGTTTGGTATCTGTGAAACATTTCCCAACCTCACTGCAGGGAGCAGACTGCACAGGGTCACTAATCACGTCCTCCAACCAGCTGTGTCTAGTGAGACAACATATGCACCTGACAACACACAGGACAGACTTACAACTGCCGCCGTCCCATCCCCTTCCCTGCACCACAACCACAAAACTTTCACATCAGCATCTTTAAAGCACTGACCTGCCTTGTGCTCAGGCAGGTATAAACAGGTAGTGCAGGGAAAAATACCTGACTACTCTAGTTACCATAAGGACACATGTAGAGAGTTGAGAGATAAGACCTTTTTATGGTAAGGTGATAGCACGCTGATACTTTGTGCCTAAATATGATCAATATTTGCAATATTTTCTATATCTCTTGTGCAGGTTTTGACTACTACTTAGGTATTCCCTTCAGTAATGACATGGGATGTACTGATATCCCAGGCTATAACCTGCCCCAGTGCCTCCCCTGTGACTCATTTGGACCACAAGTGATCAGGTGTAGTACTGTGACAGTGTCACACAATAATGAAAGTATAGGTTGCACAGCGACTAGCAAAACTTTGCAAGTAGCTATTTATTTATTAGAAGTATAATTTTTTTTACTATACTATAATAAGTATGAATGGATGCCAGTCCTTTCTTCCAAGGCCTCACCAAGCCAAATGTAGTTTTATTACAATCTGTTGTTTTTGTGCTCTAGATTGAAGAGGAACATACATGGAGGTTGTTATTCCAGAATCGGCCTTCCTCTGATTGAAAATAGCAGTATTGTGGAGCAGCCGCTTGACCTGTGGACACTAACAGAGCAATACAAGTCTGCTGCACTCCAGATTATACACAATGCAAGGTACAATGAGGTTGCACTAATGTACACAGACCTTACACCTTCCTGAACCCAGTACAGACCTGTATGAGCTAAAAACATATTTGCACCTCATGAGTTACCTGTGTTAAGTTTATAAAGGTTACTGTAGTGCAGAGATCAGGAAAATCAGGTGAAACCAGGTACTAGCTCTCACAAACATCTGTAGTTGATTGCCTTGGATGAGAAAAGGAGAAAGTGCTGCAGTCTACAAGGTTGTCCATGTTTAAAATAATGAAAGAACATTACCACAATCTTTTAGTATGGCTCTTTGGTGTGCTTTATGATTTCTGAACCATGAAGAATTCAGATAAGTTTGTGTGGAATGATTTTTCCTGATGGAAATTGTTAATAACAGGATAACCTGCTAACAGAGCTTATTGCAGCAGAGTATATATTTTTGAAAGATGCTATATTATATTTACAAACATAACAAAAAACACATTCAGTGCTGTAAGCACTATATGGCAGTGTTACATATATAAACTCTGCAAATGTATCCCCAAGAGATAAGAGTGCTGGTAGTACTATTGAACACAAAGTATGTATTTATGTGATGTAGGGGTGGGAGGACATAATTGGACCCTGCTGTTTGCAGCTGTGTGCGAAAGGCAACATGCCTTTATGTTACATGACTGCATCATTTGAACGAGTGTAGCGGTGATTGTAAGTAATGAGCTGTAAAGACATAGAAGAGGTTGTTTTTTTGTTTGTTTTCTTTGTCAGTGAAGCTCTTTTAAGTTGATAATGCTGTGTTTTGGATGGAAAAATTAAATTGCAAGCACAGAACTGCTTGTTTTTTGACAGACATGTTTTTGTTTCAGTTTAAGCTTGAGCAAAAATGGGTAATTCTGATGTAGAAGCTGGTGTGGAGCTTTGAATGAAGCACAGTACAGCACAATAGCATGGCAGATATCCTGAGGCATCATCAGCAGGAAATACACAGCTGATGGCTGCCCTCCAAGTACCCCATAACTGTGTTTGTCCAGGATTACTGTTATGTTGCTGTGACAAGAGTCTGAAATAGCATTTGGCAGTCAGTGAATGAAGAGTTTGTCAGGTCATTTAGCTTTAATACAAATCTGCTTGTAAGCCAATAGTTTATTTTTTCAATGCAGCATCCGCCAGCCTTATTTTTTGACACAGTTTCCTTTTATTAATTGTATTTTCAGTGAGCGAGGACAGCCTTATCTGCTCTACATAGCACTTGCTCATATGCACGTCCCCTTGGCCCCTCCACTATCTCCAGATGCCCCTACCACTGATAATCACCCAAATAGTGGAGTGTATGCTGCTAGTCTGCGAGAGCTGGATAGCCTGGTTGGGGCAATAAAGAATGCTTCTGATGCCACAGACAGAGACAATACACTCATCTGGTTCACCGGTTGGTCACCTGGATTCATGTCTGATATTCTGACAAAGCCTGTAATACTGTCTTGAATGTCTTGCCTTGTGTGCGCACTCTTTATAGGTGACAACGGTCCATGGGAACAGAAATGCCAGTATGCAGGAAGCGTAGGGCCCTTCAGAGGCAAATGGCAGACCAGCAAAGGTAAATAAAATAAGCTTTCTGAGCACTATAACGTCCACTTTATTGCTTTGCATCATCATATTTTAATTTTTTTCTGCTTGTGTACTAGGTGGCGGTTCAGCTAAGCAGACTACGTGGGAGGGTGGTCACAGAGTGCCTACAGTGGCTTATTGGCCTGGAAGGATTCCTGCAAATACCACCAGCTGGGCCCTGCTCAGGTGCACCACTTTAGTAATATGCACAGGCTAGTTTATATCATTTAAATAGGTATATGCATACAATATATTTGTGAATATAGATGAGCAATTTTATAGATCCTATAAATTATATGACTACCCTACATGGTCATAAAGCCAAAGAGTACAGAAGAACCTTGTTTACTGACTCACCCAACAGTCTTTTACCAGCCACTGAAAACAGTGCTTACTCACTCCTTATCTCTTTGTGCAGTGGTATGGACATCTTCCCAACTGTTCTGTCTCTGGCAGGGGTAACACTCCCTTCTGACAGACGTTATGATGGCATTGATGCCACAAATATCCTCCTACATGGTGAACAGTTGGGCCATGAGGTGAAAAAAAAATTCACTTTGAATTTATATTTAGCTGTATACACTTGCTGGCCACTTTGCTACGTACACCTGTTCAGCAGTTGTTAGTGCCAGTCAGGCTCTGGTCTGAGTATTTAAGAAACAGCTGATCTGCTGGGATTTTCCTGCACAACCATCTCTAGGGTTTGCAAAGAATGGTCCAGGAAAAGGAGATAATATCCAGTGAACGACAGTTCTTTGGTCAACACTGCTTTGTCTATGACATAGGTCAAAGAAGAATGACCAGCTGATGGGAAGATAACAGTAACTCAAATAGCCACTCATTACAACCGGGGTATGCAGAAGAGCATCTCTAAATGCGGGGTCAGAATTTGGCTTGAGTAGAATAAAAGCATAGAACGATCCAGGCTTGTGTCCATGGTTCAGTCTGCTGCTGATAGTGTAATGGTGTGAGGGATGCTTTCTTATATTCTCTGAGAACCAATTGAGTACCAGTCGTTTAAATGCCAAAACCTGAGTATTGTTGCTAACTATATCCATGCTTTTATGACCACATGTACCCATCCTCTGATAGCTCATTCAAGTAGGATAAAATGCCATGTCGCAAACCTCACAATCTCTTACACCTTTTGGATGTGATGGAACAAGCAGTTTGCATCATGGTCATGCAGCTGACAAATCTGGGCCACTATTTGACACTATCGTGTCGACGTGGACCAAAATTTTTGAGAGTTTTGACAACTTATTGAATGCCTTGATTATTTATACCGTGAAGATTTAGGGCAGTTCTGAATCCCAAAGAGGGTTTAGCCTGGTATTAACAAGGTGTATTACCAAGTGGCCTGCGAGTGTACTTTTCACAGTGATGTTGTATTTTTGAGTTGCCTGCAGACATCAATCCTTCTTTTCTGTAGTTTCTCTTCCACCCTAACAGTGGTGCTGCAGGGAGGTTTGGTGACCTTCAGACAGTTCGCAGTGGGAAACACAAAGCTTTCTACATCACAGGTACTGGTCAAATCGAGGGCGCTGGTGTCCACCATCCACAAGCCATTATACTACAGTCGGGCATCATGTCATGTTATTACAACAGCTTGAGAAACAAACTTCTCTAATGCTGATGACGTGTTTATTCACGTATGTTTGCAGTGGTGCTTGTTATGCCCTACCACTGTGGTGGATTGTTTACATAATGTCATCATGGTGGTACCAGACTGGTGGCCCTGCTCTGCAGACAGATATTTCAAAAAGAAAAACAACCCTAAAGGCTACATTGTACCAGATTCATTCTCATCCTGAAGCATCATCTTGCAAAAATGACTATCTTTGCATTTATTTAAATAATTCTAAACCCTGAACTAAAGTAGTAACTCAGCAGTGTTTCAGAACACTCTTCAATTTAATGTAGGTGAAAAGGGGCTTATGGGGAATGCATGTATTCCTGTTTCTTTATAGGTGCAGCAGAAGCATGCGGTGGAGAAACAGGAAAGCAGCAGGTCCATGATCCTCCACTAATATTTGATCTTGAGCGTGATGAGGCTGAGGAAACACCTTTGGATGTGAGGACAACTGAATACCAGGTGGTAGCGGAGAGGATCGCTCAGAGGAGAGAGAAGCTATTATGGGACATCACCACTGACAAGTCAGTGTCCATCGCAGATTACAGGACAGACGAGTCAGCAGCACCGTGCTGTGACCTGACACAGACTGTTTGTCGTTGCCCCAGGCTGGGTTGAGGGTGGGATTCACATGTAAACACTCACACAAGAGGCTGATAAGACAGGCTCACAGATGGAGAAACAAATCTCACTCTTTAAAATAATGTGATTAGCACTTTGTTTGTAGAAGATGCCATTAGTGAAGGGGTTCAATGGCCAGAGGCTACAGGACATGTACAAACAGGAGGAGAGGGCAAAGAGAAGTAGGTGAATGAACTTTGGCCTGTTAGTAAAACAGTGGCTGGAGTAATTCTCAGTAGTTTTAGAAAAATAACACATCTTATATCAGATCATAAGACATACTAAATTTAGTGGATAGGATTGGGCTTAGGGCAGAGACTTTTGTTGCGATAATCAAATTTTGGAGACCAAACTTCTGAAAATAGATCCTTATTGTTATCTTGTTGGATATTTGATGACTTTTAATATAATATTCAAACATTTATAATATAATTACAAATAAAAAAAACAAACAAAACAAAACTTGTTGCAGAGGTCAAATCATTTCTGAGATTTAATGAGTCTCTGGTGTAAATGTCCAGTATTGAACAGCTCAATGCAGCTTACAGGTGCCCTAACAGCGCCACCTTCTGGCAAGTCATATTACTATGTTACTTATTACAACAGTACTATAAAGAAATGTTATATACACATTATACACTGTAAAAACCCATTAACATATATTTTACGCATGTTAGGTCTATGTGTTGATGTGTAACACATTACACAAAAAGGATACTTAATACATTAATGTAAAAATAACTTGACTTATATGTTAACATATTCAGAATTATTAAGTAAATAACACGTTTTTTAGGCTTGCACTGAAATCAATGGACCTGTAGCTTTGTCGTGCACAGCTCGTCCCAGGTTTTGCATTTAGCTGTCGACTGCTGCACCCACAGAGCAAAATATTTTATCAGGTTACATTTGTGACTCTGCAGGATTTTTCAGTCTCGTGTATTGCTACCATAATTAGTATCACAGCTGCATCGGCAAGTCATATGATACTTATGGCATGTATCGTGATTTAAATAGTGTATCGTATAATATCTATGTATAATTTCTTTGTGAGTGAACTACTGCTTGTCTCTCCTGAGGTATCATACATTTTTATGACCACTGATTGAAAAGTTCTGGAGCCCCATACACAGGAATGGCCCTGATAAATGTCCTAAGACTTAACATTGCACTTGGCTTGTTAAGAAGTAAAATCTTAGGTGAGTTTTAAGCATACCTCCCAGGGTCCAGTCACACTAGGGAAAACAGTGGTCGGAGACTGCTGTGCGGGGAAAAAAAATTATGCCTGTATGCAATTAACTTGCAGTGATATTGCCTTTGAAATGGTCGCTTCAAACACGGATCATTTTGAAGCGATGGTCAGCTGCTGCCTTTAAACCAACTTTGGTGCGTTGATTTGGCAATAAAACTGGGATAAAACAGTAATAAGACGAAGTCAGTCTGCTATAAATTTTTGATTAAACAGGGTTAAGTTGGCACTTAAGCGCTGTATGCAATAATACCCTAATTGAAATCTGTTGCCGTCTACCTCAGTCCTCAGTCAGTCCTACCGGAGCCAGGGGCGGACTCAGCACCAGTGGACTGGGAAAACGTTATAAATTTATAAACAAACAGCTGCAGCTAATTCATTCCATTAATGACCAGCATTGTATCAAGAGCAACGTAATTGTGTGGCTCAAAAATGAGGATACCAGAAATGTAATAACAACACAATACAGTTTGAATTCAGGTTTCAGGGACGTTCTGCTCTGAAAACAGTGGGACAGTTGAGAAAAGTGAGAGAAGGCGGAAGGAGAATCAACATGTTTATGCTACAACACATTAACTTCTAGTGTGTCAAACTTGATACATGAGTTTTGGAGAATCTTACATCATCAGTGTGATTTCTTTCCCCCGTGAAAAAATTGCAAAACATATTTTTTAAGAAATAAATTGCAAAGAAAAACACAGATGTGGTAAGCATGATACAAATTAAAACTCATATATCAAAATGAATATTTAATTAATTTTAAAGAGTTATAAGGGTCAATAAACGCTCAATTTTCTGTCTTAATTTAACTGCTCAGACTTTAAACGGATAAGGGTGATCTCTTATTTTGTTATGGATAACTGGGGACTGTGTGGTCCTGAGAACTGAGGTTCAGGTGGAGCCCAGGTTTTATCCAGAGATTTACTTCACTGCAAACACTTCCTTCATATACCTGAAATCTATGTACACTTTGTGAACCTGAATTGGAGTTATGCACCAGGGCTGCTGTCTCACATCCCACAGTTAGAAAACCTTGAATTAAGGCATCTGTTAAGCATAAAATATTAATTTAACTAATCCTAACATACTATAACATTCAGACACTGCCATAATACACTAGCACAGTCCCACTAATAGCTCCATTTTGAAAGACACATGTAATGTATGTATTAGTGTCTGTTGAGGGAAGGAAAGAAAAAGAAAGAAAAATGAATCTTGCTCTGTGTGCACGCTGCTGAGAAAAAGCAACGCTGAAATGTGATTAAACACTGTAACTCACTGTAAAAAGGATAACAAGCTGTATACTCATATGTGGTTCTCCTCTAGCCTTCTGAAAGTCTGAACATAAGACATGCTTTGCAGCATTAAATTCAGTGCAGCTTGCAGTGAATTGCCCACCACAAATCTTTGTAACTGACACTGGCGCGATTCATTGTATCCTCACTTGGAGAAATAAACATAGTGGTGCAGACGAGTTTTTCATCCACGCAGACTGACTCCGGCTTGCAGCAACTTACTGCAACATTTTGGCAATCTGTTTGCATTTATAAATAAGCTGGAAGTTATTTGGAAATGTTTGCCAATTTTGAGTTCAACTGAAATAATTTGGAGGGAGGTTGCCTCCCCCCAGACGACCTGTGCAAATGCCTTGCAATCAAAAGCGATCGCTCAGAGGTTGAGGGCACTGTACACTCAACCTCTGGGTGACCAGTTGGTCAACAATTTGTATTTGGTCCCAAAAAAAACTAGAGATTGCCAATTTTTTTTCCTAGTGTGACTGAGGCCATAGGAGCATTTTTGTTATTTTAACCCCTGGATATTATTGAGCTTAAGTATTGTCGGTCAGCTCATACTACTTACCTGCCCTTTAGGTTGCTACCATAGTAATGAGTTGTTGTTGGACAATACATATATTCAACAGTAGTATAAAAGTCAGAATTTCTAGCTGTGCACAGTGATTATTTCAACATGTTTAACACTGTTGTTAGTGGTAGTATATGGGAGTTAACATTAGGATGGTTCAGACAGCCTTTGACTTAAAGAACAAATGTTCTGTTGGTGGTTTTTTTTCTTTAGGATGAATGGACCTTCTGCTCTGTTTTAGTGTTTTTTTTCTATATCCTTTACAAATAACAATGGGTACACAAAATACAGAAATACCAGAAGGTAATATCCTTCCAAGATTTAACTTTAGGTGTGCAGGGTAACTTGTGAGAGGGTTGGGAAGCCACAATGTCGCAACACATTAGGAATATTTTGTCCAACCTTCCTACTAGAAACAGGTAAGTCTGGTTTGTGTGCAGGGGCAGGGGCAGGGGCAGGGAGGGTACCCTGGGGAATTTGGTCAGTTATTCTGGTTTCCAACCGGAGGGAACTCATTCTCGTCATCCAGACAAACGGGGCCCTCAGCAAATTCGTGCTCGGGGATGACTTCACCTTTCTGGGCTCCACCGTCTTCGGAGTACCCTGGAAAGAAGCAAAGAAAGAGCATTTTAAAATTTCAAATATTTCTGATCATATTTGGATGGCTAGGGTTTTAACTATAAAGAAACAAGCTTCATTTAAACAGGAGTCGCTTGACAACAATACTAAGAGTTGAACATACACACACAATTTACAGCTGTGTTTAATAGCCATTAAACTTAAAGTATACTGACTATGCTCATGTTTAAATGCCAGCCTTAAATCTTACCCATTAGAGTGGTGGAGGAGGGTGCGGTCGTGGGGAGAGCCACAGTGGCAGCATATGTTTGGCTAGCTGGTTGTGGAGGGACATCCTCTGGGTTCTCCTCTTCCTTCTGGTCCCCCTGCTCCTCATTGGACTCAAAGAGCCTGAGGAAGCATGGAAGAAATGGGCTGAATAGGATTTAACACCTAAGGTAATGCGACAACAGGAATACACAACAATGTGAGATTTTTAAACAGCAACAAAAGATGGACAACTGTTTAAATGCATACAGATACAAAAACATAGCATTCAAGCCTTTTCAGCTCCAACATGTGATTATAGTGCACATGGTTACATCTTCATCTTCACCTTTCTTTCTGCCTCACGATGTTTTTAAACTTAAACTTTTCAGTTAGAGTATTTCAAGGGGAACCAAAATAAGTGTACATTTTAATTTAGAATAAGGATATTTATAACCTGTACATCCCACTAAGATATACACACCTGTGCTTTTGAACAAGGACACACTCGCCTCCATCCTGTGGATCCACATTATAGATATAAAGATACCCATCTGAAGATGCCACAAGCAGACGAGGAAGCTTCTGAATCCTAACAACAACATCAACAAAAACAACACACACACACACAATATAAATGAACCTGAAGATACAGACTTGTTTTTTTAATATACCTTTATAGTTGTAGTTCTCTTACATAGCGAGGGCACAAATGTTCTTCAGACCGAACATGTTGAGTCGCACTGTGGCAAAGGCTCTGTCCTGATTCATCATGTCAGATACCTGAGTAGGTAAGTAGGTACTGGCTGCTGTGAACATTTTCCCGACATATGCTGACCATGTAGGGGACTCCTCCTCTTGGCTGGAATCAAACAAGATGCTTTGTAGTTAAAGAGAAAGAAAACTTTTAACATGACTAAATTACTACTAGAGATAACAGTTTTATAATATAATGGAGCAATGAGAGTTAGAAAAAAGTGTTGTTTTTAATAATAACATAGCAGAGAGGGCTAGGCATTCATTTACTCCGGTTAGGAAGAACAACGTTTGAGACAAAAGCATCTCAACTGTCAGTGAGTCTCCCATGCAAAATAAAATAATAGTAATGGTGAAGCAGGATAATACTCATCTAAATAATGGTTTATTATCAGTTATCACCAGCCACTTTATTAGGTACACCAGTTCTAATGCAAATATCTAATCAGCCAATCACATGGTAGCAAGCTCATCCATTTAGGCATATAGTCATGATCAAAGCCACCTACTGAAGTTCAAACCAAACATCAGAGGAACAAAGGTGATTTAAGTGACTTTGAATGGGGCTTGACTATTGATGCCAGATGGGCATCTCAGAAACTGCTGATCTGCTGTTATTGTCTCTCACTACCACCTCTAGAATTTACAGAAAATCTGAAAAAGAGAAAATGTCCAGTAAGCAGCAGTTCTCTGGGTAAAAATGCCTTGTTGATGTCAGAAGGTCAGGAGAAAATTACTAAACTGCTTCAAGCTGACAGGAAGAAAAAAACAACTCGAATAACCCCTTGTTACAACCAAGGTGGGCAGAAGAGCATCTCTGAACACAAAACACATCAAACCTTGAAGCAGGAGGAGACCACTTCATCAGGTGCCACTTCCTTCAGCTAAGAACAGGAAACTGAGGCTACATTTCAAAACTGGACAATAGAAGATTGTAAAATCTGATGTGTCTCAATTTCTGCTGAAATATTTGGATGGTAGGGTCAGAATTTGGCATAAACAACATGAAAAAATTGATTCCTCCTACCTTTTATCAATGGTTTAGGCAAAGTTGGCCAAGAAAATACTCCTCCACACATGTAATGGTGTGGGGGAGTATTTTGTTGGCTAGCTTTGGGTCCCTTAGAAACAACTGAGCATCATCTAAATGCTACTCAGCCTATCCAAGTATTGTTACTGAGCATGCACATCCCTATACACGATGCACCATTGTCTAATAACACCCTATATCTCAAAGCTCAAGCCATCCCTTTCTTGATCATGACAGGGAGTCTGCTGTATTCAAATGGCCTCCAGCCTCACACCTTTTGGGATGTGACGAACAGGAGATTTACAGCTGACCAGCAGGCAGATCTGCAGCAGCTGTGTGATACCATTATGTCAATATGCTCCAAAAGACCTAAGGAATATTTTCAGCATCCATCCATTATCTTCTGGTTATCCAATACAAGGCTGCAGCTGTTAGGGCAAGAGGCAGGGTACACCCTGGACAGGTCCCCAGTCTAACACTTAGAGACAGAAAACCATTTGCACTCACAATTTAGAATCACCAATTAACCTAACCCCACTAACTGCATGTCTTTGGACTGTGGGGTTAAGACAGAGTGTCTGGAGAGAAACCACGCAAACACAGGGAGAACATGCAAACCCCACACAGAAACACCCTGACCCTACTGTTCACCTTGTTGAAATTCTGTCATTAAGAATTAATGCTGAAGAGAAAAAGTGGGTCCAATCCAGTGCCAACTACTTTTTTAGATGCACCTAATAAAGTGACTGTGAATATTTATATTAATTAACATATGACTTTATATAATAGGACTATAGGATTAATATTATTTTCAACACTTTTTTTTTCAAAATTAGATAGTGAGTGACTGAAAAAAGAAGCTTGAAAAAGGATGAGAGAGTCAACCTTGGGCTGTGCTGCTCCAGTTTAAAGATATGGACCGTCTCAGTGTTGCTCGAGGCACACAGGAACTGTGCATCTGCACTGAAGGACAGCGAACTGATACTAACATATCTGGAACACACACAGGAAATAGAAAGAGAAACAAAGCATTGAGATTTAATTTCTTTTAAGTTATCCAAAACTAACATTACAGTGATGTATTATTAAAGCCCGTGCACGACTTTGCCTTTAAGGATTTTTGTCTGAGATAAGAAATGACTCTGCAAACCTTTGCACACAGTCCGGTCACAGCAGTGTGAGTGTTGAAACACTGTGTATGACAGCCTCCATTCTATCTTACAGTGTAATGTTTCCATGACCCCACCACTCACATTACTGTTAGTCAGTCACTGACACTGGAACCTACTCAGCACATTCGCAGCCATGTATCATTGGCTGTTGAGCAGAAGAGCAGTAAAGTATCTTACTCACCAAAACATGTAACTGGTGAGTATTACCAGATTCATTTGCACTGCTCACCTTCATGTCACGAGAAATTTATTAAACCTCTTTCCTACTTTATGAATCATGTTTGTTCACTGACTTTTTTTTTTCGATTCTCACTGCTGGTCAGTACTTAATGCCTAAACTACGAGAAAAGAAGAGTAATAACCTTTTCATGCCTCTGCGAAATTCAAACAGCTTCTGTCCTTCAGGGATGCTGAAGACTCTGATGACAGTACCCTGTGGAGGAAAGCCTGGTCAGGAGGGACTGATGTGTAATAAAAGAGAAGGAAGGTGAAAAAGGAAATCAAGCCCTCACCTTCTCTGAAGCACTAGCCAGCTTTGTGCCGGAGGCGTTGAATGTGAGAGCTGCCAGGGGACTGTCATGGGCCTGAATCAGCGTCACAGTGCTCTAAAGGGGCAACAATGCACTTTAACACAAGGCTGCTCTTTTCCCCCATGGGGTTTCCAGGTGACATGAAAACAGCTGCATTTCTTTCCTTTGTTGCCTCACCAGATTGTTGGCATCATAGACTGTGATCTCTCCCATGGTGGCGCTACCAGGATACGCCAGGAAGGAGTTGCCATGGTTGATGGAGAGTGCACAGAGACCTATAAAGGAGACAAGAGGATTATTTAGTATTTTATCTTTTTTTTTTTTTCATAATCACTGATTTTGCTTTTTTGCCTATTGGAGCTAACATGCATTATCTAATCTGACTTATTACTTATAAAGAATAATGCTGTTGGGCCTGTGAATATATTGGATCAAGCAACTGTTGCATGTCTCTTTTAAACACAGTGCTTTGGAAAGCCTATGAAATGCAAAATTCTTATCACTGTTACAGGAACTGAAGCGCCTTGTCACATTTAATCAGTACTGATATAGCAGAATCCATTTGCTGACTTTATGATTGTTGTCTGCTTGTTTTGTAAATTGAAAATGTATCCACAGTGGCTTCCAGTCAAAAAAGTAATGTAAACTCCACTTGTATGATTAAATACACAGCTAATACACATGTATATGATAATACTTTTCCTTACAGTCCCCCAAATATTCCCATATATTATTCAAGTGTCACAAAATGCATATATTTTGTTGCATTGGATAGCTTAATGTCAAACCAAATTGTAGCTGCATTTATTTTCTCTGCACACAGTAACTTCTAACTCTCTCTTTAATCACTTAATCACCTTTAAAGCCAACTGGAATCCCCGACAGGCTACGTAAAAGACATGCTGATCCCATCTGAACTGTATGCAGCCTTCATAAACAGTATGGCAACCTTAAAATCTCAGCTGAGCCCTTTCTGGCTGTTCTAAGGTGACCATGTGTCTGCCATCAGGGCCTCTCGGCTTTTGCGGCTCGCAGCTTCACTGACTTCCCTTAGATCTTTTCTGAAAACATTTTTTTTATAGACCAGGTTTTATGTGATGTGTCTGTCTTTCTGATATTACTTTGCTTTTGTTCTTTTTCTACTGACATTTTGCATTCAGTTCTATGCCCCTTTTTCTTGTATCAATTTTATCTTCTTTTTTTAATCTATTATTGTTTGCGATTGCAGACTGGCTTTACCTTCTGAGCATCCTTCTTTTGCCTTCATTAAAAAACTTTCTAAAGAGATTTTAAAGGTGCTTTACTATTATTAATGCTTCAGTGTCTTCCAGCCCACAGAACAACTTGGCAACATCTGGGCATCAGGCTGTCTCTGTAACAGTTGGTTTTTTTTTTTTTTTGGTCATGTTTCAGCAGGCAAAGCTTTAATTTCTTCCAAAAGCTGTAGTCTACCTGAGGGGTTGGTGGGTGTGTTGAGCAGCGTCTTAAGGAGCTTCATGTCTTTGATATTGTGGATGTAGATCGACTCTTCGAGGCACACCACGAGCCGCTGACGTTGAAAGCGACACGAGCACAAGAACATGTAATTATCAGCACAAACCGGGATGATAAAGGGGTATGCAAAGCCGTCGCTCTTGTTTTTACCTGTCTGTTGAGCCTGACAGAGAGGATGTTGTTGGAGTAGCTGTAGTTACAAATTTCCGTGCCTTTCTTAAAGTGATAGACGTTCATTCGTCGTGGCATGGACAGACTGACCACAACCACCAGGCTGCTGGAAAACAGTCGCTCCACTATATAGACATCTGGACACTCCACTGGGGAAAAAAAAACAGATGAATCTCTTGAATACTTGCATACTTCTACTCAGAGAAGTTATGGAAAGTACCTCATGTCAAAATTCATTCATAGTACATTCACAGTGAACAATATCCCATCTATTTGTGAGCTGTGAGAATGGTTTGACCTGTATCGGACTTGCTGCCAGTCTTCGTGGCAGCCTTTTGGTACAAAAAAAAAAAAAAGAAGAAGCGCCTCTGTCTGCGTTTACCTACCTTGCACATCAGACTAAACATGACTTGAACAGCCTAAATTAAGGTGAACATGACCACAGCTCAAACTATGCTGTGCAGACCTCTGTCACTGTGTACTCGTGTCATATTTAGGGGGCAGAATGCAGGTTTGCTTGTTTGCTGATTAAAGAGAGTGAAGAACAGTGTCACTCCTACCCCCTTCATGGATGCAGTCCAGTTTGTCCACAGCTGTGACTGAGAAGAGCCGGTAGCCAGTCTTAGTGCCCACTGATAGAGAGCTACAATGGAAGCACACCCAAATACAGAGCTTTTTTTTAGTAACACTGTAGTTACAAAGTATACCATCGGCCTTTAATTTAAGTTGGATACATTGGAATACCTTAAAAAAAAATAATGTTTTTAGCAATATACACCAACAGACACATACGGTCACTAGTATAATACTGTAAACCATTGCGAATGGTTATAATGGATCATAGATACCAGTGCTGTAATAGCTACTTTCTAAGCAAGAAAATAATACACTGTGGCCTGAGTTGACTTCCTTACAGCTCTACTGATAACTAACCCATCATTGTCCATGATGCAATAGTAGCATGACCATAACTGTCAACAGGGTTAGGACATGGTTATCAGATCACAGAACTACTTTGTTAGGCTTAGGGCAGCTTAAGCCTGCCACAAAGAATTTCAGGCAAACATCTGTTTATGTGCATAAGTCTTTGGCACCTGAGTCATTATCATGCTTAGGCAACAAAGCCTTAAAGCAATTACCATTAAAAGCGGTTAATTTCCATAAAGATGCCTGCCTTCCTAGCTCAGCTGGAGATGAGAGGAGCACAATAGCATTGTGGTCAGCAGGCTTATTTGGCTGTTTAGCCTGAAGCATACCCAAAGGAGTTCTTTGTTTAAGGAGACACACATTAAAATCAAGATTTTTTGAATTCTTGGTTCAGTATGGGATACTGTAAAGCAGATTTTTCTTAAAGCTCCGTTTATTTTCATTATTAACAAATAGCACTGCACGTTGCCTGGGAGTGTAAGCAAGAGACTGTTAAACTGTGTTACTACAAGTTTGGTTATAATACTAAAAGACTAGTCTAAAGTGCAATAGGCCTTTAAGATTAACACAGTGGCCTACTTCACATCCAGCTCTATGGGACTCTCGTCTAGAAGTTTAAATGGTGCACACAAAAAGGTTACTTCATTTTGCATGCGCTCAAACACTTTGCAGCAAAAAGGTCCCATCAGAAACTAAACCACATTATAGAAATGCAGCTGAAAATAATTATGCAACGGTCAGGTGTATCAAGGAGATTGAGTTCATGCAGGGCCCAGCTCGCAGGTCGCTTACGTGGTGTCCTGGTTAAACGAGGCACAGATGAAACCTCGATGCACTCCGGGGTCGTCGGATAAGTCCGGTGACTCCATTCCAGCAGCTGAATTCCCCCTCCTCTAGAGGTCGGAGGCCTTGGGCCCGGGTCGATCCCCGCCGGAGCCCGCTTCCCCTTTTGCTGCTCCCCGACTGTAAGCGCCACGCTCACACCCTTCGGGGACAGGAATGTCCGGGCAGGCTGGCTCAGATGGTGCACATCGTAAACAGGAGCGTGTGCTGCTATGGCTAACCGGAACGGGAGCAAAGATAAACAGGAACAGCTCACTGACGACCGTTTCACTTCGGAGAGGCTACACTCCCGTTGTTATTATTGTGTTATTAACTTCTAGTGTTCACACAGGAAAACAAAAACAGCTGATGGGAGGATGCGTCACCCTGAGGTACATCGTGATTGGCTTTCCAGCCATAAGTCTGCACGCCTCTCTGGCTTTTCTATTGGTCAAGTTGATAAAAATCCGAGAATGGTTTTAGCAAACAGCTATCAATCAACCGAGCGGCTCGTTTAACAGGAAAAACTGGTGATTGGCCAGTTTTGCTTTCAGTCTCGTCACGAGGAATTGTTTTGATGATTTGATTGGATGAAAACCCAGCGACACGCCAACAGCTTTAATTACAGTACGCATTTTTTGGTAAGTTTACTTTTTAAAAAAAACAACAACAAAATAGTATGAAATTAAATATACTACTATAATATCTATGTGAAAATATTTTTATGTAAGAACATTTTTAAATATTTCAAAGTTTCTATTTAAAGCATTGAATTCAGGTTTTTAAAACAACTAATTAACCATAAAAACAAACAAAAGATTAAGTAGTTTAAAGCTTTTACTATTAAGCTAAAACTGTGACCCAAAGAAAGTCTTTCCTCCTTTAGTTACTACTTGCGGTGGCTGTTCATCTCTGTTGTGTCTATGTTCGTTTATCATGCTTACAAAAATAAAAATGTAAATTAAAAACTTGGATGTGCAATACATTACTGAGTCATTATTGTTGGCTCTGTGAGCCACGTCTAGATGCAGCGAAGTGCAGACTTCCTGCTTTAATTTAATATATGATAATAAGGGAGTTTTTTTTCTTTTTGACAGCAATAGCTTTCAAATTCAGTGGCACGCTTGGCATCAGTTTCAGACTTTTAAATACTTAACTGATGTTGAAATAGTGAATAAATAGCCCAGTATTGCAAAAGAAACAGCAACAGAGTTTGGAAACAGGAAACCTATTAATTAATAAATTTCTTATTAAAAAAAAGTATTAAAGTGACACACGATTCCATTGAAATAAGGGTTATATCCATAATATACAAATGTGACCTGAAAGTGATGCCAGTACCCAAACATGTATGAACATTTCACTGATTTTATTTCAGGGCAATATTTTCATGCAGTAATCTTGTTAAATAAATAATAAATAAAATAAATTTGCCGAAGCAGATCATCTCCCTCCATTGTACCTTATCCCTAGCGTCCTGTCACACCAACCCTCTGTATGCTCTCCTTCACTGCATCCATGAACCTCTTCTGAAGTCTTTTCCTTTTCTTCCTGCCCAGCAGCAGCTCCATGTTCAGCATATAATAGCATTTAATTTAGGTTATCTTGGTCACTCCCACTGAAAATCTTCACCTTTGCCACATCCAGCTCAGTCTCATGTCTTTTTTGTCACTGTCGCCATCTCCAAATCATGCATAATAGCAGGTTTCACTGACATCTTGTAAACCTTCCCTTTCACTCTTGCTCCTTCTGTCACAAATCATCCCTGACACTCATCTCCACCCACCCCACCCTGCCTGCACTCCCTTCTTCTCTCTTGTGCACTGTCCTTTGCCTTGGATCGTTGACCCCAGCTATTTAAACTCACTCTACCTTCACTATCTCTGCTCCTTGCAGCTTCACTGTTACACCTGTCCTCTTATTCACTGACTTTCATTCCCCTTTCCTCCAGATTATATGGTCACCTCACCTCTTCCACCTGCTCCCTACTCTCACCATAGATCACTATCACAATATCATCTGTGGATACATGCAGTATTACTGAATTACCCAATAAGGTATAACACTATATCTGTAAAAATAACGAATAACATTCATATGAGACATTTTTCTCCCTAATGAGTAGCTGCTTCAGCTTCTGATACTACTTCTTTAAAGTTGTTTACCGTTACAAGTTAAATGAAAGACTTGTTCTTGTAGCTGGGGTTTGTAGTGTTGTTGCTTTTGCCACCACGACCACTTTTTGAAATCAAATATTAATCGATTTCTTTGTCTTTTCCTTGACGTCACGATTTCCGTGCGGTCTCCTTTAAGGTTGCCACGGGTTACCGGCTCACATGTCAGAACGAGGAGAATTGACGTCAGTGACGGCTGTTGATTGGTTCTCAGCCGTATCCGGTGGGGCAGCGGTCCAGGGCTCGGGGAAAAAAATCGAAAAGAGGAGGAGGATCTGGTAACGGTGCGCTTTGAGAAATATCTTACATTCCGAGTCACCGTTTAAAGACTCGGCAGGATTTTACCGTTTCTTGTGAGTACTCGTGTTGTTTTGGTTCGCGGAACATATGACCTCTGTATAGGTGAAATTTGTTTCCTCCGTCTCTCGTTTGTTTATGCTAGAACTCAAGATGGCGTCATTGGAGGAGCGCTTTGCCTTTGCACGGAGCTAGCGAGCTAGGCATCAAACCTGACATACATAAACTAGGCCGAAGGTAGTTTAGCAAACCTCTAAAACGCGTGTTGCTCATTTGAGGGGTTTTCTGCTGCTTCTTCATATGTCGGGCTGCTCGTTTTATTAGCATTAATCTGCTCATTTAAGTTACTTGACTGCAGCCGTCAGCTTTCTCGTGAAGCCTTCCTGACCTAGACAGTGTTACAGACAGGGCATCTGCTTCATATTGACTCTAACGGTCGTAGTATTTCACCACTTTTTAAACCATTAAATGCGTTATTACAATCCATCATCAACTATGCTCATTTGTCTGCTGTTTAGCAAGGTCATTGTGCCTCGCTGTTGTTTTGTTTAATTGCATAGTTAGTTTTAGGTGATGCTGCAGGATAGTAGCTGATTCAAAGAATCAACATTTGAATATAAATGTAACTATTTTAAGACATTTCAAATAAAGTAAGACTTTCTTATTACATAAGACAAGAGAGCTCTCCTAGTAGAGGTTGCCGTAGCTCTTAATTTATACCACCTGGTCCGAAAACAGTATCGTTTACCACATAGTTATTCCTGTGCTGGGTTTAGATTAAAGCAAGCCTGCCAAGTTTCCACCACAAGCGTAGTTAGCTGTGCATAACGGCTGTGCGAGCTTCATCTTTGATAACATGGCTAGTAATCTCCCCTGGGCCTTGTCAGATTAGAAATTATCCGAATCCTATTATACTGTTGCACATGCACGATACACTTGCAGGCACAGAATAGATTGTACTCTCACTCCGCAGGACTTGTTTACTCATTTACCCCTCTAAATGGCAGACATGGGTTACATCAGGACTTTAGAGGCCTTCCTGATTTAGACTACATAGCCAGATCAAGCTCAGAGCTGTCTGAAGAAACTTATATCACAGAGGCTGATCAGATGATCTAAGGAGCTGTCAGGCTGTTTTGCTCAGCAGCAGTATTGTGGCGTGAAATGTTGAAACCTCAATCATGTGTGCTTGCTTTTGGCCTGTTTCACATTTCACCATTCATCTAAATTTAGGCCTTGTCTATGATAATGTTTCAGCCTTAGCCAGCTGCTCTATCATTGATAGAGGGCTTAATTCAGTCTGGGGGAAAAAAAAACTTAAACTGTTTTGTGTAATTAAAACCAAGAAAAACGGTGTGCTTGTTTTAGTTTTGTTGTGTCTGCCTGTGTGTGATCACATCATATGACCAGTTTTCGCTCCAGACAATTAGGAGCACTCGGGCTCCATAGTGACAAAAACAACATGCTGTGCTTTCTCACTCCGGCTCCATTTTTCTCACATTCTCACATTTTTCTGTGTGTGCAGTTCACATTGAGACACTCAGGCTCTTTTACCTCGTGTCACTCTCTGTCCTCAGTGTTGTGCGCTGATGATCTGACACCATGCTTCTTTTCCTTTCCTCTCAGCACAAAGGTTAGAGGTCACAGAGCAGGGTTGCGGCTGTCGTCATGGCATCTGGAAGTACGAGCAGCGAGGAGGAGCGGAGCCTGAGGGAGTGTGAGCAGTACGTGCAGAAACACAACATTCAACAGCTGCTGAAGGACTGCATTGTCCAGCTGTGCACCTCCAGGCCAGATAGGCCCATGGCTTTCCTCAGGGAGTACTTCGAGAGGCTGGAGAAGGTTTGTGTGCTAATGTATGTTTGTGTCTTGGACAAATGCAAGCCATTTGTCAGTGAAGGGTGGGCATCTTACACCCTTGTATTGGACTGTACTACTGCCAGTTACTGTAACCTACCTTCTGATTTGTGTCACTTACAGTGACGCCAAAATTCATAGCACTTTAAAGCAGAATGATTAGCTATTGGCTGACAGCACCTAACCTCCCACGTTGACCTTTTTCTATTTACAGTTGGTTCTTGATTTTTAATTTGTTCAGCATGCAATGGGGGAAAAACAGACAAGCCCTATATTATACCTTTTTCCCCTTTCTTTTCTTTCTTTCTTTTTTTTTTTAAACACATTTTGTGGAAACATTTTTAGACCCACCAAATGTGCATGTACACTTGGAGAACAGACTTCCAGAAAACTCTTGAGAAGTGGATGCTATAGTTTACTCTAAAAATTAGTAAAATATTGTCAGCCAGAGTCAGCAATAGCTCATATGAAGGAACAGAGAATAAGTAAAATAATTAATTAGTAGTTTGGTTACTGTCAGATCTTTTGCAGATTTTTATGTTCCAGAAACAGTAAAATGAAATAATACCTTAGCTACCATTTTGTTTATCTTATATTATTATTTTCTTTAACTGTAGTCATGATCATACATAGATGGACAGTTTCACAGTTTTTTCTTCTTCAGGTTTGCAGTTATTTACATTCAACATTCAGCACATTTGAGGCTTTCGTCCATGTTTTTATCTATTTTCTTTCGCTTATCCAATTCACCATGGCAGTGTGGCTGTGGACTATTTCAGCTGCCACAGGGTGGGAGGCAGCGTGCACCCTGGACAGGTCGCCAGTCTGTCACATGAGGCTTTTGTCAATATTGAATTATAAAAGGTTAAAAAGTAATCGGACGCTTGGCTCCAAAGTGTTTCTTGAGCCATGCCATTTCATTGTTTTCATTGCTGAAAAGAGCTCAGGAGTAGCTCAGAGGTGATTTAGAGATGATTTATTCTACTTAGAATGAGTTTAATTGTCTTGGCAATATGAAGAGTAACAAAATAATGATAGCAGAAGAAGATAATAATGATGAATCAAAATAAAAACATTACAAATATCTGGTTTGCCAAATGCAAATAAACTATTAGATCTAAAAGAGAAACTGTTGATGTAATTTGCATGGGAAAGACGACTCTTTTTAGTTTATTTTTTCAAATAACCACATGGCTAGTCTAGATTTCTGTCCAGCACATGATTAAAATAAGACCAGACAACACAATTTCATAAAATAGTTATTAACAATATTAATTACTTTTGTTGGTTTTCTAAACTCAATTTGTTTGTCCTTTTTTGTGTTTCTATACACTAGGGGCCTCAGTTTTGGGCAATACAAATACTTAGTGTTTGTTATAAAAAGAATGTGGTTTCATGAATTCCTTCTGAAGAGTCTCAGCAGCATTCATGGTGCAAACAGGAAACATACTTCCTATTGAAATGCATATGTTTCAAAGTTGTACTGCCTGTAACAAAAAACATGAAAAATCTTGTTACGTACACATGAACAACTGGATAATGGGCTGCACTAGAACCTCTCAGGATTTATTAAAATTTTCAGACCCAGTGAAATCATCACACCATAAAGGCTACAGTCCAGCTTACAAAAACAAAAATGCGAGAGTGGAACTCATAGATTTCACAATGTTATATGGAGTGATGAAGCAAAAATCGACCTCAGAACGATGGAAAGGGGAAAGTGTGGCTTGTGCACATGTGACTGCCAGTGGAACTGGGACAATAAAACGTATTGATCATTTCACTGCTCATAGAAACAACAGGATGAGTGTAGGGGTACACAGTGGCTTTTTGTGTGCTCAGATTCAGCCAAATGCAACAAACTGATTTCACCTCATGTGAACTGCAGTCCAAATAAATTGCATATAAATCAAAAGTGTAGTGTCTGCAATAGAGGAACACACCCATCTGATGCATGCTGGAGGAAAACATTACCATGAGTCCTGAGTGTAGGATGCGTTGCTTTCTATCATGCAATTAGTTGTGACTGTATAAATCTTGTTTCCCTGACTGACTCAGTCCTGTCCCTCCTATTTAGGAGGAGGCCAAGCAGATTCAGAACCAGCAGAAGGCCAGCAGTTCCCGTTCAGACTCTCGTGATGAAGAGGTGTCTCCGCCCATGAACCCCGTGGTAAAGGGCCGCCGGCGGAGAGGCGCCTTCAGCGCAGAGGTTTACACAGAGGAGGATGCCGCCTCATATGTCAGAAAGGTAAATGCATACAGCAGATATGACGCTATGGCACATATGATTTATATTTGTGTCAGCATCCTGACATCTGCTTTCTTTTTGATTCCTAAGGTCATTCCAAAAGACTACAAAACAATGGCTGCCTTGGCCAAAGCTATTGAAAAGAATGTTCTCTTCTCACACCTGGATGACAATGAGCGGAGGTACCAGACTTAATACATTTTATAATTTTAAAAAAGTATATTCGTGGGGATGATTTGGATGACTGGCTAACCTCTCTGTTTCTTTTCTTTATTTAGTGACATATTTGATGCAATGTTTCCAGTCACCTACATTGCTGGGGAAACCGTTATTCTGCAGGGTATGATTACAGCTTGTCAGCATTGATCATAAAAAAGCATTAACCAAAATCATAGCACGGCTTTCTGTCATGCTAACTGACTCGGCTTTATGCCCTCAGGTGACGAAGGTGACAATTTCTACGTCATCGACCAAGGAGAGATGGATGTGAGTGTTTGGATTGTTAAGTAGCTCTGTTAAATGACTCATTTAAAATCACATTTAACATTTGCAAGTATTTACTTTGGTTTGTTCCTTTTCCAATCCGGTAGGTGTATGTGAACAATGAATGGGTGACCAGCATAGGGGAAGGTGGCAGCTTTGGAGAGCTGGCACTGATCTACGGCACCCCAAGAGCGGCTACTGTCAGAGCCAAGACCAACGTTAAACTGTGGGGCATCGACAGAGACAGCTACAGGAGAATACTTATGGTGAGGAGATGTGCGGCTGCGTCATTCATGCAGACTAGCGTTTCTAAAGCTTGAAGTTGAAATGTTTTTGATCTATTCTTGTACTGTAGATTCACTGTTTGCTCTTTTTTTCTTTTGCTGTTGTATTGAGCTAGTTTCTTCTTATAGGTGTGCCATTGTTCTCATGTTCACACTTCTAATCCACCAGCATATTCTTGACGCTATGTTTGTTTTTTGTTTTTTTCTTTTTAAACATTTACACTTTTTAAAAATGTCCTTCTCTTTTAGGGAAGCACTTTGAGAAAGAGGAAGATGTATGAGGAATTCCTCAGAAAAGTCTCCATTTTAGGTGGGTTATTTGTTTTTAAATTAACCGTATCAGAAATTAAAGCAGAGGAAGAGAAGCTCATTACCTGTGTCTGTTGCTGAGATTAAAATAACCTGAAAAGAACTTTAAAAATATCTCACTTTTAAAAGAAAAACAGTAACAGGTTCAGGCCTTCAGAAGATTTTTTTTTTTTTGGTTTGTTTTTTATTCTGTCATCATTATGTCTCATTATTAAACTTTGCTCTACTCTCCTTCCTCAGAGTCGCTTGACAAATGGGAGCGTCTGACAGTCGCCGATGCCTTGGAGCCTGTCCAGTTTGAGGATGGACAAAAGATTGTTGTGCAAGGAGAGCCCGGAGATGAGTTCTTCATCATCTTAGAGGTATCCACTTGATTCATTCGTCTCCTTTTACACACATTAAAGGTCCCGCGTTGTACTGCTTTATGACATGTTAGTATTAGTCTCACTTGTCTCCAGAATATTTCAAGTTTCAAAGCGTTATTTTGTTTTTTGAGCCACACGTTTGTATATCTGTGGTTTGGCGCTCATTCAGTTCAGTGAGGTCAGAGTGCACGGCTGCTGACACTCATGCACGAGACACTCTGTGGCTTCTTTCTTTGTGTGTGGATATTTCACTTTTGAATAGAGCTAAATTCTCAGCACAGTGTTTGTGAATGCAGAGTTTGTTCGACTACCTCGCAGCTATAAAAATCTAAATTTCAGCAGTGCAGTGCATTACTATGTTAGCAGTTTTCCCCTTGTAGTTAGTGTCTTTCAACTCAATATTTTCTGATCAAAATGTTTTCTGAAAACAGAAACGAATAAATATGTACATGAGTGTGAAGTGCAGGACAGGAGAAGACACACTCAGCTGGATTTCTGTTCAGCATTTGAATGTAACGGAAACACGTAAAATGACATGAACACACACTTCTCTACTTCTCTGTTGGTTATGAATCAGCCCTTTTTCTACACTTTGTGGTTGTCTCTCATCGCTATGTTGCCCCCAGACCTCTGACCTGTGTGCGTACTTAGGATCAGAGCTAATTAGGTCACATGAGCCCTCCCTAGGAAACAACAGGATTTCCTTTTCCTATGGTGACATGATTGGCTGATGTAATTCACTGAGCTTTCAGTTCTTAAGGTGACAGGAATACATGAAAGTGTTAGTTTGGTTAGTTGTGGGCTGTGTTTTCAACGCTTTGCTTGGTGTCACGCAGACCTTTTTCATATTTTCTTTATTTTAAGCAACCAGATTCCAGAAATGACCCAAACTAACTTTGGCGAACACTGGGTTCCTGTGCAGCTCTGATGTTTAACAGCTTTTAGTGCGATACACAATAATTGTGCTCATGTCCTAAAGTCACACAAACAAACTTCAGCAGCTTTGTGTTCAGCAGTGTTAAATTACTGCTTTCTTTTTCATCAAAGTCTGACGGCTTTAAGAGAGATGGAGGCTTCAGTTCCTCTTCAGAAAGAGCTGTGTGACAGCAGCGTACGCCCAGACAACACTTTAAATATATCCAGCAGTTGAAATTTTTTTTTCTTTTTCTTTTTTTGGCTAAAGTATGTCTTGCTGCTGGTAGTGCACACCAGTATGTTTAGCATCAGTGCTAGCAGCATGCCAGCAGGGAGAGGGTGGGATCATAGTTGAATCTTTGCTCAGCTTCCTTTGGTTACCTGGTTTCTATATCTTGTACTGCTGGCAGCAAGCAACATTTTACATTTCTGTAAATGTAAATGGCTACTTTATCAAACATCTGTCAATGACTTGAATGACCTTGTCTGCTCCTGCTTTTCCTGGTTTTCTGCCATATTTACATAAACTAATGAGCCACACAAAGCTAAAAAATGACATAAATATGACTAATTTTAAACTGAATCATGCAAAGCTGCTCTATGAATAAATATAAGTGGCTGGAGTAATATCTCCCCCTTGTGGTCATGTATGTGATTGACAGATGATCAGTCTCTGTTAGTGTCAGAAAGTTAATTCACAGGAAAAAATGGAATAATCCCACACTATGGAATATTTCAGTTCCAGCCTAGTTTTTCTTTATCTGCATTATTCCAACATGGACATATTTAGTTTTAAGGTTGTTATGAAGTTGTTACAACTTTTTTGTTTTTTCTTTACTGTAGTTTTTATAAAAATGTACCACTGAACAAAATAAGCATTGTTTTAAACAACTAAAACACTCATTAGTCGCAGTCTTGATTCATCAATGTATTAAAAGCACTTTTATGGAAATGCTGTCTTTCGCTCATACGTTAGATCCTGCAGCTTAAGGACCAAACAAGCTGATGTTTGTGTGTTTTCAGGGCTCTGCAGCTGTGTTGCAGCGTCGCTCAGAGAATGAGGAGTTTGTGGAAGTTGGGAGATTAGGACCATCAGACTACTTTGGTAAGAACTAAAGTGTTACACAGGAGTCTTTTATTTATATATATATATATGTATATATATATGCATGTATGTAAGTATGTGTCATGCCATTAACTCAGTAGTTTTTTATTTTAAGTAACAAAAAAAGATAGGGAGCATTAAAAATTGTGGAAAAACAGATCTTTGTGACTAGGACCAACACTATATTTCTGTATACATGTCTCTGTGTGTGACACTGAAGGATGTTTTCATGTATTTTGAATTTTAAGTCTGTGACATTTTTTTTTCCCCAGGTGAGATTGCTCTGCTGATGAACCGCCCCCGCGCCGCCACCGTGGTTGCCCGCGGCCCCCTGAAGTGCGTCAAGCTCGATCGGCCTCGCTTCGAGCGTGTCCTGGGTCCCTGCTCAGACATCCTCAAACGCAACATCCAACAGTACAACAGCTTTGTGTCGCTGTCTGTCTGAGGGAGCGTTTCTCCTCACACTCACTTCTCCGCCCCCCGCCGCACCCTCTCCACCTCTTCTTCTCTCCTTTCAGACCCAGGGGTCCACCAGTGCTTTTCTTTTTTTGTTAGGGTTTTTTTTCTTTTTTTTTTTTGCTTTCTGTCACTTTCTTTTGATTTCAGTTCCCCCATTCCCACTCTTAATTTCACACACAAATCATGTTATTGTTCCCACCGGTCACGCTGCTGTGACTGTTTTTTTTTAGCCATTCACCAGCGCTTGTACCAGCTGCTGTACGCTACCTTGTAGGCACAGTTACACCACATGTAACTTATGTTATATATGTATTTGCTGATTAAGCTTCTTTTTTTTTTTAATACGAAGCGGGAGATCTGAAAGGTTCTCAGACTGATGAGACAGACAATCAGACTTTACATTGCGCTTTCAGTAAAATTATTATTTTTTTGTTGCAGACTGAAGTGAAGAAAAGTTTCCTTTGTTGTTGGGGTTTTTTTTTTTTTTTGTTTGTTTTTTTGGACATCAATTAGCTTGACTACACACACAGAGAGCAGAACCGAGAAACTGTAGAGGGCGTGAAGATCTAATGCTCGACTTTGGTTACCGTTTGATTGGTACGACAAGAAAACAATGTCTCTTTTAGTTCGAGAGAGCTTGTACAACAAATAATTTTTATTGTGCAGCTACCAGGCTAGTGCCAAATGTTGATTACTGTCATTCAATGCAAAGATGCATAGCCGTGGGAATGCAATGCGTGCTCTGTTCCAAACAGGAAGTAGTAATCACCCTGTAGTCATCTTAATCGATAGGACGACCATACAAGAACTGCCTTGACTACTCTGAGGAAAATAAATAAATAAATAAAAAGAAAGGAAGACAAAAAAAAAAGAGTATTAAGTGTATTTCAGTATTCAGTTTCTTTAGTATATACCAAATAACTTGGTCACTCTTCTGCTATGGTTTGTAATCAAAATGTTATAGTATAGTTAAAATGATCCTAGTTATATTATTATCATTGACTAAATGATAAACTTATGGTTTGGAGTGATGGTGATTGTTTAAAAAAAAATATGTTGAACTTTGTCTTTTTGTAAACACTTATTTTTCCATAAATTCTATTTTAGGTGTCCAGTGCCACAAAGTAAAAATAAATGCTTCTTCTTGTCAACTGATGAAACAGTATGTAATTGTATTGTGTAAAATGTCATGGGTAAAAACTTTTTAAAATAGATCAAAGGGATAATTAAAGGTTTATCGAAGCGGGGAGTACAAAGCGGTTTTAAAGGATTTTTCAGGACATCTGAAGTATTTCTGTTTCACAGCTCGGCACAGGCGAGTTGACAGGCAGAGCGAGCGGATATTTATTTAAAACTAGTGTCATTGCTTATTGCCTATTTGAAAAGGTGGCTGTCTTTTCATCAGAGTAGCTTGTGACCTGTTCTCTATGCTTACCTGGCATGATGTTTTAGGCATCCAGTGATCTGGTATGAATGGAAGTGTGTATTTAAAAAAAAAAAAAAACAAAGAAAGGAAAAAAAGTCCTGCAGCTTCCTGCAGATGCAGGAACCCTGTCGAATATTTGGTTTGTTACTCCTTAGCTGAACTGCTTCACAACTATTTAGATGCCATAATAAAATGAAATATTTCTTTTTAAAAAAAACAAATGGACAAAAAAAAAAACCTTTACCAAATCACATGATGTTGACTTCTGGATTCTACGCTTAACTCTACATTCCTGCATCACTGTCTGTTAACAGAGATGACCTGTAATCATGTTTCTTTTGGTTCTCATTCAGAGCGTTTGTACTCGCTTACAGCTGAGATGTGTGTTTGGTTTTATGTGCCGATTGCAGGGTAGTCAGGTTGGTGAGAAGACCTCATGGATGTGAGTGTATGTTTCTTCACGCTTAAATCTGATCATCATGCCCCTAACCCTGAGGTTAAACCTTGCGGATGTGGCTTACCTGTGGATTTATGTCCACTGACAACACATCTGGGAAATGGCTCCGTTAGGGGTGAGGGTTTCACCTTTCTGTCAGAATATTGTTTTTGTGTAAATAGCTGCATCATTGGTTTGAGTCCAAAACGTTTTTAGCCACACTGCAGTCGTCCCAGTTTGCCTTAGCTTACCTAACCTGGGCTTACAGTAGAAGTCAGTCACTCCTGCTAGCCCGACCTTCAGTGAGTTTGTTAGACCTGCAGCACAGAGAGCTGCAGATTATAAGAGGACCATTCTTTTTCTATTCTGTCCTGTATTTAGTTTGACCTCCTGTATGTGCAAAGATGTTTATCCTTTTGGTATAGATTGTTCCAGATGGCAGTTTAAGCAATAAAATAGTAAAAAAAGAAACTCTGCTTTGTCTCAGACTTCTTCCTTTGCAGACTTGCAATACTGTGCAGGGTTCTTCATTAGACATTGGCTGCTTGATCACTCATTTCCAGTCCAGTCCTCATACCTGACCATTTTCAGAAGAGTGGTTTTGTTTAAGCCACTTAACATGGACCTGTGAATCGTTGAAACTAAAAGGATTGACCAGTGTTGTGTCTACACAACATAACAGATAACTTTTAAAATCTTGTAGATTCTGGGCATTTTGTTACAAGCAGCCTGTTTTTTTTTTTTTGGGGGGGGGGGGGGGGGGGGGGGGTTGTTTGTTTGTTTTTAATCTGTTCTCATTTCTTTAGTTCACTGAATGAAAAATGTCCAAGATAAAACACAGTTTGACAGGTGTACAATAGTATTTTTGCACCAACAAGCTGAGCTTTTACCCAGAAACTTGCTATATCTCAGCATGGTGTCAAATGTGAGGAAACTCGACAAATGGAGGACAGAAGAAGGCATTGCTGACTCAAAAGCTATCTACGGCAGATGAACAGTATCTGAATGTCACGTGTCCTAATAAGAAATAGGAAGAAAAATATGTATCTCATACTGTTCACTGAAGCCTCATCAGAAATGGTCTCAGTGGAAGTGTGGCTGTCAAGAAGGTGTTCTTAAGAAAGAGAGAAAAAGCTGAGGCATGCCAAACTACACAAGTGCTGCACTAAAATCAGTGACAATAGCTCTGATGGAGTGATGAATCCAACTTTAAAATTTTGGTTCAAATTGTCTTGAAGGTGTTTGAAGTAGTTGGGAGAGAGGTACTACAGTGAGTGTCTACAGCCATCGCAGTGGAGGCTCTGTCATGGTTTGTGGCTGCATTTTCAGCCAGTGTTGTGGGAGATCCTGTCAAAACTGATGGAATTATGACCTTAGAAAAGTACTGTCAGATTTTGATCCACCATTCAATATCACCTGGAAAGAATCTGATAGCCAGTGGTTTAATTTTTAAACGTACGATGCTGGGAAAACGTACCAAACACACAGTGCAACACTATTAGTCATGGACCTGCCTCCTTCAAGCCTGGATTGCAACATTTTTGAAGCAGTGTGGGATCATGTTGACACAGAGAACAGAACAAAAGCCAGTCAAAGAAGAGCTTTGAATGTCCTTCAAGAAGCCTGGAGAACTACTCCTGAAGACTATTTAAAGAAAGCTGCCTAAGAGAGTTCAGGCTGTGCTGAAGAATTAAGGTGGTCATAACAAATATTGACTTTCAAGCTCATTAAAATTGTACAAACTTTTGCTTTATATACTGTATGTACATGTATGTTTGCATATTTCATTAAATCACTAAACCTATTTTTCATTTTCCTAGTGAAACATAAAGTAATGACTGGTGTTTTGAGACTTTTACACAGTCCAATGTATAATCCTTGTAATAACTGTAGTGTAATGGCTTCAGGTGCTTTAATAATTACTTGGATAGTTTAAGACATTAGAATATACTAATTAACTGTGACAAATAACTGTGAAATACATGTTTTCCTCAGGAAGATTCCCTGCATCACAATGTCATCATTACAAGACTGTTTTAAGAATTTAATTATTAAATTGGAGCTGATGGTGGACAGATCTGTTTCTGTTTTTGTGACTCTTTTTGTCTGGGTCTGCATGCTTGTTTGCTTGTATTATTGTTTTCCCAGCGTCCAAACCTCATTCTTCTTATTTCATAAAATACCCAACCAGCAGTTCAACACCTCGAAATATCTAATTGTAAATTAAAAAAAAAAGGTTTTAAAAAAGCACCTGCCCGCCATGTCCCTGTAGTTTCAAAAACATGTAATATCAAATTTGCACACTAGGTGGAGGTATTGCACAGAAAAATAAATAACATTGATTTGCTCAACAAGCAAAAGCCTCAATTAAACAATTTAAACAACAGATACAATTCTTCATTCCTCATTTGAGAATTTTGTCCAGTTTATAATAAATTTGTTTTTTCCTGAAGCTTTTTAAAACTCCATCTTTAGCAGATATTATTCAACTGAGCACATTTAAAGTTAGATTGTTGTATTTGGCATTATGACCCAACATTTATGTTACTCCAAACTTTAACTACTGGTTATTTGGAAATCCTCTCTGTGCTTTCCTTTGGTAAATCTTTTATTTTAGACATTCATTCACTGAAAGCTTTTAGAGAAGGCGTATTGTATAAATGCTTCGGTATGAAGGGATTTACCTGTGCTTGAGGGCCTGTTTTAAGTAAAGGATCCTTATCAGCCACTCTGTCTGCTTTGTCAAGCTCAAGTCTGACTCCACTTGGCTCTAAAGTCTCTTAAAAATAGCTGTGGTTATTTATCTTACTCTACATCACAGAGCAACGCAGACTTATCAGGTTAGTTGGAGGAGAACAAAGGGAATGAACGGGTCAAAGCTCTGACATGTTCAGACGAAAACCTCACATTCACAATTTATACCAGGAATAAGTCCGCTTGGGTGAGAGTTATTAGTGTGGTGCAACGAAATGCATATTTGCTAATTGCTTTGGGTTTGCTGTTTCTGTATCCTTGCCTGGCGGAGCTGACGGTGACGTCGTGAAGCTGTTTAAACACTCTGATGAGACGGAGGATTACAAGTCTGGAAAACAGGGTGGAGTAAACTAAGTGGCTGTTTAATAGGTAGCACTTTTCTCACAAACATATGTCTGAGCGCGCACACACACAGTCTGCCGCTCTAAGGTGATAACTTCTTCTCAGAACTCGCAGAGTCATCACATAAAGACTTTATTTTCTGATTATATGTCACGGACACGCAGAGCTTTCTTTCCACATCCACAGTGTAAACCAACAATCATTTAAAAAAAACAGCTGATCCAGTGCATCGCAGCTCTACCTTATAAATACTAACGCCAATGGTGGCTCTACCTATCAGATGCTGTTAGTTTCCACTCACAAAGCTTCAATTTATTTCATTAAAAAAAAGAAAAGAAAAGAAAAACAGGGTCTTTATTTAAACATGTGAAGATGTCAGAGACTCCTTCCTTCTGTGATGAAGACTCACGGCTTTTTCCTAATAAAAATATATCAAGTCTTATTTTTACGAGTCTCTTCCCGAGCAGCCAGAAGCCGAGCGCATCCTCTGTTACCTTTGCATCGTCCCGTCTGTGGCAGCCTCGGGAGTCACTGTGGATTTAACAAAGTCCTTAGTGATCACTTCGTCTTTGCCCAGCCTCCGGACGCACCGGTGGACCACTCGGAGAACCTTCTGCAACCTGCGGTCCAGGGCCAACAGGTGGGGCTCTGTCAGGATGGGCCTTAAAGAGTCTTCCTGCAGGGACTCCCTCATCACATCGCTGAGCCTGAACTCCGATTGGGCCAGGAGCTGCAACCTCAGCAGTGTGGATTGCTTTATCCTGGGGGTAAGAGGACAGGGCAGAGCACACGATCAACAGGAGAAGAGAAATTAGTTTCCTTAATTCCTTCACAGATTTCATTTAAAAAAAAAAGAAGACTCCATTTCACTCTTTTTTTTTTTTTTTTTTTTAACCTGTCCCGTTTGGTTCTTTTGCCATCAGAATTATTGTCTAAAGGCGAAGAAAGATGCCCAACGGATTTACTTTACCAAATGGACCATCCCAGCCTTGCCGTAATGGTCCATTTGATTCAACTTTTTATTGTTTATTTTATTTTCACTTGCTGAATACGGGACAGACTTGACTGGAGGAGAGAATGTGGAGAAAGAAAGAGGGAAAGAAAAAAACCTGAGAAGAGGGACGGGGAAAAAGGGCAAAAAACAAAAACCAACAGAATAAGCAGACAAAAAATACATATATCGATCACCTGGATCACCTGTTGAGAAAGAAAAAAGAAAGCAAGCAGAAGAAAACGAGAGTAATAAACAAGATCACAATGATATATGAGAATATGACAGTAAATACTAAATATTAAACATTATTGTGCAGCACGTGAGATCGACAGCGCACAGTGTGCTTTGAGGTAGGAGCCAAAAAGGGTGTAATTTGTGTGTGTGATCACCCGTGTGTACACCTGTGAGCATGAACGCGCTTGTTTTTAAAAGGTTCCTTCATGTAATGATCTGCTAGAGGGTGTGGGGGGCCACTGCCCCGACCTCCAGGGCATGAAGCAGGTATGGAGGAGATCAAGACTCCAGACATCCAAAGGCCCCCAGAACACAAGAGACCAAGGAAGACCAACAGAGGGGCAGCCGCGCCACTATCCCAGAAAGAGCTGAGGAGAGTCCCAGATGAGGGGTCACTCAGCAGCCGCGGAGCAGAAGCCAGGGGGGGTTGCAGTGACGTGCCCGTGAGCTCCGCCGGCAGCCAGCTGTGCCTGAGTGGCCGAGCCCCGGGCCGTGAGGCCGAGGGCACCCCATCCCCAAAGTGGCCCGAGCGAGCCCCAGGCTCCAGGCCCCAATAAGCAGCCGCCAAGGAGTGAGCCGGTGGGTACCTGGGCGCCCACCCCCGGAGGCAGAGAACCACCAACGCACCGATGTCTGAGGGCGTCCGCCACCGGCAGGGGAAGTGGTGGGGGGAGATGGGCCTCCAAACCTTGGAGGGCCTGAGATGAGACTCCATTTCACTCTAATAAACTTTCATCTTTGATATCTGTGGATTATTTGGGTAAAATGTACTAATGCACTTATGCCCTTATGTACACAACTTCCATAGACTGAGTCATACTCACATGCAGCACTGGGACAGTGGAGACAGGATGGACATCTCATCTTTAGTGTGCTTCCCAAACCTGGTGCATAAACAACACACACGTTAAACCCCCACAGCAAACTAAGGCATCATCATTTAGTGCTCAGCAGCGGTTCTGTCTCACCCTCTGGCATTGTCCAAGTGAAGAAGGAAGCCTTCATCCCCAAACTTGGTAAAAATCTCATAGTGGTGTCTGTCCATGTTCCCTGTAACGAAGGCATGACTTTAGCGAGAGGAACAAACCTCTACACATGTAGCTAGATTGTCGCAATATAAAATATCTGACGCTACATGAACAGTTTATAATGCAGAGGTAATGAAATACCTATGAGAAAGTCGAAGATGGACATGTCTATGATGTTTAGGAGCCTGTTTCCTGAGTTATAGGGGTACTGCTGCTTTATTGTGTCGCAGTAGAAAGGATTCACTTCCCACCTTTTGAAAGAAGCATAAACGAGAGGAAATTAAAAGGAGCCGATGGAGAATATTCTTTGGAAAATGAAGCAATTAAAATAAATTAGCGACAACTTTTTTTTGAATGTGATGCTCCAGCAAAACAAAGGGGTTGATGTTTAACACTGTGTTGCCTCCCTCATTTCTTAACACTCTGCAAGCATTCAGAACTGAGTAGACAGATGCTGTATTTTATTTTATTTTATTTACGTCTTAACAGTTTAGTGCTTGCTTTGCCACATTTTTTAATTTCATAAGGCCCCAAATGCAATTAACTGGTAATAACTCTACAGACCTGTGGTAATTGCAGAATCTGGTTAGTCTTGCTAAAATAAGCAAAATCTTCCCTTTAAAAGGCATCAACTGGATGTATGATGCTCTAAAATGCATTATACAGTACAATGTTAATATGTTATTACAACGATGTAACCTGATAACAGGGTCTTCTAAAAAGTCAGGAGGCCTCTAAACTGCATTATTTATTTTGTGTGACAAAGTCACTGAGGTTTTTTTAATGATATAAACAGGCCTTAAAAATAATGGATGCTATAGTAAATAAAAAGTCTTTGAAATCTTGCACTCTGATTTATGGAAAATGACACTCATGTTTTAGTAGCAAGAAATATCCATTAAATTAACTGTATATACACAGCAGAGATATTGTTGTCTTATTATTATCATATTTTCCTGAATTCCACCACCACTACTTATTCCTGTTTAAAGTTAACAAAACTAAAATATTCTATATCAGAATTAAAAACTTAAATGAGAAGTTTTATAAAGAATTGTGATCTGAGTCACAGAACAGTGACCACAGCAGCAATTAGTAGCAAAATACAGAAAATTATTATTGGTCCAGTTTTCAAAAACCGGCAGGATGTGATGGATACCACTTTCTTGGAATGACTTGAGGACATCTGTTCCTGCAGGATGGAGCCTTAATTTTGTCCTCAGTGAGCTTCCACAGATTCTCGACTGCATTAAGATAAGGACTCTGAGACAAGCGTCTCATTATTTTAACGTTATCAGGTTGAAGGGAGCGGTTTTAGCTGCTTTGCAGTGTGACAGAGTACATCATCGTCCATAAAAATTGCTGACTGATTGGAATCTAGGCAGGACAGGAAGAGTGTGTTGGTTAAGGAGCTTCTGATAAATGTGAAATTTATTGCTTCCTGTCTGGATAAACTAAATGAAACTTACTCTCATAACTAAAGTGATATTTGGACCGGTTCTCTGTTGTCTACATGGCAAGATTTGGCCTAACCTTTTAAGTTGATGACAGGCTTGGTCACTGGAAAACAGACTTTAAGTCTAAAATCTTGCAACAGTGGACTGTGTGCCAAGAATGAACTTGAATGCACTGTTTACCAGTGAATTTACAAGCATTCTGCATAATAACTGGTGTCAGTAAAGCTGAAATCATTTAAGAATTTGGCTCGTGCATCAACCAGCTTGTCTTGCAACTGCTGAAAAATTCATCCCTTCAGCCTCAAGCTGAACAACTGCCATCAACAACCGCCAGCTCACCATTTTGCAGAATGCTTGCTGGCAGTTAAACAGTTTTGTGCTGCATTAAAAAAAATGAGGTCTTACTCCTCCCGTCCGGTGAAGGTGTAGGAACGGATCCACGGGCTGGGGATGGAGATGCGGGGAGCAATGCTGAGGCCCGGCAGGTAGGCGGACAGGGAGCCCTCCAGCAGGTCGGGGCTCCCGCACGCTGCATATTCTGTCTTGCACACATACAGGCACTTGGCAAAGAAACACGTGTTGTTTGCTGTTTGGGAAGCAGAACAAAAACGGAAGAATGCAAAATGAGTTTTTCTGTTCACTTCCAATTACATGCTTTCCGATCAGCTCTGCCTTTCCCCCTAGCTGGATGCCATATCAACAGCAAGGAAAAACACAAACAAACATCAAACTGAGTAAAAATAACTCGCGGATCATCTTAGCTTCACGCAGACATGCTTGTTTGCAAAGATATGCAAAGGGCAGAGATAAACAAGCTGCCGATCAGATGCACAGCTACTGAGAAACACTATTCATGTGTCAATCAAGTATTTGAACTATTGTAAAGGAGCTTATATTTAACATACAGGCATAAGCGTTGAGTCTAATCTAAAGGTATTACTTTGAGGAACTGATGTTTTTTTTTTACCCGGGGAGGTGAAGAACACAGCTCGTAGGTCTTCATTCTGGGTTACTTTTAGGACTTCACTAGTGATGTTCACCAGCCTGCCAACCACTGGAGGAACTCTCCGGAAGTCTAGGATCCTAGAAAATATATTGATGTGATTCAGAGGAAAACCCTTTACTCGTGTAGGGAGACAGCTCGTGCTGGCATAAATATTAATGCAGTGTAAACCTTCCAAAGGTGATGGTAGTCTTATCAACTTTAAATCCTCATCTCACAGGAGCCCACGCTCCACTTTCACTGATTTTACTGATTCTTATCAGTGAATGAGTCCGCTTGACAGCCGCCGTGCTGTGTAATCCAGCTGGCTGCGTTCATATAAACTATCGAGAGCTTGTACTCCCCAGAGGCAGAGTTTTAGTCATGTCTCGCAAATAGTAATCAAACAACAATCAGCGTGTCATGCCGAATTGCTGTTTCTAAAATGGTTGGCATTCCCCAGCCCCTGATTGCGAGTGATAATGATGAGGGCTTCTGGCAAGTGAGACACAACAAAGAGAGAGAGGCAACACACTGCCACAGATTACACACATAGCCAATTAAAATTTAAAAAAAGAAAACAGGAACAGGAATTGTACAACATTCTCACTTTTTAAAGAATAACAGATAAAGTATGAGCAGATAAGGAGAAAAGGCACTGTTTGAGAGTAATTACAGTAATTGTTCGAGCTGTTGACGTGGTGCTGGAGTTGTTTTCTGTCTGTGACTTAACACTGTGTGTGTGTGGGCCTGTTAATGATACCGTCTAGTTCAGATGAGTGAATCACCTCGCCTCAGCCAATGTGTAATTGCATAAAGATAAGCGTGTCCTCATCTGTGTCCAAACACTGTGGTTTAAACTGATCAGCAAGTTGGGAAATCTGAGGGTGTGTCAAAATGTTGCAATCTTTTTCAAGGCTCCATGATACATTCGTTCGCAGAGGGGGACCTGTTTTTTTAGACTTAATTGTTGGAGACGGTTTGGGATTTTAAGGATGTTTTTGAATGTGGCTATTACAAGAATGCTGCCACATCGTCTCTGAGGATTCTTTAATTTCATCACTTCCTCTCTAAGACATAATGGACGGATCCATAAATCTAAAAATGGATTATTATTATAGGGTCTTTACCTTACAAAATCGTAAGTGCCTTTAGATGACTGTTGTAGTGATTTGGTGCTATAGAAAAAAAATGGAATTAAATTGGATTTATTTTTGGTCAATTTTAGGATTTTTGTTTTATACATTTTAGAAAGAGTTTCGCAATGTTTAGATCCGATCCTAACATCAGGATGTAAAATTCAGCACGGAAATGGAAAAATCTAAAGTAAGAATTTTGTGAATGGTCACTTGGGGCAAATTCTTATATAACATACCCACAAAAAAAGTTTGCCAAGGCTCAGAGTTGAATCATTAGGAGGACGGCTACTTTCACTCATACTTTGTGTCATGGTTGTGGGTCTTTGATCCAGGTTTATAAAGTTGTTTCGACATTCTTATTCTCTGGAGTTATGAGATGGTTATGTTTAGTTAGGAGCTTCTGCGCTTTGGTTATGTTCTAGTTTTGGTTATTGCTTGCTTTTATGTCTGTTCCCCTTTTCATGTCCAGTCTGTGTTTTGTCTTCCCAGTCTGTTGTGTGTTTCCATGTCTGTTTATCCTCTGTCCCAGTAAGCTAACATGTCCTTGTCTGAGTCTCAGTGTGCATGTCACTTCCTGTTTTATTTTGACAGTCCCTTGTCTCAAGTAAATTATGTTCAGTTATGCTTCCCCTGTTTCGTTAGTTGCATTTGTTCCAGCTGCATGCCACCTGTTGCCCAGCCTCTCGTCATCCTGTGTCTCCCTCTGTTCCTTGTCGTGTGTGTGTGTGGCTCTGTTTATTCATTTACAGATTTCAGTTTAGTAATAACAGTGTTTAAATTCAATTTTCATCTGCATGTCTGCAATTTGGGTCCGCAAAACTGCCAGCCACAAATTGATACATGACACTTTGATGTTAACACAGGCAGTTGTAGTTGCTAGACACATCTGCCAAGTGCTTCTTAGCTTATTCAAGTAACTAAAATGTACCTCTCGACCATGTTTGCAGTACCTTTTGGAGCATTTTTAATGCAATTATTTATTCATTAGCACTAATTAGCAAACATTTGTGTATGTGGATGCAGCTTGCTAGCTAGCTAGCATTTGAGACTTTAGAATAGAAGTTAAAAAATGTGATGTCATGCATCCATCTTTTATATACAGTCTATCATTGAGTGGCCAAATACTGTCATCTAACCATGCGGATTTTAAGCTTGTTTGTTTACTATATTCACATTCTTAGTGTAACCAATCACAAACCAAGGTGGAGCTTACCCCAGCTGTCTTAAGGTAAGAGGTGGGGTACATCCTGGCCAGTCTGTCACAGGGCAAACACAGACACTCACATTTACACCTATGGGCAATTTAGAACCACAAATTAACCTAACCCCACTAATAGCATGTTCTTTGGACTGTGGGAGGAAGCTGAAGTACCCACATAGACATGGTGAGAATGTGGAAAGTCCACACAAAAAAGGCCATGGCCAGATGGTGGATTAAAACCCAGGAACTTCTTGGAGTGGGGCAACAGTGCAAATCATCGCACCACCATGCTGCCTGCTGTGATGACTTCAGTCACTGAAGTTATTTAGAGGCACAGAGGTGGCAGAGCCTAGCTGGCATACAGCTAGAGGCAGGGTACACCACAGACAGATAGCCAGTCTATTGCAGTGTATTGGCACTGCAATAGACTGGCTATCTGTCCACAGCTGTCACTCACATTCATACCTTCTGGCTATTTAGACTCACTAATTAACCTAACATGCAAGTCTTCTGACTGTGGGAGGAAGCTGGGGCTGGCTTTTGGTCATTTTTATGGGTTATAATGAAATCTGGATCAGATGTTATCATTCCCCTCAAGAAATGAATTGGATAATTGACTAAGATAAAAAGAAAATGAATCAAAGTGATAAATAAGCTTTTTTCCTCCCATTTGGTCGCATTCGTCCTCCCTCCAAAAACAGTCATAGTACCTTTGTATATACAAGGACATAACTGAGATCAATAAAATAACATGTGTGCAATCAAAACTAAAATTAACCCCAGCAAGCAAAGCAGTCACACAGCAATGACTGAGAAGACGTGAAAACAGTGAGGGATAATGAGGCTGCACCTGTCCAGATGAAAAGCAGCAATCTCTGCATTGTGTCTCTGGAGGTCAACGAAATAGAAGACGTCTTCTGGAGTCTCCTCGTCCCTCTGCTGCCTGACACACACACACAGACACACACACATGCACGCACACAGAGCGATCAAACTGTCAGTTCCAACACTCTGCAATATATAATCAAGACATTACAGATGGCCAACTCGAGGCTTTTGACTGACATAAATTTACCATGAACATGACATAGACTGAGTACTGTAATAGCATGCTATGTAACCTAACTCAGCATTTCATGTTTGTGTGTGATTTCATTGATTTCACCAACTGAAAATAACCAACTAGGTTTCCTCACCTCATTGGTTTAAACATGGCTTTAGCTAGGTTGCGCATTTTCAGGGCCAGTTTCAGGTGATGTCCGCTGGGCTTCACCACTGCGGGAAGACACACAGAAACATGATGTGTGGTGCGAGATAAAGACATTTTTTTGTACCACAACATTTGCACTACATGACTTCCACTCCACACTTATCGCAATGTTTTTGGCCAGGGAAAAGCAAACAGCATACAAACTGACTCATTATTTTAAGATTTTAGATTTGCAAAATGTGAATCATTGTCTAGCCTCGCCCGTGTAATAAGGTAATTGGATGCACCCTGCGCTTTCTCTGACTGGCTCCATATTGTGTCACAGCAGTAGTCCAGATCAGCACATACAAGCACCCCCTCCCCACAGTGCTCAGTGAAACTCCAGGTTCTTAGTAGTTAACAATCAAGCAAGGTTTATAATATAAAACCATTTCTGGAAATGACTCAACGCGAATCCAACTGGCACAAACAGCTTCTGTGGCCGATGAATTACGTCGCTCTTTGGTGACTGAAATAATGAGAAGGTTAAATTTAAACTGTGGGGGGTAGCGATTGTTTTGTTGCTTGTTTCTTCTTGGCACTGAGTGATGTTTGTGTGGTCATGCACTTCACTGCGCAGGGATGCTGACAAAGCACAGACGAGACAGGTCAGACAAGTCAGCGTGGAAGAAGAAGAAACGTAGCTGGGAGAAAAATCTAACATATAAAACCAATAATGAGCTATTTGTCCTCCTTAATGTTTACATTTTTACCTGCGACGCTTTTACAGCACTTACTTGTGTATTCTATCAATTTGTAAGCATTAATTTTACTTAGTGAACAGCTCAGTAGCATCTATTGTTTGGCATGTCACTAACTTTCAATTATCCATCCGTAGCTTTGGTTTGCGTGCTGCTCAGAAGTAAAGTAGGAGATGGCAGCGTAGGTGGTAAGAAACGTTGGCTTCCCTCGGCGCGTGCAGACATCAAACGCTTAATTAAGAGCTCTGCCTTTGAACGCAGACTAATTCCTGGGTTTTATTTGCCCCCAGAGCAAAGTGTCTTATACAGAAAGACAAATCTGGATTTTGGTGCCAATAGAAAAACCAAAAATCCTCACTATCACAAAGGCAACAGTGTGTTTGTCTCTCATGGTACTGCCAAGCAGAAAAGGCAGAGTGAGAGAGAGGCAGAGAGGAAGGGAAACAAAAAGAGAAACAAAGAGGCTAGTGAGAAATCAGACTCATGCGGTTGCACAACATGAGATATGAGGTAAAGAAAATAAAAGCCCAAAGTCCCCGAATGGATAAAAGGCTCATTACAGGTGGCGATGACGTGGTCATACCTTGGGTGCAATCACACGCTCCTTTTAGGGCTTTCTCATCTTGAGTGTAATCTGTAAGACAATGAACTTGTTAGGTAATAAATTAGCACACTTAGTGCAGGGAATGTACCTGTCTAATTCCAGAAAAGTAATGGGTGCTAGATTTGCCATCTGCATAAAACGCTAGCTGAACAGTCCTTACTGTAAAAAACATTAGAGTCCTGTGTTGCAAAGGAGCTTTACAATACAATACAATCAGCTGTTTGGTTGCTCTTGTACTGATATTATATCTTTCCTACTGTAGACTTCATAAAATCTATAAAGAAAGGCATATAATTGTACAAAACTCCTTTATATTAACAGAAGCGTTTTTCATTGCATATTTATTCAATTATACTGCACTACATGTAAAATTCCACCCAGTTCACAAAATTAGACCCCATGAGGGATATGACAGTACAGCAAAAACACAGAAAGCCGACACTCTTTCCCCGACATCATCGAGCTAGACGCTCCAAATCCCATCTGACCTTCACCTGCACTGATAACTGTCATGCTCTGCATGTCCTTGATAAGTTGAAGGACAGTAGGGTCATCACGGGAGTACAGAGCATAGCGATTTATTCCCAGGTGGAACTTCAGCCAGCTGGCATCAGGGTCGTAGGTCACCTCATGCTTAGTCACAGTGATGTTAGCCAGAGCCGCTGCCTCACTGTAGAGCTTCATATGTCTGAGGACGACGAATAACACATAGGACAGATGTTAGCTGTGGGATACAGGATGCTGTCAACTCCCTATTATCAGAGCCCTAAATAAATGGTTAACATTTGTAAACACATCAATTTTCTGTAAAGCCATTGTTAATCCTATGTTATTTAAAACAACAGAGTAGCTGATTTAAAGAGATGCTTACACTGAACCTAAGATGACAAGCTTAAGAACTGCTGGTAGGGATTGACAGGCAGGCATCTGAGTGTTATTAATATGTATTAACTAGAATATTCACCATGTAAAGCATGCTATTTATTTTGCTTTACCCTGCCTGTAGATGCTGTTTCCTCTGCATGCCACTTTGCAACCCAATCTTCTTTTAAAAAGAGTTGTCCTGACTGTATTAAATAATTATGGTTAGTATTTTATTTTGCATGGGCCACAGATTTGGAGCTGCATGCTTTGGTGCCAAACTTTCCTGGCATAAAGTCACATTCAACAGGTTTTTGGAGCTTGTCATACATTAAAGCAAAGGAAAGAAAAACATGTTGTGTTATGAAGTACTTGTTCTATTTACCACTTTACTCCTGCCTCCATTAGTCATTTATAGTCAGCCAAGTTTTATTAGTCTCTTACATATAGGCTTTTTACTGTTTCTAAATTGAGTTTTAACAAATCTAAACTGCCCAGCCCCCTTTCCCCTCCAAGTAGGAATAAGAATAAACTGATACCAAAAGATATACTGTCTGTGGTAAGAGGGGCACCACATGACAAGGGCTGACCACAGTGAGTGGGATTGCCATTTCTCCACCCAAACAAACTCCATCACAGACCGGATAACAAAATGAGATAATGGAGCAAAGCGCTAAAAATACAAGTTTGTTTTTCTGTAATTCCTACCACCTCATTCATTTAATTTGAAGTGACACATCAGAGTAATCAGGACGCTGGACAAGTGCAGACCGCAGAGCGTGTATCCAAACACACACTGTGGGAAACAGATAAGTCACGAATGCACACAACGAATGCAGTCTCTGTCAAAAAGTGCAGTAGATGCGATGTTTAGATGCTGTTGCAATATTTTGCAATAACAAGCCTGTGAGCTGCCTTTTTTTTAGTGCACATTTGTAAGGCAGCACAGTGGGGAGATCCATTGCTCATAATTCTTCTTATTTTCCACTGTGAGAGCCCAATATCTATATCTCTCTGAGGGAGACAGACAGACAGCCTCACAAGCCAAGACAGCTACAACTCCCAAAGATTGAGATGGGCTCCGGCAGTTTTAAAAATCCTTGTTTACCTTAAAGAAACCGTTCCAGATGCTGGCTCTCAGAAGTGACGTGTTTGTCAGGGTTTTCTGCCCCAGCCCACATGACACTGGAGTTTTTATGACGCACAGAATTGTCTACAGATCCGGATGTCTGTCTGTGGGTGTATGCCTGTCACCACGAACAAAGTGCATCCAAGTTCATGGACATGTGTTTGTGTGTGTGCCTCGGGTGGGTTTGGCCCCAGTGTCACTGACCCTGCCTCCTGACCACAGTCAAGCCTCAACACGTGCTACCACAGTGGGAATTCTGAGCCAAAACGAACACGCAATTTAACAATAAAGTGAAGTAACTCTGTCAAGTCACGCATTGCAAAATCAGTGGCATTGTTGTCACAAAAAAAAATATCTTAATTTAGAATGATGAAACACGACACCAGAAACTGACCTTTCCCAGTGCGACACCTTCCTCCTGTAGTAGTCAATCAGCTGTTCCACCTGCAGCAGTCTCTCTTCTGGCCCCAGAGCCGGAGTCTGGATGTTGTATAGAGGGTGAGAGAAAAGCCTCACCAGTTTTGAGCCTCCGTACGCAGGCTCAGACGTGGTGCCGTCCAGGAGTGGTGCAGAAGTCCAGTTGGAGAGCTGCGGCGTGGCCAGACCCCCTTGGCTGGGGGGGAGGGTGAGTTTGTTGGGGCCACATGAGCAGGAGTGTCCCGATGTCAGGCCCTTGCTCCGCAGCTTCGGCAAGAGGATGAAGTAGAGGTCGGCGGAGAAGACGGCCGTGAGGGTCACAGCTAATAAGATGCGATCTCTTCTCATCATTGAAACAGAAAGAGGGGTGTATGGGGGGGACAAAGAAAGCTGAGCAAAGTCCTGGCTATGTGCTGCTCGGGACTGTGTGAGGCATCACTTGTAGTCTCCCTCCAGTCTCGCACACACACACACAGTCAGCCAGGCAGAGGCAAGCAGTCACAGGTTGGTCCAAGTCTCTCTTTCTCTCTTTCTGTTCTCTATCTGTGTTTCAGTCTGTTTCTTCCAGCCTCACTTTTCCTCCTCCTCCTCCTCTCTTGGCAGCTACTGAAGAAAGTGCCGAGCTGAGAGCGAGCATGTGCTAGCAGCAGTCAGTGACAGTCTGGCTGCTTCCAGGGACCTGCTGCTCAGAGGAAGAGCGAGAGAGAGCGTGTGCAAGTGTACATATAAGCGAGAGCGAGAGAGAGAGAGAGAGTAGAGCGTGTGGGTGTGCATGTGCAGGTATGTACACAAACATCAAATTACAGGTTAGCAGAGGGAGAGAGCGGCGAGTGCAGTGGGGGGTGCGGAAAGCACAACTCTCACACACTCTTGGAGAGCAAAGTCCTCGGAAGCAACACAACGCACTTCTGCTTATTACAACAGATTTGAATAAAACCCCATCCAGCTGGCGTGGCAGGTCTAAGGCAGTGCCAGCGCTTGTGTGCAGGTCCAGGTCGGGTTTTCATTATCGTGTGTTTAAGCTGGCCGCCTTTCTGCGTGATTTCTGATAGGAAGATTTAAATCTGCATGTTTAAAATGCACAGGTGTAGAAATGAGTTAAGGTGGCGTGACTGTGTTATTTGCCTTGCCATCCTTTCTTTTTCTTTTTTTTCCCCAAAAGGGGTGTGCAGGAAAGTTTCCCTTTCTTGTGTTATCTTCATGTCTCCACCCTACTCCTCCTCATGAAGTCCACTTTCACTTCTTGTCAAAGCTCATTAAGTCCTCTCATCTTCTCTTCATCGTCTGCGCTCCTTGCTCGTTTCTTTCTCTCTCCTTTTCTTCTTTATGTTGCCTCTATTTTTGCCTCCTTTTATGCTACAGACCTCCAGTCTGTCTCGCTCCAGGCAAAAATTCCCAGCTGTGCTTTCCTTCCTGCTGTAGTTCCCACACACGACTCCTTCACCTCTCTTGCCCTGAACCACACTGATACAAACGTTCATAAAAGGCAGCGCAGGAGGGGAAAAAAGAAGTTGTTGCACAACTTCAAATGAGGAAATAAAAAGAAATCCAATACCTCACTGTGTTAGGACACTTTTCCTTTATTCTTTGTCTTCCTGATTCCTGAGTCACAAAGTCTGCTTGTCGCTCACGTCAACCCTAAAAGCCCTAGGCAGCTTTATAGTGAAGCAATGTAAACCTCACAGGGCTTTTCCCAGCCTGCATCTGCACTGTTGTGGTATTTTGGAACATCTGTCGTCTGCTTGGCTGTATGTGTTTGTGTGTGTGTGGAATTCTGGCAAAGTGATGCGTTGATGTCTGGGAGCAGCTCTCCAGGGTGTTTTACCCTCTCAGAAGAGAAAGCAGGGCGAGAGAAGCTGTTGCTGATGTTGGAAATTATTGACAGGAAGCTTTAACCTGCCAATTAGCCAGACTGTAGATGAGCTTTGCCACTACAACCACAGTTTCCTTTTTTTTTGGTCTTTTTTACGAGTCAAAGAAAAGGGGATGCTCTCGTCTAAAAGCAGACACAATACTATGCAAAAGTTTTGTGCCACCATTTCTAAAACCACTCATTCCTTTATCTTTTGCAAGGAATATGAGGAATAGGTGCAACACAAACTTGCATGGAAATACAATATATAAGGAAAAATATAGTTTGTACAATTCTAACATTGAAAGCCAAGATTTGGCATGACTACATTTATTCTTCAACACAGCCTGAAGTCTCTCAGGCAAGCGTTCTTGTATTTTATGTCATGTTTCTTTTCTTTTCTTCACTGGTGATGTGCTTGGCATCATTGTCATGCTGAAAAACGAAGCCATTGCCAGTCAAATGGTATTGCATGGTGGATCAAAATCTGATGGTACTTTTCCAATTCTATAATTCCATCAATTTTAACATCTCCACCACTGGCTGAGATAGAGCCCCAAACCACAACGGAGCCTCTGTCGTGTCTTACAGATGGCTGCAGACACTCTGTTCTTGTGTAATTTGGCATCTCTCAGCCTTTTCTCCCTGTTTTCCTTCCTTAAAAATGGCTTCTTGACAGCCACCATTCCACTGAGACCATTTCTGGTGAGTCTTCAATGAACAGTAGATGGATCAGCTGAAGGACCAGATGCATCTCTCAGGGCCTGTGTCAGGCATTTGCTGGAATCTATTTTTTAAGAACATGACTTTCAGATACTGTTAATCTGTAGTAGATAGTGTATTATAGGCCAAAAGTATGCAGAATTACAAGAAACATGAACTTGCGCTGCCAGAAAAGCCCTGACCCAGGAAAGCATGGACTCCATAAGACAAATGAATATGTCTAGGTTTTTTTTTGTATTCATACCACAGAAACTGCCCTGAAAACTCAACATTTGTGTTTTCTGTCACTACTTCTTTGCCCTCCATTTCTCCAGTCTCCTCAAATTTTTTAAGAACACACTGCACACCATGCTTTAAATCATCTTGTTGGTGTTTTATGCTGATCAAACTCTTTTATCTTTGACAATTTTTACAGAGTCAGGAAAAAAACATTTTTTTTATGCTTGAAACAGAAAAAATGAAAGTTACTCTGAACACGGTCAGGTACTAGGACTCAACTGAAAATGAGTGAAAAAGCAGTCAATGTCCAAATAAAAGCTTCGAAAGACTTTCAGAACATCTGGAGAACTATTGCTAAAAGCAACACCTCCTAAACAAATGAGAGTGGCTCAAGACTTTTGCACAGTATTGTATTTTTACATTATGTATTTGTGTAAAGAGTACAAGGAGAGGTCACATTTTTCACAACTGAATAAACCAACTATTTAAGTTTCTCCTGGTTGTACTTCACTTTTAAGGCAACAGTCTTATGGGAAGCTTTCAGGCAACAAAATGAAATTTAAGCCATTTTTTGCTTTTATGCCAATGCATAAAAAAGACAGGAACGTTAAGTGGTAATGACTTAAAATCAAACCATCCGTGTTCATGAGCAGGCTGGAGATATTTCTGACAACACATTTGGTGGAGTTCACTCATGCACTGTTGACTTGAAGATGCTGGAGGGGGCAAAATGCTCTGCAGATGACTTGCCCTGTTTGTCCCAGCTGTGTCTGTTCGCATTTATCCCCGGGAAGCACACTAGGGGAGAAGCTCTGAGCATGCCTCCACCCCCGCTTGAACATCCATACCGGTACTTAAACTAACCCAGTTCTTCAATAACAGGAAAAGTGCGTGCAAAGATGTTTCAAAATCAAATGTATGAAGAAAACCCATGAAAATAGGACATTGAGTCTTGTGTCACCAATTTCTGCAATTTAGCCAAACTGTGATGATAAGTACGGGGTGGCTTTTGTTGAGATAAAGCAATGCGATGGCTCTGATGTTTTCCTGTCTAGATGACTGTTTGGATGACCTAGAAGTATCATATCAGGAAGCTTCAAACTATCTGCAAAGAGCTGCAACAAGTCAGACAGCTAGACTTCATTTAAAACTACTTCAGCTCTCTGTCCTTCCATAGTTATATATCATTCTTTTTGCTATAGCTTAGCATAAAATGGGGAATTACAGCGAAACAGTTTGCTCAGCTTTTTCCAAAGGTAACAAAATGCTAAGCATCCCACTATACTGTACAACAGCACATCATTTCTTCATATTTTGCTAGGAAAATGGGAAATAGATACAAACACAAATGGAAATACAGTATAGTCATTTCCTGGGAGGACAACTCTAAGTTGCACCCACTCAAAAAACAAAAACAAGAATAGCACAGAGAACAATCCCACCCCAACCCCCATAAAGTTATTTCTCATTGTTACACATTGTGAGCTTTTAGAGGTGCTGATTAGGCAAATTTCAATACTGTTGCACAGAGCCAGGCAAGCCATTTACATAATTTACACTCTACTATGCTAGGCTAGCACACCACCATCACAGTGTTGATATTTCCCAATGTGTAAATTTTTTTCTTTTTGCATGTAAAAGAAGTATATTATGAATAAATGGGCCAAACATCAGACATTAGTTTGCAAACATTAAAATGGAATAAGATGAAAGCTGAAAGCGAGGGACAAAGGGCAAAAAAATAATACAGCATATGAAATGCAGAAGAGACAGTGCAGTGACACTGAAAATCCTTCCAGCACAGTGAGTTCATCGCATATTCAAAAGGACATATTCAATTTGCTGTTTCAAAATAACTTCATAAAAGGAACACAAAGGAACAATGTTCACGTTTGAATCTCTTTCTACATCTGACTCACTTTTTTCTTTCAGATGCTGCACGCTGAGCTTTGAGCTGCCAGTCAAATTTTGATAAAACACACAGCCGATTGTGGGCAAATCTTCAATAAAGCCTCCTGGAGAAGGAATGAGTGAAAGAAAAGAAGAAAAAATCAAAACCAGACTTTTCAATATCAGAAAACACAAATATAAGACTTCATAGATCGATATCGTGAAGACATTTTTCAGCATTCTTAATTCAGATCACAAATAAAGACGTTAGATTAATCAGTGCAGGGCTCCTTCTTCTTGACCTTTCAACGGTCAGTCCACATGAACTGAACTGGCAGCTACAGGAAAAAACATCCTCCATGTCTAGGCCACAAATGCACAGTGTGGTAGTTTTATGAAAGGGACAGGGCTGGCAGAAGAAGAAGAGGGCGAGAGAGGATGAAGAAGATCAACAGAGGGAGAAAAGCAAGAAAATCAGAAAAGACTAATTTCTCACCAGATGCATCCTAAATAGAGTAGCAGAACTCATTTCTTGCTTCTGTTTCCGTCCCATTTTACTTTCCCATCAATCAAGCTCTTTTGGAAAACTTTAGACTGACTTCGGTTAAAAAGGAGGTGAAACCGAGCTGTCGCATTCCTGCAAAATTGATCGACTCTTTTATAGCTGCATGTGCTGACCAGTATATCTGTGTTGTCCAGAAACCTAGACTACAAAGCTAGTACTACACAGTAGCTGTGATCTATAATATACCCCATTTTATAGTCTGTTTTGCTCTACATGAAACCATAATTTACACATCGTATTCAATGCAACTTGAAACTAGCAAATGAAAGCACAACATAATTAGAGAAACATGAACAGTGGATGCATTTTTTTATAAACTTCAAGACAATTAGCAAGAAGAGGAGTCGCCCCCTGCTGGACAACGAATGCATGTTTATGCCACTTCCACTTTGGCCTTACTTTTCAGATCCGGAAGCCTTGTCTGTTCACCTGCTGTAATACAAATTAATACAAATATCTAGTCATCACATGGCAGCAACTTCTTGCATTTAAGCATGTAGACATGGTCAAGACAACATACTGAAATTCAAACCGAGCATCAGACTGGAGAGGAAAGGTGATTTAAGTGAATATAAACGTGGCATGGTTGTTTGTGAAAGACAGGCTGCTCTGAGTGTTTCAGAAACTACTTATCTACTGGGAGTTTCCAACACAACCATCTCTCAGGTTTACAGAGGATGCTTCAAGAAAGAGAAAATATCCATTTAGCGACACTTGATGTCCTGTTGATGCAGGATCAGAGGAGAATAGCCAGACTTCTTCAAGCTGATAGGACGGCAACAGTAACTCAAAAAAACACTTGTTACTACCAAGGTAAGAAGAGCGTCCCTGAATACACAACATAATGAGCTACAGCAGCAGAAGACTACACCAAATATCACTGATGTTACCACAGAAGAGGAAGCTGAGACTCTGATGAGTCTTGATTTCTGCTGTGACATTCAGATGGTGGGGTCAGAATTTGTCATAAACAACATGCAAGCATAAGCATTTCATCCTATCAATATTTTCTTGGCAAATTTTTGGTCCCTCTTGGTCCAATATCCTCCATATTGTTGCTGAACACGGTCATCTCTTTATGATCACAGAGTAGCCATCTTCTCCAGGCTGTTTCCAGCAGGATAACATGTCATGTCAGTTCACATCATCTCAAACTGGTTTCTTGAATGTGACAGTGAGTTCACTGCACTTAAATGGCTTCCACACTTATCAGATCCAGTCCAACAGAGCAGGAGTTTTACATCAAAGATATTTAGCTAAGAAATCTGCAGCACCTTCATGATGCTGTCATGTTGATATGGACAAAAATCTCAGAGGAATGTTTCCAGCACCCTGTTGAATCTCTGCCATGAAGAATTACAGCAGTTCTGAAGGCAAAACGGGTCCAACCCAGTACTAGCAAGGTGTATTTAATAAAATGCCCTATGAGTGCATATTCTCATTTTCCAAAAAGCAAGCTACACGTGACATGGGCGAGGGTGGTGGTCATATTGCCATGACAACAAGAAGCAACAGCCAGGTGTGATTAGTGATTGGTCAAATAATTGTGAAATATAGGAACCCAGGGTTTGAACATATTTTATATCTGTATTTTGAACATCGTCCCATTTAAAAACAAAAACAAATGCAGTACTATGAATGTTTTCCAGGTGAGAGTGTTTAAAATTTCCAGCATTTAAACTATATCACGTATTCTTTCTTGTTTATGACTGCTGCCTTTCACCACACCATGAGATGTGGCTGCTGTGAAGAAGTACAGACTTTGACATGGTTGGACAGGGCATCATTTGTCCTCATTCTAGTCTAGTATACCAAACTATTTTTACCATAGAGACTGGAAAAAAACAAACAAACCCTCAAACAAAACACCAACAGTTTTCTAGTAATTCCCCAACCAAGGTAAAGATCACCAAGCTGATGTGTTAACTAGTGAGCATTATTGGTTCATTGAGCACATTTTGTTACCTTTGGAGAGAGCTTCCAAATTCACACAGCCTTTATGAAAAGCTCAGCTATTTGGTAGCTGTAGCTTAATATTTTTAGAATAGCAACGGACGATATTAATCTCCTCATGGAACATTTGGCAACAATGAATTTCCAAAAATGTGGAACTATTCTTGTAAGTTCGATTTGCAGAATTTTTGGCATTTGTCTGGGACAGAGTGGATAGAAAAAGGATGAAAAAGATGAGTTATTTCTTACTGCAGACACAAGACACCAACAGAACATAAAAGAAGGTATTCATGAAGCCAGCAGGAGCAGAAGAGAGGGGATAAGATCAAGTAATCAGCACAAATCTCACCAGCAGGACCACCTGAGTCTGAAGAGACAAGAAACAGCCAATCAGCAGCGATTGCTGTGGTCGATGTCCTCAAAGAGTCCTCTCCTCTCGTAACACAAAGCTACTGTCTGGCAGAGGTCCTCACATGAATACTGAGACACACATAGACAGGTACAGATGGAGGATGAAAAACTGTGTTTGCATGAGGGAGGAGTAGCTAAACAATAGAGCTAAATATGACAAATGCACTCAGCAGCAGCTGATGTTGTGCTACCAGGTTACCATAGGTTGCTGAGGTTGCTCGTGGTCATTCACTCCTGCTCGGGTGGATGAAGCTGAAAGAGGATGGATGACAAAAGACAAAGAAAAGTGGGTAAAAGCATACATGTGTATGTCTGCCTGGGTGTGGGTGCAGAAAAAGCACAGCTAATCGCTTATTTTGGCAAGTCTTGAGCAATGGCAGACTGTGAGAGGAAAGTGTAGGAAACGTCTTGCAGATACACACCCTCACACACCAACCTTGAGTATTTGTAGTTTTTTTAAAGAAAAAACATTCTGGCCTGTGTGTCTAAAGGAGAACATTGCCCAAATGTTCCAGAGCCGAGCTCCAAACTTTGCAGGAGGAGAATGTGAAGAATGCTCTGACTCTTCTCTTCATAATGTGGAGAAATTGGACATGATAGAATCTGAGTATCAGGTTAGATTAGCTTAGAAGGCCATCCTGACCTGCACTGTTTAACCCCTTTTTATGAATATTGTCAGCAGCAGCTGTGCAAACCCACATATGTGTGCAGAAGGTTATCTGATGAAATGGCTAATTACTGGAAGGGGTAGCCAAATGTTACTGGAAACGGCCTTGATTGTGTGTGTGCGTGTGTGTGTGTGTTTACCTTCAGAACACCATTCTTCCTGTGAAGTCTGATCACGGCTAGTAGGGTCAGGTACTTGACTTTGGACGTCACTGGCTTCCATATTTTCACCTTCAGTCCTCCTCTCTTCTGTCAGATTGTTCCGTGTATTCCTGAGAGTGTCAGAGCAAAACAATACCAGTGTTTACTTGAGATATGGGTTTGCCAATTTCATGCACGTCAAGCTCCTGATAGACAAGACATGGGTCAGTGATCCTTTTGGATGAAGATTTGTCACAGAGGCTGATATCTGTGAGGATGTTTGTTGTTAGATTTGATTCAAACCAGAGCTGTTACTGCTCTCGAACTCTGCGGTGAAGCTGGCCTCCATTTGAGTACTCTGTGTGCTCCTTCTGTGTGTGCGTGTGTCTGTTTGTGCGTGCGCTGCTTTAGTGGATGAGTTAAAACTGACATAATGACTTCAACATATGCAAGATTTCAACTTCACAACTTTACAAGCTAATAAATGCCAGCAGAGCATTTTTATTGTGATAAGCAGTTGACATTAGTGGTAAAATGAGGCTAAAGATACTTTAAAAGTTAATTGGTATCATCTGTGACGCAGTTACATACATGAAAAACTGCTATAATGTGAAGTTACGATGTTTACACTTGCTGTGTCAGACATAAAAGAGGAATTCTCAAAGTTACAATAACTAAGTGACAATTTAGGGAGCCAGCGTTTGATTTATGGCTGCACAGTAAAAATGCCCTAAAGAGTTGTTTTGAATTTGGTTGTTCAAAGGATGGTGCCTTATATCAGTAGTTGTCACTTTTGTACATGTTTATAATCATTGCTGAGGTGGGTACTACATTTTAAAAATCCAACTCTATTAATTAGTGCTATAAAGTTTTAGTCAGCTAGGATGACTCGAATGGAAGAAAACTGTTTCCTAGGTCTCAGTCTGTGCTGCTATATGCATAGTATGACCTACACTGTGGTTGAATGAGGTATGGTGTGTTGCATTACTTCCTCGTTGAGCTTGCTGGGCTGGAATGATGGAAAAATCCTGGTCATACTGCCGGGTTAAAAACTGGTAAGCAAACATGTAAGCTGCTGTGTGAACCTGCCCTTACAACCAGAGTATGTTAAAGGACACTTGCGTGTTGTCTAGTGCTCTGTGGGTTGCTGATTAAACCACCCACAGAATTTGAAGCCAAAGTGGCAGCAACAGAGAGTGGGGAAGTGCCATCCATACAAAGAGTATAACTGACAACAAGCTGCTTGAATGAGTGCTAAAACTCAGAACTGAGTTATTATTTTCCACTTGAAGTTCTGTTGTATCAAAGTTAATGGGCTTTTATAATTATTATTAATTTCTCTGTCTGAAATAAGGTCTGTCTTTAATACAAATTTCAGAGATTTTACAATTTTGTTCTATGATATAAAATCTATAAAAACAAAACAAACACAATGTAAAATCTTTTACACTTCCCGAACCTGTAGTTTGCTAAAAAGTGGCTAAATGAGGCTATGGACATTACTAGGCCTATTAAACATCATCACAGTCATTGACTATATATAAAAGATGGCCACATTGAGATCTACTTCTTTCTGAAATCTGGGTTAGAATGACAATTTGTTTTTTTGTTTTTTTGTTTGTTTGTTTGTTTGTTTGTTTGTTTGTTTTTGTGGGGGGGGGGGGGTTATTAATTAATGTTATAGTAGCAAGCTGCTACATAAATTGCACAATGCACATACGCAAATAATTATTAGTAATTACTGCTATGGTGAGCATTTCCTCTGTCACTGTGTTGGTTTTCTGGATGTGATTAGAAAGGGCGGGTGTAACTGTGGAACTCCACACTCACTGGCCCTGGTATATGTGTCTGTGCATGCTTTGTAAACACAGTACTATTTTCTCGCTTGTCAATCACAACGATTGACAAGCAAGAAGCTAGTACTGTGTTTACAAAGCAAGTTTTTTTGGTTTTGTTTTGTTTTTTTATTCAATGTGACCCAAAATTAGTGACTGAACCTTTCTAGAAAATAGTCCACAGAGGTCAAGACATAAAGCCATTTTCCCATTGATTTCTGTGGGACCTGAAGTTTTTTGCAACCACATCTAATAGTTGGTCTTCAGACAGACCTGGAAGTTATTGTCTGTGGTCACTACTTATCACTAAAAGTGGTTTCACTCCTAACCACTCCCCCCACCCCCACCCCTTGGATGTTATAAAGGTGGAAAAAAACCCAAAAGGCTGTGAGCTTGTTTGTTTCTACTATTGGAGTAACTGCAAGCTTTACTGCATCCAAGATTTTTTTATCTCCAGATGTGCCTGCTTATTTATAGCCTAATATTGGTGATAATTCATAAAGATGATCTTGTTGTAAATGTCACAAACTTCACATAAAGCTTATTCTAAATTCAAAAACCTACGGAAAAGTTTCATTTTTTATATGAAACAATGACTAATGAAAAAAACCATCATCCCTGCAGCACTCTATTTACACTTTGGCTCTGTCACTCTCTTCCTCACACAGACATTAAATGTACACTCTCCATAAGTTAAACAATACTGTTGTCATGATTTTGCTCCTCAGTGAGGTTCGTATACGCAGACATTTATTTATATTTCTAAGCATGTGCTGACTCTGTCTTTAACTTTAACTGTGCTTTTTCCATCCCCTGAAATTATATTATTCCTGACAGCTCTCTCCTTCATGGTCCATGTTACCCAGCATGTGACAGAAATACAGAGAGCAAAGATGTGAGCCAAGCCAGAGTTTACGACCTTTAACCAAAATGAAGTTTTTATTAAAGACTCAAATGTTTGTGGAACAGTGAGGGAAGTTTATTTTGGAGAACATGTTCAATCATGATGTACATTTCTTACATTTCATACTTATATTAGATTTGGTACAAACCCTTCACTGTTGATATTATCACTTATTGGACTTGTCTTCTGTTTGATACTGGCAGCTTTAATTTGCCACTCTTCTAGTTGTTGATACTCTTGAATGATCTAATCTCAAAAGACTGCCATGTTTGCAAGCCTCATCTTGAAACTTGGCATGTATAATAAAAATTGTGCTTCAAATTATTATGTGTGCAATCACTTTTAGCATTTATTGCCTCTAATGAACAAGGAGTGACGTTTTGGCTCAATTTGATTTTCTCTCTACTGACCTCTTCCCCAGTGTGTATTAAACACATTTCTGTCAAGACCACTAGTCACAATAAAAATGTTATTTCCATCTACAGCTGTTTATATCTGGAAGTACGGCCCTCTGCTGGGACCTTCCACCATGCCATGCACAAGCATGGAAAGATGCAGAAATGAGCAGGGGCATGGGAATGCACGGTAGACCTGACATTGATTAAGTTGGATACAGCATGAACAGCATGAAATGGAGGAGGTGGGTTGCAAAGCAGATTGCAGAGGAAGCAAGCCAAAATAACTCAAATAGCAGATCCAGAACCATCATCCAAAAATGCTCTCTGTAATTCTTTATGTGTTTTTTTTTAATAATTAATGAAGGTAACGTGCTGAGAGATGTTTAAAAAGACACAAGCCAGTTTACCTACCTATGATAAGTTCCTGGGTCAGCGATATTCCACATCACCTCTTGCCCAAAAAACCCCACATGGTTGCCGTCCTCTGTCCATAGTCCAACTGAACCATCAACTGATGCTGTCAGGACAAACAGTCTGTCAAACACTTCAAGGACTTCCACACACATCAAAGCCCTTTTGTGAGCCCTCCAAGATTGCAGCAGTGGAGGTTGTTCACAAGTTGCCTGTATGAAGAAAAATATGTCAAGTATATGGGGATATGAGGTGCAGTACACCAGGTGCAATCTTATTTCCAGCACACCTCAGGTTGGATGTCCATTGCAAAGGAAGAAATGTCCCAAATCTGAAGTGAGCCCGTTGTGTCACCTGAGACCAGAATGGTGTTTTTAGACTGATCTGAGTTCAGGCTAAGCACACGCTCACCTGGCTGCTCTGGAGCGTAGAAATGACCTGGAGGGAAAAAACACAGAAAAAATAGACTTGTGCTCGTAAACTCATCCAAGCATAAAGTACTAAGTACAATCTAAAAGAAATTTGCTTGTAACGATAGGCTTGGATATATCTTTATAGGCAGTTAAAAAGTCTGCTGGTTCACTCAAAACTGCATGCAAGCAAATCTATTTATATTCTGCTTTTGTACCATTTTCAAGAATTCTTTCTTCACTTCAATAACAAAAGTACTTCTGAGACAAACTGCAAACCCTTCAACAGATTTTAGTTGTCACCTGCATTCCTCTTATGTCATGATTTCAAATCCCCCTCTCTGCTGGAAGCATGCACAGACACATAGATGCATATATAAATCTATACAGACATACAGTTCACTCACATGCACTCATGCAAGCCTGTACCCATATGCAGTGGTTACAGTGCATGAATCCCACACCACTAAACACAGATGGGATCTGGAAAGAGACATAGTTGTGGGCTGCCAGGAATGGTACCGGCTGGCAGCCAAGTCGACAGTTCAGCCTAACTGTCACTGCCTGCATGGGCTGTTTGTAAATCCTTCTTATGGGAGGAGGAGAATTAGAAGTGACGGATGATTAAGAGTTTTTATCTTAGATTAATGTTTTCTAGTGCAGCATCTTTTTTTTTAAAGGACCTCATATCAGTCTCTTCTTTAAGCTTTTTCTTGTGCATCCCACTCACCATAACTGCGATTCTCATCAGTGATGCTCCAAAAGCACAGCCAACCACCCTGGGATGACACTAGGACACCCTTGTTTCTTAATTGTTTCCTGCCAGCTCGATGCTGAAGGAACAAGATGCTATCCACGGGGAGAGCTGACCTGGATGCACGCAAGCAGAAAGAAAACCACAATCATGAATATGTCACTATCAGCTAAGGATGCAAGATACTTGACTTCATTTATTCATCATTTAATTAACTGTCAGGAAAATCTATGAGAAATTAGTTTGATTATGTCTTCGTTACTTTAATTACTTATTCTTTTATACCTTTATCGTTCATGCATGATGATAAAAGGAATACCTTTTTTGAGTTCTGACATTTTAAATCTATTTGATATTTCAATAATAATCTGCATGTTATTTAAACATTTGTTAATCTAAGCTTTTATTGTGTGTTATCATCAATAAAGACTGCAGAGATCCAAAGATAAATTATTTTTTATCACGCCAGCAACAAAATTTGATCTGCGATACAAGAAACATGATGTAAATTAGTAGATAAATCATTAGTAAACTGATCCATGCTGATTTGTTTCGTGTCAAAACCTGCAAGTCATACAGATCAAGTTTAATAGTAAACCCTCACTGACTGCAAGACAGCACTCGGAGCTGCATCTCCTTACCGTGCCTGCATCCCTCTCTGCAGGTGGAGCATCGGTCCTTGTGTCTCCATGCTCCAGATCACTACCTCTCCATCATAACTGGCTGTAGCAACAACGCTCAGAGCGGAGCACTGACACACAGCCAAGATGTCTGATTTGTGGACACCGCTGGACTTCCAGGACGTGTCTGCTCTCACCTTCAAGTCCTTCAGTGCACGAGTAAAAGAAAAATAAAGCACAGCTTAGTGCACAAGCATTTTGGTTGAAATGATGATAACTATGTGCTTATAAACTGTGTTTATAAATGAGGTTAAATAACCTGTAATTGTCTCTTCTGTAGAAGCTCTACTTACTTCCCCAGGTTGCTCATAAAAAAAGTGCACCATGTTGCAGCAGACTTTTTTTTAAACAAATTATGGTTGTGTGAAGAATTTGAACTTACCAGTATTATGCATATATATAAGTGCAATTTACTGATTTGTGATTGCTCCTCTAGGTTTTGGAAATTAAAAAAATATATAACGAAACAGACAAGCTAAGTTCTGCTTAAGCGAGGGACTTTACAGTGAGAAACATTATGTAACTGGGCGGAGGAAAGGAAAAAAGCAGCATTAAGAATCTGCTGCAGAAGCATAAATACTCAGTGCTACTACTGTTCGCTTTAACAGATGACTCCAACCACAGAGCAGATGGCAGCTGAAGGTTGAGAGGTAAAATATAACACAAGAATTTGAAGCTTGAGAATAATGTGCAAATGCAGACTGTTATATATTTATACACTGAGACCTGTTCAGCAGCATGCATAGCTGTAGGTGGATGTGGGTTTGTATTTATGCGCTGAAAAGACTTTCTTCACTACTGACAGGAAAACACAAGACTTCTGAATTATTATACTGAATATGATGGGACAAGTTAGTGTTACTATTGGAGGAAATATTTTCTGAGCCTAATTTGGACCACAGTCTTCTTAAGCCCAAGTTGTTGTTGGCATTCTTAAGAAAAACACTTAAATGTTTTCTGAGTCTGTACTAGATTAGTCACTATGGTGACAGCTGTTTGTGTAGGACTCATCACGCTGCTTTTAACATCTGGGGAAGAACTTGTAGCAAGACTAAAAATATGTCAAGGCTAAAACTCTGTGAGACTAATTTTATAGCATCTTAATATATCTGAGCTTCTTGGCGGTAATCAGGTGGACTGCTTTACCCAGAATCACCTGTCAATCAAAAGTTTATGTAATGCATTTAATACTTTGTTATGTTGTTCTTTCTTGACCCACAGCTAATGAATTTTTTTCACTGCCTTTCCAGTGAGAACCAGCAGCTACCGACTATGACTAAGAGTGTGGAGATGAAGGTCAGTGTTACAAATGCAGGTAAATTTAAAAAGCAAATATAAAAGTTAGTCATTATCAAGTTATAGCAAAATAGTTCTGAGAACACATTTTAGCGTGTCTTTTGCTGCCTATGGAGGTTCTCAGTCATCCAGATCACAGTAGTTTTGAGAGCTTGAAAAGCAAAAAGCAAATGGACATTTTTAGGTTTGTAAAGTCGTTCCAGCTAACAGCACTTCCCCACGTGCTTCAACTATTTTTCTTTTTTTTCCTTTTGTCCCTAGCTGGCGGTCGGCGGGGAAGGTCGTCCACGAAGCCAATACGTCGCTGTGGGTGCCGCAGGGTTTCCATCTTTGTCAGCGATGCACTTCCAGGACTTGCGATCTCTGGCCTTGACCTTTGCTTGCTTGAGGGTTAAACGTCATTGTTGAAGATTGTCGTCAGTTTGCTTGATCCAAGTCTTCTTGGGAGCGTCACGCTTGATTCTCTAGTGGGTGGCCAAACCATTGCAGTCGTCGCTTCTGGATCAGCTCTTCCATCTAGGGCTGATGGTGACATTGACTACGCATCGTGCTGTTGCTGAGACGGTCACGGGGGGACACCCGGAGAATCTGATGCAAACAGCGTATGTGGAAGACCTCAAGCTTGTTGAGGTCGTGCTTGAGGATGACCCAGGTCTCGGATCCATAGAGAAGAATGGGCAATACTAGTGTGCGGTACAGGAGAATTTTGGTGATGAGGGTGAAGTTCGTCTTACGTGCTTCATCTACCACACCTTACCTATGTTTCTATATATTCATACAAGCAGCATAAGATGTAGGATATTCTGCCTTCTTCTTTCGAACTCTCAATTCTTGTTGTTCTTTACGGGACTGTTTATTTGCACTTAACCAATGCCTGATCAAACCTGATTGGTCAATACTGCAAGCCACAACAGAAAAGTTCCAGTAGCTCACATTCTGCTGTTTGCCTACAAATTCAGCGTGTTCCTGTGACGATATAGACATTACTGCGTTTGGAAAACTTAGTTATCCCTGTCAAAACCACAGGCCAGCTGGTTTCTTGCTATGTTGAATTTACACGTTACATATAAGTTAGGTTGAATATAATAATTTTAGGTGTATTTGTGAATGCTTGTCTCTCTTTGCCATTTGCCTTGTGATTGATTGGTGACCTGTCCAAGGTGTACCTGGCTTCTCTCACCCTATGACACCTGAGATAGGCTCTTTGACCCTGAAACAGTAAAGAAAATGGATGGATGGATGGGTGGATGGGTGTTGACTGTATAAATGGCATCCATGGAGCTTTTTTTTTTAGATAAAAGACAAAAGACAGAGCCGAAAAGGATAGTAAAACCCAGAGTACCAAGTCAATCTTAATTTTAGGATATTTTAGGACGGAAAGATAAACTATAATCCTCCCTGAAAATACTTTTTCTTTCTTCTCTGCAAAACTAGAGCGGGAAGAAAAACATTGTTTTCCAGCCTGGTGTTCAGTAACCCTTAAAACTGTATTTATGTGACACTGTGGATTATAACTTTAACGCACCCTTGACTTTACCTTGTCTCCTGCAATGCTGTACTGAGTGATGCACTGGTTCCACCCCACAGCCAGTAAATGGTTGTCATGGAGGCAGGTCAACCCAGTGACTTCAGAGTTGGTGACGGGCTCCAGCTTGTGTAAGTTTAGGCCATTTAGTAGATTCCACACCTGCTTGGGGAGTGGCCAACACTCTGATTTAAGTATTTTACACATTGATACATTACAGTCAAATTTCTTTCTCTATATAATAATAAGTAATAAGATGTACTGAACCTTAATAGTGCCATTACGAGCTCCCGTGATTAGTCTTCTGTGAGAGGAGTCCAGTGCCATCGAGGAGAGCACCTCTTCTCCATGAGCATTTAAAATGTAAAGCCGCCTCTTTCCTGTCTCTACATCCCACAGAAAGACCGATGAGTCAGCATGTCCAGTCACCACCTGCCTCAGGGTGGGGTTGTACAAGGCACAGGAGAGGTATGGACCCTGTTTAAATTCTGTCCTGAATTCCTCATTGGTCAACCAACCACCTCCTCCTCTTCTCTTTTCTGACAGATTGAGCACTGCCAGGTAATCCTTGCAGGCCACCACTAAATGAGGTTGCATCTCATCAGGAAGAGGAGGGCTAAGCAACAGGAAGGGAAAATTTCCATGTTCTGGGATGCGACCTGGTTGCAGACAGGGAAACTGCAGGCGGAGAACTTTCAAACACTGATGGGTAGAAATGTCCCAAACTCTCAGTTCCTGGCAAAAGAAGACAAATGCATCATCATTAATTCGAACATAAACAAGCTCTAATGGCATATAGTCACATAAAAACTACAATTATGTATGCATTTATGGTAAATCCTAATTCACTCACAGCATCTCTAGAGTAGCTGAAGATCTGCCCAACATGTTGGTAAATTGCAACATCTAGTACCGTGGTGTGGTGACCCGGCAGTGTAGCCACAGGACTTGAAGTCACATATCGTGACCACAGTCTGACTTTTCGGTCAGAGCCTCCTGTAGCCATCAACTGTAGGGACGCGTTGTAGTCGAAACACTTGGCTCCCTGACATGAGGCAAAAGCATTAATACCGTATAGTATACAGAAGATGGTGTTTTATGCAGGTGAAAATATAAATGAAGTGGTGGTAAATGCTTCTTTCCTTTCAAAAATACATGACTGAGGTTTTTATTTTACAATGTTCAGACAGTTATTTAGAGAGTAAACCTAGGGTACTCATTCAAAAAAAAAAAACCCAAAAAAACAAAGCCATTGTGAATAACAGCAAGCATCACCACCCAGTTTTACTCCTTTCATAGCAGCCGGTGACACTGTCTGCTTCTGCATACTGGGTGGAACTGAACTTTATTAAACAACACATGCTGTGTTTGCTCTTCTAGATAAAACTGGCCAGTTATAACAGCATTTACTACACTGTAACACTGTCACACTAGGACATTTAATACTATATAAAACTCTTTCTCTCTTAAACAGAGTTTATTTTCACATGTCAACCTGCCCTCATAGGTCTGTGTCACCCAGACCACATTGCTGTGACCCACTGGTCTGAATGACCTTGATCCAGATCAGAATTGGATAACTACGAAAATCAGCCTATTTCCTTTGCTTTTCTTTTTCAAAAATTTGACAGGCAGCTACAGAGATATTTCTCTCATCTGGATATTTTAACATCTTCAATAAATAATAGCCACAACAGAAAACTGTATAATAATTTGAAGTTGCTGAAGTTGTACACAGAGAAATGCCAGCCTTTGGTGATATTTCCTTCTTTCATGTCTAGCGTAAGTACGACAATAATGCAAATATGCAAACTGCAAATTGCAACTTTCCTGTTCTTACTGTTGCTGTGGATGGAGACATGCAATACAATTTACTCCTTGTTCTTTGTTCCAAGTTACACAGTGAAAATTAAACAAAAGTGTCACAAACAGGAAACAGAAGCAATTCACCTTCAAAGTAAAAGTGTGCCTTTTGTTCATACTGGTAATTTAAAAGAAAACTTATAAAATATGAAATAAAGATAAAAGTTTCCCAATCACATGTTCTGGATGTGTATTTTTATACCGGACCAAAGTGAAACTACATTAAGCTAACATTTTATATATGCAGACCTTTAATCACAGTTCACTTTTGCTACATCGAGCCAAACTGTATTTTGTGTGAACAATAGCCCACAACAGGCAGTGATGTTACAAGATCTTATAAATAAAACAATTCAACTAAAATGTATATTATGTATTTGCATGGAAGGGGAGGATACTGATTTAGACACTAATCTAGAAGTTGTTTTAAAGAACACCTTTGATTTAATTTCTTCAGGTATAATAAATGTAGCCGTTGAGGCCTGTTATTCAAAATAAATCAGGTAATTTTAATGAGCTTATCTCCTGACAAATCAACGGAGTTAATCAAAATCAAAATGTATCTATGAAGTACCTTGTTACCTTGTTAATTACCTGCTTAAATTTCCAAATATAAGGCTCCTGCTTCAATGACACATTCATAAAGACCACAGATGTGGTGTTACTTTCTGACGATGTCATGATGACATTGGTACTGGGTTCAAACATTACTCTGGTAATTGGTTCCTGGTGGATGCTGGGGATGTGTTGATAGGACACCATATCGCTGTGTTCACCAAGATCCTGTGAGGAACGAGGGTGAAACAAGTAAAACCAGTGAGTTCAAATAATGTTTGAGGAAAAGTTGTAGTGTAAGCAGCAACTCTTCAAAGCTTCTTGCTTCCATGCTTCTGTAACAGAATTCAGTAAATAGAGGAGGGAAAACCTACTTGGAAAAAGATCCTTTGTGGACCTTTGTCTCTCTTTGATGGTTTCTTAAAAAGTCCCTTGGATGAGTTCAAGAACCACATCAGGTGGACTCCTCCTTTTTCATCCCCCAGTAGCAGCAGAGGAGGCTGTTCTAGACTCTTGGAGTGAAAACCCTTTAGATTGAAGTGATACATTTAGTGCTTTCCAAATGGAGGCATCCAGCTAAAACAGTAACATCTCGTACAAACAGTTGTCCTACCTGCACATCATACCAGTAACACAGACAGGTCGGCACACTGCGAAACCCTGGGAGCAATTATAGGACAAAGAGTTAACAATATTTCGGGGTGTCACGTAGTTTAGTTGGGTTTTGTTAGGAATAAAAGTACCATATAGGTGGATTTCCTCCCACAAACAGTTTGAAGAAATAGTAACAAAGCGCAAGTCCCTGCAGTCAGTTGCTATGGCAATCTTGTGGACGTTGCCCATGTACACAGCATCGGTGGTCCAACCCCTGAATCTCCTTGTGTTTGCCACTTCCTCTGTTGGGTCTCCAGCAAGCTGGTTTAAATAGAAAAACGTGAGTGAGTGTGCTGTAATTCCACGTGGATATTAAAGTAGCAACATGATGTCACTCACCGCTAAAGTTTTGAGGGTGTGTAGGCTGCTGTTCCAGGCGGTGATCTGACCCCCCTTACTGATGCTAATATAGCGGAGTGGAGGAGGATGGGAAAGAGCAACCACACGAACTGTTGGCTCCCGCTGCAGAGCAATAAGTATGAGACAAGTGTAATCAATTAGAGAAAGGTTACAGGAGGAAAAAAGTAATGGTTGTTGAAAATAACATATAACTCAGGGCAGAAAATGGAAAAATTAAGATGCTTCATCTTTCATCTATTATAGTAATGGAACACTTTATTCATTATAATTTATAGGAGCAGCTGAGTGCACTCTTTTATACTTACATTGCTTAGATTTAACAGACCCTGATGAACCCTAGAGTTATTAAAAAGGTTTGGCAAACTGCCCTGCTAAACTCCTGCAGGGTGAAATCCAAAGCTAGCGAATGATACTATAATAATATATAAGAATATCTTCACAGGCCAGGTGAAAATAATTAAAATAATGAGTTCCAAGGTCTGTTTAGCTTCTTTAGCCATTTAGTGCAGCCCGGTTAGCCTGTAACCATTATGGCTGAGGCATAAGAGTCATCACAAATCATGTGTGTTTAACTACTGTAACCAGTCAAAATGTCTCAAAGAGAGCCCTAAGACACGATTTTTGGCCACAGAAGAACTCTTCAAGCTAGGCTAACAAGCTAAATAAGCTATAAAAAATATGACCACCTAGTACTTTCCTCTGAAGTCAGGTAATAAATAAATACAGTCCAACATTATTATATTCTCTTACCTTTGTTGGTCATCTTCCATGAACAATGGCTCTGTCTTTTTTCGCTGCTAACTCTATAGTTGCTAACTTTATCTTTGTGGCAGTGTTATTTTTACTAGAGACTGTTAGCTTAGCTGAAATGAAGAAAAAGTTTACACAGTTGTCAAGGGACATAAAACCTTTTTTTTTTTAAACAAGCTTTAAATAGAAAAAAAAGGCTTTGTCGTGCACTCCACTGTTGATTTTTTTTTATTTAAATGAGTGATAATCTTTATATTGAAAGTAGTAATTTAATTCATCAAATAAATTTAGCTTAAACTAGTTAAACTAGATTAAAGTAAGTGAAAGTGACTTACTGTATTGGATTTTCTTGCAAAGAAGCTTGTATATTCATCTCCTACAAATACATACACATAAAATATTTCGATAAATTTTCTGCTTTTTTTACATGAAAGTTTAAACAACCTATATTAGAAAGCATCAAACGTTTAGGAAATAAATATAGCATTAACATTAGAGAAAGTAGCCTATAGGTTCAAGGTTCAAGGTTCTTTATTTGTCACATGCATAGTTATACAAGTATAACACACAGTGAAATGTATATTAATAATAGTAGTATATTTGGTATCATATCTATTAATGTATATGTGTATGCCGCTGTCACTCACTATCCTTTACAATGGAGAGGTTAAAAGTTAAGCTAAACGACTCAGCAAAACCAATTTCAAAAAGGAGGACTCAGCTTTTTAAATATCAGAAATAATTTGTATTCATAATTTGATTGTTTAAAACATTTAATTATTTCTTTTTTTACTCTTTTTAAATTACATTTTTAAAAAGATTTTGAAAATCTTTTTTTTAAAAAAATCTTAATTCTAATTAATTGAAAAATGTTTTCAAAAGAGACTTTTATTGAGTGTTTATTGTTTATTGATTTCCATAAATCAATTTTCCATTTGAATTATTTATTGATCATATAAATATATATATATATATTTTTTTTACAATTTTTTTCTTTTCTTTTAAAATATCTGATAGTGATAGATAATTTGAATGTTTAAATATACAGCAACAATTTATTTACAATTTAAGTAAGTTGTCATTGATTTTAATATATTTATACTGTACAAATCATTTATAAATGGTTAATTCCATTTCCTCTGTATCACTTTTTACTGGGTAGTAAAATATAAATGTTCCATTTTGTAATATACTGTTAATCTTAAAAAGTAATTACATATTGTTTTAAGTTTTATGTCCTTTTCCAAATACCAACTTGGAGTCACTGACCATTCACTCTCTATAACTGTTTTTCCTTTAGAGCTACAAAATACTCTAATCCATTTTAGTTTCTTTTCCCCAGGTTTGTTTAAGTCATATTATAATGTTGTTCATTTTAGTATTTGGATAGCAGTGTTGCTTTGAGACTGTGTTTTTTTTTCTGCTGCACTCAGCTCTTGCTTTTGGGAGGTTTTTGAAACTTGAATTCTCTAAGTGTTAATTTTGACTAGGTAGTTGCCTAATTCTGGTAAGTAATTTAAAAAAAAAAGTCTAAAAATCAGACCATCTGACCACGATGCACCAGAGTTACCTTGTTATAAGAGCAGTGTCTAATCTGAGGCTGGGCCTCCAGCAGAGCAGCTGTGGGATTGGAGGCCCGCTGTCGCTCAGTGTACTCCAAAAGCAAGTAGGAACACAGCTGCTGCCATTTTATTTGTCCAGTGCAGCTGATATCTACCTAGCCATGAAGAATGTAAGAGTCAAATCAGCAATACGTCACTGTTGTTTAATAGGACAGTCACTTCAAACCAGTAATAGACTGACAGGATGCTGTTTTATAAACTTTTTTTTTAATCGTGGATTACAATATAACCCGCATCCAGTTTTGTCAAGACTTATAAAAAAAAAAAAACTTTATTACTTTTTACCTCATCAAAGAATCTCTTGCACCACGTGTCCTCAATATTTGGGCCGATGACAGACTTCAGAACATCCCAAAACTCCTCAAACCCCAATCCACGTTCTTCACTTGTACCTCTATTGCTTCCCTTCGGCTTGTGATCCTGTGTCTGAAGTCCAGCCTTTGAACAGGTAAAAGCATTTCTCAGAAGCTGTAGGTGCTCTGGGCTCAGTTTCTCTGCAGGACTGACACCGCAGGCTGGATCACTGCAGAAAGCAGCACATCAATGATCAGTGAAACCAAAAAGCAGAAGTAGAATAAAATGTGGAGGACATTGCCAATAAGGCAGCACCCCAGCTTAACTGAGCATAAAAACATGATTATTACTTAAGCATTAAAGAACTGTTAAGTTCAGTGTCTAACCCCTATTTTATTTTTTATTTCTGATTCTTTATTGAAGCCATTACATCACTGACAGCTAGTAAAAAGCTCACTGCAGAATGAATGCAGCACTCCCATGTGGTAGTTTTGATATAACACACTTTTTTTTCAAATAAAGAGAATAAGTAATGAAAGAATATGTAAAGTTAGGTGGATGTGTTTTTAAGAAAAGCGCTCCCTGCCACCAGCAACTCCGTTGTGGGCCTGTTGCTAAGGGAAACTAACAATAAGTCACATGTCTTACCATTGTGAGGTCTTTTCCTGGTCCATTGGGGCATGCATGAGTGGTCCTTTACATCATACACATTACTCACAATCAGCAAATGGAACAATAAAATAATTAAGTAATAAAGAAGCTGTTCTATCTGAGTTTAAACTCTGTGGAGTGGATGGAAGAGAAATGAATGGAGAAATGTGTGAATTTAAGAAGTTATTTGAAAGTTTGATACCAGTGTTCAGCTTCTATTGACTTTTCATGAATTGTTGGAAGGTGGAAAAATGGACTGAAGTACAAAGAATGAAAGTTAAAATGTTTTCCTACGTTTTTTTTTTCTTTTTAGCTTATCAAAAGATGTAGGACAGAATCAGATATAAGAATATGTTAGCAGGCACTACCCAGAGGTGACGAAAATCCATATCAATGTGCAACGTTTATAAAACAGATTTTCTACATAAAGCAATCCCTAATTAAAAATAATCTTTGATGTTTGCCAAGACCAAACAAGGGAAAAAAACTTACCAAAACCTGCTGTGTGGCACCTCTTTCTCATAAAGTGTCCACAAATTTTTTTTGTTTCTAAAAGTATCCATAGTGATAGCCCGATTCTACCTTTATCACAGTCTGAACTCCTCCTTAAACTCTTCTTTTATCTGTATTTTATGGTGAGCATGACAAAGAAATGAAGAAAGAAGCCAAGACTTCTGTATAAATGAGTTGAGTCGACTCCGTGATCCTGGCTGTGCCTTGAGCCTAACCATGTAGAGCCGTTGTTTCTGTCCACTCCTCTCGCTTTTCATGCAGTCTTCAAACAGAGCCTGTTGTCTTCAGACAGGGAAGGAATGTCCACATCCACAGACGCTATAGGTCGCAAATGTTTGACCACACCGGCAAAAGATAGTCAACACATCTCTGAAGAGACTGCCAAGGAGACCTGAGAATTTCCAAAGTCTATTTGGGGCAACAGAGCCACAAACCCCACAGACGTGCCCTCTGTGGGTTAATCATTTAAAGAAGCAAAGTTATTCACCACCAAGAAAAGGCTGAGCTTTCTGAACTTTATCAAGAATCTATGTATATGGGATATAGTTTCTCTGATCTAGCATAAGTAGGACTGTCCAGAAATCCTAGAGATTAAATCAGGAACATCTATATTCAAAATTAAGAAAGGGTAAAAGCGAAAAGTCATGATATGGTGGCATATTTTCAGCTATTCTTACCGTTCTTCAACTGATGTAGTTTAATCATTGCCAGGCAACCAGCAGCAGTTTGGTTCCTTATAATGAGCTATCAAAAGTGCTGTCTTACTATGTTTAATGAATATACTCAAGTCCCAGTGTTTCACAGTCTGCTGAGCAAGTCCTTGAACTTGATCTCCTTTTAGGCTTGCAATATCATTTAAAGCAACCTTCTTTTATCCATCTGATAAAAGAGTCAATAACAGTCAAGAAGTCAATAATAACGAATAAGCTCAAAAGTACTGACCCACTGAGTATTTTATAATGCACGTAAAAAGTAAAAATAAAAAGGGACAAGTGGAAATGATAACACATATTTTAATAATTATATTATTAAGTACCCCCACTTTGGTTTTGGTGTGTCCAGAATGAATAACCTGCACAGGCAGAAACTGTTAGAGGAAACATTATGTATATGTATTATATATAATTTAAAATATGATATACTGTCAGTAGACATTATTAAAAACTACCCAAAACTACTCATCCATTGTCTCCCACTCATCCTGTCTGGGAGACTGGAGCTTAACACATTCACACCAATTTAAGAATCACCAATTAACCCAACCCCACTAACTGCATACCTGCATAACTACTACCTGGACGCTCTGAAACTTTCAGTTGTACTCCTTGTACCCATAAACCCCTTGGTCGATGGGGTTTATGGGTACTGTAGTTCCTTTATCTACATGGCTTTAACAACCCGATGTTTTCTCTCTCTCTCTCTCTCTCTCTCTCTCTCTCTCTCTCACACACACACACACACACACACACACACACACACACACACACACACACACACACACACACAAGACGTAAGATTCTGAAACTAACACAAAGATTCGACACGGAGAATTAACTACAAACTTGTAAATAGCAATTTAGACCTCGAAAACACAAATATGGTAGTTAAAGTCATAATTTGAAAAAACCGATAGGACTGACCTATGAAAGCTACTCACGTACTCACACGTTTGATCCCGGTTTTTATGGATTTCAGTTAGGTTAAAATCCATAAATGCATGAAAATTCGTGTCCAATAGACATTTCGTGACTATTTCAGTAACTGCTGAGAGACCAGGTCGTGCATCCGGGTACGGCCACCAGATGGAGCCACCCACGGTTGCAATGATGATCTTGGCTATAACAGCTGGATTTTTTTTTTTTTTTTTTTTTTTTTTGAAAAAGACACTTGCGAAACGTTTTTAAAGATTTATTTTTTAAGTTATTATCCGTTTCTTTTTCAGGAATGCGAATACACTTTTGTAGCCTATGAAACAACCATTTCCCAGTGAACCGTTTTCCAGCTGCGTTTTCCCTTTTCCACTCACACCAACAGAAGGCAGCAATAGTTAAGGCTGTTGCTCAGCATAATTATAGACCCGTGATCCGCCCTTGTTCCTGAATCCTGGAGCTAGACTTTGTCAGCCCTGCCCTGACAACTTCTGTGATGGGGCCGTGAGGATGTCGGTCTTGCGTGGACATTTCTTTTTTTAAAACTGATTAGTTTTCTTTTCTTTTCATTTAAACTCATTTGGTGTCATGTTGCGGGTTGTAGTAGAGTCGGCTAAGGGTCTACCTAAAAAGACCCTTGGAGCTCCTGATCCAATTACCACTGTGATTTTTAGAGGTAGGTCTCTTTTCTCTACAAAACGTTTTGGTGTGTTCTTGTCTTCAGTAAAAAGTAAATGTTGCCTAATAATTTGTAATAGTGATTGTTGCAGGGCTTGAAGTTTGAAGGTACCTAATTTAATATTCTTTCATCTGGTTTGTGGTAGCTGAGGTACAGAGGTGCTGCTGAACTTATCAGATGAACTAGCCAGATTACAAATGTTAAAAAACAAAAGTGTTTTTGTTTTGTTTTTTTAATCCAAGAATAATTTAATTTCCTGATGCATAGCTGGGGAGTGACTTGTTTGCATGTGTGTGATACAGTGAAATGAGCTCGGGCAAAGAAGTGAACAGACAAGTTTGAGTCTGTACTCAAAGTGGGCTTCAGCCACAGAATTAAAATCATATATGACAGTTCTGCACAAGACAGACACATTACTGACTTACAGTACTGATCCTAGCATTGCTGTTGCTATAAAGGTACCGTATCATTTGATTTAAAACAATAAGATGTGAATGTTACTTTTCTTAACTTTCCAGCTGCAAAAAGAAGGGAAAGTTGCAGCATTAAGAAATAAATGTGTTTCCCTTTCAGATGACAAGAAGAAAACAAAATCGATTGACAATGAGTTGAATCCAGTGTGGAATGAGGTAAATCACACAGACAAAGAAACACTCTGCAATACTTCACTCACTTTTACCTGTTTTTATTATTTTTTAACTAATTTAGATGAATTGCCAGGAATGCAGCAATACTTAATGCAAATTTTCCATACTGCAATTGCAGTCCCAAACACCACATGGTTAATATACACATATATGATTATTTGTAATATATATGTTGTTCCTTGATAAAATGTGGTTATTTAAGACATGACAGCAGTTTAGGTTCTGTATCTGATGGCATGCTTTTCTCACATTTGTTTGCTTGTAGTTGGTTGAATTTGATCTAAAAGGCAAGGCACTGGACTCCAGCTCCTACATTGACGTGATTGTGAAAGACTATGAAACTATTGGGAAAGATAAGTAAGTACACTGCATGCCTGGAGACTGAGATCCCCTCTCAGCTTTGTGCAACAAGTCATGAAAAGCTGTGTGCCTCACCTTACTGAATTACAATACAAACTTAGTATTGTCTGAAACAGGAGCTTCTAGGAATTTGAGCCTGTTTAGTCAGGTAGCAGATTAGTCAAAAAAGGTAGAGGTGTGTGTCTCTTTTTCTTTTATGTTGCTTTTAAGAAACGGATTATTCGCTTACTGCAGAGACATCATAGCTTGAGCTGTACATGGGCTACCTGCTATTTGCACATGTCACAGGCTGCTACCGGTTGCTTAGAAGCAGGATCAGAACAACATAACAGCATCAACATATTGTGTGTGTGTGAGAACAAGGACACACCAATATAAACAAAAATAAGTTTGATAAGTTTGATGTTTTCATAATAACTCAATATTGCAGCTATGTAGTTAGTTTTTTCCAACCCCCTTAGCCTGCTACACCCTTCTTGCCATGCTGAGACTTGCAGAGCTGTGTGGGATGCCTTCTTGTGCAACAATGGATGTCTTTTTTTCCCCCATCTTTGAGATTTGTGTAGCACAGTGTGATAGAGAACAAAGCAAATTCTTAAAGCTAATGTGGAGTTGTTGTAGTAGATGTAGTGGTATGAGCTATTTTATTACTGTCTGAGTGAGATGTGCTGTAATGCCAAAAAAGCCTGAACCTGCTCCAAAAATACTCTAAAAGGTTTTCACTTCCAGCTAAAGCCAGAATCCCATATGGGACTGATTCAGGCCAACCACAAGGAATGTTTCCCCAACATCACTAATTATCACGATCAAGGTCTTTTTTATGCTAAGAAAACCGATGATGCTAAAAGTTCTTGTTTCTTATGAAACATGTCAGTCCTGAGATGGATTTTCTGTGGATATATGCACACATATGTGCTAAACTGAGTAAAAGTTTCCCTTGTGCATGGGACAGTCATAACTGAAGGAGGGGCTTTGCAAATGTGTCTCCATACAGAGTAAAGTTTTCCACTGAGCTGGCCGTCTAACACACTCTCTAAAGAGCTACAGAGTGGAAGCAGAGGAGGATTTGTCCTTCTCAAATAGCTTTGCAGATACTGTTATGGGTATTCCCTGTCGCTGTGGCAACAGGAGGGAGGAAAATAAGCATTCTTCCTGACTAATTTGATTTTGGGAGGAATCAGAAGATTGTGGGATAAAGTCTCCCAGTGCAAACAGCGATGTGGTCTTTAACATGAAACTGAAGGAAAAAAAACAGTCAAAGTATCAACAGCCATCATAGTTTATACCCTGCAGACAATGAATATCTACAGCATATTTCGTAGTAACTGCGACACTGTTTTCCACAGCTTCTGGTTAATAACTTACCTTTGAAGTCCATTTGAAACCTTGTGGTCTTAACTATCCTCCCTTTACCTGCTTTGCATCCATCCCTGATAGAACTTTCCATTTCCCCTGTTATGCAGTTGAGGCTCAAATAGAGCTGTAGGCTTTTAGAAATCACTGAATGGTTGATGACTCTACAATAAAAAAATTAAAATGTAAGCGTATAAAATTTGACTGCGTATATTTGAAATGCAGAGATATCCAGTTTGTCACAGTTTTTGGCTGAGGGAATTCTTTCATATCAAACGCTTAAGTAGTCTCATTTCCTGTTGGTCTGTGCAAATATTTCAAACCACTTTTCACTCGCCGATGAAAGATATTTCTGGACTTTTAAGCTTTTTAAGTGCACCATGGGTGATTTTCACACTCTTGTCACAAATGTATCTCAGATGAGCCGCAATATTTCAAAGCCGAGCGGTCGTGCAAAGGGAAATGAATGTTGACAGAGGGTGGGTGACAGACATTCAAGGTTATTTGTACTGTTAGTCACTCATTCCCGTTAACACATAGTTAATTATAGTGACTGAACTGATATAAGTGAGAACGTCATTGTGTCAGAGGCACCCTTGTATATTTGTATTCTTAGAAAAATTTAACAGCCTGACAAAGTGAAAAAAAACCCCTGAGTTATTACAATAATAACTCAGTATGAGTTCAGATTTTATCCTGCATGTAGGCGAGAGCAATATTTGAACATGACATCACCAAGCCTCGACAATGGTCACAAAGTCTGCTGGTTGTTATTTGTTTAAATGGGAAGTTGGCACTCCAAGTATCATTTCCCTACTCTACACTTACACCAGGGCTCTAATGATTTTCCCACTGCTCAGTGAGGACGCTAACACAGTTAGTACTGCACTACTTAGTATTTGAATGTTCTAAAAACAGCAGATATGCAAAGCCATGCGCTGAACCATGTCAAACTCTCCGCTGAATGGCCTTCATTTGTCGAGAGATTTTGGTCAGACTATGCAAGGAAAAACTCTAACACAGGCTCTTCCTGCTTGGAAACACTATTTGATGGAGCTTTAAATTCTGTTGGGTAATAAAATACACAAAAAGGGCTGGTTTAATATGAGGTTAAATGCCAGTTTCATGAGTCATGAATGTCTAGGGAGTACCAGTGTCGGCCTCCTTCCTCATGTGGAATAATGACTGGATCTCCTCCCCACAATAAATTCTGTCCAAGTATTTGTACAGTGTCCTAAAGTAATCTCGACAAGTTAAGTTACTGCTCATCATATCAGCATGTCACACTCACTGCTGAGGTTTTTTGAGTGCACTATTATAGTGCATGGATAGTAGTATATTTAAAGCTCTTTCACATGAGATGTTTAAATGCTGTAGCCTTTGGTGTCAGATGTAGGTCAGCAGCAAGTTTATTTTGCAGGAATTCCTCCGCCAGGAATGCTGCCAAAATAAAATGACAGTGTCCACCCAAAGAGAGACAACTTACATGATGTTCATAACACTCCGTTGGGTTAGCTGTATTCCTTTTGGACACAGTAATGTTTTCTCTGTCTATTTCAGGCAGAGAAAACATGGGTTTGAAATTCTGGCCTTTTATAGGTTTAGTTGCAAGTTTTGCAGTTTTAGTAGTTGCTGTCAAATTTCTTGTAATTGTGAAAGAATAAGCAAGATAAACAGGAAACAGTGTAGTTTTTGGCTGCACACCAAGGCAGACACAGACACAATAAGCAATGAAAGGACAATGCTGGAAATGCTGAGATACACTGTGTGACACTGGTGTTTTGGGCATAGCTCACATACAGTTCCACAGAGAGTTTCATTTGAATTTTTTTCTTTAAAACATTAAAGGACACGTTAACCGAGGAACACAATTCTGTTTTTCCCAAGGACCATTAATCGGGTTAATGATTACTTGACTTTGGAGATCAAATAATTGGGTAATGCTGTAAGTAATATTACTTTTAGTAGATGTTTGATGCCTTCGAAGATGCATGAGACATATCAGAAAACCTGTTTTATTTGATCATTGCATGATACATATGGCAGTGGTGTTTTTCCACATTTTAATACTGTAGAGTTCACCACATTCTATTGTGTTATTTATTTATTATTATTTGGAAGCCAAGTTTAAACTTTATCACTCTGACTTTTTAAAGGTCTCCCAAATAGGAAGCGTTTATTCATTTCCATCCTCGGTGCAGAAAGTTGTTGCTGTTTAAAACAGAGGCTGGTAGTATTGAGTGTGTGGTAGCTCATAGTGTTGTGTTTGTGCATCTGAACAGGTATGGTTTGTTAGCTCTGGGTGGTGACCTTCTCCACGGCTTTTTGTGTGAATGTAGGCTTCACTGAGCACACATGCAGCTTTTAATTTTTGTGTAATCTGTGTAATCTGATTACTGGTAAATTTGCTGACTAAAATGGTAGCACATGTTTTGCCTGATTCAATCAGGACATTGAAACAGAATGGTCACCAGGCAAAGTCCCCCAAGTTGAGTGTTGTATGCATAGAAAACTAGGCTGTCTGACACTGTTTGTTTTTTTTCCAATAGATTCCTCGGGTCTGCTAAAATCTCTTTGAAAGACCTCGCTTCAGGTCAAGCGAGATCACTGCCGTGTAAAAATGTTCCCCTGGTCAGTGAAAGTGGACAAAATGTTGGAGTAAGTTTTCATCCTTTGATATGAACTCAAAAATATAAGCAAAATATAATTTCATAAAAAATATATATTTTTAAAATAGAAGACTAGTCAATAATTTCCTTTCAGGCAACAATCAATCTTTTGGTCGGCTATGATGCTCCAGCCAACGCTGTACCAAACCCCAATGATCCTCAGTCAGGAGAAACTACAGTGGATGCTGGTATGTTTATGTAATTTCCAGTAATACTGCACAATAGAGCATGTGTCTACTGAGAGTATTACATTTGTTTAGAGGTGTGTCAGGTATTTGACCTGTGATCGCCCTGTCTTTGTGCTTTTTAGGAGGTGGTGGTGGCGGTGAGGAGGGCAATGAAACTCTTCCAGATGGGAGCCAAAGTGGCCCTGCAGGGATGTCCCCATCCGGTGGTCAGTCGGTTAATCTTCGTCGGGGTTTGGCCAGGGCACAGAGTCGACATCGACTTGCAGATAAACCTCAGGACTTTCAGGTCAGTTTGATTATCATAAAGATCAACAACTGCAGAAAAAAACTTTGGATGTGCCGGTGAGGATCAGAACATGAGGATCGTGAACTTTAAATTAAGCCCTTAATGATTGAGATGTTACTAAAATATTTATGTAGTTGGTGGTGTACAGATTTGTACAGTGCATTGATTCTATGTTCATGGGAGAAGATTGTTTATAGACAAGATATATATTCCTCAGACAAAAATCTGTGAGGAATATTTTCAGCACCTTGTTAAATCTGTACCACGAAGAATTAAGGCAGGTCTGAAGTCAAAAGGCTTCTTGTGTGATGTGCCTGTAAATTTATCCACCCTCATTCTGTCTCTCAGATTCGAGTCCGGATCATCGAGGCCCGTCAGTTGCCTGGCAACAACATCAAACCAGTAGTCAAGGTTTACGTTTGTGGGCAGACCCACAGGACCAGGATTAAGAGGGGAAACAACCCCTTCTTTGATGAGGTACTGCCATTTATTTGCACAGAGTGACTACACAAAACTCAGATATGGATAAAAATATTTTTCTTATTCTGTCAATCTCATTATAACTAATTAAAGTCGAGTCTATCCAAACATGCCACACCAGATTCTACAGAGATGTGAAATGTTTTACTTTGTTTGAACCTTGTATGATGTTTTTTTCTTCTTCCTTTTTTGCAGATATTCTTCTACAATGTCCACATGTTGCCATCCGATCTGTTTGATCAGAACATTAGTTTTCGGGTTAGTATTAATAGGAAATTTTGAAGTCCTCTGTTAGCATTTATACCGCCTGCTGATGGTTGCACTCTTCTCTGCAGGTGTATAACTCTTATTCACTGAGGGCTGACAGTCTTATGGGAGAATTCAAGGTACCCGGTTTAATCTCCTCCATACAAAATGCTGAAACATCTAAAATGACAAACAAGTCTGGCTAATCTCACCTTATTCTCTCACACAGGTGGACGTTGGTTATGTTTATGATGAGCCAGGTAAGCTGGTTCAACCACAGATTTGAGTGTCATTTGCATCCACACAGATGGTGCTTTAGCTTATTTTGTGGAGATCATAATGCAGTGGGCTGCTGTCAGTGTCGCTTCCAATCTGATGCAGTGAAAAAGCTCAACACCACTCAGCACACAGACAAAAAAAAAGCTACCATCTTGTGAAAATACTGAAGTGAAGTTAAACTACAGAGTTTCAATTGCTCCTCACTTGGTGGAGAGACTAATGCATGGCAGAGGAGAAAATCTTAGACGAAGTGACCAGTTACAACTTTGGAGGCAAAATGTCAGTACTGTGTTACTGGTGCCAACAAGGGGCCAAAAAGCTTGTGCCAGATTTAGTAACCACTATGTTATTTAATGTCTCCACATCTAAAATGCTGAATACTAATTTTCTTTTACTGTTTCTGAGATTTTTTTTAAGTTACAAAGTCTGAAGTGCTTTTTAACTTCTCCACACACTCTACCTGATGGTGCCCTAATGAAGTCTGTTTATCCTGTGTGGTGTTTTTATGTGCGTGGTCCTTTTACAGCCCATTGTGTCATGAGGAAGTGGCTCCTTTTGAATGACCCAGATGACTCCATCTCTGGGGCTAAAGGCTACCTGAAAGTCAGCCTCTTTGTCGTCGGGACTGGCGATGATCCTCCGGTATGACCGATGAGCTGCAGCTCTCAGATGACTTTGACTGCAGCTCTTTGCTTCCTCCTTCACAATGTAAATAGGCTGCTTACGTGCTTCACTTTCTCTCATGCATTCTTTCTTTGTTCTGCCTCAAACGCTGCAGGTGGAAAAGAGAGAGTCCAATGACGACCAGGATGACATAGAGAGTAATCTGCTGCTTCCAGCGGGCGTGACTCTTAGATGGGCCACGCTGTCACTGAAGGTGTTCAGAGCTGAGGACATTCCCCAGAGTAAGAGCAGATTTAGATCAGCATTCACTCTGCATTTGTACCAAACCGACTGGTCATTTAAATCATAATAAAATGAAGTTTAGTTCTCCTTGTTACCCCTATTAAACAGATGTTTTGATTGTCTTAAATAAATTAAGACTGATTCATTCTTGCACTGTTTTCTTGCTACAGTGGATGATGCTTTTGTCCAGAATTTGAAAGAAATTTTTGGAGGAGAAGCAAACAAGAAAAACCTGGTGGATCCCTTTTTGGAGGCTAGCTTTGCTGGCAGAAAGGTTCTCGATTTTCCTCTTTTTTTTGCCATAATGTTAGATTAAGAAAATTAGATTTTTTATTCTTATCCTATAGAGAAAAAATGCTGATGTGTGTTAATCTGCCTCTCCAGTTGTGCACACAAATCATTGAGACGAATGCCAACCCAGAGTGGAACGAAGTACTGAACCTTCAAGTCAAGGTAGTGCTCCTTAAGATAAAAGCTAAATAGCAGAAAGTAACAGAGAAATTAGTGTGTTTAAGCTTTTTTTTTTTTGTGTGTGTGTGTCTCTAGTTCCCCTCCATGTGTGAGCGTGTCAAACTAACGGTGTTTGATTGGTAAGTTAAATACGATTACGGTTTAAATGTAATGTTCTGTTCTTCTTCTTCTTTTTTTTTATTATTACTAAAGAAAATACGAGGCACTTGCTTTTGGCTGGAAAAAGTATTGCACAAAGTTTGTGTGGTGTGGTCAGTGTGTGTGTGCACACATGTGTGTGCATATCCTTGTCCTAATACTAGCCTCAAGAGAATAATGCTGTGCTAGCCACACCCTTCCCTGAATAACATGCTCGGCTGGCACTGCCTCTCGGGTCATCATTGTGTGTTTCTGAGAAAAGCAACTGTCAGATAACTCGGCTCCAGGAAGGCTAGATAGAAAAAAAGTGTCAGAGGAAAAGGTTAGAAAAAAGTCTGTTAGGTGTTGAAAATATACTGAGAGGGCAATAAAGTCCACTGTGAAAAAAAGAAAGAAAAAACAGAAAACACCCCAAAACTTCCAACAAAAAGCAATAAAATGTGAGCCATTGTTCAATGTCCTACTTCATAGTGGTAGTGGACAAAGCAGAGCGTAACACCGCAGATACACTGTGAGATTTGCATGTCATTTTACAGTTAATCACATGAGTGCAGGTTATGTGTCTGTGTGTGTATGTGTGTGTATGTGTGTGCGGACTGGGCCTAAACTTATTATGTGTGATTGCAGGGATCGTTTGACAGGAAATGATGCTATTGGCACCACGTACCTGAATCTGGCCAACATAGCCTCCTCTGGTGGCGAGATAGAAGGTAATCATTTATTTATGTCTACTTTATCCCAGAAAACAGGACCAAGATGTTACATTTTAGCTTTAAATTAAAACTTCAGCAGAGAAGTTGATTTTTTTTTCATCTCGCATATCTAGATGTTGTTGTATGACTGTATGAAAGAATGCATTATACCAATGTGCCCCGTTGTGTTCCCTTCTAAATGGTACTCGACTTGTCCTTTTCTTCTCCTGGAATAGAGGAACATCCGGAATATGGGGCAACGCCATCTTATGAAGGTTTCTCTTTTTGCTCTGTGTTGCATGGGTCATAACGCATGACGCTCGTGCTACAATGTTGATTATGTCTAACTTTCTTTGTTCCCTGTTGCCAATATAACTGTGAGTTGCTCTGTTTTCATATTGAATGTTTTGCTATCACAGTCTCTGCACCTGCTTGCCCCACCATTCACTGCCTCCACCCGCCACCTCCAATAGTCACCTAGTAACACCTAGTGGCATCAAACCTTTCGCTTTAGCTTGACTTTGCTTCACTATATCAGCTTGACTGTTTTGCCATTTTCTCTCTCCAGGTAGCTCAGGGGAGTCTGAGGTGGGCTTCCTGCCTGTGTTTGGGCCCTGTTATATCAACTTGTATGGCAGCCCCAGAGAGTTCACTGGCTTCCCAGACCCCTATGAGGATCTCAATTTTGGCAAGGTAGTGGAGAAGACATGATAACTGCTATCTTATGAATTTCTCTTTCATGCTTTTTCTTCAATCGCCTTTGTTGGGTTTTTAAGATTTCATTATGTTGTCCTTGTAAAGGGAGAAGGCGTGGCGTACAGAGGCAGGATTCTGGTCGAGCTGTCCACTAAGCTAGAGGGGAAAGCAGACAAAGCAGTAGACAAAATCCACAGTGATGACGTCCTGGTGGTACAGGTATTGACTGTCGTGTGGCTGGTTTCAATTTTCACTTTTCCTGTTACTTTTTTCATAGGTCAAAACCATAGACTGTATATAAAAGATGGATGCATATTTGGATATCACCCTTATATGAGTGACTTGTCAATCTTGGCTTAAGGCTTACCCTGCTTTATCTTCCATGTTATTCTAAATGAACCCATAAGTTAGAAAATAAACAACAAGATTATAAGCTAGTTATTGAAATCATAAGATCTTTAGGAAAATGTTTCATGAGCCAATGAATCGTGTGAAAGGCTGACTAATTTTGTCAGAGACTTCTCATGGACATAGAATTGGGTTTCTTTTTGGAACCAATAGTCACCCCCTGCTTTCCATTAGGAAGAATGCAGTTTTAAGGCACCTTTAGCGCTGGGTTCAGTTTTTAAGACCAGAAGCTATGGCCATCTTTTATATACAGCCTATAGTCAACAACTTTCTACCTCTCTTTCTCTGTTCTGTGTTTCCTCCTTAATCAGAAATACCAGAGGAGGAGAAAATACTGCCTCTGTGCAGTCTTCCACAGCGCCTCAATGATTCAGGAACCTGGAGAACCAATCCAGTTTGAGGTCAGCATCGGTAATTATGGCAACAAACTGGACACCACCTGCAAACCGCTGGCCTCCACCACACAATATAGTTGTGCTATATTTGATGGTGAGTGGTGAAATCTGCACTGAATACATGATGTTCTCAAGCACTGAATGACCACATGATTTTTAATGGCATGTAATTTTTCTCCAGGTAATCATTATTACTACCTGCCCTGGGCAAACACTAAGCCAGTGGTTGTGGTTACCTCATACTGGGAGGACATCAGCCACCGTCTGGACTCTGTCAACATCATCCTCTATATTACTCACCGCTTGGTAATACTGCAATGAATGCTTTCAGTTGAGTTTAGGATTCATTGCCTGTACAGAGCCTGCTTTGAAACGGCTCTGCTAATGTTTGACATGTGTTTGTAACTCCATGAGGTGGGAACATAATCCTCACCACTGTTTTGTTGTTGCAGCAATCTAACTTGGAGGAATTTAAAACGGCAATCTTGGCAAAAGTCTCAGACAACCAGCTAGCTGAGGTGTGGCTGAAGTTACTCAATCAGCTGATTGAAGACCTAGAAAGGTAAATGGAGCATGTTGTGAGAAATACAAACAAATGAAGCACAAGTACATCCTGGTGATTCACAGGATGGATCCCGTGAATAGAAATATATATATATATATATGTATATATATATATATGTATATATATATATATATATATATATATATATATATATATATATATATATATATATATATATATATATATATATATATATATATATACACACATACATATATATATATATATATGTATGTGTGTATATATATATATATATATATATATATATATATACCAGACAAGGTATTTTTAAGCAGCATTTTGAGCACAAAGCTTGTTCTTCGACAGCTAAAAATTGAAATTTACTGTCTTAAATTCTCCAAAATCCATTTATCAAAGGACCTGTGACTTATCTCACCTGTTTTGAATTGCATTTTTTAATTCAAGTCTTATTTTATCCTCTTTGTATTGAACACACTTTAATATCTCAGACAATGCACACTATAGCCACTCTTAGATATGTGGTAGTACTGGTCATAAGACATAAGCATGGGGGGTTGTTCAAAAAATTCTGACATTTTATGGATACATATACTTGGCAGTTTAGCCTCTGAAAAGTTTCCCTTTAGACTCACTAGCTTAGATTAATTTGTGAATGAATTCTCTGTGTCATATCTCTAATGTGTAGCAACTGTTTAGAGATCATGGTCATTTTTTATCTCTAGAGTGACCTACTGCCTAAGAAGCATGCAGTGTATAATGACTACTCGGCCTGATTCCTACATGAAGTACACAAACTATTGAGAGTACATGATTTATATATTAGGTAAAAAATGGGGGAAAAAAGGATTTTACATAAAACGCTGTCTTAATTTGACGGCAATTCATAACAGTTGAGATATGCCACATATTTGCTTGAATGGATTGTGAGTATATAAGATGATAGTAGGCTGAGAAAGAACCGGTTTCAGACTGCTATCAAATGAATCTGAGAATCATACAAAAAGAAATGTTTCACCAAAACGAATTAGCCAAGAATGACCTGGTGTAGCAAGTTATGAAGAGTTAACTGCTTAATTATTTAATTTTTTTGGCCGCGCTGAAATGATTAGGATTTTGTCTGCTTTCCTTGAGTTTCCCAACACCTGAGCTCGAGGGCCACTCCAACCTGACAACTCTGGACATCCAAATCAAGAAGCTGCGAGACAGGGCTTTGACCAGCATCAAAGACGGAGCCAGACGCATGAGAGAGGAGGCCGGAGAGATCCGTGACACTTTGTCCGACTTGGAGTCCTGGGTAGAAAAGCTCAAAATGCTGGCTGAAGAGGTATAAACACAGCAAAAATGCTTCTTTGAGTTAAAAAAAAAATTGTATTAGTAGGAAAAATAGTATTTGTAGGAATCTGTACAGCATTGATTATATACACTGTGTCATGCAAAAGCCTCGTGATGCAGTAACATGTCAAAAGAATGTAAGACATTCATCCTAATTATTGGTCAAATCTGTGTGCTAAGGCATGATACACAGTCTTTCTATGAGCACTGGATAAGTTCACATGGTTTTTCTAACTGTGTCCAGCCCCAGAGCAGCATGCCTGATGTGATCATCTGGATGCTACGGGGTGAGAAGAGAGTGGCCTGCAGTCGCATCCCAGCTCATCAGATCCTCTACTCTACATTCAGTGAGCAGGCCTGTGGGCAGCATTGTGGCAAGACACAGACTGTGTATTTACAGGTACACATGAACTGTCAAAAACAGGCAAAAAAATAAATAAAAGAAATGTTTGAATGTTATGTAGTAATCAGCTGCTTTTCTATGCTTTTTATTCTCCATCTCCACAGTACCCCATGGACAAGAACAAGGGCTTGAAGGTGCCAGTTCAGATTAGAGTTAACATGTGGCTGGGTCTGTCTGCACATGAGAAAAAGTTCAACTCATACTCCGAGGGAACCTTCAGTGTGTTTGCCGAACTGGTATGTTTCTCCCACACATACCTGGGATTCACACACAAGTATTACATTGTAATACATGTGTCTTATTACATGAAATGTTCTCAGCTCCTAAAACCAAGCCCGTCTTCCTGTGTATTACAGTACGAAAATCAGGCTCAGATGTTCGGGAAGTGGGGGACTACGGGACTGGTGGGGCGCCATAAGTTTTCTGATGTAACCGGCAAACTGAAGCTAAAAAAGGAGTACTTCATTCCACCCAGAGGATGGGAGTGGGAGTCTGAGTGGTTCATTGATCCAGAGAAAGCGTGAGTGTAATTGGACTTGGTCATCTAAGCAGGATTTGTTTGTTTCACCACTACCTTACCTTGGTAAACACTGAGTCTGCGCAGTGTGAAGGAAGTAGGCCACATGGACTCTCTCATGTTTACATTCTCCTCATGCCATTGAGCAGTCAATTAACGGAAATGTATCAAACTGACGGAAGTCATCCACGTAATCTTTTTAACCTATCTGTAAACTCAGAGGCAAACACATTCTGCACTCCAAGTGTTACCAGCTGATTTTTGCCTCTCACTGTATACCCAAACTTCTAGCTGTCAAAAAAAGCAGAGTAAAGTGGAAAAACAGAACTCCCAAAAATTGTTTGATGGAGGGTGTCAGACGTGAGTCTAACAGTAATAATATGGAGCACATACTTTCAGCAAGATGAGCATAGGGTTTGTTAGACTTAGATTATCAGTCAGGAAACTCCCAACATGTAAACACTGCTTGACAAACTATGTAAACGCTTCCTTGTGTTTCACACCACACACACACATGCAACAGTGCACTGATGTTGCCGCGTGTTTTGTGTTTTTGATACTGACGTTTGCAATGGTAGATATTCTCATTGTTAAATTCTCTTTTCATATTTAGTCTTATTTCATATTCAGTCTGCTAACAGAAGCTGATGCAGGACACACTGAATTCATGGATGAGGTTTTCCAGAATGAGACCCGCTTCCCAGGTGGAGACTGGAAGGCTGCTTCTGAACCCTTCACTGATGTGGTGAGAACACAGTTTTCTTTTCTCCTTGATAAACAGAAATATCGAGGCATTAATGTAACCATACACGTTAACTGCTGACTCGCCCAAATGCCTGGAATAGATAATAATCCCACACTCTTAATATAGATACATTTATAAGCATATATAGGCCACTAAGTGGCTCTTTTTGGTTGTGCAGAATGGAGAGAAAAGTCGCAACCCTGCAGAGTTTGATTGTCCCCCAGGTTGGATCTGGGAGGATGAGTGGACTGTGGATATCAACAGAGCTGTGGATGATCAAGGTGCAGACATTCACCTCACAGCATAACTAAAAAAAAAAAAAAATTAAACCATATAACTAAGGACATTTTTGGTATGAATGTCTGTGTGGTGTTTAAAGGCTGGGAATATGGAGTCACCATTCCTCCAGATGACAAGCCTCGGTCCTGGGTTCCTGCAGAGAAGATGTACCACGTTCACCGCAGAAGAAGGCTGATTCGACCCCGCAAGAGGAGTAAAGTCCCCGGAGGAGCAGCTGTGGAGGTCAGCACTGCACAGTAGGGCAGGACTATGTACTGCTTTGCCATTTCTTTTATAATTGATTCTGATTTTGTAAAATACAATTGCAACTTCCATGCGTATCGACACATAGATGAGATAATCTGCCAGGGCTGTGGCTCTGTTTGACTTGGTGGCCTGCCTGAACTAATGCTATGCTCAATTTAGTTCTTAGATCCAAGTAGAACAAATGTTTCTACCTGTTAACTATAAGTCCCTTTTTGCACGCAGAAGCGGGATCAAGGCAACCCTGAGGGCTGGGAATTCTCTTCTCTGATTGGCTGGAAATTCCACAGAAAGGAGAGGTCATCAGATACGTTTCGGCGAAGGCGCTGGAGGAGAAAAATGGCACCGGAAGGTCGCCTCGGAGCAGCTGCCATCTTCCAGCTGGAGGGAGCATTGGTGAGAATGAGAAAATTGATTTTTTGTTGATGTTGAACTACTTTTTTTAAACATCTGATTGACAATGGCATAGTAGTAATAGTGCGAGAATAAGCCAGAGAGGATGGGATGTTATACAAAGCTGGAAGTCAACCTGATCTTGCTGAGTCACCAAATATTTGCTTATGAATTAACCCCATCTACAGAGCTGTCATGTGTGTGTGTGTTTTCTTTGTTTCTGGGAGCGTGCGGAATATGAATGTGTAAAAGCTGTCTGGTTTTCTTGGCAGGGTATTGACACAGAGGAGAAAGAGAAAGATTCCAAGGGTGATGCTACCAAGCTGTTTGGTGCCAACACGCCTACTGTGTCCTGCTCCTTTGACAGTGAGTGATGCACATACAAGTGAACATATGAATGCATTTTGCATTTGCATAGAAGGATTTTTGACTGTCCGCTTCATTCATGTTGTGTTCCTCTTTAGGGTCATATATGTATCATCTCCGTGTCTACGTCCATCAGGCACGCAACATGACCTCCATGGACAAAGATAGTTTCTCTGGTAAGATTAAATCCAGAATGAAATTTAATGCATATAAAACTTAAGACTTCGAGTGGATTTAGATTTGAACTTAAATGAGTATCACTGCAAAAGCCCTTTGTTAAATAAAACGGAAAAACTACTTTTTTTTCTCCACCACAGATCCATATGCACATGTCTCCTTCCTGCATGTCAGTAAGACAACAGAGAAGCTAAGAGCAACTCTGAACCCAACCTGGGACCAGACTCTGATTTTTAATGATGTAGAGATTTACGGAGACCCCCAGAAGATTGCTTACCGCCCTCCCAATGTTGTCCTGGAGTTCTACGATAGTGACCAAGTGGTACGCTGAGAGACTGTATATAGAGAAGTCTTCTGCACTTACAGTGTTGTAAGATCCCTGATTGCTGATTTTGTGCAGATACTTACAGTAAAACTGTATTTTGAAATCACGCTGAAGTTGACTTCAGTGAAACTTTTTACTTTTCCAGCTTAAATTGTTTTAAAAAACATTTGACATCTTCCTTTCATTTTCTTTAAAGCAATATACACCATTCATCTGTTACTCTTACAACATCCTCTGTTAAACTCATGTGTATTTAATTTTGCACACACTAGAATATGCATGGTAATCTTGGAAGTTTCTGTTTCAGGGGAAGGATGAAATGCTCGGCCGCAGTATTTGCACCCCAATAGTAAAACTGAATTCTGGTATGGATCAGACACCAAAACTGTTGTGGCATCCCATCATCCAGAAGGGGAAGGTGGCTGGGGAGGCTCTCGTGGCTGCTGAACTCATTCTTAAAAACAAGGTTTGAAAAGAAAGTAGTGGACAATAGTCTGTTTTGTAGCATTTTTTAAAAGGAATTGTTCTCTGGGCCTTCAGGTCTATGAGACTTCCTAAAAACTGTGTTGCCTCCTTCACATGCAGTCTGTCACACATACATACTGAGTAATAAATCATTAACTTAAACAATGTCTTCATCTTTTCATCTCCTTTGTATTTTATCATTTCCATGTAGTTTTGGAGATTACTGTCGATATTTCTTATATGAAATGTAAGGTGTAATGTTGTTTTCCTTATTCTTTTAGACTCCCATGGAACTAAGTATAATCTTACAGGAAAAAAACAAAAAATAAAGCCTAATGAATGCCTCTGTCTCTGTAGTCAGGAGACTCAGATCTTCCACTGGTTCCCCCAAAGAGAGCCGAGAACCTCTACATGGTTCCTCAGGGCATTCGCCCTGTGGTGCAGCTCACTGCTGTGGAGGTAAAATATAGCCTTATATATAACTTTCCCTTCTAAAGTGATGGACACACATGGAATTTGACCTCATTAAAACTCCTCAATCTATGTTTGATTTCAGATTCTTGCATGGGGCCTGAGGAACATGAAGCCATACCAACTGGCCGCGATATCCTCGCCCAGCCTCGTGGTGGAATGTGGGGGGCAGAGGGTAGAGTCGGCCGTCATCAAGAACATGAAGAAGAGTCCAAACTTCCCAAGCTCTGTCCTCTTCATCAAAGTGGTAATGGCAGTACTACACACACTCTATGTTATGCACAAGAATTAGGAAATTAAGTGTCTGGAAGAAATAATAATTTAACTAAAATAATTTTTAATTTTGAAATGACTAAGTTTCAACTTTTTTTTTTCAATTCAATCTATTTCAGTTCAATTTTATTGATATAGCCCAAAATCACAACAACAGTTGCCTCAAAGCACTTTATATTGTAACGTAAAGACCCTAAATTAAAACAGAAAAAACAGAAAAAACAACGATAAGAAGACTCCCTATTAGTAAGCACTTTTCCAACCGTGAGAGGGAAAACTCCCTTTTAACAGGAAGAAACCTGGGGCAGAACCAGGCACATCTGCTGTGACCAGTTGTGGATGAGATGAGGAAGACAAAACAAAGACATACTATGGCAGAGAGCCAGAGATTAATAATAACTAATGATTAAATGCAGAGTGGTGTATAAGCACTCAGTGAGTGAAAAAGGTGAGTGGAGAAGAAAATCAGTGCATCATGGGAAGCCTAGAGCAGCCTAGACCTCTTGCAGTGTGACTAAGGAAAGATACAGGGTCACCTAATCAAGCACCAGATATATGCTTTGTCAAAAAAGGAAATTTTTAAGCCTAATCTTAAACTTTTGCTCTGAAAAGTCTAAAAATGTATACCAACACCCGAATCATTCAATTTAAGGCTCAATTATTATTCTCAAGAAGTTGATACGTTATGATTTAAACCCTGATTATTTATTCCATTTCCTCTATACTCTCCATCCAGCTCCTTCCGAAGGAAGAGATGTACACGCCTCCCATTGTGCTTAAGGTAATAGACCACCGTCCATTTGGCAGGAAGCCTGTGGTAGGCCAGTGCACTATCAGTTCTTTGGAGCAGTTCAGATGTGATCCATATGTCATCACCGCCGAAGGAGCAATGTCATCTAAAAGTAAGAGCAGATCATAGACTGCAGCAACCTGCAATGAACGTCATGTTGAAAAACTAGCAGTTAACTTTTGCTTTGCAACCAGAGGAATTGGTCCCTAGAGCCATTAGAAAGAATTCAAGTTTAAGGCACTTAAGTTGGGACACTGGGGACCACGTAATAGAAAAATAATGCGATGATTTCAAAATCTCATGACCCCATATTTTATTCGCAACAGAAAATAGAAAACTTATCAAGTGTTTTTCAGAAAAAAATTACTTTTGATGGCAGCGACTTGTCTCAAAAGTTGAGACAAGGGCAATAAAAGCCTGGAAAAGCAAGTAGTAATATCTTATAGAGGCAGAGTTTCTCAGAAGATGGGCAGATGTTCACCAGTGTGCAAAAACTTACATCTACAAATTTACATCTACAATTTCAGAATAATGTTCCCCAATGTAAAATTACAAAGAATTTGAATATCTGATCATCTGCAGCACATAATATCACCAAAAGATTCCGAAAATATGGAGAAATCTCTGTGTGCGAGCCTGAAAATTGGAAAGCTGCTCTGTGGTTAGACAAAGCATGGACGCTGCATCCTCTAGACTACATAGAAGAGGAACTGTCTGGCTTGTTGTAAGCACTCAAAAGTTCAAAAACCTGTGTCTCTGATTCTATGGAGGCACATTAGTGCCTCTGGAAGTGGCACACCCAGGTGATGTCTTTTTCAGGGAAGGCCTTGCATATTTCAGCAAGACAACACTAAACTGTATTCTGCAGCTATAACAACAGCATGGATTCCTAGGAGAAGAATCTGGGGTCCGGATGTGGCCTGCCTGCAGTCCAGACGTTAAAAACATTTGACACATCATGAAATGAAAAAATCCACACAGAAGACTGAGAACTGTTGATCAACTAGAATCTAACATCAGACAAGAATGGGACCACATTCCCCTCCCAAAAGTCCAGCAGCTGGTCTCCTTAGTTCCCAGATGTTTACAATCTGTTTGTTAAAAGAAGATGGGATGCTATACAGTGGTGAACAGTGCTGCCACCAAATTCAAAAGGAACTAACTTTCTTTCTTAAATTAATCCATTTGATATGTTTTTATTGGGCTTATGAGATTTCTGAATCTTTATTTATCCTTTTTTATTCCCGGCATCCCATCTTTTTTGAATTAGGGTTGTTTATACAGCCTGTAGTATGTTAATAGAGAAACGCTAGGTACAAACTTTGATACAGTTTATGCACAGAGATAAAAGTAACTGCTCAATGTTAACAGTGGCTCTGATGATGGCGTCGCCTCACAAACATGTCTCTATCACCATGGAGGAGAAAAGGCCACTGCTAGAAGCTCAGGTAAGCCCCACCACCTTTCCTAACACTCAGAAGTTTCCTCTGTTCTCTTAAGAGCAGAATTTGACTATCAAGTCAAATCTGACAAACTTACTCTGATTACTCTGGCTTACAGTTTATGTACAGCATGTCAGCTGCTGTCAACAAAATGGCTTCCCCTACCTCCCATTTTGTATGTATGGTTACTTATTATGGCTTTCTAATTCACAAGGCGGGGCTCCAATGATGCTGAATGGCTGACAATCACAGAGCTACAGAAAGCTGAACAAAAATGCTATCACAAAGCCCTGAATTTACAGGGGAGTTGCCACAATAACTGCAGTTTTACTTTATCTGGCATATTTTATTGAGCACATTGTTATTGTAGTGTCGATTGTAGCATAGATGTTCAGGCATCTAAACGTAGAAGCCAGTGTTGCTACTGAAACCTCAAAAATAATATGTCTACAAGTTTCCTACTTAAAGAAAGTTTGATACTTTGGGAAATACCCTTATTTTTCCTATATTTTCCTGCATAGAGTTTGAAAATTGAAACTGCTCTAAATGCTAAATGTGATACTACTGCTAATACCCAAGTTCAGACTCAAATTAGGTAGAAACAGCTAGTCTGGGATTGTCTGTGGGTACAGTCTAAGTGCTATTATTAATTCATTCAACAGTTCAAACAGTAGCCAGTATTAAATCTGTAAAAACTACTACTACTAACAATGGCAGCCTATTATAGTCTATAATAGTCTTTATGCAGAGATAACTGGGTGGTACCAGTAGACTCAAATTTAGCATATAGACATGTGTGTGGAATCATAATGATTTTTTGCATCTAACTCTTGTGACTCAAGAAAATAAAGGTACAGTATTGTGCAAAAGCCACCTCTCTGTTGCTGATTCAATGCTTTCCACATGCTATTGTATATGGGAGCAAAATCAGAAGCTACATTTCTGCATTTATAATTCCATCAGTTTTGACAGGATGCTCAACCTGACTGGCTTAAATGTAGCTCCAAACCATGTTTCACAGATGGCTGTAGACAGCCACTGTTGTACCTCTCTCTTGTTTGTGGTGACAAAGATTTGAACCAAATGTTTCAAATTTGGATTCATCATTCTGTCAGACCTATCGCCCCTGTACAATTGGCATAATGCAGCCTTTTCTCTCTGTTTCCCTTCCTTAAGAATGGCTTCTTGACAGCCACCCTTACATTGAGACTATTTACGATGAGGCTTTAGATACTACTTTCTTTAAGGACACAACGCACACAATGATGCATGGAAGTAAAATATGCAGAAATGAGGGGCGGCTCAAGACATTTAGACAATACTGTATTTCCCAAAATGTCTTTTTTTTTTTTTTTTAGTTGACCAATAAATAAATTGTTGTTCTGACCGCAAATGAAACTCACAGAAAAATGAAATCTATGAATGAAGTGAAGATTTAGTCCTTTGATTTACTTCAAAGCAGATGTCAGTCATGGCAGGCATGGGCGCTACCTCACCACCAGAGCCACGCTACCTGCTATAAGCACCCTTTTCACAGCGGACATTTTAAACTATCTATATACCGTATATATATATTTTATATATGAAGGGCATATATAAAAAAATAAAATCAATATTGATACAGTAAGCTAACACAAGATATTAAAACACCAATGTAGAATATTAGGGTATACACTAAATGAAATAAATACATCTCAGTATGATATGTCAAAATGTCTGCTGTGTTAAAAGCTTATTGTTGTTGCTGATTGCTACACCCTTTCACAGAATCACTGTCAGTCATTAAACTGTGGCTGAAAGCACTTTATCAACTTTTTCTTCTCTACATTTCAATTTTCTGCTATCTTTTCAGCATTTGATTCCATTTCATGTTTTTCTTTTTACTTTTTTTGTTACTGATATAAACTTGACTTGTTTTTATTTTTGTTTTGGTGCATCTTCATATGCCAAAGGTTGCAGAGAAGGTAAGACTTATTAGTAGTTGATTAAATAAGATTTAATAGCAGACAAATCAACTTCTGTTCCCAAATGCAGTGAGATTAAAATGCAGGACAATTCCATCTTTAGGAAAAGGAGACCGTTGATTGGTGGAGTAAATTCTACGTCTCGCTAGGAGACCAGGAGAAATGTGGTCCTTACCTCAAGAAAGGATACGATACCCTCAAAGTAAGCCAGCTCCATGTCCTCACAAACACTCATAAAACTGTAATCATTCATCTTGGTCTATGTATTTCAAATAGTACGTATGCTCCTCTTTGGTTGCTACAGACAACTTGAATGTGAGTGTGTTCATTTTCAGATCTATGACCGTGAACTGGAAGATGTCCCAGAATTCAAAGGGCTAACTGATTTCTGCGACACCTTCAAACTCCAGCGAGGCAAGAACGACAATGGCGATGATGATCCCACTGTGGTTGGAGAGTTTAAGGTTGTCTAACAGCATCAGAAAAATAATATTTGGAGATACAGAAAAACATTAATTAACTACTAGGGGGAACTACAGTGAACTTGATTTCTTTGTTTGAGTGTGGGGTTTACTCTTGTACCTGCAGGGCTCGTTCAAAGTGTACCCCTTGCCAGATGACCCAGGTGTAGCTCCTCCACCGCGTCAGTTCAGAGAACTCCCAGATAGTGGACCTCAGGAGTGTCTGGTTAGGATTTATGTGGTTCGGGGCATGGACCTCCAGCCCAAAGACAATAATGGCAGTGTGAGTGTTAATCTGCGTTACCTACAGTAATACAAATCTTGTCAAACATAGTACGGTCAGTACCGTTTCTTGTCTTTTCTGCTCAGTGCGATCCATACATAAAGATATCACTGGGAAAAAACACGATCGATGACAGAGACCACTACTTACCCAACACCCTCAACCCTTTGTTTGGAAGGTAAACCTTATGTGTCAGTGAATTCAAACAGGTATAAATAGAAAATTTATTACATCTTAAGATTTCTATAACCGTCCTTTTTGTTGTTTAGGATGTTTGAGATGACGTGTTTCCTGCCCCAGGACAAGGACCTGAAGATCTCTGTTTATGACTATGATCTGCTTACTCGTGACGAGAAGGTCGGCGAGACAGTGATTGACCTGGAGAACCGCTTCCTGTCTCGATATAACTCATACTGCGGCTTGCCTCAAAGCTACTGCATGTAAGGAAGCAGATGTGCCTAAGTGGGAAACATTTTAATATTTTTTGGAAAACATGGAGTCAGAGCTGAGGAAGCATTAATTCCAACTGTCCTGTCATCTAGTTCTGGCATCAACCAGTGGCGGGACCAGCTGAAGCCATCTCAGATTCTTGAGAATCTGGCTCGTCTTAAAGGACTTTCCAAGCCCAGGACGGAAGATAATGGAAATTCACTCACCTTCAATGGAAAAGAATACACACTGGCTCAGTTTGGTAAGGGGTTAGAAGTATAATAGTATAAATGAGTGATGTAGATGTTTTGTGTTAAAAAATGAGCAACAATTTAGCCCTATTATGCCCGTCTACATGCCCTCATTGTTTGGCAAATATTAACAGCAGATTTTGTCTTTAGCACATTTCACATTGCTACATATTGTTATAGTTTAATTCCCTAAAACATCTAATACTATATGTTTTATTAATTAAACAAAATTTATTTGAATGCAGCAAAAACAGCAGAATTGTTTTGAAATTCAGATGTGTCTCCAATTTTCAGATTTCAAGAAGATGAATCAGTTCATTTGAATCTCTTACTGTTTAAATGATAAATGGACTGATCATCATACAGCACATTAGTACCCTACTTCAGCTACCAAAGTGCTTTGTACAGCATGTCTCATTCATCCAATCACATACACATTCACACAAGCACTTTATTCTACATTTAAGTGGTTTCTATCTAACTTTCACACTCCGATGAATGTACTGGGAGGAAATCAGGGTTCATCATCTTGCCCAAGAATACTTTGGCATGCATCGGCAAGCACCGAACCACCAACGTTCTGATTAGTAGATGCGTAGGTCGCAACAACAATACACTATTGTTGTGACTGAATTGTTTTGCCCCTATAACACTAGATTTTTTTAATACCAGTATAGTGATTGATTTCTTTTTCTACATCAAGAGAACAACAAGGAAATTCATCAGCACTTGGGTCCACCTTATGAACGCCTCTGTCTGCACGTGCTCAGAACACAGGGTCTCGTCCCTGAACATGTGGAAACTAGGACGCTTTACAGCACCTTCCAGCCCAACCTCTCTCAGGTTAGACATCTCATACTGTACCTGTTTCTTGGTGCAATGACTCAGGCTCAGTTATTTTTGTAAAATGTATATATTGCGTTGGTTTAGGGACAACTTCAGATGTGGGTGGATGTTTTTCCCAAAAGCTTAGGCCTCCCCGGGCCTCCCTTTGACATCACACCACGCAAACCAAAGAAGTAAGTGCTGTGTTTCTCTTCAGTACTTCATCGCTGCGGATGTCACTGAGAGCTAACAATGACTGTGTTCAAATATTCAGGTATTTCCTGCGCGCTGTCATCTGGAACACCACAGATGTGACTCTGGATGAGACCAGTATCACTGGAGAGCGCATGAGCGACATCTATGTGAAAGGGTATGTTAATTCTGCATCAATGCCCTTGTTTGTCCAAATCTATTGTTGTTTACTTTTTCCAAAATATTCCTTTAGGAGGTAGCAGCACTTTGTGTTAGAGGGTTACTGTGATCAAAGGCCAATGATTATTCGTGCCTGTTGTTTATGTGCCAGCTGGATGCCAGGAATGGAGGAGGACAAGCAGAAGACTGATGTCCACTACAGGTCTCTGGATGGCGATGGTAACTTTAACTGGCGATTCGTCTTTGGACTTGACTACCTGCCAGCTGAACAACTCTGCCTCGTATCCAAGAAGGTGAGGCTTGTTGCCAGTTGGTTTATTGTACTGTAGATCAAAGATTATTTTAATACCATTTTAAAAAATACCACAGGTATTGTTGTTAAAGCATGTTTGAATGTCTTCTTCTTTTTTTAAATAACAGGAACACTTTTGGAGTCTTGATAAAACAGAGTTCCGGATTCCTCCCAAACTGATTGTTCAGATTTGGGATAATGACAAATTCTCACTGGATGATTACCTAGGTAAGAAACTTTCAAGTCCAGCCTGTGTGTCTATGCCTAGACTTTACAAAACCTGAGTACAATGTGCTGTGATCCCAGGTACTGTGGAGCTGGATTTGCGTAACCTGGTTGCTCCTGCGAAGACCCCAGAGAAATGCTCTCTGGATATGATGGATAATGTGGAAATAGGTCCACACAAGACAGAGCAGAACAAGTCTCTGTTTGCTCAGCAGTCAGTCAGAGGCTGGTGGCCTTGCTCTATTGAACAAGATGGGAAGAAGGTCCTGGGTGTAAGTATGAATAGAAACTTCAGTTTTCATTTGATAAGATGGAACCACAAGACATTTGGAAATGTAGAGTTAAAATACAATATTCCCAAAGTGCCATAAAGAGAAAAGATTAAGAGCTTTGGACAACAACATTATACTTCTACTTTATTTTCTATTGACTATTCCTAAATTCCTAAATTGGAAATGTGTTACTTGCAGAATATTGTCAGATAAATTGGTCTTAATTTAGCTGAAGTATTCCAAAAATGTTGCAGGTCCTTGTTGTCTTGTCACTCTACTGTTTGTGTTGGGTTTTCAGGGCAAAGTGGAGATGACACTGGAGATTGTGAGTGAAGTGGATGCAGACGAGCGACCTGCAGGAAAAGGACGGGATGAACCCAACATGAATCCAAAACTGGACCCTCCAAAGTAAGAGCCTGCTTTACAAGATTAGCTGGGCTGAATTTTGAAAGGTATACAGGCTATGATGTCTACTAAATACATTTTCTGTCAACTACTAGTCGCCCAGAAACATCCTTCTTCTGGTTCACCAACCCATGTAAGACCATGAAGTTCATTGTGTGGAGAAGGTTCAAGTGGGTCTTTATTGGACTTATCATCCTCATCATACTGGTCCTCTTCATCGCCATCCTGTTGTATTCTTTACCGGTAAGGACAGACAAAAGCAAACGCACTGGACAACAAAGTTTTCTCATATTCTAAAATTGTTCAGTCTTATCATCTTTGTACTTATAGGAAACTTGTCAATGTGTGATTGATTGTTCTTTCTTCCATTTTACAGAACTACATCTCAATGAAGATCGTGAAACCCTTAAGTTAGCAATAAGGACCACCAGGAGCAATGAACTCCACACAGATACTGCCAGATTATCTCAACTTGTACCTTTTTTTAACTTTAGTTTTTTTTTTTTAAAAATGGGAAGGGGAGCTTGCACATTTGCACTATTTCAACATATGAACACATTTTCTACACCACTGAACTGTGACAATACAGTCCATCTAGTTTGCAAAGGGTTTTGTTTAGGACACTGTATGGAAAAGGTGTTTCCCATTAGCCCAGTTTGGGTGATATTTAGGGATTACTTTTATTAAACTGAATATTCCTTTTTATTAAAATGTTTCCATATTTGTGGACAATATATATAAATGGGATCACAATTAATAGCTCAAAGTTTCTTTAAAGTGTATTTTTATTACTTGACTGCTCAAAAATTGCAAAGTGGAAATTTCCATCTTTCTCATCTCGCAGTGGAGACCTGATCCTTAGGGCATAGTGTGTTTTGGGTTTTGAAAGCCACAGAGATGCTGTGTTTTGAGAAAATGTGTCTTAGATGTTCTGATACTCCTCACACTTGAGGACTCACTACAGGTTTTGCTAAGGCAGCAGTTGTCCTTTTTTCCCCTCCTGGATCGCCTGGAGCATTCTTTAGGTACCTTCCAAGCTTTGACAATTGTCCAGCTGGAAGTAACTTGAACAAGTGATGAAACGTTTCTCCCACTGAAAATGCTACAACCAGAAAGACAGAAACAACTTTCTGAGATTTCCTACCTGGATAATTAAAGACGGGTTCAAAAAATAAATTGTTCAAAAATTTGGATTTTGACTGAATAAAGCCAGCACTTTACATTTAATATTGAAATATGTACAGCACATGTTGTACAGAAGTCGAATTATATACATTTTCACAAAATGGTCACTTTCTCATGATCATTTTCTATGTGTAACCCAACACATCATTTAGTGATTACCACAGATTATGGATGTATAAAACAGCCATGTAAGCCAACCTCAATGTTCCCCTTTTGGAAGTATAAAACATTTCTTTCTAATGAAAATTTATTCTTCCTGTGAGTTGCGTTGATTGCAGCGCTGCTTCAGTAAAGCCTCCACCTCTCCTCTCCGTGCCAGGCTGTTGGCTTTGCCTTGGAATCGCCCGTTCTTCCCTGCTCCCTTCCCTTGGAGCAATTCTAACACTCTGGAAAGTAAACACACAGATACAGTGCCAACCTACATTAAGATTTTAACAGTAGAAGCTACGTAAACATGAAAACTCTTACTGTGGTCCCATCTCAGTGACTAGTTCACTGGGTCCAGCCAGCAGAAACAAACCAGGTCCCTTTTCCTCTCCAACAGTCAGGAAAACCAGCGTTTCCTATAACCAGAACAGGGATTGAAAATAAATATACTGACGAGGTAATGCCTAGCAGTAAAGCAGTGAAATTATGATCTTACCTCAGTGTTTATTTCATTGGCAATGATATTCATAAACTCATTGTCTCCCTCTTTTCTACAAGAAGAACAAGAACACCGTTTTGTTATTGACATACTCACCTTGATGCCAAAACGTCACCAGGTTGTAAAGAATGAATCATTTCTGAGTTGTTTTTTTTTTAAATGGTTAACTGGTTAGTGCAGTGTGCAATGATATCTCTAAGCAGAACCTCTTACTTGTGGAAGGTGAAGAAGTCTTTGTGAGGATCATTCATAAAGCTCTGAGCAATGAGAACTGCCATATCACGAAGCAGGCCCAGGTTAGTCTGCCAAAGACAGTTTTGTAGTAGTTGAGGAGCCTTATATGCAATATCTTAAGCTGAAGCATATTTACCCTGTCAAAAAATCTAATTCTACAATTATTAATTTATTATTACCATACCGTTTCTTCTTTTTTTTTTTTTACCAAATCTGTCAAACACTAATCTAGAAAGAAAATGTTCTTACTTTCTGTAGCAGCTTAACAGACTTCTGCAACTTGTCGACTGCCTCAACGTGCTCACCTGGTCCCGTTCTGATGAAAAATGACCAAAAGGAGTTTTCACTTCAAATTTCTGAATGATTCAAAGTTAAATTTTGACTATTCAGATTTAGAACTTACTTTAGAAGTGACACCAGTGAACGCTCTGTGTTGTAGCTTTTCTCTGCATACTTTAGTACCCTTTTTCCTGCCAGGAAAATTAGGTTGGTTTTGTTTTTCTTTCCTTTCTCAGTTCCCAGCAGCTTTATTACCTTAAATTTGAATACAAAGAAATTAGATACACAACGGTTAATGTCACAAACACTAAATATAATTGTGAAAATGTCAATGTTGTACCTGTAAGTGACCGAGGTTGGAGATGTGGGTTCCACAGCACATGTTGGCATCTATGCCCTCTATATCAATGATCCGAATGGGTCCTGCGTGGTCCTCTGGCAGCCCTCGACTTCTCACCTGATTTGTACAAATACATATTGTGTAATGCACTTAACACAGGGCAACAGGTCTCTTTTACAACCAGTAAGTGCAATATCTGTACCTTCTCCACAGCTGGGTCATCTATAGAGAGAAGCTGAACCATGACAGGAATGTGAGCTCTGATCTTCTCATTTACACATTCTTCCAGTTCCTGAAGCTGGCCAGGTTTCACGCAGGGAGTGTCCAGCTCAATGGTGCTTCTTTGACGACCCAGTTCCCTGATAAAAACCCAGAAAATCTGTAAACCTACAAGGCTTAGTGGCTACATGGAAAAGAACATATGCAGTGGTAAAGTACCAGGATGTGGTCTTGTATCCAAACATTGTGTCTGCCAAAGCTGTAATCAAATGCTGACCTAAGAGTCAAGAAGAAAACAATCACTGCTTAGGCAACAGGTAAAACAAAATGCGCGATGGCATTTTTTCCTGTCTCTGTGGTGATTATTACCCGAGTGTTGCTGCATATGATCAAATCTCCTCTCCCAGTCTACCTTCACTTGAACCTCCTGACCCACCTCCAGAGGTGAGGCCACAAAATGCAGGGCATCTGGTCCCTGCCTCGTCACTCTCAAAACTGGGACATCTCCAACAAATCCATGGTCATCTGGCTGCAGGAGGACAACGTAAAACATGCAAATTTTGCAAGTGACATTGTACAGTCTTGCATTTGCATAAACATTTGCAATGAAGGAACATGTGACTTACAAATTTAAATAATGGAGTAAGAGCTTGAAAGAAAAAGAAAGTGAAAACGCTTACCTGGCCACCTCCCTCAGGAAACAAGATGGTATCTTGTAGCTTGATGTGGAATCCTTTAATAGTTTCTTTCTTTCCATTTACTTCTTGTTTTAGTTCTGCCGGGCAGCAGGAGACTACAGAGGTAACAAACTGGAAGGGGACCAGAGAAATAACGATAATAATTGTGTCATATAAAATTTACAACCAGAAACATTACATGCTTCTTAAAGGACTTTGCTACCACCAGCTAAATGGTGCGCAGTTGTTTAAGTGTGTGCAAGATTTCAGTCTCATGCAAGACTTTATAAAGGTCTGGCTTTGTAAAGGACAATTTATGTGATAGCAAGTATAAAGACTGAAGACTTAAAAAAGGAGACAGTATCCTAAATTCCCTAAATGCATAGCATTTAAGGTGATTTATTACATTTAAGCGGAGTTTTAAAGGAGAAAAATAATACGATCTGAAATATAGAGTGTGGAAATTACACAATTACAACCTCTAACAAAGTTAAACTGAATAAATCTAAGGTTATGCAAGATAAAAGTGCGGCTCGTAGACTATATATAAACGAGCTATAAAACAGTTGCCAGCCCTTGCTCTGGTTACAAAGGTAGCTAGCAGGTGCATCAGTTAGCAGGCTAATCACTTCTGCACCGAACAGCTGATAAATTTCCGGCAGGTCTTTTCGCATGCTTTTAAAAGCTTCGCACCTCTTTCATATAGCAGTCTCGCTGACACTGAAAAGCCATTTTGTCCTGTCTTTGAAAGGAAAACTGCGCCAGCCGGTAGCACGAGCACAGAGAGGTGAAGCCTACAGCTGTCAGCTGACGCCGACGGGTACCATTATAGTCCAAACTTAATGACTTCGACTTTCACTTCATAACTTTTTTAACTTAAGCGAGAAAGATTAATTAAGCCACTATTATTTAATCATCTTTTAAATGCACTTTTTTAACAGGAGAAAGAGAAAAACTTAGGATATGCTCTATAAAACCAAATAAACTACAACCCGAATTGTAAAATGTAAATAAAACCAGAATGGAATGATTTTCAAATCTGATACAGCCATAAATTATTCTCAGTAGAACGTAGACAACATACCAAACGTTGAAAGTGATGAAATGTACCGATTAAGAAAAAAATCGGGTAATTTCAAATTAGACAGCATTTCAAAAAAGTTTGGACGATGGCAACAAAAGGCTGGAAAAGTAGTGTTATCAAAAGATTTTTTTTTTTTTTTTTACAACTAGTTATGTTAACCGGCAACAGGTCACTAATATGACTACGTATAAAAAGCGAGGCTGTGTTTTTAGTGCATTACTACAAGTGTACCAAAAACTAAATTTGGGCTACTGATTGATACTTTTAAATTTACTGCAACGTTACTGCCATCTTCTGGAGTTACCGACACAATCATATATCCCCCAGTTCATTCAGCCAGTGTTATTACTTCAAGCAACATAATGCAATTTTGTGTTTAATAGAACTTGCTTTTATTATCAATCACATGCCGGTGTACAGTAAACAATTACAGAGCAATAAATAACCTCACATAAAATATCATCATACATGTAAAAACAGCATTTTGGACAATAGCACATCCATTTTTAGCATATAATACAGCTTTCAGTAAACAAAGTGTTGTCCTCAGTATCTTGAGCTATACATTTACAGCAGGCTTCACCAGAGAGGATAAAGTATCAGTCAGACTGTTGGAAGGGAAAAAATTTGATGAATGGTCAGTCTCCACAATCAAATGATCAATATAAGTTACAGATTTTCAGTCTGCATTGATTGTAGAACACTTAAATATAGACTATTGCAGAAGCAATTCCCAATTTTACATTGTACACTCCTCACTTAAATGGAGAACACTTCACTTACATCACTAAGATCCCCCATATCTGGAGCTTCTCCTTTGTCACTGTTAGCCATCTCTCGGATCATCTGTAAAAGGAAAGCCATTTAAACAAAAAATAATGGAAGGTATTGCATATTACATGCACTGGGATCAGAAGCAATATTGGAATTTGACTGATCTTATTACTAAGAAGACTGAATTCACTCACATCCACATAATGGTCATATTCCTCCTTTCCCTCATCTTCTTCGTGCTCCCAGTCCCTCCAGTTATCAAAGTCAACTGAAATCCAGCTGGCCTATGGAATGAAGACATAACAGCACCATTTTAGGTATTATTTACTAAAAGTAAAGTTGAGAGGATTACAGAACATCCTACTTAGTTAGTTGTAATATCCTCAGGCACTCTATTAATAGCTTTAGATAAATACTTATATAAAGCTTCTCTTTGCTTATATAACGCATTTTTATGAGACAGAAACAGTGAGCTAAGACTTTTTCAACTTAGGGTTTGAGATTGAAGTGTACTACTCAACTGGTAAATGAATAGTGAGGAAGTATCATTGGTAAAAAATTCTTCAGCCTCATAAAAACAGTCTTAACATGAGCCAAGCTATTTTTATGAACCTGAGTAAATACCAGATGAGAAGAATAGAATACCTTGATACTGATCGGTTTAAGGACACAGACACAAACACGTGTGCTTACCTTAGCTGGATCTTTCTGAAGACGAGGCCAAGCACAATCAGGTTTCATCTTCCTTAGCAAGACATTGATGGTGCGGTCATAGACCCTTTCTCTGGAGTCCTTTCAAGTGATGACAAGTTAAAGGAGCGTTTAACAGCCTACTTTCTGTACATTGAAGAATACAGAATATAATGCGGATGCTTACGTGGATCTGGACTTTGTCATAGAAGTGCAGCTCGTTGTAGTACACATCATCTGTTTCGTTTTTGCAGCTGTTGCAGAGAAGCAATAGGGTTGTCAAAGAAACCATTTTAGACATTTTCTACACTGAATCACATGTGACCGGTGCAGACTTCAAGAGAGGAACATCTTTAAAAACTCACCAAAGAATCAGTTTGTCTGGCTGGATATCAACTTGGACATCTTTAGGTTTCTGAACCATGAAGTTGATGGTGACGTATTTCTTCCTGTCAAACCACAGCGCATGTGCTGGCTTGCTGTTAAAACACCAAGAAACTGCTTATGAATCAAACCTGAAACCTTTTCATAATGAAAGATTTAGGAAAAAAAATCATGCTTTATTGCTCAGTGAGTTTGGCAGCACTTACCTCTCCTCTGGTCTGACAATTTTAGGTTTGTTCATTCTTGTTGTTGTTTTTAAATAAAGTTGCTATACAATTCCTTTTTACCAAGAGAAAGCTAACTCACACATGTCCAGCTGAGTTAGTAGTGTGCTCTGATGCAGCGGCCAGGCCCTAGAAGCTATATATAGACCATCTGGTATCAGCTGCTGGGAGACTTGCCTGCCACAGCCCCTTCCCTGCCCTTTATAGCCTGACTGTGGAACACTCTGGAAAACAGATGCATTTTCTGGGTTCTCAAAGTGGTTCAGCCACCTTTAATTGATTGTTTAAGAGGATGGAGGTGGGGGCAGGGAGAATCCAAACAGAAAATTACCTAATGGGACCCACTTCAACATTTGGGAGGTTGTTGACCAACATTGCCTGAGGGATGCAATGGAACTTTAATAATTTTGGACAAAATCTGGACACATTGATAATTTTAAGATTGATTTTGCTGAACTTATTAATCATTTACCAACATACAATTAAATGAATAATCAAGTGAATTTCATTTGACAGTGTTTCATTAAGTTTAATGCTTAGTTATGCAACGAAATTAAATTACTTAAAATCAGTATTTTGGCCATCAATATTTTTTAAAGAGTAGAATTGTAAATGTAAACTGTATATATAGGAAGGTAGATATAATAAAGATAAAATACTTTATTTATTTTCCAAAAGTTAAAAAAATCCTGTAGTAGACCAGCCAGAACATCCACTACATAAAAAAGTTTAAATAAAGTAGAATATTTCAATAAAGTATGTGTCAAATACACAATAACTTAATAAGGTTAAAAAAAAGCACAAAAAAGGAAAAATACAGTCAAATGAAATAACAGGGCTCAATAAGTAAACATGTTGATAAAATACAATATATGATAATAACGATATGACCAAATTGAAGTTAACCAAACAAAACATGAATGTACATAAACGTGGCTCTTCAAAGTGAAACAGCTCAGTAAAATCAGTAAATTCAACAAAGCAAAATTTAATAGATACAATTTAAAAGTCTTGAGTCAGCCTTTTTTTATATTTTGGTAAGGAAATTGGAACTATGTGCAGCAACTGACTGGAGCATGTGTAAACATAGATAGGCCAAAAATAGAGTTGGTAAAAATCTAACAAGTTTAAAAGGCAGCTTGGATCATTTTAGTGAGTTTGAAAGTCAGTATTTGGTATGACCATCTTTATTCTCCAACACAGCCTGAACTCTCCTAGTCAAGCTATCTTGTAACTTCTTTAAGTAATCTTCAGGATGAGTTCTCCGGGGTTTTTAAAGGCTTCTTCTTTGGATAAAGGCTGTCGATACTCTTCCTTAAGAATAACTTCTTGACAGCCACCACAGCACTAAAGAAATTTCTGAGGCCAACAGTAAATGGATCCGCTGAAGTAACAGATATATCAGGTCTCGTGTCAGGTCCTTGATGGATCTCCCCCCCCTATTTCTTAAGCACATGATTTTCCAGATACTGTTCATCTGCTGTAAATCTCAGTGTTCAGTGATTTAACAAACAAAACAGCATTCCTCTGAAAATGGTCAGGTACAAGGACTGGACTGAAAATGTCCCAGAGAAAGCCTTGGGATCTATTGAACAAGAGCACTTTTTACAAAAATGGCAAGAAAGATTGGCTCCTTGGGAGTCATATTAAAAAAAAAGAAAAGAAAAAAAAAGACGATACTACGACAGTGCATTTCAAATTAACCCCCATCCAGCCCACTTCAGATTTTAGACAGGCATTAGTAATAAATGTATTTTATCCGGAAGTCGCCCCCTGCTGGTCTAGTGGTTACCGGAAATTCATTTCTTCGCTCTGTCTGAGCGAGGAATGCAGCTCGCGCTACTAAACGCTGTGTACATATAAACTAATAAAGTAAAAAATATATAAATCATTAAACAGTTTATTTTTTAAACTTAACGTTTACATTTGCTGCTTTAGACCATCGTGAAGTAGTAGCCATCAAGAAGAACATGCCTCGTAGAAGACAGGTAAGAGTACATGTAGGTCGCACAGGAGGGTAACGTTAGCTAAGTTAGCGCTAATGGTTAACCAGAAGGTTCCACCATATTCCATTCAATAATCTGACAGTGTAACGCGCTAAAACACGGTATTAGCATCAGCTGATAAATCTGCACAGAATAATTTAAACATACTGACTTTAACTGCATTGCCACATTCAGCTTGTGTCGGTATTGTTCGAGCTCACTAAACACCCAGTGTACAGTTAAAAGCAGCTAAAAAGAAGCTAAAACTTTTACCTCACGTTTGGTGAAATGTAACAGCGCTTTGCGGTCCATGTGTATGTAGGCTTTGCCCTAAGACTAAAACAAGATCAGTCCTGCTTAAATTGCTTTGTTTGTGAATACAGCGTTGTGCCACATTGGCTGGGGAAAAAAACAAATACTAAAAACCAAGAGCAGAGCTAACTGTTAACGCTAAGCTAACAACAATAACAGTTGACGTGCTAAGCAGACTGGTTACTTTGTCGTGGTAATTACTATACCTGTGACAGTATTTGGCCAGTTTTTTAACACTAGCTTTGCGGAATGTATTGCTTTGGTATTAGTAAGGCGTAGACGGCGTTAAGACCTGTTTATGCTGATAATAATAATTAAAAAGCTAATGGCGAGCTATCATTTGATTGTAGCCAGTCAGAAAACTAAAAGAAAAATGTCCACAAACAGCACCTTTACAGTGTTACTTCAGCTACGCTTTTAACTTGGTGGATTTATGACTCAACAATGAATAGATATGCTGTGAATGCTGAATTAACTACTCTGTGAAAATGTAGCTGCTATCGCCAGAACAACTCTGTCTTTTTGGCTTGTGGACACCATCAGTGTTATCCATGCTTGTTTTTTTCCGCACCTCTATTTGACATTATTTTGTAAAAGGTGCCTTTCATTTACCATTTGTTCCCCTGACAGAGACACATGGCTGGGAGTGGTTCAGATGGAACCGAAGACTCTGACTCCTCTGCTGAAAGAGAACAGACCAATAGCTCAGAAAGTGAAGGGACTGTGCCCAAGAGACAGCGCCTCACCAGAGCCTCCACTCGCCTTAGCCAAAGCTCTCAGGGTTGGCAACATAGCCCTATACATATGCATACATGTGTATATACACATACACACACACACACACACACACACACATATATATATATATATATATATATATATATATATATATATATATATATATATATATATATATATATATGTGTATATGTGTATATATATATATATATATATACATATATTTTTTTTTTTAACAGTGATTTCAGGATTACTTTTATTTTATTTTCCCTTAGATACTCAGGAATTAAAGCGAGCTGTGGATCACGATGAATCTCCACCACTGACGCCCACTGGAAATGCACCCTCCTCTGAATCAGAGTTGGACATCTCCAGTCCCAATGCCTCACATGATGAGAGCCAGGCCAAGGACCAAGCCAACAGAGATTCAGATAAAGATCTCTCCCACCGACCTAAACGCCGCCGCTGTCATGAAACCTATAATTTCAACATGAAATGTCCAACCCCGGGGTGCAATTCCCTTGGTAAAATATATTACTTTTTTTGCCAAACGTCAAAAGTATTATTAAAAGTTTGAACATGGGAAATATGGCATATCAGCAAACATCATGCTTATTTTTCTCTTTTTTCTCAGGTCACCTCACAGGAAAGCATGAACGTCATTTTGCTGTATCAGGCTGTCCTCTTTACCACAATCTTTCTGCTGATGAATGCAAGGTGAGTATTATAAATCATCTTTGATATTTCTGTCTTTTAGTTACTTTCTGATGTAACACCTAAGTTGGTTGTTCAGAATACTTTACAATATTATGTGAAATTACTTTATCTATACAGTTATTAACCTGAAACACTGGCAGCGGCTGGACTGTACAACTTTCTTTGGCACTGATACTCCAAAGGTTGAGTGTAGTAACAGACATTGTAGTACAAGTACATAATGTCTTTTGCTATCAGTAAAAACAGCCACAAGTAACACGCTTCATCATCTAAACAGGGATGTTCCCAGCAAATGGTATTAATGTTGTAGGTTGAAGTGGCTGGTATGAGTATTTGGCTGCCTGAGCCGTATCAGAGAGAAATGAGAGACAAAGAAGAGATATAATCCATGCTTTATTTATTTATTTATGTATTTGTTTATTTGTCAGGTAAAAGCCATTAGCCGCGAGAAACAAGAGGAGGAGGTAAAGGCACAGGAGGACAGCAACTCGCGCCATGCAACTCGTCACCAGGTAGGTATGCTTTAGAAATGAGAGCATGACATTGAATTTTAAACTTTGCTTAGTTATCTGTTTATTATTTAAACTACTGTCAGTAATTTCTCATACCAGGAAAGTGAATTGGTTATTTATCCTTATTTGTAGACACCAACACTGAAACAGATTCGATACAAGGAGCAAGTGGCTGAGATAAGGAAGGGTCGAAACTCTGGCCTGCAGAAGGAGCAGAAAGAAAAGCATGTGGTACATCACCAGTACTTTGTTTTGCTATTTCTAAGCTTATTCCACCTCATAGCTGGCATGTTACTTCATTTCCTGCTTGCCTTTTCTCGTGTCCCACAGGAGCATCGGCAAACACACGGCAACACCAGAGAGCCTCTGCTGGAGAACATCACCAGTGAATATGACCTGGAGCTGTTCAGGAAAGCACAGGCCCGAGCATCTGAAGACCTGGTAATGATGGGGTTTCACATCTCCATAAGTACTTGCTTTTTAGCATTTTAGAATAAGATAAAACGAAAACGAGTGGGGAATTCATCTGTAATGTACATTCCCTCTTTAACTGAAGCTAGAACTGGTGCCTTTCATTGTTCCAGTTATATTATTTTTCTTTAAAAACCGAGTTGTCACTTTATTTATTTATTTATTTATTTATTTATTTATGTATGTATGTATGTATGTATGTATGTATGTATGTATTCATTTATTTATTTATTTATTTATTTAACTGTCAGTATGTTAGCATTCCAGTTTTTTGATTGATAACCTCATCACACACATTGAACATTAATGTTTCCCATCTTCATGCCTGCAGGAGAAGCTGCGCATCCAGGGTCAGATCACCGAGGGCAGTAACATGATCAAGACTATCTTGTTTGGTCGCTACGAGCTGGACACCTGGTACCACTCGCCCTATCCTGAGGAGTATGCGCGTCTGGGTCGTCTGTACGTCTGTGAATTCTGCCTCAAATACATGAAGAGCCAGACCATCCTCAGGCGACACATGGTGAGAGAGACTGTAATCCCAAGTCATTGGAGTCGTGCTACACTTAGAAATGATTTTTATAAAAACATTCTAAACATTCATTTTTTGAAGTTCAGTTTTGGCAAACAGCCGTTGCTCTTATTACATTATATATTTTTACTGCACGGTGGCCTTTAAATAAGAGTAATTTATCTTTATGAACTCAATGGTTTTGAAGTAGTGTATATTATTTGTCTTTTCAGGCCAAATGTGTGTGGAAGCATCCTCCAGGAGATGAGGTGTACAGAAAGGGGTCTATATCTGTTTTTGAAGTCGATGGCAAAAAGAACAAGGTAAGAGTCTTACTTAGTGAACTCTGGCATGTTTTTTTCTTTTTAAATTGTAATCAAATAAATAAGCCACTTTTAAAGTAATCAGTGGCCATATCATCCCCAGATCTACTGTCAGAACTTGTGTTTACTTGCCAAGCTTTTTCTGGACCACAAAACACTTTACTATGACGTGGAGCCTTTTCTCTTCTATGTCATGACTGAAGCTGACAACACTGGCTGCCATTTAGTAGGCTATTTTTCAAAGGTAAAGAAGAACAAGGTTATCAATGATTGAATTTATATTCCAGAACAGAAATGTCTAAAAAGTGTTTTTTCCTTCTATTTATTTCTTTAAGGAGAAAAATTCCTTCCTGAACTACAATGTATCCTGTATCCTGACAATGCCACAGTACATGAGACAAGGCTTTGGAAAGATGCTCATTGACTTTAGTATGTATATATGTTAATTTATTCTGTTCTCAATGTAATCATTAAATTGCATTTTAGTCTTTTTGCATAATGAAATACAGATAATTCTCTCTTCCTTCTGAAAGTGTTCATTCTGACTGTCCTGTGCTTTATTTAGGTTATCTGTTGTCTAAAGTTGAGGAGAAGGTGGGCTCGCCAGAGAGACCTCTCTCTGATCTGGGCCTTATCAGTTACAGGAGTTACTGGAAGGAGGTATTACTCAGATACATGTACAACTTTCAAGGCAAGGAGATCTCCATCAAAGGTAAGTGAAAGCACAAACCCTATAATTTGGCAGCTTAAATTATATGTTTACAAAAAAGCTGAAAGTGGCTCTGTATTTTGTTACCAGTTACCAATTACCAGTTTAAAATAATCTTAATTTTAGCTTATATTGGCCTTGGTGAAGTCCCAAAGTCCATCTTCTGTCTAGTAACAAGCCAGTTTAGCTTCTTTCCCTCTTAGCTCACCTCTTAAGCTATGTTTTTTCTGTTTGGCTGTCCCTTGCAAGTAAAAGATTTGCGCAGCAGCAGCTGGGTGGGAGTGCTGCGCTCAAAGTCTGAGCCGTGTGCCTCAGATGACCATGAAATTCCTCCTCATTGACAGTCAAAAGCAGGAAAAAATGCCTAAACCAAAGTGTTTAGAGAAGTCTGAAGCTTGAGCTTTAGGCCCTTAAAGATTACTTGTACATACACTGATCTCAGAATGTATATCGATGATAGATAAAAGGAAGAGCATAATGAATCTGCACAAGAAGATTCATGCATTTAATAAACAAGACAAATGCATACAATGAATATTTGTTTTAATATTTGCGTGCTGCACAGAGATCAGTCAGGAAACTGCTGTCAACCCGGTGGACATTGTGAGCACCCTGCAGTCTCTTCAGATGCTGAAGTATTGGAAGGGAAAGCACTTAGTACTGAAGCGTCAGGTAAGCTGGCTTCCTCTCCGTTTTATTTACGCTTTTATTTATTTATTGAAATAATTGCTTTTGTATCAAATTATTTGGGTTACTGAGATCATTTACCTGTCTATTTCTAATATTTTGATTAATTTTGGAAGTAAACTTTTACGTTAATGCTGTAAAACACGTTTTATACCAGGCCCTGCTTTCCATTTCTATCTTGCTGGAAAAATTAGATGTGATAACCTAGCTTGTTACCCTGTTTCTCATCCCAGGACCTGATTGATGAGTGGAAAGCAAAGGAGATCAAGCGAGGCAATAGCAACAAAACCATCGACCCAAGCTCGCTAAAATGGACCCCTCCCAAAGGGACATAAACACTGAGAACCTCAGGCTACTGAAAACACTCGCCTCTAGCCTCACCAGCCACAAGTAGCCTAGACCTATGAACTGTCAATAAAGATCAGTGTTTTTTTCTTTCATCCCTTTGACCCTGTTTATTTCTTCTTGTCTGTAATGTGAATTTTTTAAACACCTTTTTATATTTTACTGTCATTTCTAGCCTAACCAGCATACGTTCCAAGTCAAATGCTTTTTGTCAACATTGTGAAACATGAGTGTAGAGGGTTTGCTTTAAAACTGCCTTTGTGTGCTGAATGTTAAATGATGAACGGTCCAATGTGATGGATAACATTAATGTTAGATTAGAATAGCTACATTTGAGTGCATTTAGAGGTTATTTTTATTTACTATGAGAAATGTGCTTTTTGACAATGGTGGTTATTCTTTTGGAGCGTTAATACAGTAACTGTTAGCATGAATCGAAACATGAAATTGAGCAGGGTGTACTTTTAATGAGTATGATTTATGGTAACACGCCTTTGGTTGGTATAAAATTGTATAGATCTTCGTCATAATGTCTTTTTTTTTTTTTTCTAATTCCATCAATACAGGATTCTGATCCATTCCTTTGCTGAACCTGCCAATGATGAGGGGAAAGAGGAGATTTTTAATTTGCTGAGGATATAAAATAAAAATGTAACACCACTATATGAATGCACATAGAAACAAAACAGCCTCAGGTTTTTATACTGGTACAATTGTACCTTGCTTGTATGGGTTCTCTGAATCATGGATCGCAGTGGTCTTTGCAGAACGATTTACTTTGGGTAGAGATTCTGTAATAAACAGGAAACGTTTGACTAGGATGGTTTTCGGCTTGTACTTTGAATCATAGCTGTGTAATGTGTATTAGCACTTTGATATTTTTAATATCAATAAAGCTGCCTTGATATTTTGAAATATCTACAATTTACATGCAGTCTATTGATGTTTTTATGCTTACCACCACTGGAAATGCTTCTTCCCATCAGGCCCACAAACATTTCTCCTTTATTTCCTATAAGAATAAGAAATATGCAATGATGCTGTGATTAAATATTAGATTCCACTTTCTGGAACTACTAGTTTTCAAAAATGTTAGTATGATAAGAGTTCTGCTTCAATAAGGTCAAGCCACTCACGTCTTTTTACTTGGTAGGTTTTTTTTGCATCTGTGAAGAGATAAGTCTATTGTCACGCAACAGGCTTTAATACTTATTATGAGACATAAAAATGGTGATAAGCACAAAAATTTGACATTATGTTATGCTTGGATAAGTTTCAAGGTTACCTGAGCGTTTCCCCATGAGTCCGTAGAATCGAAGGGCTTTAGATCTTTTTATTACACTGGACATTGGGCTGGTCAGGCTTGTCTGCAGTGATTCATCCTGCAAGAAACATTTCACTGATATTTTACTTCAAGTAAACCAGTTTTTATATTTAAAAGTATATCTACATAAGAGTCTACAAGCAAAAGCATTGTTAATGCAATGGTCGTCTAACATTTTGAGTTTCCTTTCCGTGTCTTCTTTCAAATTAGTAAAAAACAAAACAAAATAGATTCATTTGCAAAAATGTTAAAAATACATATGCACCATTATAATATGTGTTACTTACAAAACTTTGCCTCTTGTAAAAAAAACAAATGCAGAATTTTAAAACACACAGCTTTCAGCCTTCTTTGAAAGTATATTTTTTTCTTGTATATAAGCAAGAAATCTCAGCAATCATCTAAGATTTTCTCTTCTTCACCTAAACTTGAACAGAATAAGTGAATGAACTCAATGCTTTGATATTTAAATTTGTCCATCGATCAACCCATTATAAAAACAATAGTGCTTCTCACCTTCCACTCTTTCAGAAGTCCTCTCTGCTCTTCTGCACTGCACGAAAATCTCTGATAGGTTTGCACCAAAGCACAAAAAGTCACAATAACCAGCTGGATCTTCCAGTTATCCATTGCTATCTCAAAGAGAAAAGCTCTGCTTCTACTTCTTTTTAATCAAATATATTTTTTATCCCAGCAAAAGCTAATAATACATTACAGATGATGTTGGCAGGATGGGTTTTCGTATTCAGTCTGTGCCAACTGCATCCATGGCGCCTTTATACCTCTAAACCCCTGCTACTAGACCCCTCCCCTCTAAACAGGACTATTCACTTGCCACCATTCAATTTATTACAACTCCCTGATTTATTGTATTGGAGTATTTGTAAAAGATCAAACTTTTAAATTCTTTCCCTCATACTTTGTAGTCATTAAATGGGAGAAAATGTTATTGAATTAACAATTAAACTTTTTTTTTTTTTTTTTTTTTAATAATTGGACCTATAAAACGTCATCTAAAAATTTACAGGCAGGGGTCAATTCTAAGAAAAAAAAAAACACCTCTTCAATATCAAATATTTACATTTGAGAAGGTCGCCTTTCATTTCCATCTTTATTAGACGTCTAGATTGTGGTTGGTCTAAAAATATTCTCCTCTTGCTCATTTGTGACCTTGTGATGTTCACATGCTTCTTTGATATTACAGAGGAAGAGGGCAGGGCACGCCGGCGTGTCGGGTCTTTGAGTGATGCTTTGTAAATATACCTGTCTACTTTGAAGGTTTTATTGGGTCGCCAGTTGACTTGGTGAATGTTTAGCTGGGAATTTATTAAGCAGGAGAGCACAGCTGTGACCTCAAAGGTCAAATAGACTGAAATAAAAGTGCGTTGACTTATTACGATTTAACACATGTGGCAGCGCTGAAGGTTGTGTGGTGCACCTGATGGTCAGAAGTCATACACAGCAAGGTGATGGGTGAAGTTCTCAAAAACGCAGATGAAATTCAAGCGCAATGACGAATGTATGAATTGTGTTACATGACATTTGTGACCTCAGATGTGTGGAAAATGCTGGCAATGTCAATATTTGTAACTTTTCCATTAAGCGATATGTCAGCAGGGTGATTTATTTTCCATCTCCTGAGATAATTACACTGTTATTAAACCTTTTGGTACTCTTTACTTACTTAGCCATTTAAATGCTCCGTTTTAATGAAAGCTGAGCCCCCCCCCCCGCACACACACACACACTCTGGTCATAGAAATTTCTGGAGGGGCAATTACTTGACAATCTGTGTGCTGCAAAGACACCCACTCGAAACAAAGCTGACACACACATCAAATGCTTTGATCCACACACAGGTGCTTCTGTAGGAAGACAAGCCCGGGACAATTATCCCTGAAAGGCAATTACACCTGAACAACCCTCGTGTGCACGTAGTCTAAGCCACGGCTAACGTGGAGTGGCGAATCAAAAGAAATCAGAGGCACAGCATTTCCATATGAAATGGTTGAGTCACAAAGAGCTCCCGTAATGACAGAACGCTGCATTTCCATGTGACGCAGTGGTAGAGGCCTTTTCAGGATCTGCGCTGCTCTGACAGTGATTCACTGCGGGGCGCTGAGTTTGAACTTCACCTGTGATCCATTTCACCTTTAAATAAGTGAAATATGGGTTAGGACTGTTCTCATTGTTCTTATCTTTTCATTATATTAAAAGAGACATACAACTACAACTTACACACACTGTTGTTAGTACTACGCAGCCTCTGAAAACCATTTTTAATGTCTTCTGTGTCTCTGGTGAGAGCTTTCTACAGCAAGTAACCATGCTGATGTCATGTTTACCCAGGCCTCTAATTGTGCATTCAGCATTTCCCAGTAAATCCTCTTCATCTACTTCTTTATCCACATTTCAAAGACTGCTAGAACTTTCCTCATATGTGTAAACATTGTTCAATAATCAAAAAAGTTCAAGCAGTAATCAGATGGGGCTATTCCTTATATTAGCACTGAAACACATCCACTGTATTACACTAATCAACATCAGGCAGGGAAATTATGCATGACAGAAACCAATATGCTGTGTCTGTGGATAATTTATCAGTGGTCTGAACTAATGCAAACCATACTCTTTTGTATTGTGGAGTCCATTACATAACTGGTTTCATATGGTGTTCACATGTCACCACGCTCTTCTTTTAATAGGGATGGTACTTTCTGAGACAGCTCAGATAGACTTTAAAGTGGCTTTAAAAGGCTACAGGCACATACATAAATGCCAATACATGAAACAAGGTGGCGCAACCTGACAACACCAGTTACGGATCCCTCATTAGAGCTGTGGGTCATAATATCCTGCTGACAGACACTGTATTGTAAGATGTCTCGCTGTGGTAACTTTAGTCATCAGGACTGATGCTACCTCTTCCTGCCTTGGGGTGGTTTTATGGTTGTCACAGTTCCTATCTGCATATCTTAATCCATCTTAATACTAACAAGTTGGTCCATTCATTTGGAACTAAGTGGGTTTTGTTGAACTGAATGAACCAGTGAATGAATTTTTAAAAAATGTGGCAAAGCATGGTCACTGTGCTGGTATAAAATAGTGTATAATATGTGTAGGAGCTACAATAGTGTTCAAAAGTCTTTGGCTGCCCCTCATTTCAGACTTCTTCAAAGGTAGTCTCTCTCTTTCTTTGGACTTTGGCTGCTTTTTCACTTATTTTCAGTCCAGTTGTCGCATTGATCTTTTCCAAAGGAATGATTTGTGCTTGTTTGTTAAGCCATTTAACACAGATCTATGAATCATTCAATTATAAAAAGGCACTTAACTCAAGGGATGAACCAGGCCTAAAAACTGTTTACAGTAAATAAACAGTATGTGAAAGTCATGTCCTTAAGAATTAGGAAAGAAAAAAGAACAGCAAAGACCTGACACAGGACCTGAGAGATGCATCTGGCTCTTCTGTTGATTCATCTACTGTTCACTGGAGCCTCATCAAAACTAACTGGCTGCCAGTTAGTTTTGAATTAATTTTAAAAATTTTATTATTTGTTTTTAAGGTGTTGCACAGGTTAGCACCCTCATACATTTCTGATCTTTTAAATTGGTACACTCCTGCAAGATCACTGAGGTCTGCGGATCAAATGCTCCTGGCTATCCCAGGTCCAGATTAAAGCACAGAGGAGATCAGGCCTTTGCTGTGACTGCTCCTATAGTTGTGGAACAAACTGCCCCTTCACATCGGGACCTCACCAACATTGGACACTTTCAAATCCCATCTGAAAACCCACTTTTATTCCTTGGCTTGTAAATCAGAATGTGTTTGTACTACTTTCATGTATCTTATTTCTTACTCATATCTTCTAATTTTATGATTCATTTTCTTAACTTTTATCATGCCTTCCTATGTTTTCATGTCTTTTGATTATCTTAAATGTACAGCCCCTTGGTCAACAGTTATTGTTTTAAATGTGCTATATAAATAAATTTGACTTTGATTTTGACTTTTATGAATGTTTGCATATTTCAGTAAATCATTTTGCCTATTTCTCATTTTTTGCACAGTACCGCACATCACAATGTATTTTTTTCATGAATTGTGTCAAAACCATGTAGCTCCAAAAAAAAGTGATGTAATTAAACTGAATTCATTAAATTTAGATGGTTAGTTTATTACAAACTACCCCCTACAAAATGATAATGCAGTTAAATTAGTATTTGGAACAATGTGACTAGAAAGCAGAAGTATGAATTTGGAGAAGTCATGTTATGTTTATATAAACGTATGTGTACCGGTATACAGTGAACATCTTATCCAGCAGGTGTCAGTGTTGTCTAACACATAAATTCAAAGCACCAGAACCTCACTGGAGAGACCAGGCTTGATGAATATATTTTCCTCCCCATGGGCTTGTTTTTGTCTATTTATATGACATAGTCAAAAATGAAAGAATGTGGCAGTATTGTTTTGGTCAGGGGCATCATCACACATGTTATGATTTGTCTTTAATTTTTGTGGTTCTTTTTTGTCTTTTTTTGTGTCTTTTTTTCTTTTTCTTTTTTTAATGAAAACAATATTTTACCACTACAAAGACATCTGCTTGTGCGTTGTTGTACACTGTGAAGTGGCATTAAACCACATCCATTAAAACATGAAACTTTTGCTGCTGCGAAAGTACCCATTTTGCATAAATAAATGCTTGAGACTTTGTGTGATGGCATCTGCTCAGGCCGCAATGTCGATAAATGTGAAACACATTTCAACACTTTCCGAGTCAGAAAGTTTCAAAACTGGCACCGGTAGGAAATTATGTAATAATGCTAATTATTTTATATATTTCGCTCAGTTTCGGAGCACACTAAGGCATAACTAGAAGCAAAAACGCAAGTGCATATAAAAATATAAGATATAAGAGAAATCAGGTTTTGTCAGTAACTCCCAGAGAGACCTGATGCCCATCATTTTCATGAATCACACAGGAGCAACCTTTGTGTGAAAGAGTCCACTCATATGTTAGGCATTACAAAGCAGTATACACGTAACTATAAATAATGTTAAACATTTCACTATTTCACTTAGTCTGAACGCCTCTCTTAACTCTCTTGTTCCCCAAGTTGTTTTTCTCGTTTGGTGCCCTGTGGCACTTTACTGTGGTTTCTCTAGAGAGGCATAAATTTGGCTCTTCAAGGCTCTCTGAGAATGAAATACCACTGTCTGCCTTTGCATGTTCAGACTGGGGGCTTCAGGCTGATCGTGGTGGCTCTAGCTTTCTCCAGTAGTATGAGACAGCCTGGAGTCATGGGATTGAACCGAAAGAAGCATAAGATGTGTTTGATTCTACCACACCAGCAGCTCCAGCAGTGCCATCTCAACTTTCTTTCGAAAAAATTGGAAAAAAAAAATAAAAATACAGATACCTTTGCCATGATTGATGGCAGCATTTCACGCAACTTAAAAAGTAAGCAGTCTTCAGTGTAAACAGATTATAAAGAGCCGTTTCCTCTTTGATAGATGATGAAGGCATTATTCCACTGCCTCATACATCAGCAGGTTGTGTGTATATCTTATCGCAGTGGTCACGCTTATTTGGAAGTGATGTCAGGTGGAGAAATTTTGTCAAAGACAGAAACATGTTCTCTCTGAGAGGCGTGTGCTGGAAGCAGCTGATTGTTTACTTTGGAGCTCCTCAAAATCACTACTAGAGGGTTGGTGTTTCAGTGTTACTGCATAAAATCATCAAAAAAAATCATCATTCCCTTAGTATTATGAAAATCCTCGCATTTTTTAAAAATAATTTTCCTTTGCATAGCTTGAACATAGCCATTGTCTTTAAACCAGTTCCACCCCTAACTTCTGTGGGCCATGTTAGCTGATTTTCACGTTACACAACTGGATTATTCTGATCATTCTAATGATTAACCTTTGTTGGAAGCAAAGTGTTCTTGATACTAGTTTTCAGATATGTAGGTCAAATCATTTAGATTCCATTCAAAATCGGTTTGTTGTGCTCTGTTCACTGGATTTAACTACACATCCTTTGCCTTAAGGGATAAGCTAACATTTTGTCAATTGTGCCCTGTGAAGAGAGGATAAATGTCACACTCATCTGTATGGTTATTGTGACAGTACAGATACTTCATTGATTTTAATTGATAATAAATTTTATGTCACTTGGACTCAAGCTGACCTTATTGGAATTGCAGATGTGGAAAGTATAATTTAGCCCTTAGTTAAACACAAGGGAACCAGTTTACTTGGTTCTGTTCATCTATAACAGAGGGATGTTGCTAACATAAACACACTTCATTAGCAAGATAAACCCAGGTATACAGATACCTTCTAATTCAGGCTGGGAAGCTAATCTAAACAGCTCTTTTGAAAAACAGTAACCTCTGAAGAGTTTTTATGAAGTTTTCTTGTGAGCCATAGATTTGGTGACAGCTTTGCACCAGGCTATATATATAGCATTTTAACTTTTTAATACTGTAAAACTTGAACATGAGAGTCTATGAGATTTATCTTCTCTTGACACCAGCCCCAAGTGGCCACACAATGAACTGCAGTTTTAGCATTTGGGTTGGTATCTATTAGCCTAATCTTTGAGCCTCAGCTCTGCTCGGTCTGAGACAACAATTAAACCTACATGTTAGAACCTATAAAATTGATGTTTTTCATGTTTTACTCATATAAACAAAGAGGTGTGTTCATGATATAGCTCTGGCTTGAAGCATGCTAGCTGTTTCCCCATTCACCAGTGGGGAGAACTGGAAATTATGCTAACTCTGACATGAACTGAATGCAGAATATAGCTTCATTTTTAGTATTAAGGCTTTAGACTTGTACTGAACTTCTTGTCTGTGTCATTTATATGTTGGATTCCTCTGTCTCAGTGTGATTATTTGTTGTCTTTTCCCAGCCTCTCTTTAGCATTCTCCAACATCAGTTGGTCGGTCAGTGCCCACTGGTCTCCAGAGGCTCATAATAAACAACGTTACTGGTCTTCTTGTTTGCTGGGCTCTTGTGGCTTCTTTGACACTCTCAGCCTATGGCAAGGCCTCTTTTGGTCAGATCTGCTTACTTTGTCGGAGAGCCAATCACCAATTCATTCCCAAAGCCTCAGAGGTTCAAAAGCCAAGTGCATAATTGCTCCTTAAATCAATCTGCAAATTTCGTGGTATCCGAGCGGCGAGTTGGCCTGGAATCGTTTATTCACAAGGAACAGCTGTTCATAGTATGCATTTAGAGTCGCAGAAAATATTACAGTGTCCTGGAGGAAATTACATGTGAATTGGGGATGATACATTCAATTATAAGCCTGTGGTTTCCATGCATTTCATATTAGCCTTAGTACAATTCATCCTATTTGCTAACCTTTAACGGTATCATTGTGTTTTTGCGGTTCTGATTGTGGGAGAGACCACACAGCTAGAAAAGTGTCCCAGCTCTGTGTCTGACAGGTTTCCCACCACATAGTTTGAGATGTGTCCCTAAATCCCTCTTCATAAACTTCACTCTGTTTGTGTGCGAGACAGAAGAAGCAGCCAGCACGGTTGTCACAGTGTCACTTTAAAAAAAAGAAGAACAGACAGGACTCATGTCAGTCTTTCCTCCTTAATAACAGCTCCTCTTCACACACACACTTTGATGCCCACGGCTTTATGAGTCCTGCTTAATGCACACTGTCCTGCTTGCTGCTTCAGTCTCTCTCTCTCTTTAGCTTTCTGTCTCCATCTCCTTCTTCCTCTTTCCCTCCCTCCTTCTGTCTTTCTCTGTCTCTTCACTCCTCCCACTCCTCCTCCTCTCCCTGCTGTATTTGCAGTCAGCTTTAGTGCCAGACACCCTGAGGCAGCGGTAGCGCCAGCGAGTCTTCCCACCTCTGTTTTTGTGGTGGGAGATGACATGTCGAAGCTTTGAAGGGCAGAGGAAGGGAGGGAGAGGGGGAGGGAACGGGAAGGGAAGGAGCACATCACTCGGCGCGGAGGAAAAGCAAGGGACCCAGAGAGAATGTCATGTGGCCTGCAGTCCGCCCAGATATTCTCTTTCTCTCCCTCTCTCTCTCCTTCTCGGGCTGTCTATGTGGGCAGGCAGGAATGGCGACAGGAAGCAACCCCTCCTCCTTCCTCCCTTCATCCTCTCCTACCCTCCTTTAGCTCTCTACTCACTCCTCATGTCTTCCCCGCTTCGCCACCCCCTTTTCCTCTTTCCTATTCCACCTCCCTCTCTGCACCTCTTCTCTCCCTTCTCAGGGCCAAGTTTCTGTTCGTAAACTGCCTTTTTTTTTCTTTTCATCCCTCTTCTTTCGCTTTGTCTGTCTTCCTCACCCACAGGCGTGCCTGTGCATCATAACTCACTTGGTGTTGAAGTGTGCTGAGGTGTGTTGAGGTGTGTTGAGGTGTAAACTGTCAGTGACTAGCAGACAAAACATGTTTGATTTTGGTATTACTCATCTTTCCTTTAAAAAAAATCTAGGTGTATTTTTTTCCATGCATACATAGCTACCATATATGCCTTACACTGCATTTTAATACGCTATGTTTCACAAAGCCGGTGCCATTAAAATAACTGTAAAATTCCCACAGAGCAAGGCTAATAAAACAAAATCCCAATAAAATAGCAGCAAATGTGATCTGGGCTTTCAGGTATTTAACTGTTTATATTCCCACTGGAGGAATGTGGGGTTTGTGTACTAATATGTGTATCGGAGCAATGGGATTAGCACTGAGGTAGACAGGATGGGGCCGCACACAAACGATCAAACATCCTGTCAGACATGCTCTGGTGAATGAAAGAGGTAGTCTTGCCTTTGTTTGTTTCACAGAGAAAACAGAAGACGCTCACAGTGACTCTCCAAATCAAGCTAATAAAATGATGAAAGGAACACAGAAGTCTTCACCGTGACATTAAAAAAATTCCACTGACTTTGATATGTGCTTCTAACAACCACACCACCACTCTTGTGGCTGCCTTCTCACCTGTGCTCTTTCAAAGCAGTGACATATCAGTTACACGTGTAAAGCACACACGAAAACACAGACAGAGTTTTAAAATGTCTGAGCTGCGATCAAAGATTTACTGGTTAGTGCCCAAAGAGACACTGACATGCTTTTAAATTTATCCAAAATTACTGAGTGTTTTGGTTGAGCCTCAGTGTACTCACTAGTATGTTTGTATTTTTAAATGTAGCTCTTACTACATTTTGCCCTAGCTGACTCTATTATGCTTTGATAAATTATAATGCAGATAGCTACAGTGGCTTCATTTTTGGCTCTCATCATTCATAAAAATTAAGCATCATCTTTATCTATTTTGTCAGGTCTAAAATCATGCTGCATTTCCTTTGTGGTGACTCATAGTGTGTTTTTCTGCAGACCATATATTATGCCAAGCAGCAAAACTGTATTTCCGCCAGTGGCCACTTGAGGCTTACAAAATCCATATTGACTATTGTGTTAAAATATCTAACGTCAGCATTGAACTAAACCACCTAGCACAAAAAATTAATAAATAAATAGTTTTCTCCCTAGTTAGAGCTGATAAGTGTACCTGGCAGCTCTTTTGGTGAGTGAATTTTTAGTTTTTTTAGCATTAGCCCACAGTTCTATGGATGTAGCTTGCTAACCAAGCTAGCTAATGCAGCCTGATAACACTTCATCTGATCTAAATGTGATGACGTCTTTTGTGAGCTCCAAAGAAAGAAAATGGCTTCAAAATGCTGGCATGTGCACACATTTGTGAAAATAGGAATTTGTAAGTTTATGTTCAGATTTGGAAATTTGGCAACCTTGTTAACAGAACGTATTATTAGTATTATCTCACAAAACATTGAAAACAACAAATTTGGTTTTATTCTTTTGAAGTGAAGTGCTTTTAATGCAGATTCTTTAGTCAACATACAAATCTGAGTACATGCTTTTATACATACTGAAATAAAATAAAAAACAGATAACTACTGAGAGTTAGATTACGACAATAATACTCCTGAGGATACAAAACAAAATAGACGTCACTTGTTGACCAAAATATGTGGCCTTCTCTCATCAGATGAGCTCACTTGCTGCTAAAACACTCACATGTATGTGTGTGTGTGTGTGTGTGTGTGTGTGTGTGTGTTTATATCATTGAATGACATACTATTTGTGTTTACACGCATTTGTATGGATTGTTTCACTGCAGGCCAGTTTGATATTTCAAGTCATTGCGAGCGTCAGAAAGGGAAGAGATTACAGGGTAGAGCAGCAATAACACACACTATTAGCAAGACAAGGTGTTATTATGCCTCTGGTGTCAGGTGAGATGTCAGAGCAGCGGCTGTGTGTCATGCTTACAATTGCTAGATCAGCAAACTTACACAGAAACGAGTCAACCTGCTCTCTGAAATACATTAACAAAGAGGCAAATATATAAATCTTTTCTAAATGAAAAGTAATGTTTTGTGTTCATAGCTTGATTAGTTGATATATTCTGGAGAAAATATGGTTGGTTTTGGAATAAAACATTCAAAAATAAATCAAAATTGATACAAAATGACATTTTGAAATGCCTAGTTATGAAACCTGTCATCGCATTGCAACATATACAGAGTCTCTTGATTGTTTGGATAAAGTCACAAACCAGCCTGCTGTTACAGTGCACTTTTATTCTTTCACTTTCAGATTTGAAATTTCCTCTGTGAGCTTTTCTCTTTACAGTAAGTGTGTTAAAAGCATTAAGAAAATGCCCGTGGCCGCAAATGTGAATGAGCACATAAATTTTGCCGGCCTCTTTTTTCTCTCCTTCTTTCTTGTTGCGTCTAAATTTTCCATGCCTGGCCTCCCTACTGCTGAGAGTGCTGTTCCTCGAAGCCGCAGTGTATTTTGAAGCAAGGTCGGGAGAGAGCCAGAGGCTCCAAAATCAGTCACAAGACTCCCAGTGTTCCACTGTTCGGCTTGGTCTTGGCATCGACTCCTGACCAGAGAGGTCTAGCTAGCCGCAGCCACTGTGTGTGTATGTGTGTGTGTTTGTGTGTGAACATATATACCCTTTCCCCCTTCCAGCTTCTAAGACTATATAGAAATAGCTACGGTTGCCTCGTTTATGGGCTCTCCCACATAGACACAGTACCCAGGTGTGAGTCAGAGAGGCTTGAGTAAAGTTTCTGTTGGAAGAATTTTCAGTTTTTGTTATAACCCCCAATCCATACACACAGTCTCCGCAATAGTAAAGTATGCATGTAACTTAAGTGGAAGTGAGCCCAGATGTACTGGAGTTTGACAAATATGAACACAGGCAATTCAGGGGAGCTCCTCTAAATTGCTTCCATACAGGCTGACAGTGATGAGGTCATCCCTCACAGAAAAAAAAGAGCCAGTGATTCTGACAATGCTCAAATTTCATACTTTTTGCAGTGCTGTTATTATAGACCATCATACAGCAAGAGGATAGTCTGTCGTCAGCCATAAGCTTGTCTTAAAGATAGACCTACAGCATTCTGTTTAGAAAAAAAAAGGATGGCATTGGTGGATGAGGGTGGACCACACATCAAATGCTCACACTCGATTAACACATATGGATCTGACATTAATCCTCAAGGTTCCTTTAAGTATGTCAATGGAAAGCCATCCATCTGTCTTCGTCTTCAGACGGAATATCCACCCGGGGTCTGGAAGTCTAGGACGCAACACGCAAAACCACAGTGAATATAAATAAATGGCTGTATTTCTCTCTCTGCTTTTGTCTGGTCAGGACACTCCATGGAGAGCCTGCCAAGTTGAGCATCTACATTTGGGTTTGGCTGTTCCCCTCTACCGACAGCTCAGCCCAGGCCAAACCACAGGAAAAGGAAGCAAAAAGGTTCTCTCTGAAGGGCTTATAAAATATTGTCCCGGGTAAAAATGGCCGAGGTGAATGGCAACATTCAGTTTCTCCACTACAAACAAAAGGGTTTTTGAAGTACAGACACTGGGTAGTCATTGTTATTTTTTCTTCCTTTGCTGCTCAGGCGCTTATGTTTTACTTTTCTCATAGTTCATTTTATGTTGTTAGTAAGTGCTCTGTGCTTTCTTGCAGAGATATTGTGCATGATATGGTTTAATAACCCCAAAGAATAGTACTTCTAACTGTTTAGCATCACCTCCGTATAGTAATGATTTCAAATTACCTGGAAATATCATCACTTATAAAATTTGGTCTGTGAAATCCATGTGATTGCTTTTTTTAAAAACAGTTTTATATCAGTTGGAAATATAGTAAAAGTATATGATAAAACCCAAACTATTTTCATAACAGCCAAATGTGTTTGGGAAAAATTAATGATGTAGCTTCGTGGTGCTCCTTTAGCCAAGCTTTTCAGGTGTTAAATGCTAATGATCGAACTCAAAAAGTTTTACATATTATTTACCAGTGTCATTGTGTCAGGGCAAGCAAAGTCAGCTGTGCTTGTCCAGTGAAACCTAAAAGGCATCAAATTAAAACCTATCAAAGTAAAAATGATCTTCCTTCTTAGAGCTCAAACATGATTAGGTCATAAAAATTCTAGTCTTCATTATTTGAACTACTGCCATTTTATCACTGTAGTTGGCTAATGTTTGTGGAACTGAGCTTGACTCTGAGACATTAAAATCTATCATATTTGTCATTTGATGGGTTACCAAAGAGACACAAGTTTTTGTGGATAAGCCTCTGGTCTTTCACGTGAAATTCATGGGAGACTAGTGTGCTAGACAAGCTGCTGCTGGCACAGCTTTCACTACTCTGTGATCAGTTACAGTACAATCTGCACATTGTGTGGAAACTGACCCAGCATTAGCTGGTAAATGAGTACTCTGTCATGAAGATTTTTCTATTTTGTTTTTTACAGAAAGGCAGACATTGTCTCTATTTGCCTTTCTGTAAAAATACCACTAATATTTTCCATACAAACAGGACACAAGTATTTGTCTTCTCTTATAGAGAGAGATCGCAATTTAGTAGCATCCATAATGGAGGGTAAAACAATTCATGACTATCTTTCATCCCTCAGAAACACCACTGGAACCTGTGCCTAATCAAAACTGTTTGTGGTAAGCAGTGTTTATGGTTTAGTTTTACGTTACAGTGATTTATTATAGGATAACTTACCTGTAGGAGGAAATCAAGGCTTCCTTCTGCTGCCTTTTTTTTCAAATGGATGAATAGTTGTTCAGTAAGATACATTTATAAGCCAAACCGTTTATTTACAAGTATTACATTATATGCAGGAATGCTGTTATACTAGCATAAATCTCTCCTTCTCCAGAGAATCCCAGTTTGTTAATGGTGAGTCATACTTACATAAGAAATAAGTATTATCATATCCTATTATTATAGGAGTAAGTCATATTGGCATCTTGTCACTACTACCCCAAGCACTCTGAATGACAACAAAAACTAACAAATAGATGAACATTTGATAACTAGCTATGGTTAGCTAATTAGCTTTTACATTATTGACACATCCTGACAGAAAATATGCATGACTGTTTGTACTTTGCTTTTATCTTAGTGACAGTGTAAGAAGTGAGATTCTTCACTGCTCTGGCAGTAAATTTGTTGTTTTTAGCTATGGAAATGCTTTGGAAGATCCAGTATATGGATAAAAAATACTTAAATGTTGCTCTTCTTTCAAGACGTGGTCTAAATATGCTTGTTTGAAACTGCTGGAAAAATTACTATCCAGCATTGGCCAGTTAGCTGTAATGGTGTTTTTGTTTTTCAGGGTCATGTAAATGCAAACTATGAAGTCCCTCCAGTGGGCGTAAACAAATCAAAGCACCAGCTTAGTGCTCAAAGTAGCAGTGTAAATGAAACCAGAAAAAATTGAAAACATTGTCAGACTTTAAAATTTTAAGTGCCAGTAATGAGTTGAGTTACCAGTTTTACCAGTGTTCAGCATACCTGCAATGTGAACCGTAAAATTGAAGCGATCTGTGATGGTGGTGGAAAGAACCTCTTCCATTCCAATGTTTTTCCATCTCTCCTCTGTGGAGATTTGCCCTCACAACAAACACACATATATAATACAAACCAATGTCAAAAATAGTTAGAGTCAAAAAGTAAAGCAAACTAATCACCTCCTACACTCACAGATACAAACCAAACACACAAACATGCACCACATGCATCCTCCCATCTTCCCACCCACTGTTTCCTTGACAGTGTCTTAGACAGAATGTAGTTGCATATCTTTTGTGCATGGATCTCTGTTGCATGTCCCACATATTTCCCAGTAAGCTTAACAACAGATCAGAATTAATGTGTGTTTAAAGAATTGAAGACATGAAGGTACATGACTGCATGGCTAAAAGCACCGGAGCATGGAGCGTATGCACGCACGAGGTGTGTGTGAGGGCTCAGGCCGCCTTTGTCATGTGATGTGCATGGAGGGCCATCTGGTCACCCATGCCATGCCGTGGTCCCTGTGAAGTGCTGTCAGCGTGGCTGTTGTGGTCTCCCGTGGCGACTAGAGGCTTGCTGCACAGCACTTCCAGCCCAGGCAGCCGACCTCAGAAAAGGAAATTTGGGTCGCTGAAATGGAGGGGTTGCTCCTGAGCTATTTACAGAGCCCTCTACCGGTCCAGCACCACCCACGATATTCCATATGAGAATCAGTGTGTGTGTGGTGCTTGTGGTATATGTGAGTGTTGGGGGTTGAGGAATAGAAGGGGGTGGTGGGGCAAGATTGTATGTGCCTGTGTGTGTGAATACTTTTATGAGGAAATGCTAGCTTTACACTTATATGTGCTGGCATGTGTGGCGTGGCTTAGCATACAAAAGCATTTATATTTAAAGCTTCGTTAAAAAACAATGCTATTCTATAATCAGAAACTTTACACCTTGTCTACGTTACACTTTAATTATACCCTGAAACAAACAAAAAATTAGCTTCAAAACAAAACAGTAGCCTTCACTGATTCACGTGGCACATGCTACGCAATATATAGGAGCTACAAGTTGGTATTTTGTGAATGACAAATCATCAGTCTCTCTCAAATTTATGGATACTGTATATAAAGAGACAATACTGGAGCTGCAATTGAGCCAATCCTTTTCTAACCTTTCCTGCATAAACATCTGGGGGCGTCATGGTTGCTGAGCATGGAAATACGATGAGGATATGGAGAAGAGCGGAGCCTCAGATTAATGAGAAACCTGCCTGTAGGAAACTTTGGTTCAAGTGAGATCATGGGCATTCTCTTTTGATGCCCATCACTTTGGTTTAGTGGTTTTCTGGTTGAGACTTGGGAAATAATGCTGAAACGGAGCCTTGGAGCCATTCACCGAGATGCAGAGAATGCGATATACTGTATTCGCAGTAAATCACATCACGCCTACTTCTTTCAAACATGACTTGTACTGAGAAGTGGGAAAGTCATTTGATTTTTGTAATAAATCAGTAGTTCAAATGAGTACCTTGCCTTCGTGCTTTTGATGTATCTGAGATAGGTAAGCAAGTAAACAATCTCTTGACGCCCACAGGACGAGGACAGTACACTGCCACCCAAGGGGAGACCTCCAGCATCACTCAAAGTCTTCTTATGTTGTGAATATTAGGTTAAGGTTATTTTAGGCCGACCCGCTCCAGCAGCAAATTACAGTGCAAGAAAGGGGGTGAAAAACCAAGTGGGCTGTCTAGTGTGTAATTTTCCTGTTTCTTTTTCAAAGGATGAGGTATTCCTCGAGGAAGCCCTGTTAAATTTACAAGCCATGACCCCACATCAGCGGGAAGGAGACTCCTCTGACAGGGAAGAGGAGGCATGGACGGAGGTTTATGACTTGATGTCTAGCGCTTGATGCAGCTAGCTTGTTGCTTTTCAAAAATCTTTACTGTCTATTAATCAGATTCAGAGCAAGTAATCAAAGTACTGAGTTTGGCTCTGAGTTCAAAAGAAAAAAAAAAGCGATAAATCAGACATGTAAAGCACCTCTGTCACGGTTTAGCGCAAATGTTCGTACATACCAAACTTGGCTGGTATGAGATTCGTAAATAAAACCCTGATTTAAAGAAACCTCACCCTGAATAAAGGTCTTTCCTGCCTGAACAAGAGATCAGCCTTTAGAAGAATGAAGATGATCACTGCTTACTCTTTAAGTGCAACTCCAGACGTCTCAGTCATAATTATGCCAGTCTAGGAGAATTACAGGCACCCTGGCATTACCTCTAATACACGCTAAGATACACACACACTTGCTTCTTCTGTATCAAAAGGTTCTACACTCTTGTTTTCTCATGATTCCAGTTGGTAAACTCTTCAGAAAACCATTTAGCTTTGCGACTTTGATCTCTGCCAAGATTGCTGGCTATAATTATGAGTTAAGCAGCAGAGGCTAAATTACAACCAGGGAATTTGTGACACCCGAAGGCAAATGACTGAGACTGTTGCCGTGTAAGGATGTTAATACACATATATATGCATTATGGATACCTCCACTTCTTCTCCACTTCTTGCAGTATGAGTCCATATATTCTTCCTCTGATTTTCCAAGGGGCCCTTGGCTTACTAGTGTGGGGAGGGGGCGGGGATATGCTCTGCAGTGCGGCTTGCTGGTTAATTATGGGTCGCGAGCTGCTGCTCGGCTGGCCTGGGCGGGTGTTGGAGCCAGTGGGTCTGGCACAGGGAGGTCTGGCCACAGACCCCGGCGGTGACGGCATGAAGTCTGGGACGAGTCAGAACACCAGCCCGGGGTTTGGAGCATTCCTCACATTCCCTCCTCCCATGGCTGCCTGCCTGCCTGTATGTGTATGTGTGGATATGAATAAGACAGAGAGCAAGGGAAGGAGATGTGTGAAAGATCCAATATGTTTGCATGTTCATAAACATATGTACACAGGATGTGTGCATGTTTTACATCTTTTGCTGAGTGGATAGTGCAGCAAAGGCAAAAACAGGGCCAGATCAGTGACAACAAGCAGTAACTGTGGTGATATCTGAGGCTGAGAAGGAGAAGAACAACTTGATTAAATAGCCACTGTACAGACAAACATCTTTAGAAAACTTACATGAGTTGCTCTTGAATGTTTTTGACTAGAACAAGCAGTCTATTATTGTGCAACTTATTTAAAGCAAAGCAGTTTAGTTTCATTCTTAGTAGATGAAAAACAGTGTGCTAAAGACAGAAGTCAGAAAACATGAATTTGTAGCATCACGAATCCTCTGAAACTTGGGCTTTAATTTAGCAGATTTAACATTTAACAGACTAAGACACATTGTTAAATCTGGAAAGCCCCTTTCACACAATGCTGCTGCCACCATGCTTTTATGTTTGTTTTAAATTGCAGTTTTAATATAAAATCTTAGATAAGTAAATGAACAGGAAAGGCTGTTGTTTGAAATACTTTTCAGATTTGTCCTCATCTTTCCCCCCACTTTTTAAAATCTTTTGTAAATAACATATAATTTATATTTTAACTGTCCTTGGTGATAGCATTTTGGCTTTATTTTATGATATAGCTTAAGATTAAGGCACTGAATGGAAATATAAATATAATATGAGTATCAGCAAATCATTTAAATCACTGGAAATAATATTAAGACCTGGGCCAAATGAATATACATTTGTAGTTTTTGGCATAGCTGCCATACAGATGTTGCCTTTTCAGGTGAAGCCTTGCTTGTTTGGAAAAAAAAAGAAAAGAAAAAAGCCAAACCACATTCTGTATGTATTCCAACAGCATGGCTCATAGTAGTACTCAACTGGGTACTAAACTTGCCTTCCTGCAGTCCAGACCTTGATTTCAATCAAAATGGAATAAAAAAATATGAGAATAGAAACTTTAAGACTAGAAGTCCTAGACTGTGCAAGAACGCCCAACATTCGATGTCCTCAGTTGTTGAATGCTTACAGAGTGCTGTTAAAAGAGAAGGTGATGCAACAGATGTTAAATATGGCACAGTTGCAGCTTTTCCGAGATGTGTTGCTGGCATAAAATTCAAAATTCTTTTTTATTGGCACAATTTTATATTATTTATACAACTATACATTTTTTTTGTTTGCTATTTTATTTACTACTTAGCATCCCACTTTTTTCCAGAAGTGTCACGAGTGCAGCTGAAAGATAAAGTACGTTGATATTTGACATATTATAAACTGTAATTGCGATTAGCATCAATTTTACAGCTTTTTTAACATTTTCACTTCCTATCATTTTAATCAAAGTTTGTAAATTTGTATCACAGAAAGAAGAATTTGCTGAAAATCTATCAAGACCTACTTTAACCATTTAACATTAACCTGTCCGCATTTAAGTGCTAAGTTAACAGGTTTCCATACTGAGCTGGCAGGTCATGCGGTGTTAGATAATGCAGTGTAGACAGTGCCTTGTTAGTGTAACATGCAATTTTCTGATCTTAATCTGAACCCTGCTGCTTGTGACAGACAGTGACTGCAAGTTTGCGCCCCACTTGCAGAGCTTTACAGCAGAAATTAAACAATGTGGTTTTAGTTCTAAAACACCTGGTCTGAGGCTACATTGGACAGGTAACAAAAAGTTTCTTAGAGAAGTTTTTGTTTTGAGAGAGTGTTTGGAAGAGACGAGACCTGCTGTAGACACAGACAGGTGAGTGGGCTGGAAAGACAATGAGGAAGTCTCGGCACACTGAAAACGCAGATCAAAGCTGGCTGCACATCAACAGGCTGCACTGTGTACATAGTTCAGGCCTTGGCTTACAAATCACTGTATTTCTTTCTTTGTCACTGTGTCAAAGGATTTATACCTTTTTTTCATAAACCTGTCACATCAGCTCACCTGTGTGTTGTCCCACAAGCACCATGACATGTACTCTGATGTACTGTGTCAACATATTTGCATGCAGTCACCTTTCTCGTGCAGCTGTTAAAATTTCTCGACTCCAAGAGAGGGACGCAATTTTATTTTTAGCTCTTTTGATGCTGAGCTATGCTTTAAAAATACTCACACAAGGAAGGAACCTCCTCACTTTTGTCTTCAAGCATCATATTCAATCTGTGCAGCTTCACCCAAAGGTAAAGAGTTAGTTTACTCAAAAATAGCTCCAAAGTGGGGGAGAGGGCCACCAAAAAAGCCCTATTTCTTTCTCCCCACACAACCTTTATTTTGACAAGGCTGGGAGAATAGAGTATTTATATATGGGGCTGTGTGCTGTGGTTTCCCCACAATTACAGAGTGGCAGTGCTTAGACTGAGAGGCGTGCTGGAGGTTTATAGAGGGGGACATGGAGGAGCGGGGACGTGAGGGAACCAACCCTCCTGAGGCTCTTACAACCTGATGTTGTAAATGTCACGCTTTGGTGCAGAAATATGACATATACCCAAAGACTTGTTTTATATTTTCCAACAAATTTCTCAAAAACTTTAAACTTAAAAATGTGTGTCCTAATATTTTTACGCATTTAAAAGTATGAACAGAATTTGTGCAAGGGTGAGCCAAACCTCCATAGCCCCAAATCTTTACATTGCAATGAGGCTCAATTTCAGTGTTTAAAAGGTGGTCAGTAATGTTTTGAGTGGTTCTGGCGTGGGCCGGAGTTTCTCTTTGTAGATCTACTGTTTTATGGTTGAGATATAAACAAGGATTTTCTACCAAACGTCTTGCACAACCGCTGCAAGCCACGTAGAGGAGAACAGTGGGAGTTTGTGTTTGTTTCGTGGATGCTGTGTTGAATCTGGCAGCGGCCTCTGCAGGGGTGAGCAGAGAGGGGGGAAGCGGGCTTTGCGGTTCTGCCGGGGAGCCTGGAAGTCAGTCAGGGCGGTGGCTGAACCACCTTCCCTCCGCAATCCAGCCCACTCCCCAAACACACGTACGAGTGAGCGCATTTCACAGAAAAGCACATGAGTACACACACACACACACACACACTTGCACAAATTCACCAACTTCATCTCCTCCTCTCTTCTTACAAGTTCCTCGGCACAGTGGATCCAGAAAGATGGCGTGCCAGCCAGGCAGCAGCAAATACAAGCCAGCCTTATTTACAAGGATAGCACGTGATGGCAGCAGCTACACGCACCAGAGAGGCTGATGCCACAAGAGAGTAAATTTAATTAAACACTTCACATTCAAAGAAGAATAAGTTGTTTGATGATATACACTTTTAATCAAATTTTTTTTCCCCCCTTGCTCACCACTGAATTTCATTTTGCTTCAGACTTGCTCTTGCCTGCCTATATGTCAAGCCTGTCTTTGAAATGCAATACTTCGCCAGGGGTGTGAACAAGCTTGTTGTGTCTCTAGTGCTAGAATGACAGATACCTGCAAGGGGCAAACCAACAAGTAGAGCTGGTGCTGATAGGAACACATACAGAACAGTGTGTGCTGTGAAATAGGCATTTCTCTCTTTGGCATAATGTGCCAGGCATATTCTGCAGTGTGTGATGATAACAGTCTGATCCTGTGTTTTTTATATAATGCCAAACTGATCACCTGAATCTCCCTGTTCCTGTTTCCATGCTTGTTCATGTTCCCTCCTACGCCTGGATTCTGTCACTATGGCGGCAAAACAAATACTCGCATTAGAGGTAGCATTTCAGTCACAAAAGCGGCGTCTTTTACCCACATTAAAGGATGTTATGGTTTGCGAGCGGAGACAATAGTGCATTAAGGTGTACAGAATGCATTGTGGCACTGCTTGCATTTGTGGTTGTTAGACTTAGAGTGCATTGTGCTGTACACAGTGCGGTTTCAAGCACAACTGACGATAAATGGGAGAATTTTGTGATGTCACGGCCACGGTGAAATGTTAAGATGCTGCTGGCAGAGTTGGGTAAATGACTTTCTGAAACGTGAGCTGACTAGAAGTACCCACACGTCTGGCTACGAGGAAATATAATTGTTGGATCAGTTTTCAACCTTGTAAGTGTTTATGTCCAGTCAGTCATTGTACTGGTGCATTCAAAATGCAACTGGAGATAAACAGCAAAATGAATAAATGCACTCATGTTGAAAGACCGAGTTCTGGGTTATATTTTAGGTATGTTATTATATATTACCACTTTTCCATTACCATGTAAGCAGACTTTTTTGTTGTACGGGATCAGAGCGGTCATAATGGAACATTCATAGGGTAATGTAATCTGTAGGAAGATTTTAGAATAACAAAGATACCACATAAATTGTCACATTTTTATCTTTAGGTCATTTATATATCTATATATTTACATATTTAACCTCCTAGGACCTGCCGTCCACATATGTGGATATCACATTTTGGGTTATTTAGACCGAAATACTTAATTTTGCTCTACATGGGCCTGATATCCACTTATGAGGACATTATACTGCTGCTGTTCTATCAAAACTTTAAACGAATATCCTCATATGTGGCTCTTATTTTTCTTAAAAACAAAAATAAGGTAAAAAAAAATCTGGTAATTCTTTGTTTTTACATTCATCGAGCCCCAATCAGCCCAAATATCAAAGAGAAATTAAAAATGCATGTCGTGGAAGAGTTCGGGTCTTAGGAGGTTAAAAGTATGATATGTAAATGAATGTACTTGGGTTTTTTTGTTTTGTTTTTTTTCTCCACTAATGACTTAATGCCAGGATACAGACGTGTGGTGGTGAGTAATGCTATCTTAGAGCAAGAAGGTTCTGGGTTTCAGTTTCAGCTGGTTCAGGCCTTTCTGTGGAGATTTTGCACGTTCTCCCTGCGCCTGCATGGTTCTTTCCAGCCACTCTAGTGTTCTTCCACAGGCCAAAGACATGCTCGTTAGGTTAACTGGTGATTCTAAAATTGGCCATGAGTTTGAATAATTGTCTTTCTCACTGTTTTCACCCTGAAAAACCGGCTTCTGGTGCAGGGTGTACCCTGCCTCTTGCTTTATGACAGCTCGGGTAGGCTCCAGGCCTCGACCTTGAATTGGATAAGCACACTGTAAAATGTAATATTGTGTTTAATTAAAAATATTAAATAGGCTGAACTCAATTTTTATCAATTTGTTATTAGAACTCAATTTAAATAAGTTACCAGTACTTTTTATGCAAAAATGCTGATAAACTCGATTAATTTGAGCTGTCCTAACTTAGAAAAACTAAGTAAGCTGGAAGTTTTGCTTCTCAGGGCGGAAGGATGAAAGATGTGTTTTGAAAATGCCACGTGACTACCGTCCCCCTCCCTCCCGGATCAGTCCGCATGTTCATGGCGCCAGCATTTGTTATGGAATATATTGAGCAAACCTGGAGATATTATTGTTGTCATTGCTGTGGATCTTTACTGACTTGGTGAGTAAATGTTTACTCTTATTCAAACTGATTTTGTGGCTTCTCTTAGTTTAGCACCAGGTTTATAATCTTGCTAGCTAGTTAGTGTTAGCCTAGCGTTGCTGCTGCCGCTGTGCTCATGTTACTTAAAAATTAACACCACAGCCTTAAAAACCTTACATAAAACTATGTCGGTGAATTTTTTTGTTGATTGTTTGAAATAAATAAGTGAGATAAGAGCCCAGACAAAATTCTTTGGGAGGTGCAGCCGTTAGGGGTGGGGTGGGTGTGGGGGGTGGATAACGGAGCTCTCCGAAAACGTGGAAGCACTTTTGCAAATATGTGATATTTTGATAAATCAAGTAGATATTTGAGCATTACTCAGCTACATTCTCGCCTGAAAATATCTTAAAAGGTTATTTTGTGACCCAGAAAGGGTAGTCTGGTGAAAAAGAGGATCGCATTTGTCGGCCATGGTTGTCGGAGCCTGTGCGCACTTGTAAGCGCGGCAATGGCGGAGGAGCACTGCTGAAAAACGTATTACTTTTTCTGGGTCACAAAATAAACTTTTAAGATATTTTCAGGCGAGAATGTAGCTGTGTGAATTTCAAATATCTGCTCGATTTATCAAGACATCACATATTTGCAAAAATGCTCCGACGTTTTCATGCTTTGTGGCAGCTTTAGAACATCTGTGGCATCTATTAATGTCAAATCTAGCCTTTATTTAACAACATAAGCAAACTCTATGTTACAATGATTGCATAGCCATTAAGGATCAAATCAGTTTCTGAAAAATGTTCTGTTTTTTCTCCCTCTGCTTGCTTCTTTCTGTCTTTGAGGCTCGGGACCAGCACTCCTGTTGTTGGACAGAAAGACATCAACTCAGTGGTAAGTATTTTGGTTTTCCAATATATTAGCAACTGTCAGTGACATTTATATTAATCAGGCTGAACTTTAATCATACTTTAGATCAGCCTGTTTTACTTATTGTTTTGTTTGTGCTTTGGTTTGGGGAAGTTGTTTCTTTACTGATCTTTTCCTGTCTGTTATTAGACTTGAGATATGACTGCACTGTGCTGTTGCTGTGACTCCAGTTAATTCTACAAGACATGCTGTGTAAGTAAACAAACAACAACAGTTTGGTCTGCATTTCTTGAAAGTTCACATCCCCCAAACTTAGTTTAGAGGGTCTACACTGTATATAGTGAAGTCTGCAAGTTTTCTAACAGCAAAATTTGTTTTGTGCCCAAATCATTTTGCACATCATTAGAATGAAAGTTATTGCCCATGTTTGCATAGCCCTTTTTAAAATGATGCTTTCATGACAATATTGTGTGTTGCGTGGTGGTCACGGCTATCCAGACTGACAATTGGGACATTGGGTCACCTCTCCGGCGGGGAGGGAGCCTGAGATTGTCTAAATTGGAGTCTGTTTTATACCAAATGCAGAAAAAAATGTTTTAAGAAAGCAATTAAGTTCATGTTCCAAAAAATATGATTGTTTGCTTGCAGGACACCAGGAGAGATGAGTCCTCCGTCACAGATGGTTGGTCAGTGAAGATGGTCGCCTGCAGGTTTAAGCTCATTGCATCTCCAACCCACATCCACTGCAACTGTACTTAAGGGAAGTTAAAGACTTTCTTCTGCACCTACATTTGGATCACCTCGATCCATGACAGTCATTCAGGCAGTAATGCCTGGACTGGAAACAAGCCATCCTTAAAATATTACAACATTCCAGCTCCTGTGTTGGAATGAAAAACGAATGTGTTGTTTAAATTAGAGACTGCACTTGTGACAGAACAATAAATATTTTATGTTGATTATATAAGTAATGTAAGTACAAAACAAACTTGTGGTAGACCTAAACTTATTTTCAGAATAATTACATCTGAGACTTTGTTTCATTGTAAGATTATAACAGTGATGGCAATATAATTTTTATTCAGCAGAACAGTGTCCAGTATGTTGGCTGTTGTACTTTGTTGTGTTTGAAAATAAAACTTGTGCTCATTTTAACATCATTACAAAAAGTGTTGTTAATTATTTTTAGTCATAATCAGGTTACCACAAATTGTTTTTTCATTTAGTTGAACTTGAAATGTTTGTCAGTAGGTTAACAATTAGTATTGTCAGAAAGTCAGAAATATCAAGTTATTGTTAATACTGCAGACTTGCAATGTATAAGTTGTCCTAACAGTCATCCTAAGTAAGCTTTACTTAGTTTTTTTGAGGCAACGAGTTTCCATAATTTTTTTGAGTTCTGGGAACTAACACGGCTGTGTACATTTTGAGTACAGTGTACTCAAAATGAGTAAGTTGCCCTAACTTGGTCATCTTACGTAAACTTGATCCAATTTTTTTGAGTTCTGGGAACAAATGAGCTTGTACAGAGTACTCAAAATAAATACGTTGTCCTAACTTAGTCATTTTTAGCTAAGCTTTACTCAATTTTTTTGAGGCAACGAGTTTCCATAATTTTTTTGAGTTCTGGGAACTAATTAGATTTTACAGTGCAGAAGACAATGGATGTACGGATATAATTTTTAATATAAAATAGCAGAGAAAAAACAAAACAAAACTGAAACATCTCACACTTAGCGTGATTTATAGCATGAATTGGATATAATTGGAGATTATGTATCAAAATTTCAGTAGCGGGACCACGCCTTCAAACCAGGCCCGGGAACCGTCGCCAGTCCCTTTTGAGGCCTTCCCCAAACCGCAGCTCAATGCATGTCCAAGCATTCACCTTTCCCTACTAAGACGCTGTCAAAACTAAAATAAGGACGTGGGGAAAAACAACTTTGGGGAGGGCTGGGTCTTTTATAACTGAAGATAAAAATGGGAAAATATCTTGTTTAACTCATTCCGGGCCATCTACATTGCATAATACGATTAAAAGATTCATGGAATCCAGAGAATTAGACAGCATATGTCATATCACACGTCGAAGACATCTGAAAAATAAATGCTTGCTCTGAATCTGATGCCAGAGTGGCACAGCATGGGCGGGCACATTAATGGTGCAACTCTTTGAAGGCTCCGCTAAAGTTGACTGATATATACGCGTCCCAACAGGTTCTAATAAATATGCTCCTCTTTCAACTATTTTGTTTTTTTTGAATATGCAACTGGCATCAGTTTCAAAAGGACTTGACATTTTCCAAGAACAAGTGCTACGTATTTTCAAACACACAGAGGCTTTTTAAATGATCTGCAAATCACTGCGCTGTGTTTTTCTTAACATTTTATACAGCAGCCCAATTTTTTGGGGGGGAAAAACTGGGTTCTATTTCACATGTCATATCAGCTTTCATCGACAACTACTGAAGATCAACATGCTACCACCCAACAGGTTTGTCATTAGATTTGCATGCAGGCCAGCTTTATTTTCTCTGCCTCTTCCTCTTCTCTCTGCACTCGGTGGCAGATCAAATAGGAGTTGGTCCCGTCACCTGTCAGAGGAATGTGCCAGCACTCCCATCCATCAGCAGCTCGACTAGATCAGGCAGAGCCGTGGCTCGCTGTAGGCCCCAGAGAGCCTTTGGGGCAGCAGCACCTTACCTGGTTAATCAGCTAGAATGCTCATGCACAAGTGTGTGTGTGTGTGTGTTTGTCGTGCAGGTAAAGATCAGCACACAGGTCTACACTCATGCATGTTTACAAGGCATCGACGCAGGCAGCGGTTCCATCACGTGACCCGACATGTCCTGCCCTGCTTTAGCGGCCTATGTGATGTCTGCGGTTTAGACAGGGCGTTCCAGCGCGTTCACCACCAAGCTGGGAGAAAGAGGGGGATTTGGCATGTGTCAACAGGCATACCTGTAACCAGGGAGATGTGCCCTGCAGGCACCTAGTGATTTTCTCATGATTGTGATGGCCAGACGCAGACGACAGGGCTTGCAAAAGTAGACTCCTCAGCAGGACTGAGGTGGCTTAGCGTGGCGTCAGACACACACACCACTACATTCCACTGGGATGCTTTTTTTGCGCAAAGGGAGGGGTGGTACACCGAGTGTGTTTGTGTACATGCGCGCTACTGTGCCTGTTTGTGTGACTTTATCACAATTACTGTTTGTGTTTGTGGGCATTGAGGGCCAGTGTCATGATAGCACTCAGGGAACAGAACACAGGTCCAACCCTGAGAACCTGAGGAACCTGAGTAGACGTCAGGGGACTATCGGAGTCTAAGGGGCTTAGCCTTGCCCGACACAAACACTTACTTACTGTGTCTGCTGTCTCCATCACTGTGTATTGTAAAACAAGAGCTTTAGTGGAGACAGTGGATCTGACAGGTACCCCTGGTCTCCTACCTGGGCCTGAGCTTTTCGTTACATATCTCGTGTTTATTTTTGGTTTTGCTCATGTTGAAACGACAACTCCATCACTCACAATATTCCTCTTGTATTTTCTCTCTCCCATGTCATCCCCCAGACTTTTCTGTGAAGCGTTCCCAAAGCCAAGCCACAACAACAACAAGGCCTCAAATGTGTGGAAAAAGGTGGGTGAAGAATATTAATCTAATTTGGCAGTTGAGAGGAAAGGCCCGTCCTGTGTGAGAATTTGCGGGGTCTTTAAGTAATAGCTGGCAAATAAAAGTGAATGATTGCCATCAGCTGTCACGAGGTACAAGAAGAAACACTTGCTCAAGAGAGAGATGCCAGAGCAACTCCTACAGTTGCACTTCTAGGACAGCCACACCTAAACGCTGCCTTCTTTGTGATCTCAGTTGTCACTTTTTGGCTTCATGAACAGCAGCGAAAGTGTTCTTTACTTTCAGTGTAACATGCTTTTATTCAAGAGTTTCTCTGGCAGTGTGAAGGTGATTAAACAGTGAAAATAACATAAAAAACAAAAATATATAGTCCATTAAAAAAGTTACGTACACTGATTACGCCTAGACTAACTTAATGTAATATATCCCCATATCCAGTCTCTTGCCACTTAAAATTAGATAAGTGTTTCACACATTTGCAACCTCATTTACCTGATAATAGCACTCATTATGCTGTAATGGGCCTACATCCTTTTGTCAATAATTTACATTTGGCTAACAGGAAAGCTGATATGATAATTAGCACGAACTAGTAATAGACCCTGAGGTAAGTCTTTCCTAGTTGACTTGTGTAATAATAATAATAACAGGGTTCCTCCATGACCAGTGATAGTTGAAGCAGGGGGAATCTCTAATTGCTCCAATTATCAAGGGAAACCTGCATTCCAGCAGGTGCAGCGTGAGCCTGGATCTGCCTACTGTTATGACTGCACTTATTAGATTACCCTGAAAAACAATTTAAATAACTGCCTCTCGCTTTAAGCCTGTTTTTCTAGAGCAAAAAAAAAGAGTTTCTAATAGTCGATTTTACATGAGAAAGTTATTTAATATTTAAGATGTTTGTTTAGGGTGTGGTGAGGGTGTTACTAGAAGAACAGGGTGGCACTCTGGATTAAAACGAATGCACCGATGAATGTAATCAGCTATTCACCTCAGACGAACTCGTGAGTTTACAGAGCGCTCAGGGCACGATTCCAGTGACAGTCTTCTCCTTTGTTGTGCTGCCAGCTTGTTACTGCAGATGGACTCAGTCCATGTTGAAAATGAGATTTGTGATTTCATCTATTATGCTTTCTTTTTCTTTCTGCTTATTCTGGAACAAGGTGCACATACGCATGCACTTCCAAGGCCAAGAGGCGCCAGAGCGCAGGACGTTGTCAACGGCTGTCACGGCCAAGCCTGGGCCATCTCGTGTCAAGAGCTTTGGATTAGTCACACTCTTAGGTATGCTGTGTGAATTATTTATTAGCGAGCACCACCACATGCGCACTGTCAGTGCCAGCTAGGATTTATATCTCCGGTGTCCATGGCAGGAGCAAGAAGCGCACATTAATTAGGGAAATGGAGACAAAGTGTAGCTGGACAGCATGACACTTCATTTATACCGGCGTTCTACCCCCCATTGTGCATGTTTAATTGGAAATATCATTGAAAATGTGCATTGCACGATCACACAGCTGATCAGTGGGACCCAGAGTTGCAAGCAACAGCTGATATTAGTCACTCTAAATGTAAAGCCATGGGAAGACACACTCAAAAGTTACAAAGTAGTGTTAGGCCAGAGGTCTTAGAGGAACTAATGGATGGAGGTGAAGGGGTTTCAGAGTTGTCATGAATTATTAAATAGGATCAGGTTTCCGGTGCTCTTGTATACATACAAATCCTCCAGTGCATGGGGAGTAGGACCTTGGTTCTTCTTGCACAGTGGAAAGAAAACCAACACCTGTAATCCCTACAAGGTGTCGAGCAGGAGGAGGATGACGCCGCTCTGAATTTCATGTGTTTTTAAATGTTCAAAACATGCAAACATTCAGTATCTGTGCATGCAGGCCTGTAGATTTGGTGTATATTGCATTTGGAAATTGCTGAAAAAGTTTGATAATTTAAAAAAAAAGAAATAAAAATAACAAACAAAAACTCGACAAAATAATTGCAAAGTTATATATTTACAATTTCTTCTATTTTGTCAAGTCATTTGTGTGAATTATTATGGATTTATTTTCTAATCCAAAAAGGCTCTTTACAGGATAGCGTAGGTGTATGAAAATAAAACTCACAGCGAGGAAGCAACAGGTAGGTTTTTTTGGGGGTTTTTTTTGCATGCACGTTTCTGACCTGCGTGCTTGAGTCCCCATTCATCGACTAACAAGTTAGGTAGGGGTATGGGGAGCAGCAGCTTTATTGCTGTACTTTGAATTATTTAAACATCTTTACCGACACTGCCGCTGAAGTACGATGCCCCCCGTCAGCTCCTGTTTCCACAGCACTAATTACATCTACACTTTCATGGTATGCCTTGTCTTCTCAGAGGAACCACTATTGAAAGGCTCCCTGTTAGGATAATAGCAGAAGATGATAATCTAAAGCACTTTGGGTACGTGGGCAGTTTGTTAATGCCTCGCAAATTACTTTACTGGCCTGTTTAAAAGTGAAGATTGCCTGTTATTACCTTTCAGTGTGGAGTAACATCTTAGCATGTTATATATTTAATTTTAATGACAACCTTTCATCCACACCATCGTGATTTAGTTGTATGTCTACTTCGGAGGGAACAGTCACTTGCACAGTCATCCCTGAGATATGACCTATTTTCCTGGAGTGGTTTGTTTGTATACATGACAGATGTAAATATATGTTTCGTGCCATTCAACCTTCTGGCGCTGGCGCCACTGATGCACTTTTTTGTTGCATATCACACTTGGCACAGACACACAAACCTTCCACTGCGCCTCGGAATAAATCTGAAAGCAGCGTAGGGAGATGTCTACCTTGATTTTGGCTTTTGTGAAGACTGATAGAAGGACGGGAAAGAAAATCAGAGCAGCTTCAAGACAAAAAGCAGCTCTGTGGTGTAAATCACATTTTCAGACCTTCATAGGTGTCTGCTGCAGACTTTTCTGGCTGTGTCAACCACTTGTCTGCGTTAGCTCATCATTTGAGGATTGAGAGGGGTCTGAGCATACTCCCTTCAGGGTGAAATGGAAAATCCCAATCTGTCCTGTCCTCTGTATTTCCCTGGCAGTGAGGTCATGTTGTCTGCCTAACCACAGACCTTGGAACTGAAGCCCGCTGGTTTGGATCACTGGGTGGCAGTGTTGAGCCAAAATGGAGGGAAAGATGGAGGAGGGAAAAGATGAGAGGAGGACTGTGGCTCCATGCACATACAGTACAGTATGTCCTCAACAGGCGAGATGAGAATGTTGACAAGCAACAATAAGTTCATTAAAACAACGCTACAGGGAGAAATTGCTTTAGATTTCTTATTTTTCTTTTTTCTGTTTTCATTAAATGATTTCTCAGCCATAGTTCACCTGTCATTTTCAGGTGTAAAGACAGGCCACCCTACGCACAAAACTTTTTTATTCCTAAGTGACCCAGTTGTTTTCTCGGGGGCTGCAAGAGACTGAAGGCATTGTGAGTGCTGAGTCTGAGGGACTTGCCTGTCACCAGCTATAGCCCTAAGAAGAGGGCCTCTGTCTCTACTTTGTTATAACAGTGACACGAGGACAAGGAGATACTTCCAAGGGAACCTTGTTTTAGAGATCGGTTGATGATGAAGTGTCCTCTGGATTCACAAGTGTTGATGGCAGCTGTCAGCACTTCTTTGATGGGTGTCCCTCAAAAATGCCAGTAAACTGATAAATATTACAAACAAGACAGGAGGCTTTTCTGCATGGTATTTCCTTTTCTCTGCATGACTGTTTTGTAATCTTAAAAAAGTAAATTCCAAAATGTCTTTAACCCGCCTTTCTGAAGTCTTGACCCTTTGAATGCTCTCCACAAACCTCTCTGTTTCAGTCATTTTGGAGTGGAGACATACCCAGTGCTCCTTAATGGCCCTTTGTTCAACCTACAGGCTTACAGGTCAGGGGTCAACTGCACCTGAGGCCGATTCCCACAAACAAAAGCTCTGTGTTTACTGGCACCAAGTGACCACTTCCCTGTCTACCTCAGGGGGAACACACAGAAATATAACAGACAGAATAACAGAGAAGCACGTAGCTGTGGTTATTTGTCATAATGCCATTTGGATGTTTGCTTATAATTACTGTATCTACTAAGAGCAATTAAAGTAAAACAGTCACTGTATCATGGTACTGCTAAAACAACTAAAGGGAAAAGCAGCCTTCGAAAGGCATGAGAACCTAGAAGTCAAGATGTTTTCTTATCATCAAGGACTATCCCAGAGTTTTTTTGTGAGAAGATGAAAGTTTTTCATATGATGACATATAAAAAGCAGCTCCACCAGGGTGGCATTTAAGAGCAAAGAACGTGAAACTGTGTCCAAAACCTCTCCACAACCACCCAAAACCAAACCATATCAAGTTTAATCTAACTTCAACCCCAGGGACATTAATCCAAACTGAAGGGTTGGGTCAGCATTTTCAGACCTTCAATCTCTTAAAAAAAATAAAATAAAAAATGATGTGGAGACAGAATAGACAAAACATTAAAACCATCTGTCTAATATGTCCCCGTTGTGCTGCTGAAACACCTCTGACCCATTGTGGCATGGACACAGGACCTCTGGGGCACATCCTTTTTTAGATGTCTGGCACCAGGAAGATCCTTTGGGTGCTGTGGTGGATGAGGCTTATTCCTGTGCATCTCATGGACCTGGGCAGTTTGGATGCTGGGTCATTGGTTTGGGCTCTTTTTTAAGTTTCAAGTTCCTCAAAGCCATTTCTGTGTAGTTTTGGTAATGTGGCTATGTGTGCTTGCAACATTGTTTAAAGGCTTCTTATTGTTACAAAATGATAAGTGTTATTGACTTTGTCAGGTTTTAATGTCTCAATACATTCATCACAGATACATCAGATATTCCAAGCATCTTGATTTTTTGTTTTTCATCATCCTGCTGTATCAATGTCCTGAAATCCTTGCTGACCCTGTGTAAGAAAACAATTCCCTGTACCTCCTGCAACAGAGACAGCCATTCCCAGCTCCTCTGGCACAGCGTCAAGGACAGCAGATGGGAATCCTTAAGCTGCCATCTACATGCTTCAGAACATCTGCCCACGAACCAGAACATAAGGGGGGGCTTTGCTGACCAAACTGAACCCTGAGAAGAAATAAAAGAAACCGTGGGGTCTGGCAGTAGTTGAGCTGGGGGTGGGGTCTTTGGCAGAAAGGGGATCTTACCTGTCAGGACACGAGCAGAACAGGTAAGAGCCCCCCCTCCTCGTCCCTAAGGCCCTGCCTGCTCTTGTTTTGTTGCATTCAAACACACACAGCTCCACCTGTCACTCTGTCACTTGGACTAAGAACCAGCAGGGTGCTTCCCTCCACCCTTTCCACCCTCTATTACATACTCCATCTCTGTTACACCCACCCATTCTCATATAAGGCCAACTGCTTCGCTGCGCTGCAGTTTTTTACCATAAATTGTTATTTGTTCTTCTGCAGGCTTTTCATTTAATAGTAAATTTTATAGTTTACTGCTGCCTTCCAGACATCCAGCTTGAGAGCTTTCTGAAGGTGCCCAGAGTTTTCTTTCTGCTGTTGAAAACTGTCCACGGTCTGCTCAGCAAGTATACCATTTTCCTTCCTTTTTCCAGAAGCAGCAGCAGTGGTTTGATCTGTGCAGTTAGCGTGAGCAGCAACATCTGCCACTTTTGGACAGACAAATAAAAGAAACACAAACAACATTAACAGCAAATCCCAAAAAGACACCGCAGTCCTGCCCACAGCCTTTGATTAGCAAGTGATCTCTGAGTAACTGCAGTACACAAACACTACAGCTACTTAGCGCAACAGGGGCTAAAATGTGGTAGTATTAATTGCAGGGAGGTGCGGGTTTGTGTATGTGTCGAGGTGCTGGTGTGTGGGGGTTGTTTGGCAAGGCTTGGGTCCATTATTTCTCTGCAAACTTTAGGGCTGGTGTATGGAGCTACTGCAGTTTAGATGTGGATGACCAGGGGATCAGGAGAATAAGTGGAATGAATAAATAAACAAAGAAGGTGGTTGCTGGTCATCTTGGACCTTTTTTTTCTTGTTATATTATTTACTTTTTAAAAAGTAAATTGTGGGGCATGAATTCTTTTGTTTTCTGAAGTGGGGCTAGAAAGAAACCACTGGCTTGGTGGGAACGGCTACTGCAAATGAAAATAACCTTTCCCTATGGTGAAATATTCCTAACCTGATGGGAGTAGTCCTTTCTAGGATGCCAGTGACATCATCTGAAGGGCATTAGGTGTCATCAAATAGTACAATATGAAAATTGTATGAATCATAATGCATGGTCTTCGCAGTCTACACCCAGTTTTGGAAACTTCAAGATTCAAGATTCTTTATTCTTTATAACACGCAGTGAAATGTATCCTGACACGCTCCTCGAATGTGCAAAAGGGGAGAGAAGAACATTATATACATTAAGTGAATATATACATGGGGGACACTATGTGCAGCAAGTAGATGAATTATGGATGAATTATGCTTTTGCGTTGAACTGCATTCGCTACCATACACACCAACTACACACCAAATGCAAAACTGTCATTTGGACGAAGGGTGTTAGATCTCACCAGTAGAGTTCCAGAAACTTGGAGACTCATTACCAAGAAGTACTGAAGCTGTTCCTTAGCACACAGTGACCAAACATGCTACCGAAACGCTCTATATCATTTTTTCCTCATCTTTAAAACTCATTTCTACATTATTTCTATAACAAAACCAACTCTGGGTATATTGTCGGGTATAGATTATCCATCCAGCTCTGGTAGATGGATGCTACCTTTCAGCATCAGCTGAAGGTCACATAACGAGCAGCCTGAGGGTATGAATATTACATAATTTGAATAAGGAAAAGTGAACATGCTTGGTTAATTTTCATTAAGTAACTACTATTTTTAAAAGGAAATAAATGTTTTGGTGGAGAAATGACAAGCACTGAGTCACCGTGAACAGCATGACTCTGACTCACAGCCGCGGTGCCAAGCAGCTGAGAGCTGCTGAAACCTGTTATTGAAAAGTACGGAGCTGCACGCAAAGCCCTCGCTTTAAATCCGTAAAAGTTTACTTGCAGAATTGCAGGATTTTAACAGAGTTTTTAAGACTATAAACTGAAGAACAATACTGCCTTTACACTTACGTGACATGGTGGCTCAAAGGCTTTGTGGGAGCTGTAGTGTTCACGCATGTTAACATTATGGTAATGCATGTGTGTGCAGCTACCTGAGGGGCTCGCTGTTTTACATGGCCTTTTAAAAGTTCCTGTGGGATTAAATGAGGTTAGATGCACACAACACACTGCTATTTCCCTTAGGCAGAAGAGGAACCTTTCCACTCTCTGCTCACACTCCCTCACTAGTCACGCAAGCCCTGTCAGAGATAGGTGCATGCACGCACACTTGCACAGTCACAGGAAAGCTCGCAGACGAAAACCTCACACTTAAATGAAATGAGTCAAAGGAGTACCTCGGAATGGTAGTTTTACATACTGTGTAAGGCCATATTTGTGGTTTGTGTGGTTTTGCGGAATTCTTGGAAATTCTCGTATTCTCTGTGGCCGTGATTTTTGTATTTCTGAACTTCTCGGTTGTCTCAGCCTCAGAGAAGAAGTGAGAACTGTGTGGGGATAATTCGGATTTGTGTATTTGCATGAGCAGTTGAGTTCACACATCTACTGGAAGTACTGTAACAACGACACACTGCTACTGTGATTTGCCTTGTGGAGTGTCGCTGAGCCTGCTGCATAGTTTCAGTAAATGTGTGAGAAGCACAAAGTGTGAGAGAGGAGGGACTGTTCAAGCAGGATACATGCTTCAGAACAGGCTGCAGGGCATTGCTGAATGACTGATAGGAGACACATTTAAAACAAAGCTCCAAACACACACTCACTCTCTGACACAGACACAGTTTACACGGACACACCCGCCCATCTGCACAAACATAAATACATACACTGCCACATGCAATCCAAAATAAATAAGAGCAAAATCCTTACAAATCTTCACCTCAGTTCAACCTTGTTTGGTGTCGGCTCGTCTTGCAATGACAATTATTTGTTCACAGCATTTCATGACACATGCAGTCTACCATGGCAACACACAATACACAGCGGTCACGACTTGACAAAGGCTTTCATGCCTTGTCTTTCAGCGGTGCATCCACCCACTGGCAATTGCCAACCAACTGGCAACTGCCATAGCAGGCAATGGGTGCTGTTCAACCTGTCACAAACTAATGTTTTCTTTTTCTGCCCTACCCAGCTTAAGTCAGACATGAAGCTGTGGCTTTTGAAGAGGTCATGAAGGTATTATTTAAGTCTGAATGTCCTTGGTTGCAGATCCTAATTTTAGTTGCCAGGTGTGGGGTTTAGACCCTCTGAATTCCTAAGCTGTATAAATGCTCTCAGATGCTTGGGGGTTAAAATGGGCAGGGGGTTAGATGTGCTGCACAGGGTCCTGTGAGACAGCAAGGCGGAGAAAAAGAGACAGAGATGGAAAGCAAAATCCAGGCCACTAGTCTGTACATGAGGGAACGTCTGAGTCGTTCCTCATGCGATTGGTGGCATTGGCTTGGAGACTTTCATAACACAGGCAGAGATTTTGGATTATAATTGCCACAGACTGTCACCGCCAGTCAAACCACACGGTTTGGTAGATGCACATAAGGGCCTCGTAAGTCTCAAGCACGGCAGAATTACTGTAACTCTTCATGGTTGCTCTTCCTGGAACTCCCACACAGTGCTGTTACATGTTAAAAGACAATTGTGCAGCTCTGGACTTCAATATATTTTGTTCTTAGTGGTCTATAAAGCAACACAGAGAAATATTTCACTCTTTTAACTATTTTGCTGTCAGACATATTTCTTTGTTTGTTATTTTCACTGCATGCTAACATGTACAACTACACGAGGTATTCTACAAGAGGAACACTATACACTTCTTGCCCTCTAAACAGAGTTATCTTTGCGACATGGGCGAAAAGGAGGATGATTCATCCTCAGCGCCGATGATGATGCCAGTGCTTCACTACATAGAAAATTGGGTCACACCTCTTAATCTTTGAATTCAGGTGTTTGCACTCCCATTGCCACTGCAGTGTAAAATTGGACACTGTGCAACAAAGTCTACCATTAGAAACATTTGTGAAAAGATGATTTGAAAGAGCTCACAAAATTTGAATTCAACAAGTGTCTTCTAAAATTTCGTGATCAACTGTAATTGTTATTACTGCAAAATGGAAGTATTTAGCCCAGTAACTCAGCCACAAAGTTAAAGAGCCGGGTCACTGAGTTCTGAGGCGCCTAGCTAGCTAGTAAAGGCCACCAACACTTTGCTGAGTCAATAAATGTAGAATTACAAACCTCCTTCGGCATTAACATCAGCGCAAACACTGTGCTAGGAGCTTCATGCCATGGCCAAGCAGCTCGTCTAGGTGTACTTTTATCCATAGCATATCGAGCTAGCTAACATCCGGAGATTTATTTTCAGGCTTTGCAGATAAAATTATAGACTATATTAGTTGTGGGATTTCTTTTAGTATTCACAAGGGTTTAAATCTTATCTTTGCCACAGAATAATTAAGTGTTATGTGTGGTCCAACCTCACATAATACTCAATTTCCAAATGTTCCAAATGTTCACAAAGCTGCTGCACAAAATCAGCAACTAGGGACAGGCCCAGTCAAAAATTGTGCAAAACTGAAGAGTCTAATTTGAGACAACACTACCGTGTTGAAATTCATGCACTATGTAAGGAAGTACATTGTGTACATAGTGTGCTGCATGAAAATTAACATATTAAACAAAGTATACAAGTGAGTGCGGAGAATATCCAAAAATCCTCCTCTTCCTGTCACTGGTGGCTGTTTAGTTCATATACAGTGTGCAGGAAGTGATTAACAGTAAAAGATCAAAGGAGGTGGACAGGATAAACATTCTTCCCTAGGACCCTACTCCTCCGGGGTATACAGCACCACTTCCTCTTTTTGCAGACTGGCTGCTGCCTCCACCACCACAGCATAGTGCACACATTGTCACCACATGAGGTACTGCCCCGCAATTCAGATAGTGTGTGTGTGTGTGTGTGTGTGTGTGTGTGTGTGTGTGTGTGTGTGTGTGTGTGTGTGTGTGAGAGAGAGAGAGAGAGAGAGAGAGAGGGGATGGTGGAGAGATAGAGAGAAAGGAGGGGTGTTGTGTTTATATGTTGTGTGGGTGCATGCATGACTACAGCTGAGGCAACACTCAGGCTGCGCTTGGAGTTTGAAAATTATTATGTTGTGCAGACGCACAGATGATCTGAGACACTCAGCTTATGCTAATTTCCCACAGTGGTGCACAGCTGTTCTGCTACAGGACTGCCATTGGGAGTTGATTATGTGACCCGAGCAGCTGCAGGTGTAAGAGAAAAGGCAGGAAGAGCAGGAAACCCTCTCTGATGTCAGCAGTCCTGGACATGGAATGTAAATGTAAATTTTAACAGACTGCTATGCAGAGCAGTTTGCTGCATGTTCAGCTTGGGGAAGGAGTAGAAAGGAAGTAGTTTGTATGTGTGTGCAAGCATATGGCTGTGTCTGAGCAACAATAAAACAAACAGAATATAAAAAGGAAGAAAACTAAAACCTCAATAAAACGTGCACTTTACTGAGGTGACTTTCAACCTGAATAATTCCATGAATCACCCTCTTCTGAAGATCGTGTGCAATGTTTGGATCATCAGTCCCAGATGTTAACTTTTCTCTTAACATTCCAGGTTTGCCATATTGGTGTTAAGTCTGCTTTCTTAATAATATCAAGGCATTCCTGTTTGAATTTGAAATCACTGCCTTCCAATAGCACCCTGTCCAACCTGAGGTGAAACATAACCCCCTTTTGGGCTGAATGGATGGCTGATCACAGGCACTCAAGATCTAAAGGACACAATTATCCTCAACTGAAGGCTGACAAGGAAGAACAAACTCCTCATAAGAGACTTATGGATCTTTCTTCTCTTGAGGGTAGGGGCAGCTAATCTACCGACAGAGGACCATGAGAGTGACTGGGTCACCACATCTTCAGGTAAAGAACCCCGAATCCTTCTCCCTCATAATAGCGCAATGAGTGAGAGACGAGAGGTCTGCGCCTGTGTACATGGAAAATCAATGTGAGGTCCAGTTGGCCCTACAGCACGGCCCAGAACCAACAATTAAAACTACAGTGTTTGACCTTGCTGATCCTTTGAAGCTCCAGCCTCAGGGACAATGTTTTCGTCTTGGGTTCAATGATGGCTCCAGCAGCCTTTGCTGTGGTAGGCACTGAGCGCCGAGTCCAAATGTGGGTTTAAAAATAGAGAGGCCTGTGATGTGTGGCTTGCTCTCACTGTTTCTCTTAGCAGATTGAGGTCAGAGCATATTACCCATAATCCGCTTCATATGCAAAGCTGCATAATATGATTCCGTGTCACTACAGCCTGCCAGTTATTCTCACAGTCAATCAAATCTGAGAACATGCAGATGAGGCAGCAATATTGACCAAAGGAAATAAATTGTTACATTGCTGTTTTTGTGTGTTGTCCCCTTCTGAGTTAACAAACAAGAAATTTTCCTCTGCATGTCTGCCAGAACTTAGCCTTTCATTCACATATTGGTTACAAATGAGCCTCATTTTGAATGATAACCCGAGAAATGCACATATGGCTTCAAGTGAAAGACCCACGTTTGGCCTCTCTGTCTGCCATTAAAAAACATTTAATCTGATAGAATCATTTGTCTTTGTGTCTGGAGCCGGCAAATCCAAGGGCAGGTTCCAGCATCTAATTGGTCGAGAGGATCATTGACATCACAAGAGGTGAAAGGTCAATCTGGGACAACCTTGTATGTTCTCTGGTGCCAAGTTTTGCCTGAGAGTTGCCATGTGTGAGAAGCTTTTCTTGTTGTTCTTGGGCCTTTGTGAACATCTGTGTCGGACTACTAGCCAGTGCAGAGAATAAGAGTCATGCTGAAGCTCGAGACTTTGAAATCCCCTTAAACACACAGTAATTTTGAGAAAATACACTTATGGGTGGAGAAATGGCTAGGGAATTAAACCTCTTTGCACTTACCATGGGTTGCATTTCTTCGCTAAAGTACTTTTTGACACTTTCACATAATGCAGTCTTCACAGGCATCAAATAAACTACATAGAGAATCCCTTTGGTGAGCTACAGGAGTTTGTGTCCTCCAGTGGCATTAAATAAATTACTGGTTAATTGTGATGGGTATAGTGTGACGGTCTGCTGTCAGTTTTATACTGTCCATGCCTATCCTGAAAGGATATAACCATAATGATACACACTAAAGCAAAGACTAAGGACCAAATGAGAAAAATGTTTCACTCTTTAGATCTTTAATCTGACAAGTAAAAATATCTAATATGAAAATTTAATATTTGATTTAATGTTTAAAAATATTTACCTACTGCAGTAATACTTGCACAGCAACCGACTTCATGGTTTGAAACAGCCGATACTAGGAGCTGTGGATGTTGGCTGATATTTTCCTAATTTTCTGTCTCATTATTCTAACCGAGGATATCTGTTTTAAAGTTCTTTTGCCGGACTGCCAAGCTGTTTTCACACATGCTCTGCAGCCCTGACCTTTCCCAGAAGTTTCCCTCCCTTCATGTGAAAATGCAAATGTCTGATGCAGAAGGTCTGGACACAAGACGCTCATTACCTTGCCAGCTCCAGAGTACAAATGTAATATCTGATTGAGTCCACATGAGAACAGGGCAGGTATGTGTCTTCTGAATTCAAAGTGTTCAAGCAGGCGTCGTGCTTGCTGCCTCCTGTACGTTCCATCCAGGAAGCACCCCTGCTCAAACCAAGCTGAGTAGTTCCAGAAGTGTGAATGCACCTGACTCACATTTCCCATCGCCTGTTGTGTGCTGCATTTAAGAAAAGGCAACTTCTGACAATGTCATGACCTGATTCTCTGAACAGTTTCTGGAATTCATGTGTGAAACTAGTTCAAATGTCTGGACATGTCTTGAGCTGGAAAGGAAGAAGGAGATATAGTTGGTTGTTAAAGAATTGTATTCTGTTGATTATTGGACCCAAGCCCAACACCCTCTTCATGCATATTCTCTTACTTGCAGGGATGTTTCATAGCCTATGAACTGGGCCTGGATTCATTAACATTCTGTGTCACTTTATAAGAGAAACCAAGTCTAGGACACATGACAGTCAAACGTGTAGCCTCAAACAGGCAAAGAGCACACAGGGTGAATAAAAGCATCACATAAAAGGATACAATATGTGCAGTTACATTAAAAATCTCTTAAATTAGTAACTTGTAACTAAACTCCAAACTAATAACTTACTTAACTGTAACTTTAAACCTACTTTGCAACACAAGGTACAGGTTTATGTATGCAAAATATATGCAAAGGCTGGTGTTCATTGAGTTAGTACTACTTGCATTGACGAGAACACGTTGAACTATTATAACAGATCTTTATGTAATGCCTAGTGGTAATGTTTTTGTTGTTTTTTATTTTAATACAGTGAAATACCCTCTAGCAATAGGGTCCACTGTCCAGTCAGAAGTGTTGACAATGCCTTCTTACTGTTGGGTCACAAGCAATCTAATATTAACTGTATTATTTGGTTCACATGGCTGTGCAGCAGTTACACCTGTGTGCATGTGACGAATAATTCATGCATGACATAGTCTAATTTAATAATTCATAAATCTTCACTTAGTAAACAACTCGGACAAGTTCGAGCTTGCAGACAGCTGGTGCAACTGTTGCATCTTGGATCCTAAGCACAACAAGGCTTTATAGATTCCTCATATGATATAAATAGACAGTATTTACTCACACGTCTAGTTTACCCAACAAAGGCCTACCTCTGTGTCTGACCCTTAACATAAACACTACATGGCTCCTTTCCCCAGTGACCCAAGGGGATGCAGGTGGTCCACATGGACACCTCTATATGGGCTCTGACCCAGGTTCAAAGGTCAGACCCTCAAATGACGGCCTTCCTTGCCGCCTCTAATTGCCCTGTTTATTTTTAGTCCACAGTGGGCCGTGTTGAGCTATTAAAAGAAACATGAACATGAGGCCGTCTGCTAATTACTGTTGGGCCGGCAGACCCTCACTTTCTCTGATTGCTACCATATGTTAACCCACTCAGAGAGGAGAATCTCATCTGTCACCTTCACTGTCTCTCTGTTTTTTTCTGTTTATGCAGCACTGCAGGGTGTAACTATGTGCAAGCGGGTTCTAAAATATCTTCAGTGAGGGTTTAAATAGAAAGTTTTGTGGAAAATGGAATCTTATAAACATTATAAAGAATGTAGAACCTCTGAGTTACTGTGTGAGAGATTAATACATCCGGCATCTCAATGATGTGCACAAGTGTCCGTCTATGTTGGTGGCCTAACACAATATCCCCATGCTTAAATGCATTAAGTTAAAGTCCGTTTGCAGAGAGGACAGTAGAGTAAGTCTAGAGTACGTTTTTTCAACTAAGCTACCTTGGTTCAGTTTCCAGTTTGAGAGTTTATTTGATTGGTGTTTGGTTATGTTTGGGGTGTAGGTAACAAAAACGAATTGGTTAAGTTTAAAAAAAGGTTGTGGTCTGGAATACGACAAACCCATTCACAATAATATGTTCAAAAATTAGGCTTGTTCAACACATTTTAATGCGACCCTTGACAAGTGAGGTGTAGGATAGATGCCAAAGGAGACATGGCTGGTTTTGTGACAAAGGCATATAGATTAAACAAGTAAGATTATGGCAAGTAAGTGCATACATTTAAGCATTTAAAGAAGCAGTAAGTAATTGGGTTGATTTAGACCGATTTGTGGTCACAGAGAGGTTGAGATAAAACAGCAGAGGATACCAACTTGCTTAAGTTGTAAATTTTACAAAGGATTGATTGCAGTAGGAAGCTGGTCCTGTGGATTAGCAGCGCCTGGATAAAGAGGCAGTGAGAGCTGTTGCAAACATTTTAAATTACAATTAGTAATCATAATAGTAAGTCATTAAATTAGCATTTTAATAAACTGCTCTCAACCAGTTTTATTAAATAGCTTTATGATAAAACACATTATGAGAGGCTGGGATAGTTATATATACCCTCTTTGTTTCAATTTCTAAATTAACAATTTAGCTATTAATTTGTTTTAGCTATAACAAAGCAGAGTAAGCTAATGGTCATTCCTGATTTCTGATAGTTTCTTGGTGGCCTTGTTTCCCTCAGTCTCTGCTGTTAGTAACACATGTGTCAGCTGTGAATCCAGATTTGTCAGGAAGGAGTCTGGACTATGTCACACAGCACAGGCCCACCGGCCTCACCCTGCCCTGATGGATTGGGTTTCCGTTTCACCTAGATGCAAACAAACTTGCTATGTCCTGCTGAGATTAATCATTTACTGGGAGAAAATAGATATTCACTCGAGAGCAATGCATTACACTACTTAAACTTTTTAAGGTAGCTATTATGATGTTAAGTTTCCTAAGCCAAAATCCGTCTTGTGTTCATGGTCAATATCTGAAAAGAGACGTCTAAATGGATAAGATCTGGCAACTTTAGGAGTTATTGATTTTGACTGGCAATTCATTTGCATGATGAGCTTTACACTGTGGAATCACTAATTTGTTTACACAGCAAATATGGTATAATCATTTGTGGCGAAAACAATTAAAAACCTTTATTGATTGTTTGGGTTTTCTAACAGGCAAACAGGTTATGAATGCATCACTTTAATAGACTTAAGGTCTATTACAGTCTATTACCGTACAGTGAAGCTGTGAGTCTATAAGTACTTTTTCATGCTTGTAAATCTAGCTGCACCTTACTGGAATTTAGCATGGACATTTATGACATATTTTATTAATGATCAGACAAGTTGAAACACAATTAATCTTGAAAGCGGCAATAAAATTGATGCTTTTGTTGTAAAATAAGTATATGATGTTCCAGCTATTTACCTAGTTTTTAAATGTATAATTATGCACATACAGCCTTCAAACGAGTGAAATTGAATCTCACTGCTTTACGTTCTGTATTATAATGTATGCTGTTCAGTGGCTCACTTGTAGGAGTGCAAGATTATATCTGAGCTTAAAAAAGATTCCTCAAATCTTCCTACAGTTCACAGAAAGACTGAGAAAACTGCAGACTACTGCACAATTACTAGTCAGAGCTTCTCCCTCGATCACTGAAATGTACTTAGTGTTATTATTATATAGCTGAAATGTATTCATGTGAAGCTATTCTTAGGAAACACCAGAACCCAGTTTCATATTCAGATCAAACTGCTACCAACTGAATAACACTCGGCTGCTGAGGAAAGTGTCAGATGAAAAAACTTAAAGTGCAAAGATGTGAGAACAGATGATCACATTGTCTGGTCTGGTCTGGTAACACTTTTGTTATCAGGACCGAAGGATGTGGATTACTTTTTTATCTCAGCGCTGGAATTTCAGACATTGCAGTTTAATTGTGGAAAACTCTGAAGTTTGGCTCCTTGGTTTGGTTTGCTGAGGTAACACCCAGCTGTAGCAGCGATCTTAAAATCTGGAGTTCGCTCAGTTCGCTTTTCTTGCCACTATTGCTGTTGTTTGTCTTTTCGCCAGTGTGTAACATGGTGAGACTTTATATGGTTGAGGTAATCCTTAAATGTGCCGTGCAGATGTAAGCAGATTTCCTTACAGCGCCTTTTCCCCCCTTTGCTCTTTTAACATTAAGGCATTTTGTTTTTAACATTTTTTCGACAGACTAGAATTTTTACTTTACTAGTCATTGACATCCAGTAGAGCATTTTGAAATTTATAGTCACAAGGAAGGAAATATAAGTGGGTTTTAGAGTTAATATGAATTAAACACCCACGCACTCTCACACACTGACTTTCCTGTGCATGCTGTCCATACACGCTGTGTGTGTGTGTGTTCTCATTTCATGCTCAGCACACAGTCTGCGGGGGCTGAGGATATGCTGTCATGCTCCCTGTGTAACCAGCAGTGCTCATGTAATGTCAGCAGTTGGTGGCCCTGTGTTGCCACCCACACAGCTGTTGTGGAGCCTCAGGCCACCTGATGAGTGCCTCAGCACGGTGAACACACCTGATGGTGCTCCCTGTGGTTCTTTTCTCCTGGGAGTCTGGCAGACGGCTGGAACGTTGGTTTTGAGCAACGCTCCAACGCCAACACGGAAGTCAAGGGAAACTAAGTTTGAAAGCAAAGCCCATAAAATCAGCAATCACACTTTTATGTTTGCTAACAGTCTGCTGCCACTGAGGAGAAGCCCCTTTAATGAGGCTGCATTCAGTTATTCATAATGGAAAGCTCAGTAATAGAAAACTGCTGTGTTGCAGTTGCGTTGGTTTCGCATTTTTGAATAGTTGCCAAACCAGTGAAGCAGAAAAAAGCCTACAAGGTTGTTGCAATACAGCATGAAATTCAAGACCTGAGAATTCCAGACTTGGTCCTTCTCCAAAAGGTTCTCTAAGTGGGAACAACAGCGAGCTTCGCTGGGACACTCCCAGTTCCTCTACCACCTCCTAATCTTCCTGAGAAACCCAGGTGGGACTCCTGGGGGAAAGGGCCGCTGTCCCTCAGCATTCCTGACCTGGCAGGGGGCAAGGATTGGGTTGAAATGGAGGGGCTGGGTGAAGCATTGAGGCAAGTATGGGCATTGTATATGAAGGGGCGGTGACTAAGTCGCATCTGGCCCTTTGGCTTTTGTGATTGTTGGGGTTTTTTTGGTCATTGTTGGCCAGTCTTACTCCAACATTCCTCCTGGCTCTGGAGTTAGTGTGCACTAGAAAACAGTAGCAGGAAGGGACAGAGATGACAAAACAACTGGATTTTAAATCTAATGGGAAACAATTGAATGTGACCACCCTGAGGCAGTTGGGGACTTTGTGGCCTTCAGGGCTTCAAACACACAAAAAATAGATTTAAAAAAGTAAACAGGGAAAAAGGTTGCCTAAAAATGATTTACTAAATACTATATTTCTCTCTGAAATCAACAGTTAATTATTTCACTGTTTAGCTGCAGTGTCATTATTTATATTAACAGTTTAACATCACACTTTTCATATTTGCTCATCTTAAACGCACACTCCCCTTTGAAAATGTCTATCTGTGCATCAAAAAAGGTTGATTTGCCTTTTGAAAATGAAAATGGCACCCTGCCAAAGACACTCAATAAATGGGACGCACACTGTAAACAAAAAAAAACAAAGCAACTGGCTTAAAGTGACAAACTTAAGAATTTAAACATTTTGCGTACATGCCATATGTCGTATTTGAGTACAGCCGAATAACGTAAGTACATAGTTTCAGTTCGAAAAGCGAAGCCTTTGAGCTAATTCAGGCAGTCAACTCAAGCGTCATACAACAGGAACATACCTCCCTCTCCCCACGTCATTTAAGCTGACATGTCAGTGCTGCTGCTCGCGTGCATACCTGCCGGCTCTTTCAACCCTTCACTAGCCCAGCATCCCAGTGGGGAGTGATCTCAGAGTCCAGACGTCAAACTCCAGCTATATTCTGCTGCTGCTGTAAATATTCTGCTGTAAACCAAGCTGTTGTTTCTGTGTTTAATTACCTTACATTATGTAGCTATAAGTAACATAATTTCTACTCAAATCAAATGATTAATTAATATTTACAATATTGTATTTAAAATATTTACAATATTTCCATAAAATAATTTTTCATATTTTCTTTACTGAGCAATAACCAAGTTTGCATCAACTTCCATAAGACATCTTACTTCAAATTTTTTCTTTATGAATCTTTTCAAACTCATTTCACACATGGCGTCAAAACCTATTCCAATATGATCGCAGATAAAACACAAGCCGAGCAGCTGAACTCTAACTGTAAATGAAAAAAATATAATAATTATGTGTAGCAAAGCTAAGATTTGTTAATGCTAATCCCACTCTCTATGTGTTACAGTATTAATGAACTATGTGCAGACTATAGTGCATAGATGGGCGAGATACAGGCAAAGAAAACAGACCAAAAAAATTAATAGGGCGCTGCAATATGCCAAGAATCTCCAGGCAAAACACTGCAATGAGTCAATACTGCTATTTAATGCAATTCCAAAGGAATGTGTTTCATCAGTGACCTACACTGTAAAAATAGAAGAAAGAAAACTCAAAATATCAAGGCAACTGATTCAACAACTTTTGAGTTTTCTCAGCTTTTGACTGTTGTTGCTCACTTTATTAAGATTTAATTCTGACAAGTTGAACTTTATTATTTATAATATTTTCATAAGTTTAACAGTAATTTGGTTTGGCAATTATTCAGGTTTGGTACAAGCAGTGGTATCAAGTGATATCAAATGATCAGTGATCTCGGGACCTCTCATGTGCTATGTAAACTTTTTAACCCCTACAATATTGAAATACATTAACCTTTTAAAATTTTGTTATAATTGTATCTCTGCTACTGAATCAATGAAATCAAGAGCATACAGCTGAAAGTTAGCTAAAACATTATGTGTTTTAATAGCGTAGGTGTTGGCACATTCACCTCATTAGTGAAACGTCTGCTTTTCGCCATTGAGAGGAAGCAAAGCAAATTTTGTGTCAATGGTTACAAATTATTGTACAAACCCTGCTGGTTCCAATCCTGGAGAGATAGGATGGTTGCAGCATAAAAAAACTGCCAAACCAATTCTGCAGATGTTATTGACACTAAAGTTTTTTTTTTGTTTGTTTGTTTTTTTGTTACTTAACAAGATATTCTTTTGTATTTGAAGCTGGGAATGCATACTACTGAAGCTGGAATTTTATTGTTAGCCTCAGAGGTATATTGTAATTATGTGATGAGGAAAAATGAAGTTGCTAAACCTCTTGTTTAATATTGTATATCTTAGTAAATTAAAAATAAAATTTAAATTTAAAAAAAAAAACGAAATTTAATAAACTGGCAAAAGTTGAGAAAACTCAAAAAGCTATTGAATCATGTTGATATTTTGAGTTTACTTTTTTTCCAACTCTTTACACTGTATGCAGCAGCACAAATGGTATTAGACAACTAGTAAGTAGGCTGATTTACATGTTTTAAACTAGACGGTTTACTTTTAAACACCATTATTTCTTAAAAGTTTTATTAGCTTATTTCTGTTCTTTTAATTTTTTTTTTTTTTATTTCAACCTGTAATCATGATTCAGTTGAATAAACATACATGTGGAATGAGTCATTTTATTTGGTGCTTAATTCACAAACCAAAACTAATAACTCTTAAGTAGAGAAATTCTACAAGAAACTATCAATTTTAAGATAGCAACATTTTTAAGGTATAATAATATACATTTAATTAGGTTACTTGGAGCATTTGGTTTTAGGGTACATTAAAAAAAGATTCCCTGGACCTAATGGGGTCAAAGTCGTGATGCAGTTTTAAAACGCACGTCTCCTCAGACAACTTCTCCCAGGGCTGGGTTTAAAACAGGTACATACATCTAAATGGGTTGTTTTAGCCTAAAGCTTGCTGTCACTGAAATATGGATGTGTTTGATATCATGCTAGTCTCTACACAGCCAACGAAGAGCTTACATGTTTGGGTATGAGCAGGATCAGCGACTCTGCTGCTGTTATCACTACATCATGTCTGCTGAGTTCCCCGGCCAGAGATTACTATCCTCAGGTCACTGCTTGTTTCTCGGCTTCTGTCCCTGCCTTTTAAAAATGGTTACCATTTTAGGTGTAGCCACAAAAAAATATATACTAACATTATTTTTGATGTTTTGCTTTCAATCACTCGACTGCACAGCTATGTGTCCACACATTCAGATTTTCAGAAGTGGCTCTATCTGTTATCTGAAGTTCAGCTCTTGGAGAAAGCGTTTCCTTTCCGCCTCATTCGAACAGGAAAACTGCCAAAGCTCCATCCATCAGATAAAAGATTTTGCTTCTTTCGTCTCTGGGTCAGGCACATGAGAGGAACGTTTTGCTCGGAGCATTTCTATGCAGTTGCCAGGCAGGCAGAGGTTTTTCAGGGCGGGCCCTGGGGAACAGATTATGACTAATGAGGTCCAAGTTAACGTGACCGGAGGAGGCAGCTGGTGAGAAACAGGCCCCATTTAAAATCTTTATCATAGGATCTCTCCACAGGCTAGACGGAGGGACAAACCAACGGGAAGTACATCACTGCCGACGCCGGTCACGTCTACCACAAATGAGCTTATAAGGAAATCTTGGGAAAAAAAATGCTGAAATGTTCCGCAGTTGTGCGTACATGGTAAGCATTATTTCTCTCGGCACACCTATCCTGCAAGAGGGGGATAGAGGGTTGAGGCAGATGGTATTGTGGTTTCATTTACCTGATGAAGCTGCATACAGTACATCCAGGACACCTGTTCCCTGGTCCTTTGTGTCCCATTTTGTATGTGCGCTTGTCTCTTAGCCAGATGATCCACAAGGGATGATGTTTTTATATTCAAAAACATGTAGAAACATGTTTGGCTCATTGTGTCATTGTAGTGAAACTTTTATGCTCGCTGTTAAATATATAAAATTAATGTCAAAAAAGAAATCTAATCATAGCTTTGAATTAAATATTCTTGCAATTATAGTTTTCCAGTGTGACTTTGATCCCCTGTGTACAGCTTTAGTGTGCCCCTTCCTGCTGCTTTATTGAAACCCCTTGTTTGTCGTGGCTGGCAAAACATAAATAAGTGATCAGTAATTGTTTTGTGGTTCTGTGGCCAAAAATCAATTAAAACACTTCCCCAGCAATAATTTCCTCCGCTGATTTAAACACAAGCTCCCTCTAGGTTAGTCATCAGGCCTAATTGAGACCTGGGGAACTCCACTGAAGGATGATTTCATTTTTAGCTGCTTTGGTGTTGTTTTACAGTAAATTCCCTGTCTGGTGACTAAGATGTCATTCATGCATTAGCCCAAACTGAAAAGAGTTGACATATTCCTTTAGTCAGATACTATTTGTCCAGTTAGTGATTATTACAACTTTCACTTGAAGCACCAGGCTGCTTTTCTACTCCTTGAATGAGATCTTCACAGTGCCCAGGTGAGAGCAGCAGGTGTGGGGAATAATCGGAGAACCACCCAGTATGCCATGGCCCCTATTCTCACTGAGCCTAAGCTGCCATCCATTGTTTCAGGCTTGCTGAAGAGGAGCAGAGAAACAGGACAATTATGACATTATGGCTGGGTGGCTGAGCAGCAGTCCCAGCTGGTGGGAAACAGAAGGGAGGAATGGGCAACCAGAGAGCAACTGTTCCCACAGGAAAGCAATCCACCACATGGAAAGACTGTGTTCTTCATTTGTGAGTGATGATGGATGCTTGACTAGAGCTGTAATGATCTGATCCAATTCAGCTCAAGATTCGACGCAGACGAACTTGTTTTGTGTGTGTGTGTGTGTGTGTGTGTGGGGGGGGGGGGGGGGGGGGGGGGGTTCATATTCACAACCATTAACTATAACTTACACAGATAAATATCAGGCACGGTGTCAGCACTTATCATCGGGGCTCATCCTCAGTACGTGTATTTTTGCAGTTAATGGATGACATTTATTAAACTCTTATTTGCTGACAGATGACTAATTATACTAATGCCTCAACCAATTTAGGACTGTAGTCTCATTTAGCTGTTGGGTTTGACTTCTGTCAACCAATGGAGATTGACATAAGTGAGCAACATATAAAACAAAGGCGAAACAATAAGGATGGATAAACTGGATGGATGGATGGATGGACAGAAAACCAAAAATATCAAGGCAACATAATTCAATAGATTTTTGAGTAAGCCCTGTGCAGTTAACAATGAAATATTTGGTCTGGCAAAGATCTTTAATACCAGACACTCTTCTTGATTGAGGCTGTCATTTATATGGGCTTTGGAGGGGCACTGAAAACACACTAGCTTGCAGTTCACGCTCATGAAAATGAAGGGGACGCAGCTGAAAGTTTGCTACAACGTTATGTGTTTCCATAGTGTAGGGGATAACATGTTTGGCACACAAGCAAAAGGCAACTTTGCAACTGTACGACAACATAAGGGATTGGGACCATGCTGGACCCAATCTCGGATAAATGGAGCGTTGCATCTGGGATAAAAATTTGGGTTAAACCACATATGGATGGTAATCTTCTGAAGAAATTAAGGGAGCAGCTGAAAGTTGTAAAGGCAAATTTTTATGTTAATTTTTAAAGACTCTGTGAGAATTTCTGTGTTTGTTGAGGCTATTGAAGCTAGAATTTTATTGTTAGTCCCACAGGAATACTGTTAGCTGAATAAGAAAAATAAAGCAAAGTCCACAACAGCAATCACATGTTTGGTTTTGTCAACTTTTTTGTTTTTTGTTTTTTTGTTTTAAGGGTGTAGGATCATTTTAGTGAAACACAGTTGCACGATGATCATTCCAGTACTGCAATAATCAGAGCTCACATTGTTGCAATGAAACTGACATAATAAAATGATTTATGTGTTTTTTTAGTAACTTTTTCTAGAACCTTAAATCATGAAAATGATTTGTGTGCTTATAGTAGGCCTACAAGGTCCCTAATTGGTTGTTCCATATCCACTTGAGAAGTAAAAGATTAACTAAATTAGGGTCAATCTCTTTCTAAATGTAGTACACATGTTGCCCCAAATAAAAATGGCAAGGATTCAGTTTTTATTCTGTTTATATTCTTATTATACAGCAATTAATACACAATTTGATTTAATTAAAAGTAGGATTGACACATAATTACACATAAATTCTGTTAAATGTGTGTTACAATGTGTTACAAGTGCGACAGTGCATTTATTTTTAGGTTATTGTTAATACATTTCTTCTAAGAGTGCTCCATCATCTTATGAAGACCCTTACATGTACTGCTGCTTCAGAGATGGCATAATATGAAGTATGAAATATGCTTTACCTTTGCTGGAAATTATGTACTTGTTGATCACTGTAGGCTCTCTCATTAGAGACACATACAAATGACGCTCGCACCGTCTACGTTTTTAACCAATCAAGAGCTTTTGCCTATTTAGTAATAAGCTCATTTATGCCCTTTGACTGTTAATCATTTTTGTGTAACATTAACATTGAGTTAAACAGTCAATTTCTTTTAGTGTACTACTTTTTAAAAATATTTTAGATTTATTGATGGCACCCGCTCATGTAATATCTAAGCTGCATTCCTGTTTAGTTACGCTACTTCCAGGTGCTTTTGTCTCTCGCATCATTGCCCTAGCCCCTAAACCTGACCACTTTTGACTTCAAAGCAAAGGTGTGTTGTTCCCTCTCCACACTAAGGAGAGTGTCATGGGAGAATGACCCCGCGAGAGGCTGATCAAGCCCCAGGACAATGTGGAGTCACCTGAGAGGAGAGGTCATAGCATTCCACTGTAAAGGCTGAGTGGCCCTACGATGCTAAGACAAGAAGTCATCACATGCCTGAGAGAAAGAACCTGTTTCACAGTCTCAGCTACAGACCTTGCAACACACAACAAAAAACGATTTAACCAGTGAAATCTTTAAAAGGGAAAATGCACTTACCTTCTTCACTAGACGTCAACTTACAGTTCTGCATAAAATGTAAGCTTTAAAATATAATAATGGTCACTTGGTGCCATTATACTGTTATTATAGTATTCCTACTTTAATCTCTGCATTTCACTTGGGCTGCAATAACAATCTTTTATCCTAAACATTTACGTCAGGGTGCTTGCGGTCCTTTTTTTTAAGGGTCAGCATGTCTGCCCTCTGTGCTGTCCAGTTGCATACCTGAACTCACACAGTCAGTAATAAAGTAAGACCTCCTTTGATCTGATGTCCCACCCAGAGGCTTCTCCCTCCACGTAGACAATACTCTAATTCATTACTGAACCTGCCTCTTCAAAGCTGAACCACTCTGCACTGGGAAACCTTAAACTTAGGCCCCCAGATAGGCTCCTGAAACCCCCCCCCCAGGTAGTGAGGTGGTGGCTGGGCGAGTCCACGTAAGTCACGGCGGCCTGCACATATCTCCTCCTCAGCCCTGCAGCACCACACCTATCCCCCTCAGGTGATGGGTGGATTATTGGGCATTGGTATTTCAGTATTTTTTGGTCCAGCTACAAACACGCCCACTGAGCGTGGGAAAATGTCACCATCATTTTTATGCAAATTCCTGTCAGATTGTTTCGGTTAAGCGAGTTTTATATTTCTGGAACGCGATTACATAAGATTTGAACTATGCTTCACTTTTGATCTCAGGACAGGATATTTGAAAAAAAAAAGAGTGTAAGATGACCTGTACATAAGATTAAAACTTTATGGTACAGGAAGAAGTTTGCATTCTTTACTGTTTTATCATATGTCTTGAAAGTATCAGCTTACACTGAGACAGGTTTGTTGTTGCTGTGTAATCCCTTGTTGTGGGCTCAAATGGATGGCTGCTTGGGCACTTAGAAGCTCATTTAGCCACTTGAGGAAAACAGAAGTAGTTTTACTTGTTCATTAGGGTGAGAGTTACGTTTGTGTTTCTCTCTGATCTGCAAAAAAATCCTATTCCCCAGGATTTTGGGGGGTGTTTTTTGCCTTTATTTGATCAGACAGTGAAGATTTTTCAGACAGGGAGACAGAGTGGGGCAAGACATGCAGGAAAAGGACCCTGGCCCAGGCTACTGTATTGAGCCTTGTGGCAAATGGTCACCTGTCCAACAAGGTGAGCTAAACATTATATAAGCGAATCATAAAACATCAAAGCTTTAAAACTAAATGTGGAAAAGTATGCCAAGTTGAATTCAGAAATATAGGGATACATTTACAGTACTACTAAAGTTAAACACAGTATTATTTAATTACATGGTCTTACATAACTTGATATGGTAAAGAGGAGATTTCCCCTTGGGTGCTAAGAAGTTGAAAGTGTCAGAAAAACCTGCGGCATCTCATTTTTCTTCTTCTCTGCCCCTGTTTACCCACTAACTTGCCAAGTCTGATGTCAGCCTTCTGCACACAGGGTCCCCGGGTGAGTGTACAGTTTCTGTTTTGACACCCGTTCCTAATTACACATGTAAATGATTGATCACCTGGACTCGGCGGGGGCCGCGCTGATGGAAGTCCCTGTTGCACGATGGCTCTGCAATTCTTTTTGTCAGCGTTCAGGACAGTTTCTTTTGCTGGGAGCAGTGGAAACAGATACCTGCAACTGCCCGCGAGAGCTGGGAGATTAAGTTCTGAGCAAGCCACCATTTGGACCAAATCGTCTCCCTGTTAGCGGTCCTTGAGGAGCAAGTTGCACAGGTGCGGCTGGATATCTATGGCTCTTTGTTTGGTCTAATCCCACACAACTTAAACCAAGATTTGTCGCCTGCCCCTTTAAGCTGACTCCGTGACACCTGAGGGGCCTGGCCACTGAAAGCAGAGCTCAGCTACTTTTGTGATATGTGATTTGGCTAATTGATTTTGGAGTGGCCAGTCTGAGTGCCCAGAGGAAGGGGGGGGGGGGGGGGGGGGCACAAAGATGTACTGTGATAGAAGCAGAGGCTGCTTCTTTTATGTGTAACAGGTGGTGAAGTTAACCTGTGTCTACATTAGCTCTCTCCTTTCAATTGCAAGATGCTAAATACAAAATGCAGATGCTTGAACTCATATCATTAAGAAAATAAACAGTGGACCGAAGCCAGAAAGCGTGTAATGCTTTTACAGATGGGGTGAGAGCCTCTTGCTTCCCTCCTCTGCCTGGCAACAGCTGTGGATTTGTCTGGTGCTTTGACTCAGGTATGGAGCCAATCTGAGGGCCAGGAGGGTTTTAACCCCAATCTTCTCCTCCCTCGTCTCACAGCCTGGCACACATGGGCCTCGCAGCTGCACTTCCCATTGATCTACCAGGGGATGCTGGGATAGCTGGCTGGAGGGAGATAGATTGGAGGGGAAATGGCTTAATTGTCCTCACTCTCGCTGCTGGAATGCAAATAGCCCTCGCAACTGGCCTCCACTGCGAGGTGAGCCGAAAGTGGAGAAACCAAGGTCCCGCTTATTGTGGTGAGTCGGTAAAAACACATAATAAAAGCCAAAAATCACATCCATGCTACTTTCAGTCCTGGCTGTCAGAGCTGCATCAGACAGTAGATTTCCATTCTTCAAACTTTAGGCTCTCGCCCCTTTGTTTTTGTCCAATACAGCAACATTTCATAATCACTTCAATGCCGCTTGTCACACAGAGCCCAAACAGACAGGCAGGTGAAGGGTCACGATGAGTCACAGAGAATCGGTGAGGGATGAAAAGAGTTAAATGCTGGGGCGTATGTATCCTGTCTGACTTTGATCTCTGCCTCAGGTAGCTCTTTCACAGCCATCACTCTTAGCCAGGAGCTGATAGAAGGCTGCTCCCTGTGAGGACGGACTTGCTCAGACTGAGACTGTCTCCTTGCCGTGACAGAGGAATGGCATGACATGTCAGGCATCTACACAAAAACTACAAGCAAACAAAACCCTCAGTGGATTTCCGTGTTTATCTTTCTACTTGATTTGATTGTGTTCTCCTTTTTAGAATTTCTTTCCCTTTTTTTTTTTTAATTATCAAATTAAACCGGTGGTATAAGGATGCAGGGAGGGAGGGAGCGGAGAAGGCGTGTTTTGGTGAGGTTCAAAGATAAAACGAGCCAGTCTCGAAGGCTTTGATGTTTCTTGGCAGGCTTTAGGCGGCCACTGACAATCTGATGATCTGGGAGCGCAGGCCTTTTTTTTTTTGAGACCGTGCCCCGTCCTGGCCCCAGTCGTCTAGCCCTGCAGTTACAAACGCTTTAATGTGACAAGGTTAAACACCTGAAGTACTGCAGCAAAATGTCACAATGAAACCAAGGTCAGGGGAGCAACTTTAATCTTGGGATAGCTTTCTAGTTGAACAGTCTGCTCATTTATTTATGACAGTTTAAAACATAAAGAGTCCTATTCATTCGTCAATTTATTCTCAAGGAAAATCATCAGTGTCAAATCTGCTTTAATCAATATCTTCATATTGAGACTTGATCATCACAGGACTACTGAACTGAACTGAAGGGTGCTGCCTGCTTGTTGTGACAACCCTACGGAGAATTATCTCCAGATGTCGCTCTCAGCTCTGTTAAGATTTATAACCTTCTTAAACTCACTTTGTTGGTTTTCAGGCAACAAAATTTATTGTTTTGGTTCACTCCCACTGTTGTAGTCTGTATGCATGTCAAGAATTTAGCAGCTACAGAATCAGGCACAGGAGCTGGTAGTTGAAAACAGAATTAAAAGAATGGATAATTTATATGTTCATATATTTCTGTATATATACTATGTTACATATACTTGTATGTAGGATATCAGTCTTACATGCTGTGCTGTATAATTATAGATTTTTTTTCTGAGCTTTATCACAGTTGTTATTTCATAATAACCTAAACAGGAGGAGAGAGAATTTGTCATTGCCCAGCTTATACTGCCTCACTCTGTGCTGAGTGCTTTCTGTCATAGTGGCACCTTGGCGCAATATATTTGTCATGTGACCAACATTTTTTTCCTTATTGATAGAAGTTTGTACTCGACATCCTTTTGCAAAAAATAAGTGCCCCCCATGATTTGTTAGCTTGTAGCAGCACCTTTAGCAGCAATAACTTGGTAACTTGAAGCCATAGTTTTCCATATGACTTTATGACTCCCTCGCATTGCTGTGGAGGAATTTTGGAGGAAGTCTTTCTGTAATCGTACCGTCACAAACTTTAACATCTAACACGCTAACTGAGCCCTGTAGAGTCTGACATGTAGCTCTTGAGGGGTCAGAACTGTCAAAGCCTCTGCTTTTATAAAGGTGCTCACACTTGCTGATGATCAGTTAATAAAGTGCATTTTATTAGCAGCACCCACCTGCTCCTTAACCTCTAAATTCTTATGAAAGCAGTAAAGGTACAGGATATAATCTGTACTGTACACATCATTGTTCCTATTTTGTATGTACACTGTACTGATTTTTTTTCTTTTATTTTCTTTTTAAATTTAAAAAGGGGCGCATGATACTTCCAAGACGCATTTCTTAATATCAATTTGCCAAGCTTTTCTCCGAGAGATGTTGTCATTTGATAGGCAGCCCAGTAGAGGCAGGGTGCTGCAGGGGCATTGTGTCTTGTTGTAGGTCACAATGGAACTTAACACTTGACAGAGCCAGGGCTTGTTGTCAGGAGCTAAACTTGATCCAGTCAAGTTGTTCCCAGTGAAGAGGTATAAAGAAAGGGCTTTGACCTCACGGCTGTGAAAGATCTATATGGGGCCAAATATTAATTCCCTTATTAAAGGATAGTCATACATAATAGGCGATCTGCTGTAGGTGTTTCTGCTTTACTGGAAACTTGTTTTGACACTTAGTTTACATGCTCCTTGTCAGAAATTCTCACAAGATCCTCGTCGATGGGAGATAAAGGTTACAGCCGTGTCTCTCAACCTGGAGCCGCTGCCCGTGTGATCCATTCTGCTGCTCAGACAGGCGTCCCATCCTCCACGGTTTGTCATCCCCGTCACCTCTGGCATTTCAAACCGATGCTTGTCTTGCACACAGTTGCCCTGCAGACCACAAAAGGAGTTCAAGTTACCAGAGGGGCAGGTAATTTCAGATGGATAATCCTTGGACCTGGTAAACCGGTCTTTAACAGGACCTAGTGTCTAAACCTGGCAACCCTGAGTTCTGTGTCATTGTATGTTGATCGGGTGTGCATCTGTGATTCCCCCTAGGGAAATCATCGCCCAGTGTTTTTATCATTTCTACCTCCCATCACCTCATCTGCTCTCGACTGAGAGAAAAAGTGTTTTGTTTTTTTTTATTGTGATGCTGTGCACATTTTAATTTCTTACTTGTCTTAACATATGCAGCTTGTTAAACCTGTGGGCCTTTGTTGTGACTTTATGAGTGCTGTGAATCTTTTTATTGTTTAAGAAGGAGATTTATGGCCTGAAGATGTTCTCTGTCAAAATCACTGTTGATAAAAAATAATATTAATAAAAAATACTGCTTGAATCTTGCGTCACGTGTCTTCAGAAATGTTGTAAAGGCCTGTGATGCCATCCCATCAGCTATTTCTGACCTCAGTTAAACTCATGTGCCATGTCAACCACCCAGCCAAGCAGGATTTTCTCTCTTTCTCTGGAGCCGCTGCCACCCTCCTGTCGCCTCCACTGATCCATGCCAGCTTCAAGCTTTTGTTGTTCTGCCCGCCTCCGTTGGTACTGGGGGCAAGATTTACAGTGGAAAAATATAGTATATTTTTTTCCCCCCATGTTGAGCTGGTGAGTCTGGAATGTGTGTTTGGGCAAGATTTTGCGAGGAGTGTGAAAAAACAACAGAGCTGTAAACACCGAGGGTAGACCCAGACTGGCTTCTTGGTTCCAGATGTGGAGCAGGCCTGGAGATGTAACTCTATACACTCCCACTGCCTGTCCCACTGCCTGTCCATCAGCTGGGTTCTCACTGTATCCATGCGGACAGGTTAGTGCCTGCTGACACAGTGGCATTTTCATGGAGAGATAAGTGCGTGCACTGGTCACGGTGTGCGCCCACAGTCAGAATAATACCAACTGCGTATTTTGAGCCGCCACCAAACCAGAGAAGAAGGCTGGAAGAAATTTTTTTTAGCAATGCATAATTTGCCCATATGCCAAATGCAAATGAAGCCATTTAAATCAGATGCCTCCGTGTGCCATCAAGCTCAGGCTGCACTAGAATGGTTCATCCTGCATATTGCGGCTAACGGTTTCCTGAAGGATTTTTATTTATATCTTTTTCTTTTTTCTTTTCTTTCTTTTTTTTTGTTCAGAGTTGCCTAGACATCTGTATTTAACCAGTCAGTTTTAAGTTTAAGTTTAACCGTGAGCTGCAGTGGCCGATGCTGCTGTCATCTGCTGTCTGGCAACAATTATGCCAATGATGAATTCAATGCTCGAGTCAAGATTGGAAAACCAGGCACATTCCGGCGTTTCCCACGCAACAATATTCACTTCGAGTCACTTTAGCTTTTAGATTTAATTGTACGTGTGTCTTTTTCCTCTGAGCTATTCAGGCTATCTACCCACTTTCTCAATGTCCTATGTATAGCCTCGATCCCCTTTTCGTCTTTATTTTGGTGCCGAATTTTGACAAATAGCTCAGTAAATGGGTCGGATTAAAATCTAAAAAAAAAAAAAAAAAATCACTTGTAATTGCACAAAAATGCTTCATAAGAACAATAACTGCTATAATAATGTATATTTCGGACCTTGGGCTATTTTAGTCTGAATGTTTGAAAAAGATCGTTTCTCCCTGCATTTTAATTATTTGAAGATGCTGAGTAGTCATATCAGCATTTTTCTTTTTCCATTTTATTGATTGCTAGCACACTGGCATATTTAATTATTTATTTATTTATTGGCTCCAAAACTTTTGTTAGTAAAAAAAATCTAAGTGAAAACAGAATAGAATTAATTTAATTAAATTGCAAATAATAATAGCTAGACTGCAGACACGAACGTTTTCACAAAACTACCTTATTAAACAAAACTTATTGAAAATTATATATTTACGAACGAAAACATGTTGAATTTAAGGAGGAAAGAAATATTTGTATTTGAATTTAAAACAAAAAAAAACTTAGTTGTAAGTTTTATTATTCGAAAATAAGGAGATAATTTAAAAAGTATCATGAACTTAAAGTGGTGAGCTGTTCTGTTGTGAAATTATAAATAACATTTAAATTAATGAGCGATGGGGGAAATATGAAACCGCAGGCCGTCTTCTCTGTGGTTCGAATTGCAAAAACAAATTTCATGAGGAAATTGCTTGATGAAAAAAATAATCCAATGAGCAGGTGTTTTATTTTTAGTCAGAGGAACCAGTGAGTACACATTAGATCTGTATGTACCCGGCACTGGAATGATGCTGATCATGTGACACAGCTGAACTCTGTGGGCCCTCACAGGCTGCCAGCAAAGGCACGGCACTTAAGGAATGAGGATCCGGCCGGTGCAGATATGAGTGTTTCTGTGTGATGACTTCGCCTGGAGGTGAGATTAAGGCTGTTCATCCTCAGCTCCACTCTGGAACCTTCTCTCTTCTCTACTTCTTTCGTTATTTTCTTTTTTCCTGAGGCAAAGAACAGTCAGAAAAATGTCAGGCCTATTGTCTGCACAGATGAAACACAGCCGCCTCGTTCGGACACATTCTTATTTTTATTTATTTTTTATTTTTTACCGTCAAACCAGGGAGCTTTCTTCAATCTTAAAACTTAAAATACGAAAGCATGCACAGATGCAACATACATATTCCTCAATCTCACAGATTAATTTAAGAAAATCCTGGGATGTTGTTTCTGATCCATTCCTAGTTGGATAATTGTGTCAAAGCACGCCTCGGCTTCAGAGCCACCAGGCTGTGCCGCTTAAATTGGACATGTGGGTCTTTATTCGGGTCTATTCTGTGCTGAGTCGAGCCTGTGATAATAAATCTTTGCATCCACTTCTCGGGGTGTGGGGGGGTCATGGACTGTCATTCTGTATCTGGGCCTCAGCTCAGCTCCAGCAGCACAAGGCTACTTGTAGAACAAGACGTGCCACAGTGGGGAAGATCACAGTGGCGGCAGTTGCCTGGGAGTGTGTGTTTTTGTGGTGTGTACACAAAGAACACTGTCACTCTGCATTAGAAACGTGTGATGGACAAACTCGATCGGTTTGCGTGCGTGTGTGTGTGTAAGAGGGAGAGAGAGAGAGAGAACACCTATGTCAAACACACCTCTGCAGATTTGACGCTCATGCGCATTGTGCAGGAAAGTAAGACGCCAGTAAGTCTGGGCTGCATTCAGGAGTGTGACTGTTTCTAACATCATCCCTGTGCGTGTATTAATAGAGCAACGACGAGGATCCATCCCTGCCCTATGACTGCAGGGCCCGCCTTTGTTCTTTACCGGTAATACAGGCATAATTACAAGCCTTAAAGAGCCTCCTCACCTTGCTTTCTCCCTTCCCTTAGCTCTGACACACATCCAGGAAGTGCCTAAGACCAGAGCTGTGCCTGTATACAGGCCATGCCTTCAAAAAATTAAACTGAGGCCGTGGGTTTTGCGGTGCGCAATGGTGTTTTAAGCCGTGAACGCAACACCTGTTCCAAAAGTCACATCAGTTCCCTCCAATCTCCAATCTCCACGCTGCAGTAACACCAATAATGTTGCAGTAAAACGCCAATGGACGTAATACCTCTAATTTCACAGAGACCATTTCCATTTACAGCTCTTATGTGTGAAGTCAGTGTTGCCCACAATATGAAACTGGCCTCACTGCCGATTTTTTTTTCTTCTTTTATTGTGACTGAAATTTGACTGTGATAATAATTTGTGGCTTTGTTCTGGCTGGCTGCATGGCTGAGGCCTGTGGGGAGATTTGGGAAGCAGTCCAGCCCCCAGCAGGCCCTTTAATGCCGCTGGATTCCCAGTAGTTTCAGGCAGGGTAGGGACATGACCAAAATGACGGGGTTGGACAGCAGCGCAGCACCACACTCAACCCACCAAACACTCTGTTTATAATTTTGCTGCAGCTTATATGTGATTTATCTGAGATCTGTATCAAACTGTGCTGTAAAACGTGGTTTTATTGAAAGCAAAAGCCTCGGTAGCCGCAGTAGCTTTCTCGTAGTAGTCGATTGAGACTGCAGCTCCAGACTGAAACTGGCATATAGAAACAGTTATTACTACTTTGGGCCTGTTGTCACAGTTGTCTCTCCATCTGCATCCACGTGCACCTTCTAGATTTTGCTGACCACGCAGTTGCAATTCTGCCCTCTTTTGGCAAGTTTCCCTTGTTTTATAAACCTTATCTTGTGGTGACAATGTGAGTGACGTGTGGGTTGACCTTTTTTTTTTCTTTGTTTCACAGAACAAAATAAATAAATACCGGACTTTGTTATTCTTTGTCTTCTATTTCTCCCTCTGGTTTCCAGGGTATTGAAATATGTCTGGAAATATTTATCACATTCACACATCTGCAGTTGCCAGAACCTTCTAAGACTAATAAATGACACATACTTTAAAAAAAATGTGTGTCACTGAATCTCTGTGTATTATTGCCCGTATTTGCCTGCGTTTAAATTGACCGTAGAAGCATTACACAAGTTAAAATAATGAAAATATTATATTTTAATGAGCATTAAATGAACAAAAAAATATCGTGCTACACTTTAATTAATAAATAAAGCATGCTTTGTAAGCAGTTGTATATGTACTTGCATATAAACACCATTTGTTAAGATTTTTAAGTGTTTGTTGCAATATCAAAGAAGTGAATTTCCAAATACTGGAAAATGTCTCTCGACGATTTTAAAGTTAGTTCAGGGGTTATTCGCAGTAAACTACTATATTTTTTTAAATTCTTTTTTTCTTTCTGGCAGCACAGTGCAGGAATGTCGTTGAGTACACTGCTGAAATTTAGAAATTAAACTTTTTGTCGCAGATTTGATGCAGGAAGAATTTATTAGAAACTTCGTTTGCCTTAATTTCGATTATTAAGACCAGAAGAAAAACACTGGAGCTTTGGAAAAAAAACAACGTTCACAATTCCGACCTTAATCTTGATCATTAACGCCACATAAGAATGAGCAAAACTTAGCATGATGTTTTTCTGCTGGTTATTAAATTGCTTACACTCCCGAATGAGTCCGATTCGTTCTGTAAAAGAGCGTCGGGCACATGGAAACACACAAACACATATTATTCAATAAATAAAGTCAAATAAATTTAGTTTGGCTCGTTTTTCCTCTCTTTTTCAAATTCTCAAAACGAGATTATTGTCCTGGGAGTTATTGTTTATATTGCTTAATGGAGAAAGGAATAAATAGTAATTATATTTATTTGCTAATCTATGGAAGGAGGTGCCTCTGGGCTGCAGAGCTGCATCCTGTATAGGTCTATCATATGTTAATGAAGTTAATGGCGGAGCTTCAGTGACAGCCGGCTGCCGAAGACCAATCAGAGAGCTCGTAGATGGAAGCCAGTGTGAGTTTGAGGTTCTGCAGGCAGGAGGTGTTTGAAGAACCATGTGAGCTCTGTTCGTGATGTAAAGACGGATCCTTTCGCTTTTATTTGATGTTTTTTTGACTCCCCGACAGTTATGAGCATGCACCCCGCAACTTGTAACCACTGGGGGCTCTTTTCTCGCTGATGATGCGTTGGAGTTACGCGTGGATTTCTTCCAGGCTGTCCGACAGAACTCATGAAACCCTCTTCAGAGCGACGGTTTGTGGACTTGCGCATTAGCTAATTATGTCTGTGGGTTTTATGCCTGACAGTCTGAATGGCTCAGATCCCTCCAAGTCGGCCTTTCTAGAATTCGGACACGGACACTCGACACACCAGCAGCACTCCTCCGGACTCTCTCACGTTTATCCGGTTCACGGCTTGCACGCTGCTGGCCATTCCCAGCACGAAAGCCCTTTTCCTGGTACCGCGTCCTATGGCCGCTCTTTGGGCTACGCCTACCCCGGCACGGTGAACACTCATCCCCCGTCCGCTTACATGCCCTACCAACACAGCAATCACAGCAACAGCAGCAGTGTGGCCCACAGCAGATTAGAGCACACAGGTACGTGAGAAAGTCACTGAACTGTTGTATATCATTAACGGCCATAAAACTGATATGCCTTAAGCCTAATTGCGCACATGACAAGGGAGAGAAAAAGGCGCATTTAGATATTTAGTGAGTTGATAAAAAATATATATTTTTCATTGCAAAGATTTACTAAAAAAACGAATTTTAGTGGAGGCATATTCACACTGGGGCGTTTTTATTATTATTAATATAGAAATAATAAAGGATTAAGTCTCGGTAGGGTGTTCTTTCTTTGCCTTGTTATATAAGAAAGACATGCAGTCGCATTAATTTTCCTGAACATAATATTCTGTGAGCATGGTCTGGGCCTACCACAGGAACCCCTATTGTTAATGCACATTAACCCAGGGGTGTCGGAATTAAACCGTCCTTTCATCCTTGAGTGTGTGATCATTTGCTGCGTGTGTTGTTGGCATTAGGGCCTTCTGATCCAGAAAGCTTAGAAGTGTAAGCATTGCCACGTGAAGCTCGCACTAAAATGTTCCGTCCAGATTAAGGTAGAATTTGGGAGCATTAGATTAATATCTGATGCTCAAATATAATTCGGGGACGGTTTCAGGCCCTGGCGTTTTGTGTTGGCGTCCAGGGCCTATTAGATACCGTATCCAGGGACTACAATTTGTATGCATTAAGGCTGTAAAACCGAACTACTCCTCTGGTCTTCGTGTTGTTTGAAACTGTAGGTTTGCTCAGAGACCACGTTCAAAGCTTGTCCAATGGGACTTTTACGCTTTGTTTTGACGCACATGATGAAAACTCATAAATCAGACGTCTTCTTCTGCTCAAACTCTGTGCTCTGTGTTTCATCTTCAAGACCACGACAAGTCCGCTGTGATTGAAAACAGAGACATTCGTCTAAATGGCAAAGGGAAAAAAATTCGCAAGCCTCGGACCATCTACTCCAGTCTGCAGCTGCAGGCTCTGCACCAACGCTTCCAGCAGACACAGTATCTGGCCTTACCGGAGCGCGCAGACCTTGCGGCCAAGCTGGGGCTCACACAAACTCAGGTAGGCCTTAAACGCATCACTTTGTGAGGCTCTCTATCGCTTATGCACTATATTAACTAATAATAATCGGATTATTTAGGAGGGTGTAGTGAAAGCTAGAAATAGTCAATATGTTATGGTTAAAATGACTCCCTTGCAAAATTTCCACTCCTTGTATAGACTAATAATTTATATACAACAATTTTGAATCAGTGTGACTTATGGTAGACTGAATAAAATATATGTATTAGTGAAAGAGGATAGTGTTGGATATTATTGAAAAGAAATACTTGCAGCATTATCGAGGATCACAGCAATTTCATACCCCTATCCCTTAATGCGTTCCTTATTTACTTAATTTCTGGCTGCATCTCTTTTGTCATTTGAGGTCCTTGAAGTGGTTTTTGTGATCAGAGCATGGCTGCAGTAGGAACAAAATTACCAAAAGGGGGAAAAATATATGCAAAAGCAGTGGTTGGCAGATGTTTTGCAGTAGTTTATTATAGAGCATTAAACCAGCCCCTAACAATGAGATATGCTTGTATTTATTCGTTTTTACGTACTTTTTTACGGTGTAGTTGTAAGTCTTTCACGTACCTATAGGCCACACAAGCACAGATGCACACGCATTATAATAATTACACGCGTTTCCAAGACAAACAGGTGCACGTGTCAACTGATCCCCCTCGAATGAGACAAAAATGAGACCTTTGGATCACTTTTTTGTTTCAGTTGAGTTCTGAAGTTAAATGATTAAGTCGTCAGAGTTTTAAAATAGAAGATAAACAATAATATGAAATCCACCCTGTCATCTCAGCCGCCTCCTGCACTTTATTCTTAATCCCTGAACACTTCTCCCGACAATTATCTCCCAGTTGTTCTGCCATTCGTGTGGTTGTTGCTGCTGTTGTCGTTGCCTAGATATCCAGCGGGCTCTTTGGTGCTTTTTTTTTTTAATGAATATTCACACTATTGTTCTCGGGTATAAAAATAGCCATCATGAACTGAACCCACAAAAATTTTCGCTGACCTACCACGGCGCGTTTGGAGTCGCTTTTATTTCACAATTCTCTCAGTCCCGGCTTGTTGCTGTCACACTCATGCATCACTAGACTTATAAAACAGCGAACAATAAAAGGGCTTAGCTTTAATGGGTAACAAGTGCCACTCATCTGCAAGGCTGAATAGCTAACTGTGCGCCAAGATTAGGCCTGGGACTTACAAAAACAACCCCAAAAGATGAGTTATTATGAGTTTTACTTTCTTTATTGCTCACAGTGTTCCCTTCGGGGTAGTTTATGATGAAAAGAGCACCGAGTTTAATGCGGGGGAAATATGCTAATAAAAAGAAAACGACAATGATATTTTCTTTTATATTGCTGCTGATTGTTAACTGCAGTGACAATTATGCCAATTTTCTCTTTTGTTCTCCCACTTTAGGTGAAAATATGGTTTCAAAATAAGCGCTCCAAGTACAAAAAGATCATGAAGCATGGCAGCGGATCAGAGGGAGAACATCTCCACGGCACCAGCTCCATCTCTCCCTGCTCGCCCGCATTGCCCCAGCTATGGGAGGTCTCCATGGCGAACAAAGGAGCCCCGGTCCATCCGAGCAGTTACATGAACAGTTTCGGTCACTGGTATCCGAATCACCACCCTCATCATCAGGACGCAATGCACAGGCCTCAGATGATGTGAGTGGACAGTTTTTGGACACTTGCGTCCATCGGGCTGCACTGAACTTGCTGGTGCCTCCAGAGGCCTCCTCTCAGAACTGAGAGTTTAGGAGACCTTGTTTATATTCACTGTATTTTGTGTGTGTTTTGAATTTTAAACTTCTCACTACAAGAAATATTCAGGCATCAAAAGAAAAAAAGAGGGGCGGGAGTTATATCACTGCAAGCTTGTGTTGCAGGGTCTGACATCAGTGAAACGTGGGTTTGTGTGTGCAGTTAAAAAGACATTCTGGATAAAAGAACTTTTTTCAAATATACTGTGTCCGTGCGTCTGCTTTATTAGCCAGCAGTTAACCAGCTGTCACTTTATTGTCACTAAATGTCTTTGCTTAGGTTTCTTCATCTTCCCCTCACTTTCAGGTAATTTCAAAAGAAAGATGGAATTGCAGGTTCCTTAAAGAAGCCTGGATTAATAACAACCGGTGCTATGAGACACTGACAAACACAAGCTTAAACTCTTCAGAGCTTTCTGAGCACTGCACAGCTCGGCCTGTGATAATGCCGTGCGAGAATAAAAGCTGTCTTTTGTCCATCAACACTCCTGAACTGCGATTCACAAAAACCTGCGACCCTGCTTGAATTTCGACAGCCATTGTCAAAACACCTGGGGATTGATTTCTGTTAGACAAAAAGCAAATATCGGCCCCGGTATCTTTTTTCGGTTTCGTAGGCTGTGTTGGTTTTACTGTCCACGTTTGAGTATGACTGGGCTCGATATAAATCGAAAGGAAGGCTGCTCCCTTACAGGAAAGCAGTTGTCTCCAGCTGAGACAAGAAAAGAGAGGGTGGGATCCGAGTGGCCACCTTTACGCACCGTGGCTGAGTTTTAACGTAACCTTTATGCACGAGATAAAAAATTTTTAATACACGTGCTGTTCCGAACGGGCTCGCTGTTCAAATGTTTTTCTCAATCTGAAAGCCAGTATTACAGCTAAAAGTACGTTTTATATTATTCAAAAATAACATTTCACTGCATTTTTATTGCTTGTTTTGGGTCTTTGTTATAGAATATGTTTAGTCTAAAACACACAGTTGTATGCGTTTAAAGACGTTCAAGAGATTATCCACCATCCATCTTTTTTCATCATCAAAGTGGAGAGCGGAGATGACGTGCAAGAAAGCATTTTTACAATATTTCCCTTATTTTCCAGTGAGATCAAAAAGCAAACTCGCCCTTATCATAATCAGATGATAAATGGCTGCTCTGTCCCGCCAATAAACTGCGCCTGATTTATAGTCTTTTGAACTGATTTGCTAATTCTAGTGCTTAGACTGTTTAAACACAGAGAATTAGCTATTTATACCTTTGCAAACAATCGGGGCTGAAGCTCTTGATTAAATGGGGAGCTGATTTCTGCTTAATGAAGCTTAGAGAAACAGCCAGTGACTTCTTTTTGTCTTTTTCATTCATCACTCTGCTGCTTCGAACTGTCTGGCAAACATTAGCTATCTTTTTTTTCCCTGATGTCACACTCAGGGTTTAAAAAAATAAAGTGAAGCCTTTTGGAAATATTTATCCTAAACATGTATTGCTATAAAGTACATTGCTGAAAATTCTGCATATTTTAGTTGTGTGGTGTAAGGATTTTCATGCCTCATGCTGAAGTAGAGAAGTTCCCAGAAAATGCATTCATAATAATCCAGACAGCCACCTTTCATAATTCTAAACAAAAGCTAAGTGAACTTCTAGCGGAGCACCTGGTAAAAACAAGCTTTAGTTGCAAAACAGCCACTTTAGATACAAAACATATAAAATAACACCCATTTCTAGCTGCATGTCCACACCAAGTCACCAGAACACTCAGTCCCACAGTGTGCAATCAGCCCTGCCTTACCTAGTCAGAGAAGTGCCGCCTTGTTCAGGAGCTCTAAAGCCTTCTGTGGTGCTCCTGTGAAGAACAAAGCAACACCATAGCCCCGTGTTTTCGCTCCTCCAATCTGATTTTCTCACATAACGACAAGCATTGTGTTACATTAACATCTCCTTCTTTATATATATATACACCCTCGTGCCCTTTTCCTCATTCCTGATGATTATGTGCCTTGTTAAACATGCGGACCAGGGAAGAAGAGGCGAGCATTGCTGAAGCAAGTGACGGGGCATCAGGGAAAATTATAGGCAATTTCACATCTCCAGATTAGAATAATGGGCTTGTGGAGTTGGACAGAGAAGAGTAGGACCTTTCAAACGGGGGGCCAATTATCATGCAGGCAGATTGAAGAGAAAGTGAAAAGACTCCTGGTGTAATAGACAGGCTAAAGAGGAGGGGGGTGGAAGCTGGGGCGGTGGGTTGAAGGGTAATGATAAAGCCAAGTCTGACTGTATCAGTGATGTGGATGGTCTGGGTTATCAGATACGAACTGTCTGATGGGTTTTAATTGCAGGATAGCAATAAGAGGGAAAATAGCTTGTTATTAAATCCCACTTGCTTTGAATGGGTGAATGGCATAGCAGGTCTCTGGGGTGATTATTGTTATTAACTTGAGTGATCTGACATCTCGGGTAATTGTGAGCAGCTTCCCTGTTAGAGAGAGTGAATGCATGATTTGGTTTCGTCTGAAGGAAGGCCTGGCTTACTCTGTGGCATGATGCACACAGAGTCTGGAGGGATTACAAACACAATGCAGGCAGAAAGGTATGTACACTGACTCACACTTAGATTCAGTGAATTCAATTCAAACATGCCTGGGTTATCATAAATGAAAGTGTGGGAAAATATAGTTTCCTTTTCCTTTTCTCCTTTTCAGCATTTGACAGTCTTTAAAAAGTTTTAATTTATAGGCCAAGGTAAGATGCACAAAGGTCTCCTCGTGGCTTCATCGGGTTGTGACGACTGACTGTGAAGCATCAACACACAGCCCGGCCCAGCCCGGCCCAGCCATGGCCTGAGGTCAGGCAGGGTTCACAAGTCCACAGCTGTCAAGAATGCCTTTCTCCCATCATTTCATCCAAGTTTGCAGCAAAATGGAGAGCATGAGTGATCCTAATGCAGCCAAGGCCCAACCCATGCAGGGACTCAGTGCAGGACAGCTGCTGAGAGTCTTTCCATGGATACATTTGAGTTGCCGACCTCCGCATCAACCCGTTTTGCTGCACCCTGGGGACAAGTGCTGACACCACACTGTTGATTGTTGCAGTGGGAAAAAGGAGAAGAAGGGTTACAGGGGCCCTCGCAACAGCTCTATTTAGGGTGCTGTGATGTCGTGCCATGCAGGATCACATTCAAGTTCAACAGTTCACCTCCACCTCCGTGGCTACTTACACTTGTTGATGTTTAGGCATGACATACATCGACATGTCCTACAGCCCACACACACAAGTGCACAAATGTTTCCCCTGACAGCTACGGCCGAGGCCCACACACGCTGAGGGAGCCGCTGAAGGGAGGTCACATGTGCTCTTGATGAGATTTCATTGATATTAAAAGGCAATAGTAATCATAGTGCTTTTGTCAAATCAGCACAGGGCACCGACATGATGACTGAAGCCATAGGCAACTGGTGTTGGGTTCAGTGAAATAAGCCAAGAGGACATTAGGGAAACAGAACTGGGAGCTGTGATACATTTCACTGTTTACAGCAGAATTATGAGAGAATGTGTGTGAAGTCTGGCAGAAACTTTGAGGATAAACGCAATCTCTAAACACACTACAAAGGGTGTGGAATAACACTTGGTTTTTATTACATCTGAATGACAATTACGTGAGAAATATATCCCAATATTTTAAAGTATAAACTCTTTTTCTATAGCCCAATACTTATTATTATAGCTGCCATTATATTTCTTAATATCCCTCAGATTTGCATTATCTGAGTCAACATAGCTGTGTATTTATTTATTCTTTTTTTTATTAAAAATTAAATGTAAAATAATTAAACAATTTGAAAACATAGTTTATATCGAACAACAACAACAACAATAATAATATAATAATAATTATTATTATTATTATTATTGTTTTATCCCCACAAGTTTTTCTGATTACTGATTTATAATAATATTAATAATAATAATGATGATGATTATTATTTTAGTTTAAAGCTCTTTTCCTATTGTAAATTGCGTTAATGTACTCTTTTCCAATATTGCACTTTGAGGTTTACGTTTGGCTAATATAGCTAAATTATCCAAGGTTTAATTTCCTAACATAAAACTATTTATTAATTAGATACGAGATTTTTTTTTTTTTTAAATAACTGATATCAGTATTAAGCCTTAGTCAAATATTTTTTTTATTCCTGTCTCAGGTAAATTGAGAAATCAGCGAAATGATTTAGGGAAACCCGACATCATGTTGCGATGAAGTTTCATACATTAACGGCTCCACTCATGGGGGCATACCATTCTTGTTACTAGAAGCAGTAGAAAAGGTTATAACCCTCCCACACCCCTATCCCCTGCCCCACCCTACGTTTTCTCTCAGTGCGTAATGGCGCTTTGGTGGTCCATGTGGATAAGCTCGCCATTAGCGGCTCTCCATCATGTCAGTTTTGGGCTGCATATTTAATAACGCAGGGTTTATGTGGCCAAACCGAGGTTATTGTCCACTGTCGTTATTTATTAGCTGACGCAAGGGTCGAGGCTGGGGAAGGGAGTGGTGTGTAGCTGGGGAAGCTGTTTTTTTTTTTCTTTCTTCTTCTTCTTCTTTTCCTGTGACAGCCTTATTGTAGCTGTCACAACAGTCGCTGTCGTGTTTATGAAGCGTCCCTCAGGTAATTCATATAGGTGTTTTCCTCGGCTTTTGTGAGCGCACACACAGCCGAGCCTGTTTTATGTTATCACCTGGGAAAGCCCTTTTGTGGGATAAAAATGTGTCTTTTATCGTCTTCAAATAGTGGATAAAAGTAGGTCATTGTGTGAATGACGGTAGTGAAGGCGAGGAGAACTAGTCTGCCAACGCAAAAGGAATGAATAAAACTTTAAACGGGTGCGCGCACTCTCCCACACACACAAACGCGCTTGTGTTTTGTCGTACCTTCAATATTTGACACTGTTTTCATCCATTCTTGTGCGCGTTCATACGCGCGTGGGAGATTCCCGTCGGAACAGTCTTGCTTCACCTACCCACCCCGCCCCCCTCCCCCACTAAGACACATACACACTGAACTCTTTCTTGTTATCTGGCAGCAGAATCGTAATAAAACTGAGTGACTCCAATGTGTCTACACGTCAGCGCGCCACTAAAACCCAAGAAAGCCGCACTGTACCTGCGACTGTAACAGCTGACGCCTCTCAGCACAAATGTTGGCATTTGCCAGTTTAGAAGTTGAAATAAAGTTACGTAAAACATATATGGTAAATATATATGTATACATTTAAAGCATAGGCCACCGCTTGCATATTTGTTGTTCTTTACAAATGTCCTTATATGCTATAATTATAATGTCTGCTTCCAGTGCAAATAAATCTTCCACAGTTCAATCCAGTTCAAACTGGTTTGAAAATGCGTCGCAGTTTAAGGTGACATAAACTGAAAACACTGAGATGTGTGCACGGTTTTCCAGTGCGTCTCTCGACAGGCTCTTTATGAAAGGGGCTTCACACACCACGTACAATTAACACCTTTATTCAATTGACAGGAAGGCAACAAGTGGACTAATTACATGAATATAAAAAAACAAAAAAGGTTTTTGAAAGCACCACAGTGCAGTCGTTCCGTTTGAACAAATATGATCATAGTGGTTCTGCATATAAACACATATTTACAGCCTTCGACATTTTGTACAAATCCATATAAATATGACCTGAGTTGTTTTGAGCGCTCTCTACAAACCCACAAGATTTGATGTAGCATGGATCAACCGCACAGTTTTGTTTTTTTGTTTTTCTTTTTGCTATTATTCGGTTTGTGTATAGGCATCTTATTTATTTAAAAAAAAAACTTGCATATTTACCATTTATTCATTTACAAAAGAAGGTAAGGAAAAAACTGAAGCGATAAATAATTTAAAAACACGCCAGATGTCCGTTAAATATGCTGCCACAAGTGATCAGAAATCCCTTATGTGCTTTTGTGAATGGAAACCCAGTTCTGAAACATTCTTGATCATCTAAAAAAACAAAACAAAAAACAAAAACAAAAAAAAAAACACAGCAATGTTTCATCTCAGGTTTGTCTCCCGGTCCAGTCATCGTTTTCTCTGCAGAGTCATTGTGGAGAGACCTCGTTTGAAATAAAACCGAAGACAGAAATCTGCTCTTGAGTCAGTGTTAATAAACAGCTCCCACGCTTTGCTGCGGGACTGGGTGGTGCACGGCTCCCGGGTGTTGTAGGTGTGATCCCTGCTGGTACCAGTGGTTATTATAATCCTCCAGGTACGGCGGCGATGAACTGTGCGTCGGCTGCGGCACCTGAGGTCTGCTGATCGGGGTGTTCTGAGGGGTGCTGCTGTTGTCCCAGACTGCGGGCGATGGCGGGGAGTTGCAGGCCATGGAGTCGCTGGCATTGGGACTGTGCTCCAAGGGAACCTCGCCGTTTTTGTACAGCTTCTTGAACTTGGATCTCCGGTTCTGGAACCAGATCTTGACCTAAGAATCAGACGATCAGCATTAACTGTTATGTTAAAATGTTTGTGATGATTCTAGTTTATTCAAAGAGTGTTTAACTTCAGGATAACTGCGCATTTAATTGTTAATCGTTTACTTAAATTAGGGATATCCAATGCAGACACAAAAAGCATATATGCTGTGCGTAATTACGCACCAGGGTGTTATTAAAGGTTACGTTATTGGCCATACTGGGGAAACCCTGATTCACGTGACTTTAAAGCGCTGATCAGTTGGAAAATGTGAGGTGTTTACAGGCGGCTTACCTGCGTCTGAGTGAGGCCAAGCTGAGCCGCCAGCTCCGCTCTTTCGGGCAGGGCGAGGTATTGTGCCTTCTGGAAGCGTCTCTGCAGAGCAGCAAGCTGGTAGCTAGAGTAGATCGTCCTCGGCTTGCGAATCTTTTTCGGCTTTCCATTTACCATACGAACCTCCGGCTCTGGCTCTTCTTTCACTGCAAATAAATAAATAAATACACACATAAATAAATATTGACCACTGAATAAAACTTCGAGCGGCCTCAAACGCTTAAACATGAAACACCAGGAAAAAAAACAAACGGTAGCAGTCTCACGGTAGTAAGACTTTTGGCGATATGGGAATTTAGCCAGGGAGGGGGGGGGGGGGGGGGGGGGGGACAACTGAGAATAATTTTCCTAAATCAAAATAATAATAAAAATCGGAGGCAAAGAAGGAAACCAAATTGTAACTGTTCACGCTTTAAAAAAAAATATTTTTCTCTAAACTTGCATTTCACTTCAAAGGTTAAACGTTGGTAACATTAAAATTTATGAAGTGAATATATTACCATCTCTAACCCTTACCGGTTTCTGCATGCCTATTAATTGCTGTTTCAGTCCAGGGTAGGCAATTATAACACCACAGTAGCATAAAACAGCACGCTACTACTGGACAAATGTTATCTTTCACGCATGACTACACAAGAAATAAAATAATCAGTGAGCACCACGTTGCTTTTATATTTGGAATACTTTTATGTTTGGATTACTTGGATATCTACCAATTGTTATCAAATCAAAATGACTTAAAAATGTGCGCCAAGTTGGCATTCAAATAGGAAATAAAGTTTATAATGAAATGTAACTTGTTATAAGGGATACGTCTTTTTTAAAACCAGATCGTTTTTACAAGAGGGCAACAAGTGATTAGATTTAAAGTTTGCGTAGATCACATTATGCACACTGGAGATATACAAAACAAAACACAGCCTGTGATTATCTCTTCATTTACCTGAGCCCGGAGGTGAAGCTTGCAGGTGATCTCTGTTGTAATGTCCGTACTGTCTGTAACCATTCGTGTATGGGTATTCAGATTTGGTGGCGTACGCTCCAGCAGCTCCCATTCCGTTCAGATTAAACTGGTGATGGTAAGAGTTCATGGGCTGCCCGTACGGCTGACTCTGATAATATTCATGATGGCCGTGGGCCGTCTGTCCACTGTAGTAGCCCATGTCCGTCACGGACGACTCGGGCAGAGTAGGGGAGTCCTTGGAGTTCGGATGGCAACTCATAGATCCTGGGAGATCGGTCAAAATACTCGCAATCTTCTTCTCGTACGTCTGTCCGGCGCTCATTGTGAAAGCAGTCCCCCCAGAATAAAGAAAGTCCACTTGTGGATCCTTTCTTCTGCGGATTGCGCAAAGCAAATTCGCAACGCAGAACTGCTGTGTGCGCGCTCTTTGAACGCACGACTGTGACGAGCCTATAGTCCACTGAAACTCTTCCAGCTGCAGAAACTTGGTTGTGGCATTGCTCTGCCCCTGTGACACAGTTATAAAGAACTGAGCTAGTGCTGGCTTCCTATTGGTTCCACTGCCCCCTCTCCTCCTCCTCCTTTGCGCTCCGGGCGAAGCCTTGGCGAAAGCCAGCCTTTAGCTAAGAGCGCATAAGTGCACTCATAGCCCATTGCCCCGAGTTTTTCGTTCCCTTTACATTTGAATTTACCTGTTCACGTGGGAAACGTGAAGTATTGCATTTAGAGACTGTGTTCAAACTTAAACCAAAGGCCCAGTTTTCTCCCCAATTGCTCTACAGGCTGCATAGTGGGTTCGTGGTGCTTCAACACAAAAGTAGCCCAGAGCTTTTCTAAAGACTAATCCTTCAGCCAGGTCGTCTCCTCAATGTTTTATGCAATGTTTTCGTAACAGTACCAAGAGATCAGACATTGCTCAGCATGTTGAAAAGCTGCATACCCGTCTCCCACAGACTCCTATTGTCATTTAAAGGTGTTGGCGGACGCCGGACTTTACGTGAAAGAGATGCAGCAAATAGATAAAAGACTCGTTCAACTGATAATGCCTACGGCTGGATTCCTCCACACTGTCCGTGTTTTGCTTTTTGTAAATGCAAATCCCACCAACACTGTTTAAGATGACGGTTAAGAACTGCGCTGTACCAGTTCTTAACAGTCTTTAGAGAATATTAGATGTAAAACTGTAGTTTTATTATATAATGTTTTTTATTCTAATATTATCAATGATTAAAATCCGTCCCTTCTCACTTATACAACTTTTTATTATAATTTACATTGTGTTTCTCTTGGCTTAGGTCCCTCCTGATGAAATCACAGTGCACAGCGCCCCCTGCTGTGCGAGATTGCAAATGTATCTTTCATTTTCTTCCTGCAAGAAGGAAAACCTGGAGCTTTATACAGTTAAAGGTGTACGAAGATTGTTTTTCTATCTACAGCTTAAAATTAAAATTTTGAATGAGCAACTTTCATAGAATCACTATTAAGGATTAGTTAAAAACGTTTTAAGTGAAGCTTCTGATTTGCTTTTATGCGACTCTCTAGATTCTCATGTGTTGTCAACTGCCGCCCTCTTTAGGTAAATTCCTGCAGCACCGCTCTGTAGTTTCAAAAGTTCCGTTTTTAAATAAGACAAATTTAAAGGTACCCGGTTGGTGCTAAAATCTGATCCCGTGTTAGAACCAAAGTTAAAAGAACTCTAAAAGAAGAGGTCTAAATGTTTAAATGGCATTGAGACAATTGATTTATTTAATTTGCAATAATGGGAGTGTAATGTTTGGTAAACCATTTTCAATGATTATTTATGACAAGCAATGTTGGGACTAACGCGTTATTAAGTAACGCGTTACAGTAACTACGTTATTATTGTGGTAACGAGCACGGTAACTAGTTATTATGCCAAAATCAGGAACGCGTTAATCGTTACTGGGATTTAGATAGGGTGGTTATTCGTTACTTCTTGTGGTGGCTATCACGGAGCTTCCACAGATTCAGTAACATTAGCAAGTGGTGGAGGCCAGCAGGTGGATGAGGGAAAGGGGAGGCAGGAGGAAGAGAGAGCCGAGGCGGCCGCCGGTCCGAGTGTCAGGTGAACTTCAGGTAAGAAGTTGTGACCTGCAGTCTATCTGGGTCAGACATAAACCAAGTTTAGGTGCAGTTTATTTTCGTTATGCTGACTTTTTCGTACTGCGTGCTAGCTAGCATGACGGAGTTTCTATACAGCTGGGCGGGTGCTATGATGTTACTGATGTTGAACTTTATTTTATTCATAAGGTTAATGATTAGAGTTGCTAACCATCCCGTAAAAAACGGAATCGTCTCGTATTCAGAGAAAATATCACGCGTTTCGTATTGAGGTGAAAAGGAACGCAGTTTGTCCCGTACTTCAGCTACAATGAAAAAGACACAAAGTTGGAGTTATTCTGCGTCTTTACGCTGTCAGCTGCCTCTTCTTCTCTCATTCTTTCCCCCTCCCTCTCGCGTTGCTACTTCAATCATGAAACTGATCAATGATCAGCTGATCGGCTTTTCTCTCTCGTTTGTTTATCGCCCACTTTGCGCCAGAAAGAGGAAACCAGTGGATGTCGCGCTAAACAACAGCAGCACGTTTAAGCTTGATCAGCTGTTGTTAGAATGTATTTAATATTAATTTCTAGTATCAGCTGATGTTTGCTGGAGCCACAGCTGTAAAAGCTGCTGGTCATGGTTGGTTTGGTTATCTGGTGAGAGGGAAACATGAAGATGAAACCAGGAGATGCCCTTACTGAATCATCAGAGCTGAACAGGTGATGGAGAAACAGGTTTACCTTTTAGGTGACATGAATGAGTTGAAGGGAAGTTATGAACTGTTTCTGAGAGACAAATAACACCAGTATCCTTTTTTTATGTAGCTGACAGCTGGTAACTGTGCAGGGGCGGGTCTAGCAAAGTTTTGCCAGGGGGCCAGGTAGGGCATTAACAGGGAGAGGGGGGCACAAAGAATTACTTTTCTTTCTTATTCTCATTTAAAATATCTAGCTTTTAAAAAATAATTATCTGAATCTTACAACAAACGATTGATAGATTGATACATATATACCATCAGAACAGTGTACATCACTGTCACAACAGCGTTTGTTTTCATTCAAAGGCTTTATGATTTTTCCTATAATGGTGGGCAGATTTTTTTGTCCCAGTCCAGCCCTGTATGCAGCTCATCTGCAGCCTGGTGTTACCTACATCTTCCTATTTGGAAGGCAGAATTTCCGAGTTCTGAGTACAATCAAAGGACCACGACTGCAGTTTTTGTGTTGGATGTAAAAAGCGCACATGACGCTGTGACGTAGGCTAGAATCATGGCGGCACTCAACGACGGTCCAGGTGTGGGATTTCTCTCCTGGAAATATGCACATTATTTTTTCCTTTCTATTGGTAGGTGGCACAGTGCACTTGTGGCAAGTAAGCAAGCTAGAAGACTGGCAGTCTTGCTGGGTATCCAGTTACAGAAGCAACACATTAACAAGAGAATTCTGAGTAAAACCAAAGTTACTTTCCCTAGTAACTAGTTACTTTGAAAGTAACGAGTAACTTGAAGTAACTGAGTTACTTTTGATAGAAGTAACTAGTAATGTAACTAAGTTACTAATTTAAAGTAACTTACCCAACACTGATGACAAGTGAGAAAAAAGGCTGACTAATATTTGCCTACATTTGTGGAAGCCTATAACCTGATATTGTAATTTCAGAGACATTAAAATAACACCAACCCTTTCGATAAACATAAATCAGTCATGAAGCGTAACAACAAATCATCTGCTCAGAACCTCGGTATCATCTTTAACCAGTATCTGGATTTTGTATCTCACATCTCAAAGCCCGTCCAGTCTTTTTTTCTTCACCTCATAAATATTGCAAATTGCAAAAAAATCAAATCTTTACTGTAATTTATCTGAAACTTTTAGTACACGCTTTAATTTTCTCCCTTCATGTAAGATGAAGAGACCTTTCATCTTTGCATCTCTCACATATCACGCCTATTCTCGCATCTCTTCACTGGCTTCCCGTGAAATTCAGAATCCACTTTAAAATCATATTAACATATAAAGCACTGCATGGACAGGACCTGCTATATAGCATGTCATGATGTGCCAGATGTTTTCAATTGGTGCAAAGTCTGGACTGCAGGCAGACCACTTCAGCACCCAAACTCCTCCCACTAAGCTGTGCTGTTGTTATAGATGCAGTGTGGAGTTTAACATCATCTTGCTCAAATACTCAAAGCCTTCTCTGAAAAAAATCTTACAGGGATGGAGAATATATTGCTGTAAAACCTGAGTAGGCCTTTCAGTATTAACGGTACCCTTCCAGATGTGCAAGCTGCCAACTCCATAGGCAGCTCCATACTGTCAGAAATGCAGGCTTTTGAACTGGGCAGTGATAACAAGCTACAAGTCTCTCTTCTCTTTAGTCTAGCAGACGCAGCATCTGTGCTTCCCAGAAAGAATTTCAAATTTCAGTTTTTGTCTGATCACAGAATAGTTTTCTACTTTGCCTCTGTTCATTTGAAATAACTGAAACATGCTCACATGTGGCTTCTTCTTTGTATGTAGAGCTTTAACCTGTATTGGTATGGCACAAAGAGCTTTGTCCAGAAGACAGTCATTTCTGGAAGTGTTCCTGAACTCATTCACTGACTTCCACGGCATTTTAATCCAGTGTCACCTGATGGTCTCAAGACCATGAGCATCAAATATTGATTTAGAATAGAATAATCCTTCAATTGTCCCACAGAGGGGGGGGGGGGATTTGGTTGTAACAGCAGCAAAAAATGCAAACACAAACAGAACAGGACACAGGCCATGGAACAGAAGCACACAAAATTTTTACATATTTACATCATGGACAATAGTTACCAAAACAGTACTGTACAGTTATTAAAATTAAAGTACAGATAAGTGGCAAACCCAGGTTGTAGTGTGCAAACAGAGCAGGATACTGAAATATGTTTAAATAGTTAAGAATATTTAGAATATTTAGAAAAGTACAGATTGTGTATTGTACCTGTGCATTAAAAATTAGACATGTAACTTCCAATGAGTTAGTATATATAAACTGAGAAAAGTAATGTGCAAGTTATAACAGTAGTAGATGTTTGGTTGATTAGTACAAATTACAGCGTTTATGTAAACATCTATGTCTGTTGGGAGCAGTTTTGATTGTACAGTCTGACAGCTGCAGGGAGGAAGGACCTGCGAAAACACTCCTTCATGCATCTAGGATGCAGCAGTCTGTCACTGAAGGAGCTCTGCAGTTCAGCAACATTTACATGCATGGGGTGGGAGACTGTCCATCAGAGATGTTATTTTGTCCAGAGTCCTTCTGTCTCCCACCACCTGCACTGGATCCAGGGTGCATCCCAGAACAGAGCTGGCCTTCCTGATGAGTTTATCCAACCTCTTCCTCTCAGCTGCCAATAAACTGCGGCTCCAACATACGACAGTGTAAAAAATGACAGATGCCACCACAGAGTCATAGAATGTCTTTAGAAGCGCTCCCTGGACTCCAAATGACCTCAGCCACCTCAGCAGGTAGAGTCTGCGCTGATCCTTCCTGCAAAGAGCATTAGTGTTGTGGTTCCAGTCCAGTTTATTATTCAGGTGAACACCCAGGTACCTATAAGAGTCCACTATCTCAATGTCCACTCCCTCGATGTTCACCGGTGTCAGTGTGGTGGGTTTGCATCTCCGGATGTCCACCACCAACTACATGGTTTTCCCAACGTTGATCAGCAGGTGTTTCTGCTGGCACCAGTCCACAAAGTCCACAGTCCACTATCTATACTCTGAGTCATCCTCACTTGTGATGAGGCCGACTATGGTAGAGTCGTCAGAGAACTTCTGTATGTGGCAGTGTGGGGAGTTGATGGGGAAGTCTGCAGTGTAGAGAGTGAAGAGGAACAGTGCCAGCAGAGTTCCCTGTGGGGCCCTCGTACTGCAGACCAGCGTATCAGAGACACAGCCCTGTGTCCTCATGTACTGTGGGTGTCCTGTGAGGTAGTCCAGTATCCACTGGGACATGTGGTGGTCCACTCCTGATAGCTCCAGCTTGTCCCTCAGAAGTCGTGGGTGGATGGTGGAGAAATCAAAGAACATGATCCTCACAGTGCTTCCAGGCTTCTCCAGGTGAGTCAGAGCTCGGTGCAGGAGGTAGATGATGGCGTCCTCCACCCTGATGCCAGGCTGGTAAGCAAACTGCAGTGGATCCAATGAAGACTTCACCAGGGGGCGCAGATGGTTTAGAACCAACCTCTCGAGGGTCTTCATCAGATGTGATGTCAGGGCTACCAGACCTCACACGTTGTCTGGTTATATTTTTCACCTACTGATTTGCATTATTTATGCTCACCGGCCACAACTCATCTTTGGGTAGATGAGTCCATCTCTGGTCCATCACATACCTCAGGTGCCTTACTGGCTTGAGATCTGGTGACAGTGGTGCCCATTTGAGTACAGTGAACTCACTCTCATTTTCAAGAAGCCAGTTTGAGATGACTTGAGCGTTGTCACATTCCACGTTATCCTGCTGGAAACAGCTGTCAGAAGATGGGTACACTGTGGTCATAAAGTGATCCACATGGCTGTGTTGCAGGTGTTGTCTATGCCAAATTGTGACCCTGTAAATGTTGCAGCAGAAATCATCAGTCCAGGACACATTTTCCCAATGTTCTGTTTCGTCAGCCAAGCCAAAGTGTAGCCTCAGTTTTCTTTTTTGGTCAACCAGTGTGTTCTTCTGCTGCTGTAGCCCATCTTCTTTAATGTGATGTGTGTTCATAGATGCTCTTATCCATACCTTGCTTGTAACAAGTGATTCTAAGAGTTTTACCTTGAGAAAAATGTAATTTGTTTGCCTTTCAAAAGCAAAGAAATAGAATGAAATTAATAAGCGACAACATTTGACATGTGGAAGTTCCAGTTTTGTTGTGAAACAGATGTTGTAATACTGCAGAGTTACCAGTAGATGGTGCAAATGTTGTAAAAGTCATTAAAGCTAGTTTCTTTATTTCAGGGCACATGCACGTTTCTATGAAGCAGAGTGAATATACAATCATTTGTCAGAGTACTATGTATAACCAGCTAATACTGTCCTCCAATAAATCCCATCTTTATGGAGGATCTCATTTTCAGCATGAATTCAAATATATGGTATTTTTGGAGAATAACCAGCGACGCCGAATTGTTTTGCATTCGTCAGAAGGGTGCTTTAACACTTTAGCCTGTATTCACCATTCACCTGTATTTACATTATTTGAATGGACAAAACACTAAAAGTCAGTTTGGGTTTACCCCCTCATATTTCAACAGCAAAATGACTACACAGTTGAATTAATACATGTCTTAAAACAAAGTTGGTTAATAAAACAGTCAAAGGACTGTTTTATTAAAGTCCCATTAGACTACATTAATTTGAACTGAATTTATCTTTTAAAGTTTAAACTAAGCTCTCTGTCATATCAGACATGGGACCTTCTAATACTAGTGGAAAAAAAGGGCTTCAGGCTGAGTGCAGAACAACTGATGCTGGACTGTTAAAAGCCATTTGTGTTTTGAATGTGATACTGACTTTACTGTTACTTGATAGTGCTGATCCCCCACACCCCAAGAACTCCTACATTTCTGGTTTTGCATGTCCAGTTCGACATAGTGCTGCAGAAGCCAGTCATAAATGCGTGTAAGAGTCTGTGTCTCGAATAACTTTAAAAGGAAATGTGCAATATAGGCGAGAATCTTTTGGTCAAATGAACTTCTCAGCAAGTAAGCTGATCAAACCCTCACAACACGGTAACATGAGACAGCATTCAGGGTCATGTTTTGTACTTTTCTAATGCAGTGTGTAAAAGTGGAACAACTGGCTTTGGGCCAACACAGGACAAAAGCTCAGACCTTTCAGGAAGAAAACCCTGCAATTATCGACTGGGTTCAGCCTGATTGTTGTCGACCTTTAAAAAAAAAAGTACCTTTTGTACTGTACGTTACAAATGAAGCAATTTCCCCCCAGAGAAAGCAATTTTTCCCATTTTAAACTTTTAAAACAGAGTCATCAGTGTGATTAAAGGAAGCACTCAAGGACAAATACTACAGACAGTGACCCTCGCATATGACACATGAAGAGGGGATCAGAGGCAGTTGACCTTTTTTTTTCTCAGCACCTAGATAAGATAAAGATTGCTGTACTGCACTTATCAAAGTTTAATTCCAAGTATAACTATTCCTTGTGTGTCTTGTCCCACCTCTTCTCTGGTTTTTGATTTTCAAAACACCACCTTCGCACTCCAGAGTGAAATGAGTGTCCCTCAAAGTTAGGAAGCCCTCGGGACAAATGTTTTACATTCCTTCTTTCTTTAACATTTCAGAAAGAATAACAGAACGGCACTTTTCACACAGAAATGGCACATTTATGCATGCACTTACTACCAGCTCTTACATCTGCACCATAGGGATGTCTATAGCAACTCTGAGTGTCATATTTACAGCCTACACGCATAAATTAAACAAAGGGACCCCCCATCAGTAATGTGCACGTGGTCCTACGTACACACACCTACATCGAGGAGGATGTTTAGACCTTAATTACGCCGAGTCTGTGTCGCCAGAGAAACAACCTTATTGCTTCCTACGCCCCCACAACAATCAGCGCAATTTTATCTGCCTTTGAAAACTTCAAGGCAGCAGCGCGGAGCTCCCGGAGATAATGAAGTGCCCGGTTTGTGCTGATCTGACTGAATGGCCAGCTCCCTCAGGGAGTCAGAGCACTCTCATGAGTGGGAGACTTGGGAGTCTATTAAATGCTAACTCATTCATGTATCTTCTTTTAGTTCTGATTAGAGATAAAAAGGAAAGTCAAGGACTTTCTGACATCTACATGATGTAGGCCTGTGCACACAGGCAGAGAAAATCACCTGAATCTTTAAACTTCAACTTCTTTTTGTGATTAAACGCTTGCCAGCATTTTCCCTAAGTTCTTCCAGGTAACTATACATAGTCTGCAAAATGCATTACCCGGGCAAGACTTAGTATAAATGCTCAAAGGGAAACTCAAGGTCATCGGAAAGCTACTACAATAATTGGCTTCCCCTGAAACTGGCAGACAGTTTCAGGGCTCCCATCCCTGAGCTTAAAATACTTGACTTGATCTGGGACTTTTTTTGGAACAAATGATCGCTCCAGCTTCCCAGTGGTGTTGTAAGTTGGCTTGGTTACATGGAACTGAAGCTGTTCTCAGGCTTCCTCACACCACAGCAGCGTGCTATGTGCAAAGATTTGTGTACATGTGTGTGCTGTATACTGAAGTGGACCAGAGGAAAGAGCCCAGGTATGTGTTCCCAGGGGTCCACAGCTGCCCGTGGAGCTAATGGAAGACATATGTGACCAGAAGTCAAAGGGCATACCCCGTTTCTCTAAACACACACACACACACACACACACACGTAAACATATCCAAAACACCTACTAAAGTTAAATGCTCCTCTGCAGGATGTCTTCCATCCACACTGGGTTCTTCCTGTGGGCTAAAAGTCAGAATTGATCCGCGGCTATTGGCCATCTGTTTGTTTTAATGGAGCACTAATGACACTTGTCTCTCTGCCATCACGCTAAGGAGGAAACCCACTTCCTTTGAACATCTGTCTTTGTTCTTCTAGCATCATCTCCTATTCTGCACTGTTATATCTTTAATTTGTGTTTTTTGTTTTGTTTTTTGTTGTTATTTTACTTGTCACTGTTATTGTGCTGATATATAATCAAACTGTGCTAATGAATAATTTTGAGCAAAACATAATGGGCCAAAAATAAGTACTAATGTTTTTTTGTTTTTGTTTTGTTTTGTTTCAGTAAAAAAGTTCTGAGCACTTAAAATCCGAGTGATAACCTCTGGAGCTGAAAAATGAAGGCAGCATGAAAATGCCAAATGGTTTACTGAGTGGACCTCTGAGACTGACTCTGTCCCCACAGAGCACCACGTTAAAAGGCCAAACTTTAGAGCAGGAATAGACATGTTCACAGTCTAGTACCAAAATAGCTTTATTTTCTGAAGCTAAATCCCCCCATTTCATATCAGCAGGAAAAACTGTAAAACTTATTTTTTAAAAATACAGCACACAATCCAAAACTGAATGCCATCCATCATATTTTTTGAAGTTGTCCACTGGGTCGCTTTAGAGTCTTTGCCAGGCCGATTCTTGTTACCGTGGACTTATGTTTGACATCCCTGGTTTAAATGCAACAGAGGGGCAACATCATGACGTCAACACAGGAAAACCTGTTTTCATTATATTCTCTACTGTCGTCAGTGGACAAGTTAGGAAAATATAACATTTAGAAGGCAATGTCAGAAAATAATACTAAATATGCTATTATTAGTACTAGTAATAAAGTTATTTTTAGGAGTGCTGTGATGAAATTTTGGGGTGCTTGAGCAGCTGCTGTATCCTAAAGGTCTCTTGCAGTCTATAAGACTGTTTTGGTGACTAGAAATACAGTGATACTTTCTGTTAGAAATAATTATTATCTGTGTCTGTCAGATGCACCTATATAGGCAAGTGCATGAACTATTTTGGCTTCCCATAAAACCTTACTAACCACGGTTACTAATTTGAGCCAATGACTGTATAAAAGACTCAAGTCAGTAACTCAGAGTTCAAATATGTGCCTAAAGACAATAACTGAAATACCTTAAAGTAATGAAAAAACCTGTGAAGTAGTTAAAATGTTGAAAAGGCTAAAGGTGACTGATAAACAGTTTAAATATGTTTCTAAAAATAAACTGGTCAAATTACAATGATAACTGATAAAAGTTAAAATCAGTGGATAGCTAAATAGATAAAATAGCCAGTAGTAATAGAAAGTGGTGCTTATATGCATATTAAAAACTATCACTGGTTATTTTCATTTTAATCATACCAAGCTGTCCAGTATGACTCCACTGTAATCAGACCTCCCACTGTGATGACACACTACTTCAACAAGTATCCACTATTTAACAGTTTAAAAGCAGGCACATAAACAAACAGCCTCCTGGATAGAGACAACAGGCCTATGACCTGTATAGCATTCCATGTCAATCAGTATTTAAAACACTGCACTGCACTAATTGAGTGGTGTGCGAGAGCAGAGCCAACTCCATTGAGCTGAACAATAGGCAGCCTAACAACCCACTGTTTGTGTGTTCCTTTTCATACACAGGAAAAAAAGGTGTCCACATCAATATCCTGTGCATCCTCTGGCCACTTCCTCTTTGCTAACCTTTTTTGTTTGTTTGTTTATTTTTCATTTTAATTTTTTATCTGTATTACATCTTTTTGTGTTCCTCACATAGTCTGTCTACTCCATCGATTCAGCTGGCACCGAAACCAGAAGCTGCACAGATGCATCCGTACAAGTGTCCCCATCTTGGCAGCCCCAGCTTCCCTGACAAGAATGCACCTATTCTCTGGCTCCACTTTGCCAAGAGTGGATGAGTAAGAGCGGTCCGCAAAAACAGCTGTTCAGGGAGTGATCAAAAGAGAGAGACTTCTTTGATTACCACCCCTTTGTTCACCCACCACTCAAACTTTTCCATTCGTTGAGGCCACTCTCTAAATGGGCCATGAGCCAAGTGGATTCACAAGGCTAGACTTGCCATGATTTGTAATTTAAAGCTATCTCCTTCTTCAGCCAGCTGCTATCCAGAACCTCCCACTAAACATTCATTTAAACTATGTGTAATATTTGCAAATGACTCCTGGTACCAATTTTTGACAGTCCATCTCGACCCTTCACCCCTTTTGTCATAGTCTCTTTTAGCACTGATCCCTGGAGAGTGAATATACAGCACTCTCCTGAGTCTTTGGGTTGAGATGCCCTCTCCCAGGATTTAAGCAGGAAGCCCCACCCAAATCCAGACATGTTTGTTCGGGCTTAGACTGAAACACACAAATTAGATGAAAGTGCTTCCTTAGAAGCAGCCTAGCTATAAGAAATCTGCAGTCAGTGTGACACCACTTTTTTCCATAAACACTATCAAATGTATTGGCATTTCTGCTTCTGATCTGACCTCACACATTAACAGTAATTCACTTCTAGTTGTGGTGTAACTGTTAAATAAAATTCTAAAATCCGAAGAGTTTCACATTTTAAGGCACATAAAATCAGCTAGTGTTCAGCACCTTTCTGTGGCCCTAATATTGCTCCCACTGACTACCTTTGACTGGAAAATGAATGCTTGAAAGAAAAATCACAGAAAAGTCTTGTGTAAGACATCCACCTACTTATCTGGTGGGCTTGTTAACACAGCATAGATTTTCGTAGGCATGTCTAAACATGGCAAAAGTCGGGAGTTCCCATTCCAGCACATTTCGCTCTCAAACTCTGTGTCTTCTCATCTCCGTGTTTTTGAATTCATGTCCCTTGAATTAAATGTTGCACATCTGAGACAATCAGGTGCTAAAGCCAGCCTTGGAGTGTTAGTGTGAAAGTATATGCAGAAATATTTTGCTGCAGGGGATGAGTATCTTACCACCACTCCCTCCTGTATTGGCGGGGGGTTTTTTTTCCCCTTTCCTATTTTTCAGGATTTGGTGTCCCCAGGGAAGAAGTAAAAACACCAAGTCTAGACCAGAAAAACAGAGGCACTTGTTCCTCAGGGGGTACATTTACTTGCTACAGATACAGATTTTAGAGTAGATTAGCTAATTAACTTTATCTGAATCTGAACTTTTTAATATATATGTATATATATATATATATATATATATGGCTACATACTGAGTCGGTGGGCATTTTTGAGTGGTATTGCCACCCATCCTGTTCCAGGCCACATTGTGAAGTGCGGTGCCCCTCAGACAGGCCTCTCTGTATTTGCCTTGCTGCTGAGTTCCTCCCAGTGTCCCTCACAAATGAATGGATATTTAATGATCTGAGAGGGCCATTCAATTGAGTGGAAAATGCGCAGGGCAGCTCTGCATTCACACACACAGAGTTAAAGAGGGACAGAGTGGATTAGCGCACAGGCACAGTGTTTTGTATGAAGAGTGGTACGCACAAGGTTTTAAGAATATTTTCACAATTTACCAGTACGGAAAGTCTTTCCGATGTAAATCTTTGTAGCTCCTTTGTCAGGAAGCCCAGTTGCCTTAACTGTGCAATCAGTTTATGAAACCTTCCTGCAGTTTTATTACAAATCCAATCTTGACCATCTGCCAATCTCAGCACGTTGAGAACCAGGAGCCGCTCGTCAAAAACCAACGCATGTTTCCAATCAAAAAACACATCTTTTTATGCCCCAACATTTACTTGCAGGTCGTGCAAGATATAAACAAAACGGCACCATGTGGTCACGGAGCATCCACAGCAAACAGCCGATCAAAAGAGGGCGAGTGTTTATAGGAAGTCTAAGGGATAACCAGTGAAGCTGGGGTCAGGAAACCAGACAGCCTACAGTATATGCTGCACAGACAGGAAGGAGGCTTTATAAAGCAGCACTGTAAATCACAGCAACTCATTTCACCACAGCAGAGAGATAGAAGGAGCAATGGGCCACCACACTGTGTTTGCTGTTCAGATTTACTGCGTTTGCCCTCCAGATTGTCTCATCACTCAATGGTCTGTCCACGGAATAAAATTACGCCCAGTCACAGCAACATGCATCAGATTTACTACCCTGTATATCTACCTATTATCCAGGGTGAAGAATATTGAGGTTGTTAACAATTGGATTAGGTGAATCTAAATGGGAATATAATTTTGGGGGTTTGTCGAGGCTACTTTCAGAGACAATTGCATGCCAGCTCCCCATCTTTTCATGATGCTTCATCTCCAGCGATTACACTGTTGCAGCACACAGTGTTGCCCCGTGTACCCATAAACATAATGTTGCCCTCTGTGACAGAAAGGAGATTGTTTAAGTCTCTGAGATAGATAGCTGCTCCTTTAGTAAACATTGCAGCTAAGTGACGGTGTGGGCTTCATAGGGTTGTTAAGTATCAAGTTCTAAGTTAATGAGTCCCCATGGGTGGAGGAAGAGGGGTGAAATATTCTCCTGAGCTCTCTGACACACATACAAAAGCTATTCCTAATGACTAGTGTGGTCAGAGGGAGTTTTGTTATGACTGATTTCTGACTAAAGGTCAAGCTGGTATCACTCCCCAGAGAAATAGCTCCTTTACTCTGCCACTCCTTTGAAGATCTAACTGTCATATATAACTAAGTTGCACTGGGTGAATGATAACTGTATTGTTTTGGACATTTTTCTTGTGGTTATTCGTTCTCTATCTTTCAGGCTGAGAGTTCATGCCCAAGGTTATCGGCCCTCTGGGCATTAAGCCAAATCAAACCCAGCCTCCCCTCGGGCATTTCTTTATGTAGACCTACCTATGACTCCTCAGCACTGAATTGTTCTTTCAAACAAAAGTTTCTCTACGAGCAGAGAAAGGAATGCTGCATCCAGTCGCTCCGTTTTAATGATTAAACCCTGCTGAGAGGGTGTCAGTGCTTTAATTTCATTTTTGCTCCTCGATGAATCATTAACTTACATTCCTCTTACTTTTAACGCAATGTTTCATGACAGTTTAGAATTGATTAATATTTGTTATTTTGTGTTCCTGTCAGCAAATCACACTAAGTGCATTTCTAGCAGGTTATATAGTCCATTAAGAACATTCCTGTCACCCCCAGCATTTGCAAAAACAATCTCAGTTGTTAGTTCTTCCTGAGATTACAGTGATTGGTCCAAGCCAAATAACCTCTTAAAGGTGCCTTTTTGCACCTTTAAGAGGTTATTTGGAGGCTCAGCGTTTCTCTCTCATAGCTGTGTTGTACACTATAGCAAGCAGCCAGTGAGCTTCTTGGAGTTTGGCGTAGCTCTCTCTGAGGGGAACAAAAATCCGTCTGTACCGACACTTTTAAAGGTCACTGGGTACCATGCTATTTATTTGTCTTGTTAGAGTCTTTGTCACCTTGAGGTTGCCAGGAAGTTACTGTTCACTCCTCAGAAATAGCCTGGCACTCCCTGTTAAAGCTCAAATCATTAATTTCTTCTTTTTTTTTAGTTTGGCTTTTCTACAGCTTACAGAACTGGCTAAAGGATAAATTAACCAATAACTGGTTGGTTTTGGGCAGGTAAAATTATGTTTTCCTTTTTTCAGTTTTAATGTAAAAGATATGAAATTGCTATCAATCCTTAAGTCAACTCTCCAAATGCAAACTACTCTTTTTAAAGAAGTTTAAAGATAAACTGTGTTCGGTATCTGGGGACTGAGTTAGAAATGAGTTTGTGAATTGTGGAATTGAAGCAGCTGTCATGCAGTCATTACATCCTACTGTCTCCCAGCTCTCTATCTGAAAGCTAAGCTGAAAAACAGGTGCTTCTGGACAGTAGGGAGAGTGTTCAGGGCCACGCCTTCTTCTTCAGGCTATACATTCCTATGCTACAGCACGAACTAGAGGACCACTCTACACCCCCTGCCCCAGACATGCGTGGGTCCTAAACCCCTGCTGCATTTCCTTCCTGTTACACACACAAACCAAACACAGACATGTGAATCCTGACATAAATCCCCCCATGCTCACATGAACAAATGTGAGCATATACTCTCAAATATTTACACCTACACAGACACATACCATGCACACATTTGTATACGGCACACATGCATGGAAAACTTCAAACGCTACACTCCCACTCCCAAATATGGATTCTGCAAAACCGCAGAAACAAGGAAGATGGAAATTTCAGGCAAACTGTTCCATATATAACCATAATGTGTGTGGTGGCCCTAAAGGGGGTTCCATCCTTTGCTTCCTCAATCTCAAGCTAAAGATCTGTCTAATAATGAGATTTCAGTTGATAAAATGGGTAAAATTCTTGCCTTCATACCAAACTGTCAGTTGTTTCTTACTGTTGTGAACATTTGTTGGGAGATATAATGGGGCGATGTGACTATGACCTCTTTATGGACTGCCCTACAGTGGTGCAGTGCTGCCTGCAACTTTTTTCTTTAAAAACTAGGGAATGCAAGTTGGCTACAATATGCAGGCTTATGAGAATAAATGTCATATTATTAGATTATTCTCATGTTTTATTCATATTTTGTTATAAAAATAGATTCCTTTGGGGCCACACAGCTCAAGTCACACAACAGGGGGAAAAAATGGAATTTGTTGTCTTTTGTCTCCTGCTGGTTGGACAAAAGTTCACTTTATATAGGTATAATAAGAGTGCAGAAGAAGTTGTGTCCACACTGTTATAAAGGACAAATTATTTGTGTGCTGTGTGCATAAATACTCTTAGGTTTCCTGAATAGATTGTGTTCTGTCCTGCGAAAGGTCATTTGAGCCCAGCAAGAGTACTGGCTGGAGTTTAAACAGACCACAGTGTCCTCGACAGACATTACCACCGCTCGGAACATACTGCCTTCATAGCAACTCTCAGCTCCATGGCAACAGGCAGCTCAGCCGTCACCGGGCAGCCAGGGCTCGGTGTGAGAGCGTGCTGTGCTTCATATTTAGTCAATGTCCTGCTCTGTATGTTCTGTTCTCCGGTTCAGCTAATATGGATTAATATTCATAGAAATTCAAGATGAGGATGCCATCTAGTTATGCTTTAAAAAAAAATCTGTGTAATTTCAGGTTTACGAGGCAGGAGAGTACAGTACAAAGTCCTGTCAGGAAGATTAATTATTATGGGACTGTTATGGAGGATAATGATGCCCTCACATTTCTGCTCTTTCCACAGCCCTCTACAATACACAAGTCCATTTCCACTATCAGGCATTCAGATCAGAACTCCACATAGCATCCACCCCGTCCCATCAGCCTTCAGCACTGTGTCAAAGGAGGCCTTCATAGAGCCACAAAGCAGCAGGAAAGCAGAGCATGAAGATGCTATAAGCATATAATCCTAACCTGATGAATTAAGTGGATGTTCTGTTGCAGAAAGACAAACATTGTAGTAATTTGAATTAGGGGAAGGGTTGAATTTAGGTTTTTGGGTGGGTTATGCACCATGGTGATGGGGGAGGGGATGGTGGTTGGTTTGGTAGAGAAAAAACAAAACAAAACAGGAAGCCGGGAGATAAATTGCAAATTACATTCCATGTGTGTCTTGTGGGTTAACAGTTCCAGAACAGAGACTCTAGGGGAACCAAGTGTATTTTGTTCTTTTCCCCCATGGTTCACAGAGACTGGTGTTAGCTTACAGATGGGTCAGGGGAATACATATTTAAAAGTCGGAACATTTTTTTCTTGCTATATGTAGGGTCTTAAAGTGAACTCCTGTTTTGTGACTAATTTAGATATTTAGATATAGTTTTTGTATTTTTTAAACTCCCATTAATTCTATGAAAAGAAACAGAGTCATAAAAGTGATTTACAGCTGGCTGTCAGCGCAATTTCACAGTTTATTGTATGATTCACTGCTAATACATAGAGACAGGGTTTGTCATTATCTGTCAGCTTCCTAGGGGACACTTCTCAGGTGATAAAAAGGCAGGTCTAAGAGCTAAAGGGGTTAAGGATCAGATGTTCTGCAGCCCTTTTACTATGGAATGGTATGGCATAGACCAATCTAAAGGGGGAGGTCAGGCTGCTCATCTCTTGTTCTTTGGTCGCTTTAAGTTCCTCACAGGACATTTGTCTTCCGCAGAGTTGGAGTATGCTTGTATCTGTTTAACATCAGAGCTGTACCAAATGAGTGCCTCGATAAGGTCACAACAGGATGTTGACACTGTACACACAGGCATTTTGTGCACTCACCTGTGTAAAAGAAGAACATTCATTTGCAAGATAGTGCCCCAAATGTACCAATGCTACTATACTACAACTGATTGAAAAGTATAGGGTGTCAGACACATGACCTCCAACAAAGATCCAGGGCAGACTTCATGCTACACTAAAATCTGTGGAATGCAACTTAACCTGCTCGTTGCAGTTGTTCTCTTTGTTTTCCAACACACTTTTTCTTGTGTATATCCAAACAGTGATGGTGAAGACCTATGAGCAGTTGCAAGGACTAACAAACCTAACCTGAGACACACTTTTTTCTTTAAAAAGAGTAGATAAAGTGTCTGCAATTTGCCTGTGAAAAGTGCACAGTGAACCACAACCCCCCAAGGGGCATTATTTCACTGGAGATGAAGGAGAGAGTACTTCTGGGAGAGAGCAACTCCTAAAGGATGAAGGGGGAGAGTGGGAGCTTACTCCATCAATTAGAGAAGGTCAGCTAGGCCAGGTTTTAGCCAGTGGTCAGCCAATAAAGTAGACATGATGAAAGATAGCGCATTGCTGTGGAGTACAGGAAAATAGGGAGGAGATGGAGCTGCAGTTTCTTGATAAAGAAAGGAAGCAAGTAAAAAAAAAAAAAAAAACCTGAGAGGAACTGGGGTGGAGGGAGATTTGAGAGAAGGAAAGGTTGCTTTAAAAACTCTGGCCTGTTCCATGAACTCACTAAGGAGATTAAGGGTTTAATAAACTTCCCATTGGACGCCAGAAGTTTGAGCAATAGGCAGTGGAGTGAGGCAAACGGTGGCTGTCACAAGAGTGCTCATGTGAGGGGCGGGCCATGTATATCATGCAACTCTTAGATTAAAAATACTCAAAATATAAACTGAAAATACTAAAACAGAGATCATTTAGCTGGAAGAAACTCCTCTGATGGTTTCTTGATGTTGATAAGCATATGGAAAAGTTAAATATCTTTTTTTTTAGATTAGCAAAAACTGCAGACTAAATCAGAGCATTCAAGAGTAATCCTGATGTGTGAAATGCCTGATTCAAATTAGCTGTCTGCTACGATGGTACCCATAAACCCAAAACCGGCTGAGCGGAAATCCTTTCATATTGAGCTCTATTAATTCTTCAGAAATGTCAGCCTAAACTTAGAAAACAGAAGTTTTGTTTCCTTTTCTTTTAAAACAAACCATTCGCCACTGCAGCAGTGTGTGTGTGTGTGTGTGTGTGTGTGTGTGTGTGTGTGTGTGTGTGTGTGTGTGTGTGTGTGTGTGTGTGTGTGTGTGTGGCAATAAAAATAGCAGACATTTCAGTACGGTGCCATTTAAGATTAAGAGTGCAGGAACAGGAGGTTTGAAAGCATGACAGGTAGTTATAGTGAGAGACGAGGTTTTCACACCATTAACCACAGTTTAGAGCATCTGCTAGAGGTCCAAATATATATTGATACCAAAGCTGGTACTGGTATCGAATCGATACTAGTGTGATAGGATAGGATACTTTATTTCTCTTCCCTAAGTTCAGTATTTACCCCACTGAACTGATGTAGGTAAATAATTTTCTTGGAAATGCAAAAATATACCTCAAACGTGCACAATGAAAAAATCCTATACAGCCTATAGCACATTTAAACAACAGAAGTTGACATAAAGTGCTTTAGAGATAGGCACGTCTACATTTCGGGTCTCCTAAAAAAAAAATGTAGCCTCAAATTACATGAAAAGAGACGAAAAGCTGAAAGGTGTGTTTTGTTGTAACAACTAATTATTGCGGAAAATGAAAATCGCACCGATCATGCGGTCATTAAAATGTGTAGAGAATTGCAAATTGATGATTCATTTCATAAATCATAGCACACTGCTCCTCCCTGTACAAGCTGCCTTTACAAGTATCGGTATTGGTATCAACAAAACGGGCCCTGTATTTACTTGGTTTCGGATTGATACTAAAATTTGCTGTATAGCACACCACTAGAGTCTGCAGCTCCCTGTAGTTAATGCACTTGCTTCCGAAGGATGTCGAGATCTGACAGGAAGGGAGGGACACCACTAGGGGCAGGGCAGCAGAGCGAGCATGAGGCGCCGACACCTAGGCAGTGACTTTGCACAGAGGGGTTGTTAATGGGCAGGTCTCTGTGAAGCAGCAGCCTACCTGTTGGAGCTCATTGCGGCAGAGTTGCCACCCGGACCCCATGGTCGTTCGCTGATCGTGGACCTGCGAGAGCTGAGTGCACCTAACAAGAGAGAAAACAACGGAAACATGTCTCAAAGACTTTTACTCTGCGCTGTTTTGGCCGTGTGCCACTGGACGCAAACTTGCACTGGATTTAATATAGATGAACGGTTTCCTGTGATCAAAGAGGGGAAAACCAGGGGGAGCTTGTTTGGGTTCTCTGTAGCTTTGCATGAGAAGACGGTGGGCTCCAGACAGTATCTGTAAGTATAGTCGGATAGTGCATTTTTCAGAAATTGCTTTATATTTTCTTATTTTTTCTTTTTTTTAATTTAGAGGTAATATGTCGGCAGGCAAACAGTCGTGGAAAAGCAACACTTTCTGTTCACCCCGTACTGTGCACGGTTAACTGCGCAAAAGTCGGATACGACGATACGGAGACGCTTTATTGTCACCTGTCGAGCGTTTCTGTGCTCCACTTACATACTACCTGTGAGAGAAACAACCGGCTGGAGAGCACGTCTGCAGATTTAGTTAAACCAACCATCGCAGACATTTTTTTTAGTATAGTGAGAATATAAGACAGGTGCTCTACGCTCTTTGGAAGTAATTCGACGAAGTTCATACCCGGCGGCATTGTAAATCTTTGCCGTGCACTGTCAACGTGTAGAAAACGTGTCTCATAACACGTCCGGCCTGATGTGACCTGTTTTGAAAGCAAAACTGTTTTTGTTTTTTTTTGTTGTTTTGTTTTTTCCAGTTTTACACGATCACCATATTACATGACTTTTACACAAATTACATTTCAGTCTTTGTTTTATCTGACTGTCAGTTTTTTTTCTTCTTTCTTTTTTTATTCATTATTGCAACAATAATGAACGAAACCGAAAATCGCATTGTTTAAAATGAATAGATGAGGTTTATTTTTAATAGTTTCTGCTGCTGGTCCAGCTGTTGGTGGAAATGGCACACTCACAAACACACTTGTTTTTAACCAGAATTCACAATTCTCTGAACACAGACAACTCCTGGTTTGTAAACCACGTGTATGCTTCTAGTTTGGAAGCCAGTCCTGGTACAGTAAGAGCATTTTTAGTGTGATGTGCATTTCAGTGCATTGTGATTGAACTTTCAGTCATGATCTGGGTGGCTGTATTATATTCAGTTATTAAATATTTGTAAAATAAACATTTGCACATCTACTCACTCTATATTTGGAATTTGGGTGGAACTATTGTTGTCGCTATCGGCTAGAGAGAACTGGGGTTGTTTCCTATTAAAACTCTTAACTGGCCTGTAACACTTAACAACTTAACACCAGTGTGGAGCACTTGCAAGGATTTACATAGGAAGTGACTGCTTTTGTATCTGTTGATGTTCAGGGATGTCACGTCTTTGCTGTCTTCGTGGCATATCTAATGAGAGCTCCTCAAACTGTGTTACTGTGCAGTATAGGATTTCACTCGGTCAATTAGAGTAGCCCCTTCATCCATCCGCATCCACGATCACACAGCATGTTTGTAATGTGCTGTTATCAGTGTCGTCCTGCTTTGAAGAGTAAAGCATGAAGAAACGTTTCAGATCAGAGCCCACTTCCTCTGTGCTCTCATCAGTGAAGTTAGATATAAGGTTTATCATTGCAAGTCATGCAATGACAGATTAGATTAGAAGACCAAACTCACTCTCATGTCTGAGCTGTAAGTATAAACCTAGATGGTTCTGCATAAAACTGGAAAGGGGAAGAAATATATGTCTGCATGAATTGCCTGAATAACATACTCCTGTACTGCCAAGCTTAAGTCCATATGTGCTGGTTATTGGCCAGTGTTAGCTATGCTGCTAACTCTGTTTAACCCATAAAAACTAACATCACTGCAATATTAATATAATTGTAGCCTAAACCTCACACTGAAAATACATCTTCTGCTTAAACGTAAAGATTCACATCACACAGCAGGGCATGTCATGTTGAGGGCATGCAGTGTAGCACACATCTGCAGGGAAAAAACACAATGCTGTTGATGTCACCTATTTCATCTTACGAGACATAAGTGAAACCTGCTTTGATATGTGGTTTGGAGATAGTGGCGCTCACAAAACAATTAGAGGCCGAGTTGATAGGCGATAAGAGTGCATGACTCTGTAAAGACATAACAGTGTGCTGGTGTCTGCAATGTCTTAGAGGAAGGGATTTTAAAATAAGTTTCTTTTGTGTTTGCAAATCTGTCTCAATGAACCCCACAGCTTTTAACGACATATTTTCTCTGGCTAGAACTGCAGTGTGAATATCTGAAAAACACCTAGACGTATGCACCAGTCATGACATGTACAGAGAAGAACACTGTTCTTTGTCGTCCTTGTGAGTCAGAGTTCAGGATAGCAGTCGAGTCAAATGGCTTCCACTCCCATTTCTGGAATAAAGAGTTTGTTTGTTGTTGTTTTTTTAATTCAAACCTTCTAAGATGCAGGTTATTATCCAGTTACACTGAATGGTTGCTGAGCTGAATTTCAACAATATATTTTGAATATGGGTTGCATGTCCAATTAGTAGACCGGCATTGCTTCTTGTTGGGGATGGGCTTTACCCAAATAATCCAAGAACTACCTGAGGCCAATTTGTACCAACTGTTCACCTCCCCACTCCCCCTCTCTGTTTGGATCACCCATTTAAGGTCTCAGGGAGAATTTTTTTTTTTTCCCGAGAAGGCCTTTTTTTTGTTCTCTGTTGTTTCAGGGAAGGGGGGGAAACAGGGCAGTCAGCTGGCCACCTATTGGCTCTTCCAGTCCCCTGACCTTATGGTATTTTAGGAATGTATTACTCTTCTCTGCACAGTTACAACCTGCCAGGTTTCAGGTTGAGACAAGACAGGAGGGAGAATGATTATCCAAGAGAGAATACACATAAAAACTCCAAATATTTGACTCAAACTGATCAAAAACTGCTTCATTTTACAGATGAAAGCTGGAAAAATAACACATTCTTTTGACTGATGAATATTTGATCAGAGTTGACGTGGCTGGGATCGAGGATCATCCCTGTCTGACTGCAGCAGCCAGAGGCTATGAAAGTCAACGATTTAATTTGACGGGCCCTTCCCCTTTCTGCTGCGAGGTGCAAATTAAACTGGTCCACCCGCTGTACACACATCTGATGTTCAGTTAGAACATGCACAGGAACACACGTCACCTTTCGTCATATGTTTCGATAGAAGTAAACTTTTCTAGCAAACCCTTTTTCTCAAAGCACCCTGGTGATTTTACATTTTTAATCTTTTATCACAACTTTTTGTATAGTTTACGTGCTCCAGTACAGTATTGTGCAATGGGTTGTAAGCTCTGTAAGGGCCTTATACACTCAATAGATATGTTCACTGGACTGATCAGTGATAAAAGTCTATGGGCCGTAAACCTGACTGTAATCCAACATTCCTTCTTATACATATATGATAGTGGTCTTTGTCATTGAACTAGGTCTATCAAAGGGCTAGTGTCATGCCTCAATGCAACACTTTCATGTCTATCCCATGCAAGCCAGTAGGTTTTACACTGACACAGAATCATTTCAAATAGAAGATCAAATAGAAATTAAAGTAGGTTAAAATGGGGTTAACGTGGTTTTATGCTGAGCGACTGCTGTCGGTATAAAATCCCTTTACCATGGTTACGGGCCTTGATCTTAACGCAGTTATTCGCTGTATCCAATCAGCTGGTAATGACATGAGTTGCATTCTGTGTAGCAGCACAAAAACTGCTTCTAAAAACATGTTGAAATGGATCCCAGCAGGGCTCGGGGTTCCTGCTAATCTCCACAGAGGAGATTGGTTATGGTGGCGCTTTCATTAGAAATACCTGCAGTGAGGACTGTTTTTATCTTAACAAAAGTGTAAGAGATCCCCTCCCTCTTTCCTCCCCCGGCTGCATAAATGCCCTCAGCAGCACAGAAAAGAAGCTAGCCTCCAGGCTACTGGGAGCTACCTGTAGCTAGAAAAACCCATATGCTCCAGTACCTCTCTGTCTTCATGCCATTTTTCACCTTTGAAGAGAGAAATGATCCACAAGTATTGGATTACACTTGGTATTTTTTTAGGAAGTGTGCGTGTGCTGCAACTTGTTGTGCGTCCGTAAAATACAAATAAGTGCTGGTATAAATATAGGATGTTCCTACGCTTATTACTGATAAAAGGCTAAATAAATATTTATAAATAAATACATGTATAAAATGAATATGTAAACAAAGAGAGATAAAAAAAAAATCTGGTGTTGGAAAATTTCCAGGCATTAGCAGGTAAAGGCAGATGTTTCATGCACACCTGCACTTCTTTTATATAAGCTGAGTAATATCTGAGAGAAACTTGGCACTGAACATGCACGCGAACATGGGTTGCTGTCAGCTCTGTTACAGCTGTGTGGCTGACTGTCCATCTGTGTCTCCCACAGCTACTTCTCTTCTTTTACATACAGCAATGGAAAACATTTTAATAGTAATATTGTTAGAAATACTGTGAGCCTCTTGTGATTTCTGGCTTCATGGTTCACTACTGAGGTATGGCGTCACTGAGAAGCATGTGGTCAGGTTTAGTCCAGCGGTATGTGTATTCCTGTTTACATGTATACATTTGTATGTACACCGTTCAGGCATAACGTTATGACCCCTGCTTCATATTGTGTTGGTGCCAAAACAGCCCTGACCTATCGAGTTGTGGACTCCACTTGACCCCTCAAGGTGTAGTGTGGTATCTGGCACCAAGATGTTAGCAACAGTTTTGCAAGGTGGGGCATCCACGTTTGTCCAGCACATCCCACAAATGGGTGATTGGATTGACATCCGGGGAATTTTAAGGCCAAGTCAACACCTTAAACTCATTGTTGTGTTACTCAAACCATTTCTGAACCATTTTTTGCTTTGAGGCACTGTGCATTATCCTGCTGAAGAGGCCACAGCCTTCACAGGATTCAGTTTCCATGAAAGGTTGTACATGGTCTACAACAATGCTTAGGTATTATTGTAGACCATGGGGTGGCTTTTGGCCATTGGAGTGTGAATGTGTGTGAATGTTAAATAGAAAGCACTTAGAGCATAGAAAAAAGTGCTGGGTGAATGAGGTAAGTTGTGTGAAGCACTTTGAGTGCTCTGATAGGATGGAACAGCATTATATAAGAACCAGTCCATTTAGATGGTACGTGCCAAGGATGTTACATTGCCCAAAGCAGTGTGATGCTTTGGGCAAGCTTGCTCTGTTAGCTTGTTTCTTCCCATAGTGCAACCTGGTGCCAGGTGTTATACAGGTAAGCGATGCGCACAAACCTGGTCATCCAAGTGATGTAAAAGAAAACGTGATGCATAAGACCAGGTCACTGGACCATTACTGTGTGTTGCAGTTCTGGTCCTCGCGTGCCCATTGTTGGTGCTTTCGGTGGTGGACAGGAGTCAGCATAGGCACCCTGACTGGTCTGTGATTATGCAGCCCTATACATAACAAACCATGATGCACTGTGTGTTCTGACACCTTTCTGTCAGAAACAGTGTTCATTTTTTAATCAGTCTGAGCTACTGTAGCTCATCTGTTGGATCAGACAACACAGGCCAGCCTCTCCAAAATTTGGTGCTTGTCAAACTCGCTCAAATCCCCACATTTGTCCATTTTTCCAGCTTTTAACACATTTCTGTTTAAGGACAAAATAATATATCTCTAATATATATCTCACCTACTGACGGATACTATGATGAAGAGAAGATCAGTTATTTACCGCAACTGTCGGTGGTCACAATGTTTTGCCTGATCGGTATATTTCTCTATGTCAGTTGTGTGTGTGTGTGTGTGTGTGTGTGTGTGTGTGTGTGTGTGTGTGTGTGTGTGTGTGTGTGGATGGGGGGAGCTCGGGGGGCCTGCACCCTGCAGCAATACTTGACGATATTATTCATCCAGTGACAGGAGACAAACCTGCAACCACAAGCTGAACTTTCTTTGCCCGCTTCAGACTAGGTTTCACTTGTTGCCAATAAAAAGTGAGTTTCTTTATCATCAGGGGGATGTCCTGCCATGTTTAATTTGTCGAGCTGGCTCTAAATTAGTTTGGTCTCCTGTTACTGTTTCACCAAAGACAGATGGTGGTTTTCAAACAGGATGTTTGTCCAGCTGAGATACCCTGTTAGTGTGGGTGCTTGTCTACAGGTGCGGAGTCCTTTCTTTTTTCTTTATTCAACTGTATTACATTGTTGTCATCTCCTCTTTCGTCTGCATTTCATTTCCACTAAAAAAGTACCCTGGTGAAAAAAAGAGAACAAAGTTTATCAGCAGTCTGCTATGTGTGAAAATGGTTAGCTGTGCATTCCTACATTTCTCCCTTTTGTGTAAACATTTAAATGCACTAACAGTGATGCTTGTCATTATAGAAAGAAGTTTAATCTTAGTCTAGTCCATACTGCAAGAATGTAAATCTTTAAAGTAGATAATTTGAAATTATGATAGTTGTAAGGCTTATGCTTTTGTAGTTTGCTGTTATTGTTCATGCTGACATGTTAATATTTATATACATATCCAAATTGCCCTGCCCTGACATAAATATATGAAAATCCTGAGATGCAAAGTGAAGGTGAGTCTGTGTGAGCCATGCATCTACTTCATGCACGCTCTTTCATCACTGTTTGACCAGAGATGACTCATCAACTTTGTTCTGTAAATGCAGGCACATATTCATTAAGTGTGTTAAGAACTAGGCGTGCTTACTGTGAATGATATGAAAGCGAAGTGTGTGTTCACCGCCTCATGTAGTTTCTTTGTTTCCTGAAAGTACAGTGACCTGGATTTATCACAGCTGTACTCATTGTTTGAGTAGTTACTCAAAGAAGTAATGTATTACACATTTATTAGTTTCCTAAGGCATTAAATTACTCCCTGAAGAAAGTCTTTCAGCATGAATGTTGAAAAGACTGAAATGCTTTGTCTTCTAATTAGCACTGACTATAAAGTATAGGCTAAATTATGTGCATATACTGGCACAGCTCAGTAGACACAGGTACAGGTAGGAATAAAGGCTGCAGTACGACACGCTGATTGGCTGTGGCAGGATCCGCTCACGTTCCACTTCCCTCTGACTCTGGTTTTCTTCTCTACCTTTGTGTCAGAATGCTGAATTTGCAAGTGCTGTGTGTTTTTGGCAGTGGATAATTATTTCAGGCCTTTGTGAAGTCTGCACTTTAAAGTAACGTTCCCAATGGGCTGAGGCTGAGGGGCTTCCTATGTTGCACTGTGTGTTTTCTACTTCACTCTCCATGTGTTTGATTGTTGGCTTTTGTTTTTTCATGTGAAGGGCCATTTAAATTTTTATATAGTTCTCTGAGGGCCACACTATTATGAACACATACCGAGGGATGCAAAAACGAAAGACCAACAAAAAAGTCTATAGCTACTGTGTTACTTAGCCCCGTGAGATTTCAGCTTCTTGGCTATAAATAAGTAATATTCTCGCTGTCAGTCTGTTGTTGTGTGAAAGCCGCTTTTTGAGCACTCAAACTCAAAAAGATGAAGATTCATTTTGAGTTACAAGTGCATTTCTCCTCTCTATTCATCAAGTTTAGCATGTTTCAAACTGTAACGGCGCTCAACCTTTGCCCTTTTCATTACTGCCAGCACCTCACCACAAACTATGCACACTGGCTTGCCTTTCACAAAAAAGAAAAAATAATTTGTTCATTTTTCCTGGAATATGCAGCATTCTGCAATCACCTTCATTTTCTTGAAAGCTGCCATGATTCATCCCTTGTCATCTTTGTCAGTCAGGTTATGACGTGCTGTATGTATCACAGATGATGTGCTTCTACAAGTCAAGTGTGCAGTAGCTGGGATAAGAATTAGCACCTCCAAGTCATCAGCCAGAAAACGGTGCCCACTCTCGGCTGGGGAGGAGTTTTCAGGGTTTTTGTTCATGAGTGGTGGGAGAGGTGGAGCAAAGATTCTCATCGTCCACTGAAGTCATTACGTCATTAGAAGATCATAAAAAGATCTCACGTCTAGTCTCTTCTCATCGTTAGGCTTAATTCAGTCTGCAAACTGAGTCACTATTTAGTATGATCTGTATTTATTTTCTTCTTTAGTAGAAGTGGCAGTGTTTCCTTGAAATCACTGGTAGTTTGATGTGGTGCTCTAGTTTATACTAACAAAAACAATGAGGATGCAGTAGATAAGACCATGCAGTTTTTTGTATATATGTGTGTCTGATGTTGTGTTTTTAAGATAAAGGGTGAGGATTAATAATATTTTATTGCATTTTTTTCTTTGCCTGTGCATTTTGGGTAATTTAGTGACCCACCTTGTGTTGCAGTTAGAGTGATACAGTGTGGTGTCACCATACTGTACCCCGATCCACGTACAGCACTGGTGTGAAAAATGGCTGTGCTGGTCCAGGTCAACAGTAAAATATAAAATATTTCATAAAACTACTGTTTTGCTATAACTACTGTATAATTTTACGTAAAATAATATTGTGAAATATTATCATCTTTACCTGGTGTCATGACAATTGAAATGGACTGGTTCTTATATAGTGCTTTTCTACTCTGAGCACTCACTCACATCCATTCACACAAGCAGTTCTTTCTGTGGAAGTGCTTCTAGTCTAACATTTACACACGTTCAACTTGGGGTTAGTATCTTGCCCAAGGATTTTTGGCATGCAGACTGGTGACTGAGCTACAATCACCCTATAGCTTCTCTTTTTTAGCTAATTTCAGTTTGCTGTGCAAAATCAGTGTCACTTATGCAAACTTGACATCTCATCGGTGGCACATGGTTTACTTTTAATATTATTAAAAGGGCTGCGGGCAAATCCTGTGACAGACAGGTTGCCTTAAGCTATATCCGGAGGGCAATCAATCACGCATGTTACAGGCAGCTGTAACACCACAGCATACACTCTGCAAGCACAATTTATTAAACAGCAGGCTTGAGGCAGAAAGTTTCCCACTTTGCTTCGTGTCGCTCACCTTTCCTTCCGCCATCTGAATCTCTTTGTGACGGTTTCTCTCCCTCACCCACTTTTAAATGTTTCCTGTTCTTCACATATAAGATAAAGGCCTTTAAGGGGAAAAAAAATACAAATTTGCCCGTTAAACACCTGTATCCCGTGTCTCATAACGGCTCCGACTTGATCGACGTGAAGATGTGTGTATTCTTAATGAGACGCCAGTTTGACTGTAAACACGACTAACTCGCGCTTTGTCTCGTCTTGATAATCTCTCAAAATCCTGTGAGCTGGAAAGGAAATGTCATCCCAAAAAGGGTTTAATTAAGTCGGATTTCCTGGTTTCACTGTTGTTGGTGTTATCTTAGCAGCAAATAGACATGTGGGGGGTAAAGATTATAGGTGAACGTGGCTTAATTTTAATTAACTGCAAGAGAAGTTGTTTGTGTTGACTCTGACATTTGCTTACAATCAGCCCTTTCGCCCTTTCCCTTGCAGCTCCTCTCATTTGTTGAGAGACTTTTCCCACTATCTGTTCTTGCTTCAAGTTAGCGGCTTTTCCGAGGCAGTGCCGGCTAACATGACTAGATAAATGAACCACTGTTTGTTTAACTTAATGGCTGACACAAATATACAGTAGTCCATCAAACTGTCTTCTTCTAAGATTTTTAGTCCTGTTGTCAAGAATGCAGCCTAACTAAGTCTCACCTTAGCTGGGTGCAAACAGTAAATGTTTGGTTTAGCCAGCCTTTTGGATGACTTGTTAGACAGAAGGGGCAAATTGCAACATGTCCTGGAGTTGGAATGCAGCTGCCTGCTTCTCCCTTTCCATTTAGCCGAGCCTTTGACAGCCTGTTTATGAGGAGGTGATGAGCATGGAAGGTGATAAGGAGGAGAGCACACAGTTAGGACAGGACGGAATATGACGTGCGAGTCACCTTATTGTTAATTAGGTGTACGCCAATTTTATGAGGGTTACATATGCAACAGAGAAATGTGGGTTCATCAAAAAAAAGATCTGCTTTTAATGAAAAAGTTGACATTTGGTTGCAAGTTGTTCACTAAAGATCAGGAATGTGAAGGACGGGCTAGTAATGATGTTTAGTCTATGGTTCTGTGCTGCATTATTTGAAAAAGTGTAAACCTTCAGTTACTATTGTCCTCCATGCATCCATGATCATGAGGATATCAAGGTCATTTTTCAAGCGAAACTTTGGAATTATGGAAAATAAGCTCGTTCTTTTTTTTGCCAAAAGTAGCTACTCTTATGTGTTTACATTAAAAATGAACAGTGGCAGTCTGATTGTTGGGAGCACTGGGACATTTCTCAGTGGGATTAGGGTCATTATGGCCGGACAGAAACAATCAAACATGCCCAGTGATACATTAACAAGCAGGAGTTGACATGTAGGGGCCAAATATGAACATAAATGCACGCGTCAAGCTTCTCTTGAAGGACATTCATCTCCCTGATTCTCTACCGTAGGATTTAACTCGATCAAAAAATTATAAAAAAAGACTAAAAAGAAAAGTTGCTAAAAGATGCTAAAACTAGAGCCTGTCTAATTCATCTGTAGTATATAACTACGTATAAATGTTGCTAGGGAGATCTGTTTATGTGTCATGTCCCTGAAAGAAAAACATATAAATATTCGTCAATATATCAAAATTATGAGCATGTATTGGTATCATATCAAAAATCTTCTAGCAGTCAAACTAAAGCTAAAACATAGATATTATTTATTACTGTGACTTGTGCAGCGTTTTAGACTGGTTTGAACCTTTGAGCTAACTCTGCGTCTCATTTATTTTTAAAAACAGGGGTAGGTTCATTGTGTCGTGTGTCTGGTACAATTTTTTGTTTATGTAGTCCTATACACAACACAGCATACACTGGAAGCTATGGAGAAAGGCGTTTTGGTAAACCTTTTGTATTTTGCAATCTGCAACACTTTTCTCTAATGACAAATAGCCTAATATATGATATATATTATCCTCCAGTGTTGACAATAAATGATATTTAAAAAATATGTATTGATGGTTCATATTTGCCTGACACGTGGAATTCTCATCTAACATTTGTCAGTTAGCCGAATTGTCAACCTGTTCTTAAATGTTCATGTAGCACGTACGTGAACCTAAGGTAGCTGATAACCCCTGTCTAGTGTTAGATGTGATGGTATCACTCAGCTTTGTTAAATTTCAACAACAAACACCGATGACCCACATGGCGCCACTGAGATGATAAGATGGTGACAGTATTTTTTTTTTCTAGTTTTCTCCAACCAGCACCCTGCTATCCAAGATTTTCAAATGCCCTAAAGCATGCATGATTAATACTGGACTTTGTACCCTACCCTGCTTCCTCATAATTTCTATTCAGAGTGAGAAAAGTTCAAACTGCTATCTGTGTGTCAAGTTTGCCCAGTCTCCGGCTTGACGCCGGTCCCTTTATGAGTGCTTTGGATAAAGCTCCCATGAGGCCTTGTGTGGCTTTACAATAAGATCTGAGTTAGTGTTTTGGGACACTGTGTCCTGCGGCTCAAAAACACAACAGCTTTACACGCCTGCTTCTCATCGGCTTAGTTAATCTGTAGTGTAAGACCACACGCGCACGCACACACACACACACACACACATAGACATGTACACAGATAAACAAAAGAATGTCAACGCCACACTGAATGGGACTCCTCTCCATGTTTCTGTTAGGTCCATTCACCACTACAAACCTCTGTGGTATCTTGTATCTTATTTACTGTCCACATTACTGAATAATTACCACACCCAAGGTCTCCTCTGACAGTTTAACCTGGTAACTGCTGGCCCTCAGCAGCCGTCTTGTCTCTTTGTGGTTGTCATCATACTGAGAAGTGGTTGTGCTGGTGCCGGTGCTGTTATACTGCATTCATAAAAGGAAAGAGATGATGTCTCAACTTACCTATAAACATATCTGATTAATGTCAAGGAATTAGCTATGTGTACCACAGCGTCTGATCTGAGTTCAGTGTTTTGTCAGCTTATGTGCCACAATTCATATACTTTTTAGAGTAATTTGATCTAAAATCAGTGGAAGTCGGGCCATGTGACTAATTTGCATGTCTGACTCTCTGCATGCTCAGGTGAGACATCAAAGAGAGAATAATTTTGTCTATGCTCTTAGCCCTGCAATCAGATTAAGATTGTAAATGTTTATAGGGGCATGTTAATGTCGATATCACTGTGAATGTGTGTCTATATGTAGATGACTGTGGTGGAGTGGTGGAGCCTGGTACATGGGCTAGCTGTGTTTAAACAGAATGAAAAACCACGAAACCTGTGAGCAGTGTTTAATCAGGTATGACTAACCAAGAGCAAGTGCTAACAGACCCTGTTCAGTGATTTCCCGCTTTGTCTTCAGACCTCCAGTTTTTAGCATGGCACAGCCTTTTGCTGTGATTCATCTTTCAGGAGAAATTATCTCTACCCAAGTTGGAGTAATCCCAGGCTGACTCGTGGGAGAAAGTGGGATTTGAAAGCACAGTGATTTTACTGTGAAGACTTATTTTTAACTTTACATTTGGGACCTTTATTTATTCTAACTTGTCAGTGTGAATAAGAGAGACAGCTGGCTTCCCACTATACTCCCAGTTAGGTCAACAATCGTGAACATCTTGACTTACTTATTTGTCATTTTCTGCTCTTTCCCACAATACTGATAACTCATTGTCAGCACTGAAATCATTTTCAGGACGCTAACATGAGAAGAATGACATGCTTGTGTTACCCACTTTGACCAAAGCACTGAGTGCTTTTATTTCATGCGTATGTCACTCGCTCACATATTGTAAACTAGCTTGTCCACACCTTTCGCCCACAAAGTGGAGATAATAAATCTTCTGCTGACGGTAAATGGTGTGTTCCTGCGCAGAGCCTCAGAGAGCAGTAATCCCTTTACTTCAAAGCTCTGTGGTGTGGTAAGAGGTGCAGATGCAGGGAGTGTCTCGGTGAGTGGACAAAAAGAGCCGTTTTAGCACCAAGAAGCAAATTTCTCTCTATATATGTGTGTGTGTGTGTGTGTGTGCGCTGCCCAAGCTTGTCACGGGTCATGGTCCGACTACTTCACTCTTTCTTTTCATGTGAAATGAGTCTGGTTTTTTTGTGTGTGTTTAGACCCTGAATCTTAACATCTCAGGTCACGTCACACACTCTAAGAGGGTAAATGCTGTGCATAAAAGTTGTGCCATTAATCACAATCAGAATGCTTTCATAATCCTTAAGGAAATAATGTGGGTTACAGTTCCTCCAAGACAATAACAGTAACAGACTGAACTAATTAAATAATACAATATGTTAGAACATTTAGAAAAATAATAAATAGCTGTGATATATACAAATAGCTCAATTTAAAATATCAAGAGGTGAAATATAAATGATTGACTTGTTAAGCTGCATGGTGTGCTTTTTTTGTGTCTAGAAGGTTATCTGATAAACCGTTGCTGATAGTGTCATAGCTTTGTCTAACACTGTGCCACACTTCCATTGTGATTTCAAACATTGTTTGTCTCTTTCTTTCTGTTTTTCTCTCTTTGTTTTTTCTGTGTTTTTGTTCTTTCTGTGTTCCTCTGTGCCTTTGTAGGCTTCTTATAGGTGCGCCCAAAGAAAAAGCACAATCTCTTCCGAAAGTCAATGAAACAGGCGCCGTCTACTTCTGTCCCATTACCACCGACACCACTGACTGCTCCAGAATGGACCTGGTTACCTCGAGTAAGATCACTGCGAAGCACTGATGTGATGAAAGGAATGCATGGTTGCAGTGTTATAGCTGTTTCTGAACTGCTCCATTAAGAGATTTTAGTGAGCTCGAGGGGGGTTTCCTTTAAAATACATCTATATATGTAAGGAAAATAATGATGAGATTGAACACCATTCTTCTTAAAGATATTCACTTATTTGGTATTCTGATGATCGATGGTGAGTGAGAGCGCTTTTGAACATTTCTGAAGATTTTCATATTCAGTGCACCAGCAAGGAGCTATCTTTAACAATACTTTAAAAGCACTTTAACTGAGTTTGTATAGCACTTCCATAGATTTGATGCAAACGTAACAGGTGGTGGTGCAAAATGAAACAGCAGACGCAGAGATCTCCAACAGAAGCAAATTTTAAAAAAACGAAACCCCCAAACAGTTAGCCATGGTATACCCAGACTGCATGTTGTACGTACATTTTTTAAAACCCTCCTTCCTGACTTAGCACACTGTTCAGAACCAGTTTGGGTTTAAACTAAAATTTAGGAATCACTCATATGATTGAGACGTTCAACAACGCTTACTTCACACAGCCATAGGAGACTCACAGGTCAGCTCTATTTAGGATTGTACTCCCTCAGTGAACTTCACGTTTTAAAACTGGTTTTCCCCTGCACAGGGCCTCAAAAGGATGTAACTAATGTGAGGAACAAAACATAATAACCTTTAAATGAACACTAGCTAGCTTCCTCATTTTACAGTAAGGACTATAGAACTGTGTCAGATCATTTCAGTAAAATCATCAAGCATCCTTTGGAGCATTTGGAATTATTTTGTCTACCTTTACATGAACAGACTGTTATTAAATGTTAGACACCCCCTCCCCCATCCAAAGCTAGGGGTAAATGGTATAATAAGAGGATTCTGAATCACTTTTCATGTTGAGGTTAGAATAGTGCTGCTGCAGTCCCATCACATTTTTGTGGTTAATATTTGTCAGGGCATGATCCAGGCTGCATGAAGGTTTGCATTTACAGTTTGAGTAGGTGTTCTGATGACTGTGATCACCATAGCCATGCTGAATGTTTCTTTTAATCTAATAAATAGTTTGGAATGGTCGATTTTGTACTGCATGCTGGTTTGATTTGATTAGTATAGAAATCTGGTTGTAAACGGTCTATTGAAATAAAAGAACAAGAAGTAAAACAGGGAACATTATTAAGCAGAAAAAAAAAGGTAATCAGAATCAGAAAGGGTTTTATTGCCAAATGTTGAGCAGGTTTACAACATTAGGAAATTGCTGCAGTACTTAGTACAAACATACTGTCAGATAACGCTTAAATAAACATAAAAATAAAAATTAAAAGTGCTAAGTAGATAGATATATACATGAGTGCAGATGGTGATGATGGTGCCAAACATGGAATGATGCAGTGAACACAGTGTAGGGTCATGTGTTAGTGGTGGGAACAGTCATATGGTTATTGTTCATGAGTCCAACAGCAGAGGGGAAGAAACTGTTCTTGTGGCGAGAGGTTCTGTTGCGAATGGACCGGAGCCTCCTGCCTGAGGGGAGCAGGTCAAACAGACTGCTCCCCTACTATTACTCTGTATGTAATGACCTTCCTGTCAGCACCAGCCTGATGACAAATTAAAACAGATGCCTTAATAATTGACCTACCTCTTATGACGCATCCACAGCAACTACCTCTGAGATAGTGGAGGGCATGTGGTTGGGTGTGACAGTGTCCAGTCAGAAGGGCCAGCCAGATGGACGCGTGTTGGTGAGATGACTTCCTGTTTTTTGTTTTTTTTCTATGAGTCACTACTACCGGTGATATTATGTACAAGGCAGGGTGAGCTGACACACAGGATGTTTTATTATTTAGTTTAAGAGATGACACATTTGGCTTGTTGCGATGTTTAATTACTGTAGACACACACACACACACACACACCTGAGACAGGATGATACACACAGGGAGAAAATGTCTCATGTTTAGGGAGAAATTATATTTTGATCAAGAGATTTTTTTTATTACTTTTACATTTTAGACAATTACGATATACTGGAGAACACATTTTACTTACAGTGAGGGGAAACTAACAGCATGTTGTTCCTAGTCTGTCTTTGTCAGTATGTTTCAGTTTTTGTTCAAGCACTAATTGGTGTAATTTCCATGTTTTTATTTTTCTATCTTACATATTAATGCATTTATTTTCTTTATATATTTTATATATTTATTTTTAAATAGCACCAGATCACAACAGCAGTCATCTTAAATGATTTTTTATTGTAAGAGGAAAAGACCCTGCAGAGAAAACTTCAACAGTCAGACACCCCCCTATGAGTGAGCACTTGGTGACCGTGGGACGGAAAAACTCCCTTTTATCAGGAAGAAATTAATTTTAGCATGTTTCAAACATCTTTGACTGTTTAAACTTCTTTTAGAAGGCTAAAATTGATATCTGGCTCATAGATAATGATTATTTCGTGTAACTGCTCAAAGGGAGGACCGTTTCCATTGTGTAAATTAAAAAGCAGCGACACTGGTTTCATTATATTGATGTTTGAGATTCTTCAGTTTACTTGAAGTTGTTTTTCCTAGTCACTGAATTGATCTCAGTTTAAGCACTGTCAATTTCTGATATGACACACTGCACTTCTTCAATACTTTCTCTGGTTTCCAGGCATGCGGACATCGATATGTGAAGGTTATGTCAGAGAATCAGTGGCGGATGTTAGGAAAATGTTATGTAAGGAGTAATGACCTGACCTTTGACCAAGAGGATGAGTGGCAGAAAGAAAATTATGACGTCTGCAATCCCAACAACGACCACAACTTGGACGGCATGTGCAACTTGGGCATCTCAGGCGGTATATCGGAAACTAATGTCTATTTAGGCTCTCCAGGCAGCTACAATTGGCAAGGTGGGAACTGTCGAGCGATGGGGTTACTCATTATTTGCACGCTGTGCAAGTCTGTTGAATTTGATTGGATTGTGTTATGTCTTGGATACTCTTGAATTGTGTATTAAGCTGATTTTAACATCGTTGTGTGATTCTGCTTTGTTTTAAAGGAGATGCTCATGTGATACGGATAGATCCACAAAACCCCTGGAACTATGCTGACAAAAGCTTTGAAAGTCTAGAGAAAGCATATAGTTATATAGGTAAGTGTTGGTGTGTCTTTACAACATTTCAAATGGCAAATCAATGGGAACCTTAGTAAGATTCACACTCAATCTCCCTACCGTCAGATGAGCATCCAGTTGTCAAAAACAGCATCTCTGATTCTCAAGCACTTTCATTCACAGGTTATTCAGTTCTCGAAGAAAAGAAGCTGCTGAGCTATGATGACTCGACAGTTGTGACAGGGGCTCCCAGATATGAGTCTAAGGGTGCTGTGATTTTTTCAAATAAAACTCAACCAAAGCTTTTGTTGGAGCAGATCATCCTTGGGGAACAAGTGGGTTCCTACTTTGGAAACAGCCTGGCAGTGACAGATCTGAACAATGACAGGTGCGTTTCTACACCGGAGAGTGTAACTGTGGGGAAAACTGGGGGGAAATGAACAATGATCTTTTTTTCACATAGATTTGGCCGTGATTTGCCTTTTTATGCATATGGTGCATAACAGTGAAGCAGTGTGTGTCTGAACACTGATGATAATAGTGACTTTCTGTGGCAGGGATGAGGGATTCACTTTGAAATTATGAAGAAATCAGGTGTTTCTCTATCTAGAAATCTAGTTGGTCATTAGGATTCTAGGTAGTACATTCTTTTGAGATGCAGTTAATATAGCTTTGGTGACTTGTGTTGAATGTTTAGCTATACTTAGCCATGTGTATCTATTTTTGTATTTACATGCATATGTGGATTTTTGTCTTGCATATTCTAGTTGGAACGACCTGATTGTGGGTGCCCCGTTTTACTTTGACCGTAAGAATGAAATGGGGGGAGCAGTGTACATTTTCATGAACGAGAATGGGTTTTTCCAGAAGACTGCCTCAATGGTTTTGAAGGGCCCATCTGATTCTGCCTTCGGCCTTGCACTGGCCGCCATTGGCGACATCAACCAAGACGGATTCCAAGGTGTGACCATGAACCCAGCATCTCCTTTGGACCTACATCTGATAATAGTTTAAAAAAGTGAAATCAAAGTGGTGCACCAGACCACAGGTAAACTGTGGTGTGAGCATAAAGCCCGCTAAAGGAATATTTCTGTAATTTGAAATAATTTCAGCTGCAAACAAGAGGTATTTAACTTGTCGTGTTTCGAATGAGTCCTGAAAACATTCTCTGCTGCCACCTAGAGGACAAATATTTCCTATACACAAAGAGTGCCTAGTTTTCTTTTCTAGCATCTTTTCTTGTCATGCTTCCAGCACTTGTTTAACTGTAATGCTAATGTCTCCAGACTTTGCTGTTGGAGCGCCATTCCACCAGACAGGAATGGTCTACATATGGATGGGAAGCAAAAAGGGAATATCAAAGGAGCCTAGTCAGGTAAAGTATGACATTCTGTGGTCATTTAAAAACTTTATGCCAAGTACTATTCTGAAAACCTGTGTCAATGACTCCCTCTGCAGACCATTATGGGTAGGACGTTTGGTGAAAAATTCCAGACCTTCGGCTACTCCATCAGCGGAGGGATGGACGTGGATGATAACAGTTACCCTGATATCTTAGTTGGCTCTCTGGATGATCACATTGCCCTCCTCAGGTAGACACAATCAAAAACAAAGTTAAACAAGATATTTCAATGTTAGTTGGACCCCCTTATTGACATCATAGCATAACACACACCGCTGATGTATCAGCCACACATTCATGATGTAAATCCTCACCTGCTGTTCCACAACAACACAGAGGTGCTCTTTGGGCAATTCTGTTGTGATCTCGGGATCATTTGAGTGCAGCGAAGTCTTTGTTGAGCTTTCTGACGTAGTGTCATAGTACGTTATTCTGCCGGAAGGTTGTGGGCTGATCACTACCATGTGACTGTCTATTATTTGTATTAACAACAAATTGAACAAATGTACCTAACAAAGTGGCCAGTGAGTGTATATATAATATATAGCAATTTTCTACAGTGACATTTTTCTCATAAGTTACGACAAACTATTTTTATGATATCTATTATTTTTCAGTATTCATGGAGTTATTTCTCATATTATTATTATTATTATTATTAATATTAATTTATTTGTTTTGTTCTGTTTTGTTTTTTTAAATAAGAGCTCGACCGGTTGTGCACTTAACCCAAGACTTCACTGTCGAGCCTAAGATTGTGGACGATAAAATGTGCTCTGGAGATAAACCATGGTGAGATGTCTCCTAAATTTATGTCATTCTGAAACTGGCTTATTGAGTGTTATTTCAGTTCTCAGTTCTTCTTCTCTTTCTCTTTGTGCTTCACAGCATTACAGCTACTCTGTGCGTGTCTTTCACTTTAAGCACCGGAAATACAAATTTCAAGAGACCTGTCAGTAAGTTCTTCTTTAGATAAATTATTGATCCTGTTTCACACAACATACCGTGTTCAATTTTCTTTTTCAAATGAACAGTGTTTCCAACTTACAAACAAGTGCATCACCATGCAAATTCTATATATTGTAGGAAAAAAACCCTTTATTTACTGCATGAGCTTGCTTTAATCTTTTCTGTTTGTTTTCACTCTGTAAAGCGTTGATGTATATGGTAGAGGCCGACATGGAGAGAAGAGGAAGCTCTCGTGTTCGTTTTCAGAATGACATCAACACTTACACTGGCAACCTGACCATGACATCTTCCAAAACTGCGTGTGAAACTCTCAAGCTGTTTGTAGTCGTAAGTGCACAACGCAACTATTGCAGACGTTGTATTGACTGAGCCATGCATTTTGTGTTATTTGCAAATGATCATCTTGCTGAGTGTCTGGTGAGGACAAATAAACTGCGGCTACCTGATAGTCCTGTGCTTATTGAGACAAGCAAAAAGAAACTCTTTAATTAATTCACAGGAACCTGTGAGGGACAAACTGGAACCAGTGGTCTTTTTCCTCAACTTCTCATTATATGAACCAATACCTAGAGCCAGACGAGCCCCACAGAACCTGGACTCCTTCCCGATTTTGAGCCCAGAGCAGAAATCCAGCCGAAGAACTGAGGTATGGCGTCTTGCATGCACATCATTTACAGGTTTCCTTTTCAGTAACTTGGAGATGGTAAAGAAATGGTACAGTCCAGTGTCCCCTTGTAAGATTTGATATGATGTTGCTTATTCTATTTCCTGCAGATTCACTTTCAAAAGGCGTGTGGCTCAGACAACAAATGTACCAGTAACCTGCAACTAACAGCAAAGTTTGTTGAAGAAAATGAAGAAAAGCCTTATCCCAGGTAAATTTATATAGTGAGCAACCAAGCATCCTTTGACTCATTCATGTATAGACACAAAGCTGACTTTTAAAGGTTAAAATACACTAGTTAGCTTGCTCAGTTAGGTTAGAAGATTGTTGCAGTGCTCATGTATATATATAATGCATATGAAGCTACCACCAGTACCAGCTTACCATTAGCTTAGCACAAAGAAAACAAAGTGAAGTGTGAAATTGTGAGGGTTCCCCCTTGCTTATTGACTCCCATTGGAAAGGTCCATTTTAGCACTTTAGCCATCGTTAGCCATATTTGTTGTTTGTTTTTGTTATTGCTATGTCATGAATGTGTTAGTCAAGCAAAATAATCATTAAATAACAAAGCTAATACATGTTGTCCCTCTACAGTCAGGGCAAAGTTCAAGTGCTCCAGTTCAACAGCTCCATAAAGAAAATAGGGCTCGCGGTAAACGTTACCAACTATCAATCTGAAGGGAAGCTAGCTGAAGACGCCCACAGAGTCGTGCTCAATGTCACTATCCCTGATGTGCTGAAATATGCCAGTGTCAGTTCTTTGGTAGGTCCACTGGAGGGCAGAAGATGCCCATTTTTATTTAAATCTCCTTTGTTTTTTAGTGCTACTCTTCTTACAAGATGCACACTGTATTGGTTTGGTTTGGTCATGTTTAGCCACATCTCTGGTCATGTCAGTTCCTTAAAAATTAAAACTAATTATGTTTATTACTTCTGTGTTTAGAATAACAAAGTTGAGTGCACTCTTCTTGATACAGTCATTTGTGAGGTGGGGAACCCAATTAGCGAAAACGAAAAGGTAGGTTTGAACAGCTGACAATTATTTTTATCTTTTTCTACTGGACAGTTGGGTTTGCAAACAGTTCTCATGTGCTTGTATTGCTTTATTAATAGGTGTCCTTCCTGCTCAAGTTTGAAACATCAGGAATCACCCTACACACACGAAAGATTGAGTGTCAGCTGCTGTTGTCAACGTAAGGGCTTTATAATGTTGGTTGCACATTGTATTTTGTTCCTGCTTAATACTAAACAGGGAAAACAAGTCAATATAATACTGTTGTATATAATAATTAAGTTCATTTTCTGCTTTTTGCATTTTTTAATGAAGTTCAAATTTTTAAGCTGTTTTAAGATAATGCACACTGTTGTAATTTCTCCAGTCTTAGTGAGCAGAGTGACCTAGCGCCTGTTCCTATGGCCTTGCTGATTGAAAACACCATTAAGCCCGTCTTCAGCTTGTAAGTCCCAATCGCAAATGTTTCATGACATACTGTACATTCAGGGTTCTCAGTAACATTTAGACAAGGCAAGGCAAGTTTATTTATATAGCACAATTCAACAGCAAGGTGATTCAAAGTGCTTTACAGAGACATTAAAAACAAAAACAAATAAAAAGCATGATTTAAAATTGATTAAAACAAGCAAACAAACAAACAAACAAAACAGTATATAAAATCAAAAATCAAAACAGTAGATAAAATCAGAACAGTAGATAAAATCAGTAGTTAAAAAGTAAGTTTTGAAATTTAAGCTTAAGTGCGGATTTGGTGCTTTATTCAAATGCAGCTGAGAATAAGTGAGTCTTCAACCTGGATTTAAATAAACTGAGTGTTTCAGCTGATCTGAGGCTTTCTGGGAGTTTGTTCCAGATATAAGGAGCATAAAAGCTGAATGCAGCTTCTCCGTGTCTGGTTCTGACTCTGGGAACTGATAAAAGACCGGATCCAGATGACCTGAGGGATCTGGAATGTTCATACTGGGTCAGGAGGTCACTGATGTATTTTAGCACATAAACCACCTGATTACTGACTATGCAGAGTATCACAGGCATCATGGGAAGTATATGCGATGCATTTACTATATTTCTTATACATCTGTTAGGTTAGGCATGTCTCCTGTGCCCCTAGAGGACTTTTAGGTTTTTTATGTGGTTTTTTGGGGGAGGGTTCTTTCCTGTGCTACGCTCAACCATCTCCCTAAATCGGTACTCGGTCATTAAAAAATCTGAGAACCCCTGTTGTACATAAAGAGTAGATAAATAAAATGGTCAGTGCATCATATTGCCCTCCTTACAGTTTGTTTACTTACACTGTGTGAAACATATCTGTCTTTTAGCTTATCCAGTGAAAAGTCACAGGTGGAAACAGTAAAGTTTGGTGGGACAGTGATGGGCGAGTCAGCCATGGTCAACACAAGTGACGTGGGCAGTCTGGTGGAGTTCACCTTTACTGTGAGTCATCTTCACCACTCAGAGATTGTACATTGTATCTATAATGCGTGTTACTCACCCACATTTCCATCATCCCCACCCTGTCTTTGAAGCCAGCACTTCAGAAGTTTAATATTGCGTCGGCTGTGGATTGTTGTGTCAGCCATGGTTTGTGGTTTAAGTGTGAGCAGGGGTGGATACTGTTTAGGAGTTACAGTCACCATGTTGTTATTTCATACCATCTGATGTATTTCACTTCTATTTTTAATGTTTCTGACTGCTTCCACCTCTAGATGAACACAATGGGACAATCGCTGCAAGACATAGCAACCCTGGCTGTGGAGTTTGAGTGGCCCTATGAGGTAGCAAACGGCAAGTGGCTGCTGTACCTGACGAAGATTGTTGTTCAGGGGGATTCTGAAACGGAGTGTAAACCTCCTGGAAATGTGGTCAACATGCTTAACCTAACTGTAAGGTTCTTTTTAACACTTTTTGAAATGTGTGATGTGTGATATCTGTGAAGATGACCCAGAGTAAGATCAAAAACAAAAACTTAACAGCAACAAAAAATACACAAATCAAACTTTTAAGGCATTCAAAAACTTGAGCGTCACATAAATATGAGTCAACATCTGTGCTAGCCTCTCTGTGAAGCCATACATAGGTATAGCTGTACCTTCAATCCAGTTCAGTCTGATGCAACCTTATTTATAAAACACATTAAAAACTGACCAAAAATATTAATTTCACATAGTAAGAATAATTAAAATATATACGCTTTACATACAAATAAACACGTACAAGACCTTAAAAATCAAGACCTCAGAAGAATCAGAAATGATCACCACCATGTACAGCTCTCACTCCGGGTTAGAAACGAAGGAGATAGGGGATGTGTTTTATGATGTATTTTAAAAATGTGAAGGCTGCTGGCCAACCATAACATGGAGTTTGATAACTCTGAAGGGACGTAAGGTGTTAGGAGGTGAGCAAGATATTGTGGCAAGAGATTTAAAAACAATAAAATAGATAAAATCTTGAAATCAATCATAAAACTCACAGGAAACGAGTGAAGGGAGGCCAGAACAGAGGAGAGGAAGTATTCTTGTTTCGATTTTCAGGAAGGAGGCATGGGGTGGCTTTTTGAAGAAACTGTAGGTTTGAGAGGGTGGCCTGATTTACACCAATGTGCCTTTTATTACAGTAGTTGAGTTGAGTTGTAATTAAGGCTTCTATAACTCTCTCAAAATCACTAAGTGATCTGACGATGGATAAATTTGTAGATTTATGGATATATGTTTATCCAGTTTAGAATCACAGTTCACTTGAACTCCAAAATTGATTACAGTGGGCTTAATATAAGGTTCCACAGAGCCCAATTTTGAGGCAATGCCAGCATCACTGGGTTTAAGTATCACGACCTCAGTTTTACTGTCATTGAATATTTAAAAATGTAGAGCCATCAGGGGTTTGATGTCCCTGAAACACACTAAATTTGATGAGCATCAATATAAAAGTGTAAAGAGCTGCCATGTCTTTTTAAAATGGATCCTAGGGGTAAGTTGTAAAGGGAAAAAAAGCCTGGCCCCAGAATCAAACCTTGGGGAACTCCACATAGCAATCACTGAAACAAAAAAAAACCAAACAAAAAAAACCAAACAAAAAAACGGCGTACCTCGTGAAACATGTCATGAGTTAAGTAAATTGAGGGATTTTAATCAAAGAGTTCATTTCACTAAGCGTCTGTGACAGTTGTTAAAAATATTATCTGCTTGGTTTTTTTCAGCTTTTACAGTTCTTTGATAACAACGTGAAGTTTTCCTTAAGAATATCAAAAAACAGTTGTACTTTACCTTTTGCTGCTGATGTTCTGTTTTCCTGCGGTCTCATCTGACACCGCGAACGGTTTCATTCAGCCATTGTTTAGGTTTCAGTTTAGAACAGAAGTGACAGTGTCAAGAATAGTTTGACCAACTGCGGTATTTAAACAAGGAGGACTCCATAGTCTCTTTGGCACTGTCAAAAGACGCAGAGAAATAAACAGCAGTTGAAAGTTAAATATATATACTCGACTAGACATATACTCTGAGTTAAATTCCATCAGCATCCAAATAAGCTAAAGTGCTTATGTTTAATTCAGTTACCATCTTTATTTAGCACATTAGCATGCTAGCTTTTACTCATTAGCACTAAACAGAAAGTACAGCCAAGGCTTATCATTACTTTTTTAAACAAACATTAGGTATTGAACCATAAACTGTGAGATATATTTTAAACCCATGAACCTTACCTCTAAATACAATTTCTCAAATATCAGCCTTTGAGAAATTCATTAGCATGAATTCATTAAGCTAGGTGGGTCATCGACTTGTTACGTGTGTTGCTCAAGCCGATGTCAGCATGAACTCAAGTCAGCGCAGTGTGAATAAATGTCAATTTTAGAAAAGTGGTGTGAAAATGGTCTTAATGCCAAACCACTGTTCAGAAATACATTTTGGAAAAAAACATCTGTCGCCACACACAGACCTCACAAAGCCCCAAAATAGAAAGCCATAGTGCATGCAGCCTATATATAGACAGCTGAAATGACAATACTATTCTGAGAAAAATGTAGTAATGTCTTTATCAAACCCAGTAATTAACCCTCTGATGTAATGTCTCTGTCTCCTCTGTTTCCTCTTTTTTTCTTCCTTTTTCTTTCTTCTTTTTTTTCTCCCATCTTGCAGTTGTCAGAGAGAAGACCTAAGCGTACTAAGCGACAGATTAGAGTTGAAGGTGAGAATGACGTGACCCATTCAAATATTATTGAGCCACAGGCAGCAGTCACACTGTCTTCTACTCCCAAAAAGAGGTACCTGTTGGTAAGTCCTAGCTTTATATTCCCTTAACATAATCATGCGTATATATGTGACATATGTATGTGAGGAGTCTTGTGTACAGAATTTAATATCTTTCAAAATAAGTGGACTGACAGCCTCACACTGTGGCAAATACCAACGTCAGTAGGATTAACATTTAATATACAAATTGAGTCATCCATTGTAGATAGTAGGATTTTTCTTTTTAAATCTAGTCTTAACTGTCAGTATCTGTTCACTCTCTAATAGAGTTTCTTTCTTATGGCCTGTTACAGGAATGCTCCAAGGGGACAGCAAAGTGTGTGACGTTTACCTGCCCGCTGCTCAATGTTTCGAATTCAGCCACGATTTATGTCCGATCCCGGTTGTGGAATAGTACAATGTTAGAGGTGAGCTCACCAGCTAATATATATTGTAGATTCATGGTGATTTTTTAATTATATATCAAGTGTGCTGTTAGATCTGGTAGGCCAAAAACTCACTTGGCAAGGTACTGTGTAAGCTTCTTCACACTTTAACACATTGTCTTCTATTCATGCTGTGTCTCACTTGATCACTGTGATATCTGCTGTCTGTGTTCTTCTCTGGCATGTCCATGCCTCAGGATTTCCATCTGTGCAAATAGAAGGGCAGGGAGGTGCTTCCTACCCACTGCATGCTTTCCTTGTACACATGTGGAAGGAGTTTATTCTAGAAAAGAGCTATATGATCAAATATAAATAAGTGCAGATTGAAATAACAATCCTATTTTACTGTTTATGCCCTGACTTTTGGGAAAATGTTCTGATGTTGTGTCTGTGTGTGCCTACAGGACTATTCTGATGCATTTGTAGTTGAAGTTAAAGGCCAAGCCACACTGAAGCTTATTAATAATCAATCAAACATCAAGATGGAGAGTCAGACGACCTGGGTATGTGATGATGATGGCAGGAATGAAAATAATGCTTATGATATGATAATATATTACATTCTTCACTTTTCTTGTAGTTCACAGTACAAATAGAACCAGAAGAAAGGGTGGAGACACCCTATGAGCTTCCCCTGTGGATCATCATCTCTGCAGCTGTAGCAGGAATTGCCCTGCTAGGAATCATCATTCTTATACTATGGAAGGTGAGATTGTGTTTCATTGAGCTGTAACCTCTGTTTTGACACCTTAGTCTAACCCCAGAATTCATGCGCCTTCCTCCAGTGTGGCTTCTTCCAGAGAGCCAGCAGGAGGGAGATGTATGAGGCCAAGGCCCAGAAGGCTGAGATGAAGATCCAGCCCTCTGAGACAGAGAGGCTAACTGAGGACTACTGAGGCCCCATGTCTCCCAACAGCATACACCATTGGGGCTTTTGGGTAAAAACACCCCTTTGAAAGGATTTTTCTGTAGATACTGTCAGTGGCAACACCGAGTTTGGGATGTGATTCAACTAACCACTTCGACTGCTTTCCTTGCAGGCTAACGCTGCACTGTTGATCTCTGTATGGCTAACTTTTTTTCACTACTTCTTTTCCATCTTGGGGAGGATTCACATATACATATATACACTGCCTGGCTTTCCTTGCGCTGCTTTTGCTGAATATTTGAGAAAAATTAACCAATTAAATAATGTTATTAAGAGAGATGGAAGTTGCTTGCACAGCTTTTTGTTTGGCATGAAACTGGTGACGTTTATGCTTGCTATAAGTAATCACCATGTAGCATATGAACAAAGAGAGCTAACAGACAGCTAGCTTGTTTAAATCCTCATTCAAGATCGCCTTGGGATTGATTGGTTGATGCCACATTGATGATTGCACCAGCAACTCTTAGTGCATTCCAGATTAAGTTGGAAGATGGAATTTAAGAGTTCCCAGTTAGAATTTTCATCTGGAACACCCAGGTCAGAAAATTAGAGCAGCCAACCCTAACTTGACAAGATGGTGGCAGTGAAGAAAAACAGTAGCAAAAAGGTAAAACATTTGATCTCTGCTGCCACCGTTGTGTATTTATGACTGGTTACATAAATGAATGAATGGCTCTACCTTGCTAAGAAGCAGAACAAAAACTTTTTATACATGCTTTTCCAACTTGACAACTGGAATGCAGTCACCTTGGAAGTGACATCACTCCCAAGTTTTGACTTCTGAGGTATCTGTATAACATGATATACCTTAAAGGAACACACACATGTGAATCCTCCCTTAATCAGCAGGGTAGTGCGTATTTCTATCTCTGTCAGCGTGAATCTACTCAGCTTCTAAATCCTAAATCTTCTTCTTAAGCCATTAAAAAACTCAGCTCTCAAACTTTTTAATGTCACCTTCTTCCTTTCTTTTTTTTCCTGCTAGCTTGGCTTCTTCAAGCGAGCCATCTACTACAGAATAATGCCAAAGCACCAGGGAGTGAGAATTCGCAGGGCTGAGCGTTATCAGTTCAATCTGGGGTTTCAGCCCGAGGAGCCACAGAAAAAGTATTGGATCACAAGTTGGACAGAGATGCAGCATTACTACTACTGAGGCCTTTGTTTTAAACCCTGAACCGCTCAGTGTCACAATAGACTTGACAAGAGGCCAAAAAACCCTGGGCTAGACTGAGCCACGTGGACCAACATGGACCAACTGTGGATAGCGCATTCATTTTTTTAATGGTTTAATTTTTTATAGACTCTTTTTTTGTGCAATACACTGAACATTTTGTTCCAGAGATTGTAACTTGTTAAGCGCTTCTGAATGTGCATGTACATTGTACATTAGAAGCTGTGTCGCATACAAAAGTAACTGGTTTTGATTGTGTTGTAGGAGCTAATGTACTGAAATTTTTTTCTGTATGTGTATTTTTTATATCTTTTTTTTCCTAAAGTTTCTGAGAAATGTTGCTGGTCATTTGTTGTGCTGTTTCACACCGTGCCTATTTCCATATCTAATCTGAGTGTATATATCTAATCTGTGATTGTAAATGTCCTTTCTGCTTCTATCACTTTGTGGTCAGGAGTCAGTGACTCTGTTAGGGATTTAAATCAAGATAAGTTGATTTGTAGATCATTTTCAACCCCTGCACTTAGAACATAATGACCAGCAGCCACTCTCTTATGAGTGAATGTTCACATCAAATGTACCCTGACTTTGCGTTGGAATGGTTTTGGCACTAGCCTCAAATGCAGAACGTGACATTATATATTGTTCAGATTATGTACTCGCATTGTTTGCCTGGTTTCAGGGAAACAGGATTTGTACTTATAGGTGAGTAATACTTGTAATACTTTAAACAGCCCCAGCGGATGCACTGTAATTTCCTGCATTGAATTCCACAGCAGTGAACGCCGAAAGCAGGTTTGTAACAAGTTGAAAAGCAATAGCTTCGTGTCCGTGTGTCGATTTAGTCAGGGAGTAAACTTGGCTGTTATTTATTATATCATCTTAGGCTAATACATTAACATACATATCTAAAGAATGTCATACAGGGAGTCACAACACTGGATTAGTTTAGTGGCATGATGTCTATGTGGAGACTTTACGATCCAGCATAGATAGGTACGTATAAATTGTATATAGTAACAAGTTGCGTTAAATTGACTGTTTTAATGAATTTGTTCTCTCACTGTCACTGAGCTTTGTATTTTTAAAAGACAGTAAGCCTTCTCTTGGATTGTTTCTAGGCCTCTGTGGCCCCCGTTAAGGTAAACCTGTAAGACCAATGATAGACTGCTGATATAAGCCTGTTATTAAACAGTCTCTGATGGGACTAAGTGTTGCTTTACTGCTCCAGTCTGTGTTACCTGAGAGCCTGCAGGTACTGTATTCTGTTGTGCAACTGTAGCCACTAAAGAGGTTGTATTGACTCTGTGAGTAAAGAGGGAAGGGCTGAAAACAATGCACAAGCTCTTTTTTTTTCATCGTGTGGTGTTGCCTTTTTTATGTTACTGTGCATTTTTTTTTATTGTAATGAAATTGTTTTTAATAACCTTTGTAATTCATTCATGTCACGTCTCCAAAAAGAGGCAGAATAAATATTTAATGTCTTTATTGTAGAAATGCTGAGGATTCAACTTATTAGAAAAAAATCAAATATTCAGAAACACTTACACAATGAATGACTTTACAAATTTTCATTTTAAAACTCTTCCTTCTTTAACATCAAAGCGTACAAATAAATTACAAAAAAAAATTGCATGTGTTCTTTTGCATAGGCAAGTAAGGAATTTTGTGTTTTTGTGTATACAATAAATATGCAAGACTTGGTAGGCAGACAAAACATGAGGAGCAAATTTGTTCAGATGTTGTGCAGTACACAAAAAACACTGATGTTCACATTGAGGTTGGTATTGTGCCAGCTACAGTGAGTCAGGCTTCACTCTCGTCGTTCAGTCTTCAAACATGGCTAATCTTTTTGCTTCAGCTCCATAGTAGACAAGGACTTTTCAGGCTTTCTTGCCTTCCTGTACATGTAGGCCATAAGGACGGTGACCACCAAGAGCAGCACGCCGAGGGCCAACAGGATCCACTGGCCGGCTATGGCAGCTGACTTGTTCACATTTAAACCCAGGAAATCCACTGTTTTAGCTTCACCTTTTGAAGTTGCACCTGTTGGGGATACAAACATATTTAAATGGTTGTTTTTCACTCAGCAATTAAAATGTAAAGAGTAGGTGTGCAGTCATTTTCAAATGGCTTCTTGTTGTGCTTATTTTGGAAAGCTATAGGGAAGAAACGTTTCCATCTACAGAGATCAGTAAAACCTGCTTTAACAAGAGGCCCAGCAGTAGCTAGGTATTTACAAGAGCTATTCATCTTCATACCAAGAGGTGGCGCAGGCTGATATGTCTTAATTAGAAAACTGCTATTCTTGTTCTGCGAGTAACTATGCACATGTGTATCAACATTTCTGTGTCGGTACTAGTTTGATAATAATAATAATGAAAAAGGTCAAATGTGAGGCCCGGTCTAATACTTTTAAAAAGCATTAAAAATCATTTCCATACTAATTTATTTAGTTTTGCATCTAGTTATTGGTTTCATAATTTAATCTCTCCAATAAGAGATGTGTTCACTTTTCTCAACTATCCCTACCAGGGACTTTCTTTCACTTTCTTGGTAATGTTTTCATCAATTCAGTCAGAGCGTGTGCATTGTGTAAAATGAGTAGGAGATTCATTTCAGCTGCAGCAGAGGAGAAACACACACACAAAGAATTCCCCTGTGTGTTTCTTTTTTTTTCAGAGTAGGTGTTCAGAAACTTTTGGCCTTGACTATGGAAAACATATTAGCAAAGTTTTGATGAGTGAATACATGTATGTGTTTCTGTTAACATACTAAAAGGCTTCCAGTCGTAATCTGGCCATCCACGAACATCATTGTTCTTGCTGTTCTCCTTCTCAAGCCATTCAATGAGAGGCTGGAAGTACTCCATGAGTGGCTGGGCACTCATTTTGGACTCGCCAGTGATCATAGCCATAGCCTCAGGCCAGGGCTTGCTGAAGCCCAGCTTCATTACATCACTGAAAACAGCAATAGAAAGGTTAGAGAGAAGGTCAGAGAAGACTAGGATAACTAATAAGGATGTCTCGGATAGACAATTAAACTGCCAGTGCTGAAAACAAAAAAATAGCATACATATGAGCGTCTCCACTTGAGTGTGTGTAAGTGTGCGTACTAACCCTAAGAGCTTTCCAGCTTCTTTGGATTGGTAGATGTCACAGGTGTATAAAGGTCCATTATGCTTGGCAGCATTACACAGAGCTTTGTGGAACTGAAACTGGATGACGAAGCTGACAAAATACCTGATTGAAGATGATGAAAAAGGAGGGTCAGCACTATGCTCAGTGTACAGTTGTGCTACTGCACAATAGTAAGATCATGTTGTGTTCCACAGCATATTTATCTTATCAATCATGATTAGGTGATGAGTATTGAATCATTTATCACTTATCGGTGATAAAATATCCCATGTATTTGTTCTTGAGAATCAAAAAGCCTTACCTGACGTAGGGAACGTTAGCCGGGATGTGGAACTTTGCACCTGGGTCAAAGTCCTCCTCAGTGCGTGTTACAGGTGGGCACAATCCCTGGTACTTCAGTCTGCAATACAAAGAAAAGAGGTATGCATGCTTGTTATAATTCCTTAGTGAATCATCATCTATGAATGCAATAAATGCATTTTCTGTGATATAAACTTTACCTGAGGTTCCACCATTCTTTATTGTACTCGGTGTGTGGGATGCGTCCATCAAACACCTTCCACCTCCATTGGTCCATCAGGTAGCCGAAAGGCAGGAAGGCAATCTTGTCAAGTGCAATGCTCATCAGGAAGTTGATGTCACTCTCTAAATGAGGTGTTTATAAATGCCAAAATCATATGCTGTAATACAGCAACAGATGCATTCAACGATTTTGCTTAAGTTGCAAACATCACTCACCATAGTTGTTCTCAACCTTGTCCAGGAGGCCGATGCTCTGGAGATGTTTGGGTGTTGACACAGACAAGGCAAGTACATCTCCAATGGCCTCATGAAAGCCGGGGTTGGCTCCATCACGGAAGGACACGGGCTGGTCTTTGTACTGTAGGAAATACTGAATGTGGCCCATCTCGTGGTGCACGGTGATCAGGTCATCCATTGTGACAACAGTGCACTGCTTGATCCTGGAGAAGCAAACAAAGAAATCATTAGAGCAAATTATGAAAATGTTTCAAAGACAAACTCATGATCCCACCTCACACAAATAATACTAATAATAGAGATAGTAAACATATATAGTTGACATGTTCTGCTAAAAAATATCCAAAGCAATACAAAAATACCCTTTTACTTGGCCCTGCCTATCTTTGCCTTCTCAGAGCCAATAGTTTGTCTTTGAGGTCAAACTGTTGCAGCCCAACAGGAAAAGGTTGGAGAAGATTTGAGGTGGATGCCACAGTGGAGCAGCATGTTAGGACAGTTGCTGATTCTAAACCAACCGTATTAGCAGACGGAAAGCAAATGAGGCTCTTACATTAGCTGAACATGCGTGAAAAGAAGAAGACTATAAAAGGTTTTTGTACATGCCATCCCATTTCATTGCCAGGCTTCTTTAGGGAGTGCCTTTGTTAAGTATCATATAAAGATTCTGAGATTTGACTGATATTCTGTAAGATTTTGGTAAGACTTCCAGGCTGCTACATGTCTCTTGATTCTAGCTTGAAGGGGAAAAAAGTTAGGCTCAACCTGAAGTCTTTTCGGTTATAGAAGTCCCACGCAGAGGCGTGGCACACCACCTGGCGTCCATCAGATGGCTTCTCCAGCATAGATTTGCTCCAGAATTCCGGCGGCATTGGCTCCAAACCAAGTGAGGTGAAAAATTTGTCAGATTCCTGAAACATTCTGATGGCATCCCATCCCTGAGTGAGAGAAATGAGAAAGACAGTAAGAAAAGATCCTTGCATATGTTTTCTGCGTGCTTCCTTGGATTTGGAAGTGTGCAGTAATGGTTTTAAAGCAACAGCTGGTTCATGCATCGATTTACCTGCTGCACCATGGCTGGTGTGGCGTCAACCTGTGTAGCGTCTGGGTAGGGTATGACCAAATCCATTATCCCAGACCACGTCTGTGCCCACATGTTGCCTGAAAAAGAGAAAAAACAGCACTCATGTTCCATATTTTTAGTCTTAAGAAGTCAGGTAGAAGGTCATCAGCTGTGCCAGTGTTTAACCAAGTGGGATTTAGGACTGTGAGTCGCTCCAATCCCTGACCATGTGGAACTGTCACACACAATCTCACGCTTGATGCCCCTGAAAGCAAATTAAATCTTGCCTAAATCCAAACGCGTCTACAGTCAACGACAGAAAAGAAGGGGCTACCCTCAGACATAAAAGGAGGGTTTTGTCTATAGTGTTAGAATACTTGGGATTCCAAAGTGAAACGCTGGCTGAAAAGTGGTTTTGTCCTGTGACCTTGCTATCATCAAAAAAACTAAATATCTGAAGTCCATATAGAGCCTCGAGTGCAGTCAAATCGCATTACTTACCAAGTAAATGAGCAGGAATAGGCCCCTTTAGGTTGATATAGTTGGAGCCATACTTATTATATAGACCCCTTCGAACATAAGCATGCAAGTTTAGATAGAGTGGCTCCAGCTCCTTCCACAGAGTCTCCAGATCTTCTTCAAATGTAGGCGTTTCATACAGGGAACGCCAGAAAGCTCCATTATCAGAGTGACCTACAGAGAATGCCAGAGAGAAATACCTTAATAGTAATCAGAGGAATACTTTAAACATCATCATGTAAAGTGTTTTGATTTGGAGAAGTGATTTATTTCATATTACTGGGGTGTCAGAAAAAGGCTGCTGTTTATTTGAGAGTAAAGCATTCACCTAGCATGTTGCATAATCCAACAATTTTTAGTAAATAATTAACAGTATATATAGTTCAAATCTGCTGACTGTATAGCAGATATCTTTTTATTAGGTCATCATTTCCTAAACACTAACAAGTAATGTGTAATCATAAACTCTATGTACCATAAAGTGTGTTTTTATTGCTATATCAAGTCAGTCGCCTGGTGTGATAATACATTCTGCTGTGTCACTGCAAAATGGAAAAATCTCTTTGATAAAATACCTGAGAGGACAATTTTTTAAAAGACAAATTTTTTAAAAATTTTCAGGCTCTTTTAGGTAAAGAAAAAGAAAAACCTTGGGTGTGATAAGGCGTAGGACTCTGGCTGAGGATAAGTGCTGTGGAGCAAATGATTTAACTCCTGGTCTTGATAAAATGTGAATCTGTGTGCGACAGTTTAACTGCAAATCCTAATATGTCCTCATTGTTTAGATATACCATCAGCCAAATACCCTGTGTGTACACACAGCTCTGTCACTTTGGAGATACTGTATATGCACACACACACTTTGTTAGACACACTTGTTCAGCTGCTCATTAATGCAAGCGCTTAATCACATCAGCCAGTCCTATGCCAGCAGTTCATAAACACATGATCAAGACGGCCTGTTTAAGTTTAAACTGAGCATCTAAATGAGGAAAAGAGGTGATATGAGTGAGTTTTCAATGTTGTAGTATTTATGAAACTGCTGACCTACTGGATATTTCCCACACAACCATCTCTGGGGGTTTTTTAGAGAATGGACCAAAAAAGAGAAAATCCAGTGAGCGGCAGTTCTCTGGGTGAAATGCCTCTCTGAGGAATGTTTCCAGCACTTTGTTGAATTTCTGCCAAAGAGGCAGTTCTGAATACAAAAGGGTCGAACTCAGAACCTAACAAAGTATCTGGTAAGTATAAATATGATGGACTGACTAAAGCAGTTCCTTGACTCCACTTATTTATACTAACCACACTTTGACTGCCATGCATCTGAAAAAAATCTGTTCTATAACTGCTGTCTCCATCAAGGCCAAACTTTTGAAAGTTTTCCAGCAGGACAGAGTGATGAAGAATCTCACAGTAGGTGTAAAATTACATTTTAATGTCATACCATTTAGTGTGGCAGCTTTGTTGGCCAGTTCAACATATCTCTTATAATCCTGACGGACTACTTTGCCAGCAGCATCTCGCCATCCTTTCCAGGCAAATAGCAGCTCATCGTAATCCCTGGACTCTGCCATGATCTTCTGGAGATCTGAAACAGATTTTAAAATATTTCATCATGCAAACTTTGCTTACTGTATACTCTCTAAGGCAGTGTGATAATAATTGCACTATTTAGCCTTATCACGTGCATCAGCTACCAAAAGCCATTATTTATCTGGAAGTCAATCTGCAGCATTTTTTCCATAGTCATACCTGGATCAAGAGGGAGGCATTCATTATTCTCTCTGCAGACCTCAGCCACGCTGTACTTGGTCTCCATGTTGGACAGGAGCGTATTGTACTAAAAAGGTAAAGAAACTACTTTTGATCCCAATGAAATTATCAGCAGGTTGTGACATTTACTAAATGTATATGACAGATTTCTACAGCTGCTCTGGAGGCAGAAAGCATGTGTGAGTATGGATATGGCAGCTTGTTTTTACACGTGCCAAGACCTGAGTTGGCTAATACCTCATCAGATAAATGCATTTCTTTGAGTATACAGTAGGGTTATTTGCACCTTTCTAAAACAGTGCCAACATATTCACATTGGTGCAAGTGGGTTCAAAACAAAGAGACAATCCTTTAAATATATTTAATATACAGGCTCTGATTGTGGTAGCTTATATTCTGCCTCCCTTTTTCATCTGCATTGTTATTGGGGAACACTTAAAGGTGTTTTAAACATCGAGAGCAGCTCTGAATACTCAGAATTCAGAATTTAGGAATTTCCTTCACACCTCTTCCAGTTCTGCAGAGGGGAGCGCAGCCCTCTCGATGTCACTGAGTTTTTTAATGATGCGTTTGACCGAGCCATCTTGGAAGTCAGTGGTGTCGTACTGACGGGCCTGCAGTCCATACTTCAAGGTGTGTGCTGACATCTCCAGGTTCTTTTCAAGCTAGAGAAGAATAATGAATAGCATTTATTTTATATTAAACAATTTTTCATTATATGGCAATGAAAGCAGGATGGATGGATGGATGGATGGATGGACAGATCAACAAATGGATGGACAGATGGTTGGATGGATGGACCAGTGTATAGGTAATTAGAATCATGCACACATGCATTTATTAGTGACACATTAACTCAATCAGTTATTGATTCATTGACACAGTTTGATCAAGAAAATTAATTTTATTGATTCAGCAAAACTATGAGCAGAGCTGACGCTTGAACAGGGTTAAGGTGATCTCCTTTGAGCTGGTTGGTCAGTGGGCCTCACCATTGCCTGCTTATTGGCTTCATTGATGTCAGTGTTGTACTTCCAGGAGGCCTCAGTGTATGCATACCATACCACCTCAGCTGTACTGTTGTACTCTTCCAGAAGCTTCTGTGCATCAAGCTCATCTGTGTTCTTGTCTGTGTAAACAGGAAAAAAGAATGTCAGCTAAAAATAAGTCACCTAACTAATGTTTCATATGTTTCTAAGGCTGCAACTTGTGATGACATTTATAAAATGTAAATAATCTTCGCTGTGCTCAATCCCGTAACTTACCGATATCTTCTGGGTAGCCTTCAGGCATAGGTGGGACCCAGTTGAAGTCTGGCCATCCCAACGTCTCATTCACATTTTGCTCCATCAACCAGTCAATAATAGGCTCAAAGTACTTCATGAGTGAGTTGGCGTTTAATTTATCAGTGCCTATAGCATCCTGGAGCACAACTGGCCAGCTTTCAGATGAGCCGGCCTGAAGGACTTTCCTGGAGGCATAAGAGTGAAATTGCATTGCATCTTTATTTTTCCCCCCATAAGCCATTAATTATAATCCTGGTATTTAACTTGAAGGTATAATCAGCTCACTTTAAAATGGCTCCCGCCTCTGCAGACCGGTAGATGTCACATGTGTGCAAGGGACCTGTGTGCTTGGCTGCTTCGCAAAGTTTTTCATGAAACTGGAACTGAAGGATGAAGCTGACAAAATATCTGCAGGGAGAAAAGAAAAGCTTTAACTTTTGCAAATGAAGGTCATATACCGCCCAAGGTAAAAGAAAAAAAAATGAAAAAAAATTAAATGACTATTTAGAGGATATGAATTATGTAACTCCTGTATGTGTTTGAGGCCACATATATGAAAGCTCTGCAATCTTTTTCTGTTAAAGTAATTGTAACTGTGATTTTTATTTCCATCTCCTAAATGAAACCAGATGGAGTCAGAGGATTTTCTCATACCACCCCAGCTTCTGCTACATTTCCTGCTATTGTAGGCCTGTAGTATTGTTTTAAAACCGCAATGCAGTGCCGCACACAATACCATACTTTCAGCTTGTCAGGCATTGTTGCATGTTCACTGCATTTACTTCAGCCACAGAGTTACCCTTCACACAATACCTATTATTAAGGCACTAATACAGTACTGTGCAAAGTCTGCACACATGGAAATGCAGTACACAAGGCAAAAACATAGTTTGTGTGATTGGAACAATGAAAGTCAATATTTAATATGATCATCTTTATTCTTCAACACAGCCTGAACTCTCTTAGAGAAGCTTTCTTGTAATTTCTTTAAGTAGTCTTCGGGAATAGTTCTCCAAACTTCTTCTTGAGAGACATTCAAAGCTCCTTTTTGGATGTTGGCTGCCTTTTGTTCTGTTCTCTGTAAAGATGATCCTACTCTGCTTCAATAATGTTCATGTCCGGACTCTGGGGAGGCCGATCGATGACTGATCTTGTTCCATGTTGTGGGTTTTTTTCCATCCCGGTACGCTTTTAGTGCACTGGCAGTGTGTTTGGGATCACTGTCATGCTGAAAAGTTAAGTCATTGCAAATCTATAACATAATTTTACATGTTGGATTAAAGATTTCATAATTCCAATAATACTGACAAGATCTCCTTCACCACTGGCTGAAATCCAGCCCCAAACCATGACAAAGCCTCTATCGTGCTTTAAAGATGGCTGTAGACACCCATCCCTTGAGTTAGGTGAGTTGTGGTTTTTTTACGCTTAAATAATTTCTAGATGAATGTTAAGTGGTTAAAAAAACAAACAAAAAATGTTTAAATTGCTCTTAAATGGTCAGCTACAGGGACTGGACCACAAAAACAGCCAGTGTCCAAAAATATTTGAAAGATTTTTACTCAAGACCATTTTTTAAGAACATCATCAAGTCCGGCTCCTTAGAGGCAAAATATAAAGAAATAGAGGGTGGCTCGAGACTTTTGCACAGTACCTATACACACTTCTGACAGTCTCCATTTTAAGGGATTTAAAATTTAAAGTGTTTTGTCTTTATTGCACTATCAAGGTACGCTTTTACTAGCGTACAGTGTCCAGTAGTGCTTGTATGAACACCACATTAATCAGGTTGCTGGGACTGTCCTGAAAATATCAATAATCCAATCGATCGGCTCCATCACGGGATGCTTACCTGATGTACGGCGTGTTCCCAGGGATGTGGTATTTTGCCCCAGCATCAAAGTGCTCCTCTGTACGCCTGGTGGGTGGGCAGATGCCTTGATATTTTGTTCTGTTAAAAGAAATAAGAGACAGGTTAATCCAGCCAGCCAATAAATCTGAGACCCCTGCTCTAATAATTACCTGTTTGTCACATGTCAGTCATTGTAATTCTTTTCTCCTACTGGCAATCGTTTCCCTCCAAGATGAATAAAGCACTAACTTTCTTGAGTCTATGCTGGTTGCCCAGCACCCAAAGATGCCTTTTGTTACTTAAGTATAGGCTTATCTAGAAAACCATTCAGTCCAAACATATTTCACAAACAATTCTTTTAACTTGTACAACAGTTTCTATGCATAACCTCCTACCTGAGATACCACCAGTCAGCATTGTAACGCTCCGGAGGGGTCTTTCCACTAAAGACATCCCATCTCCAGAGGTCAATAAGGTAGCCAAAGGGAAGGAAGGCTATCTTCTCCAGAGCCATTTTTAGCAGGTAGTTGGTGTCAGTTTCTAGAGAAACACAAAGCATCATTTAGTAAAACCAGACAAACAAACAAATAGGATAAGAAAGATATTGATATAAGAATTCATCTCAGTTGTCTGAGTGTATAAAAATCTGGATTTTATTACACTTCTGGTATTAGAATCTTGGGGATAAATTACACAGTGTTGCAGTGTTGAGCTTCTAAAAGATGCCCTTATATGGAAGCCTTCTTAGTTATGGTACTGAAGCCCACCAGAAGGGATGTTGGTGGTATGGAAAGGTTTTATTTCTGTGTTCATGCTATTACCGATGTCAGATGTCACAGATTCCAGAAGATTAATGGTTTCCAGATGCTTGGGCGTAGAAACCGAAAGGGACAAAACATCACCGATAGCCTCGTGAAAACCTGGGTTGGCTCCACTGCGGAAGCCCATAGGCTTGTCCTTGTACTGCAGGTAATACTGAATATGTCCCATCTCATGGTGTACAGTGAAGAGCTGTTCCATCGTGACTGTGGTGCACTGCTTAATTCTTAAAGCAGGAATGCAATGTGAATAGAATTGCTTTTTACGTTTTATTAGCAATGAAAAATATGTGAAGCACAACTAAAATTCATTTTACCTGAAGTCCTTGCGATTGTAAAAGTCCCAGGCAGACGCGTGGCACACCACCTCTCGACCCTCAGGCTTAACCAGCATGGATCCCTCCCAGAATTCCTCAGGCATCCTCTCCAAACCCAGAGAGGTGAAGAACTCCTCGGCCACACGAAACATGTGTGTGGCGTTATAGCCCTGCGAAGTGGAAACAATCAGACTAGTCGCAATTAATGCTGTTTGACAAAATTATTATAATTGCAGTGAAAGCTTGATGGTCTGGAAGAACCAGAGAATGTTCTTTCCCCTCCTCCTTTAACCTAATCTAGTTCCATAAAAGCTTCCCGTCCTACTTACTTGTCTGACCATTTCATCAGTCACATCAATGTTAGGTTTGTCAGGAAATGGGATCATCATATCATAAATGTTGTTCCAGGTCTGGGCCCACATATTTCCTGGGGGTGAAGAGGAAAACACACTTAAGCAACAGTTCTGACTTACTGTGTTGTGGACCACTCACAGGCACTGTAGGAAATGCCTGCTGCAGCATGTTTATGCACAGCAATGAGATAAGAGCATTATACTACTCCCATGGTGTGCCTGCATCCTAATTCTCTGAGCTCATATTGGCCATGGCATATGTGTTTACTACACATGATTAAAAAATTACTGTTTATGTTAAAGACATTAATGTTAAAAATAAATAAATCGTAATAAATTACAAATTAAAGACTACCCTGCCCTTTCTCATTTTTTGCTATATTTTTTGGCCGACCAACTCCTGAGTAATGCATGCATGTACATGTAGCTCATATTGGATGGATACTGCATGCATTTTACCTAGCAAGTGAGCAGGGATAGGTCCTTTAAGGTTGATGTACTTGGGGCCATACTGGTTGTAGAGCTGGCGGCGCACAAAGGCATGCAGATTCAGGTAGAGGGGCTCAATGGTCTTGTAGATTTCTTCCAAGTCCTGCCTAAAGGTTTCAGTCTCATACCAAGAGCGCCAGTCATCTCCAGTGTCCTGAAATCCTGAACAGGGCAAAAATGTTAATGTGGTCATTTCTACTCCTGTGTCCTCACTCTGCTTTGCTTCTTCTTCACTCCATTAGGAATCTCCTGCTCGATATCAACAGCTAGCAAGGAGTACTTACCGTCAGCTCGCGAGGCTTTGTTGCTGAGCTCCACAAAGCTCGGATAGTACTGTTTGAGTGGCACACCTGACGCATTGTGCCAGCCCTCCCAGGCAAACAGCAGCTTCTTGTAGCTCCTGGAGTTAGCCATGATCTCTGTGAGCTCTTTAAAACAGAAATGCAAAAAGATGTGGAAAAAGTGTCACAATCAGGAAGATGCTAATCCGGTGCATTACACTCAAAAGCTTCAGGTTTTCCTGAACACATAGTGATGTGCTGGTGGTTAGATTTCTGTCTGCTCACGTTATCACAGCAGGAAGACTTGTGATAACTTGTGTTATTTTGACAATTACTTAAACCAACAATTTTCTTCAAAATCCCAGAGAGAGGAAATGAAGGTTAGGAAAAGGTGAAAGTTGAGCTGCACAGAAAATGGCAGGGAAAAGCCATACCTGAAAGTCTTTGTTATGATAGAGATAATAGTGTTTTTGTGAGGGGATGTGTCATGGAGTAACCCAAGATGGATGATTTCCAAGAATAAGAAACCAATAACGAGTATAGGGACTGCACCTTAATGAACGCATTTACGTATACAAACTAAAAAATTGTAGCAGAACTGATTGGTTTTGCACTCTTGCCTCACTGTTACTTTATGAAGTTTTTGCCAGCAAAGCACAGAGGACTATTGTTCACAATTAACACTGTTGAAGTTAAAAGCTACCCATGTGTTTTTTCTCTAGATTTTCACTCAACATAACCACAGCACTTCCCCTGGAGGCCTCCCTGAAGTGAATATCCCCACCCTGCTACTTTTAAAAGCTGATAAGATCTTAATCACTTAAAAGTGTTTTCTTCCCCGGACATTGTTGACTTGTTCATATTCTTTAACACTGCCTTGTTTTGACGTGAACATCTTAAAAATTCTTGCATCATATCATTTGCTTGTCTTGTTTGACCTTCAAAACTGAGCATTTATTATAGTGAACTCACCAGGTTCCAGACTCCAGCTGATGTTTGGCTGTGGGTGCACCTTAGATGTCGAATAAATATTGTCCATGGTGCTCAGAATGGTGTTATACTGTAGAGAATTTTTTAAAAAGATACAAAAGAGTTTAGCAGTGTCACAAACATGGTTACCGACTCGTTAAATATCTGACAGACAAACCTCCTCTCTTTCTCCCGGGAGAAGGTTGGCAGCACCGAGTAGCTTGATCTTTTCCATCAGTTTTTTGTCTTTAGGGTCAGGAAGGGTGTTGAGAACTCCAGAAGAGAAGACCTGCTTAGCCTTCATCCCCCATGCCTCCACGAATGCCTGTTCTTCAAGAGATGCACTTACCTAAAGACAAAACAAGGTAGACGTAAATGATACGGCTACTAAATATTTTAAACAAGTGCAATAAATTGCACTAGCAATAAATAATAATTATCAAAAATGTTTATGGCATGTGTTTTTTTAAACCATGAAAAAGCCAAAGGTGCAGGATCATTCTTTTTTTTTTTTCTTTCTTTTTTTTGTAAATATTTGAATTATTGATATCTGTCAAGAGCATAAGTGAACACTTGAGAAAACTCAGACTTGGTGAAAGTCTCTGTTGAGCTGTACTGTAGGAACTAGCTGTTGGCACAAAGTCATACAGGGTTGGACTCTTATTATCAGCTTGTTATAACACATGCCAGTTTTTTGTGAAGACTGTCATCCTCCAGAAAATGAAAGGACGGATCAGTTTTACAAGCTGCTATTATAGACCAGAGTGCACTTTCAAAGCAATGTAACTGCCAGCATCCATGTAAAACATATCTTATGCAATGCGGGTGTCTTTCTTCATCTTGCATCATGAGTCTGCAATTAATTTTTCCGTGGACCCACACGAGAAACTGGGACTGTTGTGGAGGGCTGCACCAACTCAGTAGGACTGAGTCCGGCTTATCAGTGTGGCCCTCCACAACAGTCCCAGTTTCTCGTGTGGGTCCTCGGAAAAAAATGTATTGCCCAAGCAACACAACTACAGTGGCATACTGAAATACGCAGTCAAACTACTGAGCCTGAACTAAAAAGTGACTCCCACATAAAATACAGTGGCTTGCAAAAGTATTCGGCCCCCTTGAACTTTTCCACATTTTGTCACATTACAGCCACAAACATGAATCAATTTTATTGGAATTCCACGTGAAAGACCAATACAAAGTGGTGTACACGTGAGAAGTGGAACGAAAATCATACATGATTCCAAACATTTTTTACAAATAAATAACTGCAAAGTGGGGTGTGCGTAATTATTCAGCCCCCTGAGTCAATACTTTGTAGAACCACCTTTTGCTGCAATTACAGCTGCCAGTCTTTTAGGGTATGTCTCTACCAGCTTTGCACATCTAGAGACTGAAATCCTTGCCCATTCTTCTTTGTAAAACAGCTCCAGCTCAGTCAGATTAGATGGACAGCGTTTGTGAACAGCAGGTTTCAGATCTTGCAACAGATTCTCGATTGGATTTAGACACCAGACAGGTCAGGGATAAAGTTATTGAGAAATTTAAAGCAGGCTTAGGCAACAAAAAGATTTCCCAAGCCTTGAACATCCCACGGAGCACTGTTCAAGCGATCATTCAGAAATGGAAGGAGTATGGTACAACTGTAAACCTACCAAGACAAGGCCGTCCACCTAAACTCACAGGCCGAACAAGGAGAGCGCTGATCAGAAATGCAGCCAAGAGGCCCATGGTGACTCTGGACGAGCTGCAGAGATCTATAGCTCAGGTGGGGGAGTCTGTCCATAGGACAACTATTAGTCGTGCACTGCACAAAGTTGGCCTTTATGGAAGAGTGGCAAGAAGAAAGCCATTGTTAACAGAAAACCATAAGAAGTCCCGTTTGCAGTTTGCCACAAGCCATGTGGGGGACACAGCAAACATGTGGAAGAAGGTGCTCTGGTCAGAGGAGACCAAAATGGAACTTTTTGGCCAAAATGCAAAACGCTATGTGTGGCAGAAAACTAACACTGCACATCACTCTGAACACACCATCCCCACTGTCAAATATGGTGGTGGCAGCATCATGCTCTGGGGCTGCTTCTCTTCAGCAGGGACAGGGAAGCTGGTCAGAGTTGATGGGAAGATGGATGGAGCCAAATACAGGGCAATCTTGGAAGAAAACCTCTTGGAGTCTGCAAAAGACTTGAGACTGGGGCGGAGGTTCACCTTCCAGCAGGACAACGACCCTAAACATGAAGCCAGGGCAACAATGGAATGGTTTAAAACAAAACATATCCATGTGTTAGAATGGCCCAGTCAAAGTCCAGATCTAAATCCAATCGAGAATCTGTGGCAAGATCTGAAAACTGCTGTTCACAAACGCTGTCCATCTAATCTGACTGAGCTGGAGCTGTTTTGCAAAGAAGAATGGGCAAGGATTTCAGTCTGTAGATGTGCAAAGCTGGTAGAGACATACCCTAAAAGACTGGCAGCTGTAATTGCAGCAAAAGGTGGTTCTACAAAGTATTGACTCAGGGGGCTGAATAATTACGCACACCCCACTTTGCAGTTATTTATTTGTAAAAAATGTTTGGAATCATGTATGATTTTCGTTCCACTTCTCACGTGTACACCACTTTGTATTGGTCTTTCACGTGGAATTCCAATAAAACTGATTCATGTTTGTGGCTGTAATGTGACAAAATGTGGAAAAGTTCAAGGGGGCCGAATACTTTTGCAAGCCACTGTAAATAAATATTTATGTTTACAATCTATTAAAAATAAATAATTAAATTTAAAAATAAGAGCAATAGCCTACATTTAGTCTCCCTTAAAGAATCATGCAGATTTCTTGAAATTTGCTGGATGGCTGAACATGGAGTTTGATGCAAGGATTTAAGCTAATCTTTGTCATTTCTACTTTTTCATCTAATGTCATCATTTTTTCCAGTTCTTTAACCATTTATTTTACCAGCCTTCTGTTTTTGTCCCGTAACTGTGTAACTAGAATATGTCTTCAAGTTGCTGGTTTATTGATAGCTGTAACAATACATCTTCCCCGTGGTGGCAATAAAGAGCTCTACCTATCTACTGAGCAAGTGCTAAGTGAAATAACCCTTGTTCAAGGATAACATCTCTAAAAAGAAAAAAATACTATAGCTACTCAAGTCCACATGCTTATCTGCTGCTCCAGTAAGTGTCAAGAGCTTCTTTTTATAGCAATCATGAAGACATAGGTCATGAACAATAAGTCTCAGAAGAATGGATGCACTCAAGGCCGCTGTGCCGTTCAACACTCATTTGCTCCTCTATAAACTGTGCATCTTATATGCACCTCTGACTTTTTTTGTAAAGAATTCCTTTAATGGTGTTGCAGCTTTTTATTATTTGTAGTAGGTGTAGAGAAAATCAGACTAGCTTCTATAAGTATGAAAAAGATTACAAAATAATTGCACACGCATATTGATGCAACCATTATTTGCGCCACACACATGCTGACAGAACAGTAGCTTCTCACAAGTAATGTTTCCACTGTAAGCCTTTCTTATCTGCTTCTTTAGCAGCCTTCCCTAAAATAACAGGCTGTGGGAGAAGGGAAAAAAACAAAGAAACGGTGCGGCTGAGAAGCATTAACTCTGACCTTTGTGCTCTACCTCTCAATCTCTATTTTTCTCAATCATTTTCTCTCTGCAAGCTTGCACTCAATTTCTGCTACATTTATATATTTTCTATTAGTAATAAATTGGTTTACAAATTTAAATTCAATTTTACCTTTTGGAATGAGCTGTCTCACCTATTATTAGCATTTAAACTGATTACAGAAATACAGTCTTTACATTTCAATTTTTTAAAGATATTTTTAAAACATCTGCATCTCAAAAAACACTAATGTTGAAGAAAAATGTGCACTAAGTTATGCAACGTTTTCTATAATATGAACACATACAAGTAGCATTGAAAAAAAAGAAGCAGCTCTGTATGTTTGCAATGAAATGGATGCCAAAGCCTCTGATTTTGACATCTGCTGATATTTCACTTTTTTTCCTATTGGATCCTCTCCACGTACAAAAGTTTAACTTGCAATGACAATCACCTTCGCCTCCCTTGAAGCTACAAGTAAAGTGTGTTTATGCACATATTTGCTTTTTGTGAACGATCAGTGTGCAAATATGACTTTTCAAAATATTTAACTGCACAAGATTTGCTGAGCAGCCCATATCGCAAAATGTCTCTGTCAAGCTGACTGGCTGCCAGATTAGACGGAGTTCTGTGCTCGGATTCACTTTGATCCTTCTTTAAAAAAACTCAGGGGAGGAAAATATGCTCATGCGCAGCATGTGCGAGGCTGCTTGTCTTTCACCTTCCATCACAAAAGCAGGCTGCGGAACAAAACACATTCTGTAAATTGACCCTGTTCAAGGAGTTCAGTGTGGGACACCTGTTGTGTGTGTGTTTGTCAGGGAAGTGGTGTTCAAAGCCTAGATAGTTTACCAAATTCCTGTTTCGACAGCTGTCCAACAGGACTTGGATGTTTGACTATTTCATGGGCGTGCGTCTTTTCCACACCTCAGCAACTTTGTTGGTTTCTGTCTCCAGTCGCACTGTACTTTTCTGCTGCCTTACTGGCTTTATCGTGTCCCTAAGCTTTTAATGCAACTGTTTCTCAAACCTGTGGTAACATGCAGTTTTAGAACAATTGCAATCTGATATTAACGTGTCGCAGCTCCCTTCTAAGAAAACACATTTTGAAATTGCTTTAAAAAGGCATTTTACTGGCTGCAAATATTGCCACAACGGGCTATAAAGACTACTGGTGTGTGCAAAACTACATTTAGTAGAGAGTGCTACCATGAGGACAAAATACTTCAAGCAGAAGAATCATAAAGCAAACAGTTACTCGAGAAAAAAGGCCAACATAAGAGCAGGCGAGACCCATTAGAATTATATTTTAAAGACATTCACACCACAGGCATTCAGATCTCATTTATTTTCCAGTAAAGCGCAAGCAGAGTTGGCTGCGTTGGGAGGAAACTGAGCATGCAATGCTGGAGAGAGATGAATAGTAGTAATCTCCAAGTCAAGCAGAGCTGAGTTCCCCAGAAAACTCTGCATTTCTGGTGACAAGATGCTAGTAGTGACAAGAGTGATGTACAGTGGACAATGAAACATCAGCATGAGAGAAAGAGTTGGCCACCGAGTTGTCTTGTGAGCTTGAGACTGCAGATGTCTTACCTGAAGCTTTGAGTTGTGGTCTGTTATGTTGGTGTTGTAGTTCCAGCTGGCAGAGACACTGTGGAAAAACACCTCCTCGGCAGTGCTGTTGTAGTCACTGAGGAACCTTTGTGCATCACTGATGGTGTCTGAATATTCCCCAGGCAGCCAGCTTTCTGGCAGAGCCTCAGATAGCCCAAAGACTGGCAGCAGCAGCAGTACTGACCACAGAAACCTGTCCAAACCAGTACCCATGGCTAGCCCCCACCAAGACACAGTGGCAGAAAAAAGCCGTGAAGTGAAGTAGTTGGTGGAAGGGCTAAAAATACACTTGCTTCAATGAAGTGAGAGTACACCTTCCCCCTGAAGCTGTTGTCTCATCCACTCCTTCACTCTTCCCTTCTTTGCCTCCCAGCCTGGCTGCTGGTGAAATGCACAGGAGCCAACGCGAGCTTCTTTTTAAGTGCCAGTGTAACCCAGCCCACATTTCCCTGCAGCCTTCCCTTTTACTACTTTACACCACTGAACAAAGTACCCCATACACCCCCTTCCTCTGTAATTTTCTCCCTTCCCTTGTTTCCGTTTCTGTTCACCAGCCTGAGAGGATTTGGATGGCTGGCTGATCAGAAGTTTCGGTAACAGAGCAAGATGAGATACAGACTATGACACACTGGTGCAGTGTGCCTGCCTGCTTGGCTCCCTGTAGAACAGTGGCTCCTCACTAACCGGCAGTGGAGTGTCTGGGAGGGACTCCACATACTTTGCTCTCAGTTCCCTCCTTTAGCTCAGTCGGGAGGGGGAGTTATAAAGACAGGGCAAATGAAAGAGGGGATAAGGGAATGAAGCTGGAGGGTGGGAGGGTGGCAGGACTCTGGACAAAAGGACCGAGAGATCAGCAGAAAAAGGAAGCAAGTAACAAAAAAATGGTGAGCAACTTCAGTTGAATATTGTGGTCAGTGTGCATCATGATCATTATGTTCTTGGTTCCCACACATTCATAACGCCACTGTTTAGATTACCTAGAATGAGGATGTTTACACCACTCAGGCTATGCGACACAACTGCAGTTAAGTGTACAGTCCCACTATAATGTAGCATGTAATAAGCATTATTTCACTGGCTGTTGCACAGCAACCGTCAGAGCAATTTGTGCAAAACCATAATAGTGGAAGCTTATTCAGTAAAGGGGAAATATTCTGAGACATTTCTTTTCTCTAAAATAAGAACCATGTGCACGTGTTCCTGCCATAATTGAGTAAACCAACCAATTTCACTGAGTTTTTCTTAATCCCAAACCAAGCTGCTACAGTATTTCACTTCCCAGTAATCCCCTGACAAAGCCATTTGAATAAAATTACAGTACACACAGCATTCAATGAGCAGAGTAATGTGAAATCATCTACAGCTTATAAATACCTAAGAAAAAAGACAAAAACAATGTTTGGCATTCTTAACCCTGTTTACAGCCCAATACATGCATACATGTATTTTCACTGCCTTTATTAGACCTTCAAAGTGTCATTTAATGCTGTGTGAAGAAATCAGGGTAGGATCCGAAATGCAGGAGACTGACAAAAACTAAACTCAAAAACAGCCTTATTGTTGATAAAGATTAATAACCTACTGGCAGGAACTCAGGAATACAAACTGGCAGAACACACAGTAGAGGGATGAAGGAGATCGTGACACTAGAAAGAGATTGATACAGACTATCTATATACAAGAGGGAATCATGGCAAAGAGGAAACACCTGGGGAACACAGCTGAACATAATCTAACTGCACACAAGTGACTATCAAAATAAAACAGGAAGTGACAAGCACATTGAGACTGAAACTAAGACACGTGAACTTGACAGACAAAAGTAACTACAAAGACAAAACTGACTAAACACGGGAGGTAACATAGAAATACAGATTAGGCATGGGGGGAAAATAGGTGGGCAGGAAAAACTTAATAATTAACAAGATCAAAATGAAAACATAATTTAAGCAAATGTAATATCCAAACTGAAAACAACAATGACAAAACCCAGGATCATGACACAAGGCTGAAGAAGTCAAAGAGGTAATGCTGGGTGAGAGGGTGTGGAGAGGATGGGAGTATGAATCAGTTATGTTAACAGTTAACAGCTGCACGAACATAAGCCAACACTCATTAACAGTCATGTTTTCCGTCACCTCATGATTAAAACCTCATAGAGCTTTGGATAGCTGTCTCTTCAGGAGTTCAATGTTCCACTTTGTTCACCATATTCTTTAACTTTCTCCAAGTACTGGTTTGCAGTTTAATTTATTGTCACCTGTTTTAGCAACAAAACAGTCCTCTTAAAAGTTAAATTATGTTGCTGTTACATTCACACTTTTATGTGACATGAAGCTACATTGAGACAATACTGAAATATGTCAGCTGGCTTTATTGCTACCAACCAGCAGATCATTCACCGGACTTTGGTTACACTTTAAACGAGATCTTCGAAAAAAGTAAATCATAGTGTTAAAAAGGACATGTGTCTGGGTCCTTGTTGTTGCTTCTTACTTTTATATCATATGTGTTGGCTGCGGGAAAAAAAATGAAAGGAACGGTTTTAATCAGAGTATAGTATCAAGTCACTTCAACTTGTGGGTTATTGATCTGGTCAGTTAAGCAGCAAGGGGGTTTTTAAACTGTTTCAGTTGCTTTGGTGTAAATGAAATTAACAACAGAGTGATAACTATGAGACAACCCCGAAAAACAGGAACTGGTCAGCGTCACTACTGGTAGCATGAGGTGATACCTGGAACCCACAGAGGTTGCACTGGTAGTCCAACCCCTCCAGGATGGCACATCAGTATGTTCCATTGCTAAAAGGTTTGGTATGTCTCCCAGCACTGCCTCAAGAGCATGGAGGAGATTCTAGGAGAGCTGGACAGGCCTGAAGAAGGTCCTCAACTCATCAGCAGGATGAGTATCTGCTCCTTTGTGCAAAGAGGAACAGAAATGACAGGGATTTTGTATGACACAGACAGAGCCCTTAAAAATAGCTTCCAGCAGGCCACTGATGTGAGTGTCTCTGACCAAACAATCAGAAACAGACTTTAACGTGGTCTGAGGGACCTGTGCTCACCGCTCCACCGTGGAGCCTCATTGGCATTTGTCATAGGAAACCAGAACTGGCAGGTCCACCACTGTCACCCTGTGATTTTCACAGATGAGAGCGGGTTCACCTTGAGGACATATGACAGATGTAAAAGGATCTGGAGAAGCTGTGGAGAACATGCTGCCTTTAACATTATCGTTCTGGGTAAATGATGGCCACCAGGTTGCACTTCAGACTGTCCAGGAGCTGGTCCAGGTCTGGGAAGAGATCCAGTTCATATCAATGTTGTTGTTGATGTTGTTGTAGAGTCCCGTGACAAAATGAGGGATTATGTCTTTAAGCCACTTGGGTAGCACAGGTAGTGCAGTGAGTAAATAGGGCCATAAACATCTGATCTAAACCGCCTGATCTTGTATTGCAGATGGAAGGGATCGAGTGAAGAACAACATTTTCTTAAGACACTAGTTTACTGTTTTGTTTTAAATAAGGCACCTCGATCAATCATATTTTTCTATAGGCCAAGGCATCAGTTGCTTGTTTAAGAGTCATTTATGCTTGCAGCTTATACTTCTTCATACTAACCTACGGCATCATGCACTTTGATTTATAACAGCTGTTAAAGACAGTTAACAAAGTCATTAACCTTGATTTTAAGATGACTACAGTAAATTAATAGATTATGGCTTTAAAATGTCTAATCATTTTATGTTAAGGGGGTTGGAGGATGGGGGGGGGATATAAAATTAATGTCTCACCAGATGGCTTTGCTGGTGGAAATTATTGCACTGCTGCTGATAACGTCTTCCCTCTGAAGCAGATAACAGCTGTAATTGATTTGATGCTGTGATTTTATTTACGAGGTAAATGAACTCTTGAGCACTTTGTGTGAACTATAACACGTTGGCTAGCTTATTATGATCGGGTCACTTTAGCCAGTGAAGGTAATTAACATTGAAATGACAACGGCAGTATGATCCCTGTTACAGAAAATTAAAGCCGAACCCACTGTTAAATCAGAGCCGTTCTGTCTTTGGAGCTAAGTGGGCAACTGTGTGACAGCAGTTTAGGTTGTACTGTCCTGCATGTGAATCTCCAGCTATCTCACTAAGGCAACTAGAAGTCATAGATATCTACCACACCACATAGCTGATATCTTGAAAGAGATTTTAATGTCCCTGCTCTTGGACTTGCTGACCTCTTTGAAAACGTGTGCCATATGCTCAGCACGTGCAACGACCCTGAACACTTATTTACTGAACGCATCCTAGCTGAGCTGATGGAAATCTAATCAGGTATGACAGTGAGAGACTTTTCATGTCCTCACACGTGTTTCTGATAGCATCTTGTTGTGACACTGACTGTACTTAAAAAAACACAATCTATATAAAGTGTAAAGAAAGCTATTTTATCCTGAAATAATGGCACAGCTATGATAAGAATAGAAACGCAAACGCAAAGTTCTGAGTTTTTGTAAGCCAGTGGCTCATAGGCTAAAAACTGTTTAAGACTAGGGCAGCAGGTGCCTGAAGACTAACTGGAATTGAGTTGTCAGTTGCGCGTACCCAGAGAGACAATGAATGAGTGTTAACTGCTGCCTTTTTTGTGTCTCTGTGTGATATGTGTCCCTTTAATGCAATCTTCCTGCACTCCCTAGAACTATAATTAAATTTGGCTTTTCGTTTAATGGAAGTCTGTGAAGTGTGGAGAAACTGTGATAGCCCAGAATATCCAATCTTCACAAACAGCTATATGTTGCACGCCATTGGAAATGTCATCTGCTGGGCTGTATGTGTGTATCAGTGTATGTAGGCAGGTATGGCAGTGTATAGGATGACATTAAGCCAAACAAGGATGGAGTTTCTTCACTTACAATTACAACAACCTAAACTCTATTTAGGCATCTGTATTATTATTATTATTCCAGCTTAATCAACATTTGTCTGACTTATTCTTATTGATGAATAAAGGAATCTCTATACGTCTGTTATCTGTCTCAAAGACAGTTGATCCAAACTTGGTAGGTGTAATCCTGGCATTAAAAGGAACTCTTGAGGGTTGTTTTTTTTTTTTTTTAAATGACCAGCAAATTTTCACAGTGATGTAGTGGTTAACACATTCAATTAAATTTTATTTCTATAGCACCAAATCAAAACAACAGTAATCAACAGTAATTACATTTTATTGTAAGGTAAAGACCCCACAATAATACAGAGAGAACCCCAACTATCAAACAACTCACTATCAGCGAGCACTTGGCAACAGTGGGGAGGTAAAACTCCATTTTAACAGGAAGAAACCTTCAGCATAACCAGGCTTGAGTTTCTGCTGAAGCCATCTGCAATGAATGGTGAAGGGGAGAGGGGAGGGAGATAGGACAGAAAACACACTGTGGAAGAGAGCCAGGGATTATTAATAACTAATGATTAAATGCAAAGTAGTGTATAAACACATGGAGAGTGAAGCAGAAAAACACAGTGAATAATGGGAGCAGTCTAGGCCTATTGCTCCATAATGAAGGGAGGGTTCAGGGTCACCTTTAAGCTTGATCAAAAAGGAATGATTTAAGCCTTAAGTGTAAAAGATCTCCAGTTCAAGAGTCAAAAAAAAGCATCAGGGGGATTTCAGGCTAGTTTACTGCTAGTACCAGTCCCAAGCAGAGATAAATAGGAGCGCTGTATCATGAAGAGCATCTGTTATAAAAATCAGACATGATTGTCTATCTACTGCTGCAGCCCCATGGGAAACAAGGGCCCAGCCAAAAGGACCTTTCATTAAGATTCACAGAAGTATCAAAGTAGGGCATTAATAGGAGCAATGTTGCACAAAAAAAATCCTTGAGTGCAACATGAACCACATCCAGGCAATGGTTTCAACAGCTGGTAGTGATAACATGCCAACAGAAGTAAAAATAGGCCAAAAAAAGGCAACGGAGGAGAACACTGCTCCATATAAACAACGTCAAATTGAAAATATTTTTAAATGTTATGGAAACTGTTTCTTCAACCCTCATGAATACACCCAGACATAGAATGTCAACAGAACATTTATTTTTTTAATTTTTACTTCTGTTCAAATAAGTATGCAGCATGAACCAGCGCCAGGGACCGTAGATTTGTTCAGTTCAAGAGGCTCGATTTCACTTTTCTTGCAACTATTACAAACCTAAACTATATGACTTCTTCTTCGGGTTTGTTGATGTTATATTAGTCCCAGCATTGCTCTACACATTTGAACCCGACTTGCTTCTACCAGGTTCTTTGATATTTAATTAAAATGACCAAGAATATATTTTTCCATGCCCTCTAGTGAATGGGATGTATTTTGAGAGACTACAGGCAATTCCATTTTAAAAAATAAACAGCTTCACACTTGAATAGTTCCACGGTGTAAACAAGACCATAAAACAGCAGTTCGTGCTGTCCTGACTGATATGCACGTTGGACTTAGATTTGAATACTATTCATTTGCAGTGGGTTGGGGTTCACTGATAAAAGTAACAGTTCAGATCTTATCAGATGGTCAAAGCTAAAGTAGCGAACTTGTTCATTACTTAACACTCTTCACACATACCTTTTCTTTTTCCAGTACCGAGAGGACTAAAGAAGCACAGTCACAACCATTAATGAACAGGTTAAAACACCACAGTTGTGCATTTAAGTTGACATAATGTCTGAGGTCAGTGAGAGTGCAGAAAGTATAGTATAGAGTGTTTTCCCTTTCCTCAGCTGCTCTGTAGTATTTTATGTTGTGAGCCCACAACTTCTTGTCTTGGCATAGTGTGTTGGATCACTACTGCTTGTCATGACTGGGGAGCTTAGATGAAGTGCTGTTGCAGCACAAGGCACAATTTGCAGAACTGGTGTTGGCATTCATAAAACGATCAATAAAAATAAAACAAAAGAAATGAAAAAAATAAAAGAAATGAAAGATCTGCTCAACTGAGGCTAAAGCCTAAAAAAATCAGACCTTTGTTATTTGCCCTGTTGAAACCAATTTTATTATACCTGACATTATTTTAAGTATAATTATTTTTATTATTTGTATTTTTGTTCATATAATGCATTTGTAGCATTCATTTCATTGTTTAGTAAATTGGTTTAAATGTTTAGTAATGCTTAGAAAGCAAAATAAGGTTTTGATCATCAGTTTATTTTATTTTATTAAAAGTTAGACTTACACTGCACACATATTTAAAATGTTATGCATTTACATGACTGTAACCTGTTATTGTAATGTGATTGTCAGAATTCCCTCAAATGCCTTTATGTTCAGGTCATTCTATTGGCTTCCAAAGACAGGTCAGAGGTCAAATGGGACATATTTTAAATCTGTATACGGTGCTTTCTATATATTTCCAATAAACACTAAATTTACAAGAATCATAGTTTCTCACTTCTAAGGTTTTTGTCAATTTCCCACCAATACATGAGCTGACCTTGTAGACTTTACTGGATGTAAGGCAAATTTTATTTGATGGTTAACTCTACTTCCCTAAATGTTTTATCAGAATTCATTCAAAACGTCATTCAAATTTATCGTGTTTACAAACAGAATGATGGCACGCATGCACACAAACGCTGCCAAATATAACAACCAAATAAAAAGAAGAGGAAGAAGAAGAAGAAGAAATGTTCTTTGTATAGCGTTTATCAAAGCCAGCCTTAAAACGCCCTTCCTGCACTCTTACAGATGTATTAACAACAACACATAAAGTGCTAACACGTGTTGCATCAGCTCAGGGACAACACACGTTGTGACAGATTTGTCACACACATGTTTATTTTGAAAGTTGTTTGAAGGTAATTTTAAGCATTTTTTACACATGTTCTGTCAAATTTCACGCAAAAGGTGTTGCACATGTGACAACACATTTCTGTGTTACTTTTTTAAGTCCTTTCAAAGAGTGCAGAAACACAGAAAATCAAACAAATTTGGAGGGAATTTACATATCAATTAAAATATAGCCTTTAAGACTCAAGTCAAACTAAGGATAGGAATAAGATAAAATGTTCGACAAATTAAAATAAATTAAATGATAAAGATGGAGTTCATTAATCATATGATAGCTTTGATATTGTGCTGAATATTAGTCTTGTGAAACAAGTATCCAATAAAGAAATAAAGTTATAAAAAAACGTCTTATCAGTCACCACGGCTCCTAATAACTCTGTAATATCAGCTAAACTGATAACTGTACACACTGTGGCAAAAATCTATTAAACTAGCCAAACATAAGCATGACTTGAATTCTAGGCTCAAGTTAAAAGATAAAGATATCTATAACCAGATAAAATCATTTTAACTTCAGTGAAGTAAGTGTTTATAGTTCAATTTATAATCTCATGTGCTGTGAAAGACCGAAGAAAGCAGATGCCAGTTAAAATAATGATAAAGACAGACTACATTTATTTTGCGATGGCTCCTACTTCAGTATAAAAGTGTGATTAGGGCTTGAAGCTGCATGGAACCACATCCAAAAGGGTTTCTAACTACGTCTGTCAGGGTCTCCTCACAAGACCTTGGCAGCAAGAAAGCTAGATTATCACAGAGCTGTTTTGTCAAATTAGAACCATTCCTGTGTTGGTAGCAGTAAACTACAGGCTGCCTGTTTTCTATTCTCCAGATGCTCCTGGTACAGACACATCTTGCCACAGCCTCTTGATGTTTCTTGTTAACTGTAAATTGTTTGTTTTTATTAACTCAGTAGCTGGTCTGCAGCTTTCCTCAATAAACTCCAGGGAACTGTAGGTAGGTAATCGTGATTAAGAGATTCAAATACAGTCCAAATGTCAAACTCATGGTACCACTAGGGGAAAGTCAGGGGATTGTTATGATGCCTCTAGGGATCGTCTACAAATGTTAAAGCAGTCAATCCAGTAGTAGGAAATATTTCAAGTGAAGTGTCTGAACAAATTTGAAGTGAATGGGTGATCAGACCAAGACAACATAAGGTTTTTAAATATATCTTGCAGTATTATGATGATTTGTACTCTCTCTCTCTTTACTGTTTAGATAAAAGGCTGTAATCAAACTCAAAATAACTGGAGTTAAGGTCAGTTCTTCTTGTGGTTTATCGCATGGCCCCAAAAAGGGCATAAGCATGTAAACCAATGCAAAGTTGTTGGAAACCTGGAGTCAGGGACTTGTGAACTTTTACCCAGAACTCAAAGAAGGATGTTGGGGAATTGAATGCGTTTATACAGGATATGTAAAACAATGCAATGTATTTAAACTTGGCGAAGCGTTTCGCAATTATGTAAGAACCTAATTACAAAAGTCATCATCTCTCTGGCTTATACTTACCTGAATTTATCATTAAAAAAATACCTGCTTTCCACAGATTGCATCCAAACGTGTGGAGCGATGATCATCATCCTCACCCCCACCGTTGTTATCTCTGCAGAGGGCAACCGCCGTCGACAGACCTTGAGTTATTTTATTTAGACTACACTGACCTCTAGTGGACTTAACGAATAATACAAGTGACTTTCATCCGGGCTCCTTAAAAACCTGCAAAACTATTTTAAATTATTTTATCAAGAAAACTATGGGGCGTGTAAAACATTACCCCCACCAAAAAATAAATGTAAAAAATGGTACTCTATTTTTTTTGTTTGTTTGTTTCTCGCGAGACAGATGTTGCTTAAGCAGTCCTAGTCGAGACCTCACTTGTTAGCCCTGCCCTGGGACCAGCTGCTCTAAATTCTGTACCCTGCAGTATTTTTCCGCGTTCCCCACCGTCCACACATTCCCCAGCCTCGGCTGCCTCTTTCCAGAAAACTTTTTCCATCTTCATCAGATACTAACAAGTACACTTAAAGGTTTTACAGGTGTTTTTTTAAGTGGCACCCGTGGAAGAAATGACGGAGGAAAAGAATTTTTCGGAGCTTATTACTCAGATATTACAAAAGGCGCCGGCTGCCAGGAAGGACCTTGTTGATAACTGCAGCAACCTCCACCGAGTGGCAGATTACTGCGATAACAATTATGTTCAGGTGAGTAATGCCCCCACTCCCGAAAAAGGGTCACAATGGGGTATATAAACAAAAACAGTTTTCATAGGTTTGCATCTTTAGATCTTTTATAATCATCATCATCATTATTACTATTATTTTAATTAATTTTAAAACAATCCAGGCAGAAGATCAATCCAAGGCGGTTGAAGAGATCAAGGCTTTGGTGAACCAGTCGCTGGCCAGTGTGACCTATCAGATTAACAATGTGGCCAGCTCTGTGCTGAGACTGCTGGACTTACAGGCCAGGCAGATGAAAGACATGGAGTCCTCCATCAACCTGTTGTCACTGGTAAATAGCCATATATTTTTAGTACAGTGCTAGCTGCATGTATGTGAAACTGGTCATTTACAATGTGACATTTCTGTTTAAAGCCACAGAGTAACTTTGTCAGAGGTTCTCAGGGGAACAAGTGATGTGATTGAGAATTTTTGCATCTTTCTGACTGAAGCTGTTTCCACTGTGCTCTGCAGGCTGCAGCTATCCACTGTGAAAAGGTGGCCAGGAGAGAGATTGGTGTGTTCACTACCCCCAAAAACAAGACTTTTTCCAAGCTTATGACCCCACCAGCTTCAGGCAAGGAGCCCGAGGAAGCCTACTCAAGGGAGCCAATCTCGTACTCCATACTGGACAACATAGGACACAGTTTTCAGGCAAAGCAAAATCTGATAGGCTTGTCTTCTTTCTTATTAGATGAAAGCTTTATAGGAAAATCGTCTCTGTTTTCCCGGTATGGTACATGTTATATGTGGAGAAGTGCTGTGGCCTTCATTTTTCTTCACTCCACAGGTCACTGAAGCGCCCAGAAAGAGAGCAGGAACTGCAGACAGTATACAGAGCGCTGCAGACACCACTTTGTACGTAGACCCTTCCTCTTTGTAGCTAGTTTTTTATGGAAACACTGACATAATTGTTGTTTTAATTAACACCCTTAACTTAATGAAAATTAACTATTATGATATGGAAAAAGGTGTTATGTTTGTGGGGTGGTTAGCACTGTCATATCACAGCAGTAATGTCCTGGGTTCACTGTGAGGTCCTGGGTGTGCATGTGAGTGTGAGTGGTCTCTGTGAGCACCAGTGCACCAGCACTAGTCTCCTTCATAGTCATGAGTGGCGTTCATGTTTCCAACTTCTTCTAAATCTCTTTATTTCACAAATGTGGACTGTTCCATTATAAAAACAGTTTCGCTGTCAGGTTATCAGTAGTGCTCATGGTGTTTATGTCTTGTCTACAGCTCCAGTCACGGTATCGCTGTGCCACCACCCTCAGTCCCCGCCAACAACAGCCTGCCTCCTCCTCCTCCGGCCTCTTCAGCCTGTTTGGTCCCCGACCTGCCTGCTCCCCCGCCGCCTCCCTCTTTCTCCATGGACACTGACCTCCCCCCTCCGCCCACCTTCCCCTCGCCCACAGATCTCCCCCCGCCTTCCCCTCCACCAGCTATAAGCCCGTCAAGCACCTTCCCGTTGCCACCTCCTCCCGTATCTGCGGGTTCCCCTCTTCCTCCTCCGCCTCCTCTTCTGTCAGCACCACATCTCAACACTGGCACCTCTGTTAATGTGCCACCACCGCCTCCCCCGCCTCCCCCACCTCCCCCAAGACTGTAACATTACAGTGTGTCTTGTACTTGGTAGAATAACTTCTCATATTACATGCAGTTACTCAGACTGTGAACAAGGACGTGAGATCAACATTAATTTTGTTTTGTTTTTTATCTTGAGAGCTTGCAGTGGTTTACAGTTAGCCTGTTGAATGGCAGTTCTGTTGGTACAGACGGCCGCTCTACAGATTCCTCCAACATGTCTCAACAACACCTCGACTGCATTCCTTAAAAACAAGCTGAAACAGGGATTCTTGCTCTCCCTTGTCTGCTTATCCCCCCACCCCACCCCCCACCCCAAATGTGATTTCCTTTCCTTATTACACCTTCATATTGTTACCTTTAATGGCAGTGGACTTTAGCCCAGCGCAGCTGTCAATATACTGTGTAGCAAGAGCATAACTGATGACAAGTTGAGTCAGTAGCTCCAATCTAGGTGATTTCTGCTTCTTAAACAAGTCCATGAGGCTGTACATTGATATAAGTCAACATTCTGCTTAACCTGCATATAGCTGAAGGTAAGCTTTATTTTAAAAATGGAAATCATTTGATGAATCTATTGGTAATGGATTTTGTTGAGCGAGGCCCATATCATGAGAAGAAGCCTGGTCACACACGGCCTGTGTCATTACATGTCATTCAAAATCAAAAAGAAATGTTTTGTAATTGTCCTCACTTGCTATATTCTTCCACTTTGTTTGATCCACATTCTGTTGAGGTTTAATTTTGTACTGAGGTACTTGTGTTAGCAACAATTAAACGTCTGTGTTAAATGAAGTTTTAACATAAATGTTAATTAGCTTTACCCTAAACAACCATCGCTAAGAGTTTATAATACGAGCTGTTACTAAGGTGCAATTCCCCTGTAATTAAATCAGTGTTTTTTATTTTAAATTGTACTGTAATTATATCAAGCTACAAATACTTAAAGGTAGGAATAACAGAATAAAATAGGTGGGCAACAAGTCAGGTTTTTAAAGGAAACAGAAATAATTATATGGTAAATAAATGTATGCACTGCATAAGGTATTTAAAGTAGTGTAAAATTTCACTGTCATTTTTTGGAATACCTGTTTCCACAAAATTCCCGCCTCACATCGTAAATGCACTGTATTTTATGGGGCGTTGATTGTGTTATGGAGTGGAATAAATCTTGCCTTTTTACATTTTTATTTAATACTCAATATTTTCATGTGCATGATGGATGTTCTCTAAGTCAGCTGTTCTTTTACAGACCTGTGACCATATAATGATAGAGCCAAGTCATCACTGTTTAAACATAACCTTCTAAATAAATATACAGGAAATGAGTGCCTTCTGTACCCAGCTTTAAGTATTTGTATGTAAATGTAATTTCATTGTAATTTTAGGTAAAATACATTAAATTCCTTGTAGTTACAGGGGAATTATACCTTAAATTGTAGGCCATATTATATAAAGTGTTTCCAGGTTTTTTTGTTGTAGTCTGACAGTAGAAGAAGATAAAAATCTACCTTTGACCCTCTCCTTAGTAAGACTTAGATAGTGAACACCTGATTGCATAACATCCATAAAGAAGAGTTAAGTTTATAAAGTTAAAAATGAGATTGAAAATGTATTTATTTTTTCACAAGTGCTCTTTTTTCTTAAACCTTACTTAGGTTTAAAGAAAAATCTGATGGACTTCAACTTTTTTATTTATTTGTAAGTATTTCCTCTCAGGGCAAGATTGATACGAACACCTCATTTTATTAATGTTAGTTAATGATTAAGTTGCCTTTCTCTTTCCAGGGTTCCTGTGTTGATTGTCGCCCTCCTTGTGTGCATATTTTGTTGCCTAACTTATAATAGAGAACCAGGACAATACTGCTCATCTAGTTACAATAATTCTCCCGCTGTGTACTCGATTCCTATACTGGACGAGCAGCAGCGGGACGAGGAGGACGTAATTCACGTTTATGAACTGTATTTTCAGCCTCCTGTGTACAACTTAAGAAATGACAGTCCTCCTCCTCCATACATAGTAAGTATTCATGCATTTATGACATGTCATGATGATGATGATGACAATGATGATGCTCATGTTGTTCACTTGTCTGAGTCTATTTTTAATCCAGTAATAAGCACGCTCCATCAGATGTGTCCTGTTTTTCAGCTTGAACCACCACCCTACATCAACCCACCTTCACCACCACCCTACATCAACCCACCACCCTGCCTCAACCAGTCACCACTGCCGCCACCACCACTACCATCACTACTACTACCAGCACCACCACCCTACATCAGTCCACCATCATCCCCCTAACTCAGCTCATAACCATTTATGCTTTCTTCCATCCTTTCCAAAATATGAGCATGTATGTGGTCATGAGTTTCATTCGGGACATTCGGTATCTGTTTTAGATTAAATGTTGTAATTCCACACTGTGGGAGAAAGAATCCTGTATTGACATAGTTCATTTCAAACTTGCTCAAATGCACTAATGCACTTACATGTAAAATATATTTTGGTGAAAAGTTTTCTTGAGTTTTTGTTTTTTGTTTTGCTGTTTCATTGTAATAATCCTGCTTCACAACAAATTCACATTTAAAAAAAACTGACCTGATGTTTTTCAAAGGAAGACTGAGGAGGACTGTTAAATTTATATAGTTCATATATAAAAGTCAAGGCATTATGACAGAGCAATATTCACAGACAGCATCACAGTACTGAGAGTGTTTCTATTTGAGTTACAAATCATCTTAATAATTAAGTTAATAATTATCTTATTAACAGCTGACATGGCTCCACCTTTGTACCTGAAGTTCAGCTTTTAATACAGTGATATTTAATACACATTAAATGTCAGGCTCAACGTGGTTTTTCTGACTAATTTTAAGCTTTGTTTCCTATGGTGATCACGTTGCTCTCCACTCAGCAGTAATTTGTCAGGTTACTCAGGGGTCTACAGTCGAACAAGTCCTATATGCTACGACCTAGCAAATTTAGACACAGACAAAACATCTCCCATTGTCACGGACTGCCGGGGCAGACCGTGTGGAGTGAGTAGAGGACCCAAGAGCAGACAGAGGCGAGGAGACAAAACTGGACTTAACAAAAAGCGAGCCTTTATTTAGGGCCGAAAACTCACGGAAAAAAAACAACAACAAAGTAACAGAGGGAAAACCTGGACAAAGACTAGGAAACTATGACTCTTACTGAGAATTTAGACTATGACTAAACAACATACAAACGATGACTTACTATGGCTGGGAAACTGTGACAAGGGGTAGGGGAGATAACACAGACGACGCGACACTGAACACAGCAAGACTGAGGACTAAATACACACATGAGGTGATCAGGGGAAGTGGAGACACATGAGGACACAGCTGACTAGAATGAAACATAATGACAGCACAGGGGAGAGTAAAACTAAATGCAGTGAACAAAGAACACCAGACTCTTTCAAAATAAAACAGGAAACACGGAGACATAGGCATGAAGATAAATCATGACATGAACTTAACATAACCACACATGAAACATGACAGGTAGACGCACGAATCAGGGAGACTGAGTACAGGGGGAGATGACAGAAACAACTAAGAAATAAAGGACTAAATAGCCACCTAGAAATTAACTAGATCAAAAATGGATACAAAAATACATAAAACTCAAACACTAGGTCACACGACCCAGCCCATGACACCCATTAAAAACTGCACAACAAACTCATACATTTAAGTTATTATTATTATCATTATTATTATTATCTGGAATGAGATATTCTCAGAATATGTGAAATATTTCCATAATTTATATTTTTAGTTAAAAATAATTTCAATATTGTGTGTTTGAGTGACGCACTTTTTTACTCTTCTATAGTATTTTACAATTTTCATTATTATTATGATTGTGATTACATTTTTTCTTTATAAGTAGGAGCTGTCTCTAAAGATTTTAGCATGACACCAACTGTCATTCTACTGTTGAGCAAGAAAATTTAGAAGTTTTACGTTGTTTACATCACTGATTTCTGTTTAATGGGGTTTTAAAACATCTGTTGCTCCCCCAGAAAATTTTGAGTGTCACTTTCTAAACAACATATTTAAGATAAATTGCTCCAGTTCAGCTGCCATGATGGGCCATCACTTGGTACGTCCCAATCCACATCTCTTGCATTTAATAGTTCAATAGCCACAAGAAAAAGGGATTAAAAGAAAACAAGATAAAGTCATTTAACAGGTGTTAACTACATGTAAACACTACAAATAAAACTAATATATTCCAACAGAGGAATTGGGCAATCAGTCTACAAAAAAAGGAGTTTTTTAGATTTTATTTTAAACAAAAGCCTGTAAGTGATAAGGCATGGAGGACTTCAAGTATTACAGAGTCACCTGTTCATGTGTGGTTTTTTGGCATTAGAATGATATTAGTAAATGGTAAACATCATCTATGCAAACAGAATTTTCCTCTCAGTACTAGTAAGTGTTAGAAGTAACAGTCTTTCTAACATTTATTTATGTATTTATTGTATAAAAATGATGAGAAACCATAAATTAATTGTATTAGGATATCTTAGATTATCTGTGATAGCTATGTGAAAGGAAACACTATGATGATGATGCATTGCACCATTAAAAATATGTATTCCTGTATAAAATATAACAGGTTTATAAATGGCGGTTAAACGCTTTAATTTACAATGGTTTTATTCAGTCCTGTGTTGCTGTGTCTTTAAAAAAGACCATATTGCAGTAAAAGCTCTTCACACTGCACCTCCCTAAGTGACATATTATCTTTTATAACAAGCGACAGGTCATGACACTTTCTGTGTGTTTGGATTTTGAAATAAGGTAAGCTCACGCTACTATAATATTATAATGAGGTTTAAAATCAAGTTTTCATATTGGTGTGTCATATGTAAAAATTATGTGAAAATCAACTTTGTTTTTTGTTTTTTTTTTACCTACAGTTGTACTAAGTGTCATTTTTATGGGATGATAGGTGCGATCTGTTAAAACTCAATGCGGCACAAAGGGAGACACCGTCTGCTTCGTCTATAGGCTGTTGACAAACACATCAAATGTTTCTTCTTTCTCAACAATTTTTAAATGACAATACTGTGAGTAAAACATAATAGTGTGACTACAGGCTATAGACCTTCAACTTAAAGTCAGTACTTCAAGTCTCATATGTTCCTATGTGCTCACATAAAGCATTATGTAAAGAATGACACATCATCACGTTATGACGCTATGCTTTTTGTTAGCTTTATCTCTATAATTTATGTTAGGAAGATCTTCCTATTGTTTTATTATCATGTAGAGTAGCACACTATGATAAATCGGAAATTCTAATTGTTTTTATTATTATTTATGTATTTCTTTTGCCAAGTTAATACAGATTTAAGCATGAATGATTGGCTCTTCAAGGATTTATCACAGTTAATGAAAGTCTGTATTCGACATGAGTGGATTGTGGTGTGGAGCTTTTTTCATTCACTATGTGTTTATACACCTCTTTCCATTTAATTATCAGTCATTATTCATCTCTGGCTCTCTTCCACGGCGTGTCTTTGTCCTGTCTTCCTCCCCTCACCCCAAACCAGTTGCGACAGATGGCCGATCCTCCCTGAGCGTGGTTCTGCTGGAGGTTTCATCCTGTTAAAAGGAAGTTTTTCCTTCCCACTGTCTCCAAAATGCTTGGTCACAGGGAGTCATATGATTGTTGGGGTTTTCTCTGTTTTCTTTGTATTATTGCAGGGGTTCACCTTACAAAATAACTGTTGCTGTGATTTGGCGCTAATATTGAATTGAATTCAGCAAGAAGCACGGAGAAGCAGTAAGTCTTTTCCTGCACTGGACGTCTTTAAAAGGCTTTCTTTTTTCTTGCAGTAATGCCTGCAGATGGACCCAATTCCAGCAATGACTGAGGCTGTGAATATCCTTCAATATATGTGAGTTATCTTGTTTTGTCAAGAAAAAATTGCTGATAATTAAATGTTAAAATGGTGTAAATGTGTTCCCAGGTTCCCAGTCTTAGTCCTTGCCGTAGCTGGTATACTATTCTGCTTCTATATCCATGCAAAAAAGAAAAGAGCAGAATTTAATGTCACCATACCGATGCAAGATGACATCAATTCTTCATCACCCATTTCTTTGTCCGAGGATCAGGCAGAAGTGGACACACATTATGACAGTGATCCTCCTCTCTACAGCACAGTGGATTTCCCACCATCATACTCACTGGTGCGTGACCAAATTCTATAGTTAGCCTCTGCATCACATTGCACATAGATTTGAGCTACGAGCCTAAGGGATGGATCTGACTCCAGTGGTGAAACCTGGTATAGAGTAACAGACAGAACTAGAGTTCCATTATTTTCATATTATATTCCATATTATTATATTCCATATTAACACATTATATTCCATATTCCTGTGTAGATTCACACAGACTACTAATGGTAGTCTTGAGTGATTAAAAAGAAAGAAACTGGGCTTCTTTTCTTTGATTTGTGAAGACATTTCACTTTTCATCCAAGAGGCTTCTTCAGTTCTAAAACAGCAGATGGAGAGTCCGGGGTATTTACTCTCTAGTGGGGTTGTCTCCTTGGAGGTGGCCTGGAAGGTTGTTGACCTACTATTAATCATCTGAGTCGTTAAGATGTAAAACAAAGTATATATGACCCTAACGACTCAGATGATTAATCATGGCTCAATGACCCCCAGGGCTACCTCCAAGGTTAAATACCTGGGACTCTCCATTAGTTGTTTGAGTTAGCCTCTTCACAAACCAAAAAGAAGTCCACTTGCCTTCTTTCCAAACTTTCAAGGCATCCCAAGATGCCACCATTACAAGTGAATGTGAATGTTTTCCCGCCTATATGTTTCCCTTATCAACTGAAAGTGGTTTTATTGCAAAGTAGACGCATGTGGGAACCAAAAAGATTTATGCAGCAAGTGGAAGACCATATAAAGTTTAGGAGGTTGCTGAATGCTGAGGCAGAAATTGTGCAGAAATTGAGCTTAATGGCATGGGTGACCATGGCTGGGATGTAATATCTAGATGCCCCATTACTTTGTTCATATAGTGCATGTAAGCCTTTGTGGTGTACATCTATGTGATGGATATGCCCGCATAAGCAAATGATAAATGAAAAAAAAAAAAACAGATTTGTCCTACAGAGATTTGAATTGCAGAAAAAATAAATTAATGAAATGATTAAATTCCACCCCACATTATCTTGAAAGGACTGCAACGTCTTCAAGAGAAAAAACACTTTTCACACAACACTGGTTATTAATTTCAAACCTACAGACTAGTAGGAAAACCAATATCACTTGTATCTTTATTTTGAAAACCAAAGCTTTTCCAGTTAGCTTAGCCTTAGCACAAAGACTGCAGGGAAAACAGTCTGAGTCTGGCAAAATAAAGCAACAAGGCTCATTTAGCAGTTGCTGTTAAACTCACCAGTGAACCGCTGGTTTATTTATGTTGGCTTAATCATTGCAAAAACTAAAACATAAAACAAGCTTGTGTACAGAACTGCTTCTTGGCTGCACACAATTGTTTCCCATTTCCAGATGTTTCCAGTGATTGTGCTAATCTAAAGCTTACTGAGTGTTGGGAAAAGCTGGGGAAAAGCTTTACAGGCAATGCAATTAAACACTGTGCAATAAATTCAAACTGAACTGTGTAAGGACAGTCTAACTTTGAACTCTACTTTCCTACAGTTTGATCCCAGGCTCACAGGTGTCTGTCCAAGTAGCCCACTGCCTGCCTATGACATGTATCCAATAATGCTGCCTCTGGCGCCTCATTACTGGACAACACCAACTGGACATCATCAACCAACCCCATCATCCTCGGGCAATAATTCTGCTCACCCAAGTCCTCAGAGGTCACACAGATTACACTCGACTTGAACTGTCAACAACAGCAGAATGTATTATGTCTCATATATGCATTTAAAACAGTGTTGTTTTCTCTTTTATTGAATATAACTTGCAGTTTAAAAATGATTATGCACTATGCATATTCTCTATTTCAATTTTAATAGTTGTTATAGGAAGATTCAGACTACAGTGTAGTAGTTCCCTGGTAGAACCATAAAAGCACCATGTATTTCTATATGTTGTATTATATACTCTTTATTACAATACAGTACGTACAGGTTGAAGGAAAAATAACAAACAATGAATACGTTGCCAGAATTTTTTTTTTTTAATTTTCTGAGTAACATGTACAGTGATAGAAGTGAAATGTTACATGATGAAAAAATATAACGTTTCCTTGGCTTTTCAACCATGTTAAGGCAAAAGTAAGCATGAAATCGAAGCCACTGATAAATATTTTTACTGTTTGTACATGAAAATAACAAAAAAAGTACTTCCATCAACTAGCCAACCAGCGATGTTAGGTTATATGTTTGCCTTCATTACACAATCAGTGCATATTGTAGGCTACTTCGTCAGGTATTTTTCTTTCTTTTTCTTAATGGAGCTTAAGTGTTCTCAGTGCTACAAATACAAGTCCGACAGAATCAAGCAGACAGAAGTGACACATTGTGATCCACTGGCTGGATCCTTTGACCGTCAAACAAACTAGAGCTTTACCAGCACGGGACAGGAAATGTCCAACGTATTCAACATTGAAAAGTAAATAAAACAAACTGAGACTTCAGGAATACTGCAGAAGGTCTCACTCTGTTTCTGTATACATATACATATATATATATGAGAGTGTGTGTGTGCACATTAGGGTATCTCGTGTGTATTGCATGTATCTTCAAAATGATCTATTGCTGTTCAGTTTTCAAATCTGTGGACACAAACGAGATTACGCACAGTTCTGAACACATACAATCATACTGTATGATCAAATGATAAAATATAGAGAATTTGATACAAATATGACATTTGGTATTTTTTAACCTTAACCAATCTGTCCTACCGATCCAATGTAAACATTACACTACATAAAGTATTTAAGATTTAAAGGCTAAAACGTTAAATGTCCTTCAAGGAAAACCTCCAACATAGCACTGTTACTTGCAAAACATATGCATTACTCTAAGTCTATATCCACATTTATGATAACACACGCACACTCACTCGCACTATTGCACTGAACCTCATAATTACCTCTAAGTCCTTCTTTACAAACATCAATAGAGCTTTATTCCAGTTCTGACAAATAAAGTACAACTTGACCTTAGGCTCAACAGAGGAACACTAACTTTGTACAAAAAAAATGCTCTACATGAGGCTGGTCTTCTGCAGTGTATCCGCTTCTTCACCACACGCCTCTGCCACCAATAGCTGCTTGTGGAAACAACCCACCCCACCCCCCCTCTGGAGCTACCAGTGATGTATCGTCCCTCAACCTTTGGCCTGTGACCTTGGCACCCTGCTGGCGAGCTCTCGGTGACTCTCAGAAAACCCAGCTGACAGGCACCCACTGGTGCTCTGTTGACAGTTTCTCCAGCGCCAGCCGTAGACTTCGGAACGCCGCCTCGAGGCCGTCGTTTATGATGCAAAGGTCAAAGTAATGTCCATAGGCTCTCTTGATGCGCTCACTCTCATCCACCGTCCTCTTTAGTTCTGAGTCCTGAAAGGAGTGTGTCAGGGAGAAGTGCTTTAAGGAAAGAATTGTAAACACTGTTAAAACTACTGACACCAAGGGAGTTGACATAATGTTAAGAAACCAGAGATCTTTCACGACCCACAGCGAGCAAATCCAATATATATTTTTCAAACTGCAAAAATCCGTGCAACAACAAGTCATGGTCATAAAGTTTTTACAACTCTACCTGATTCAAGTCAATTTGACCGGTTTCTCCTTAAAGGTCACCTCTTTGGGCTGCTTCCAGCGAGGTTTCTATTTCTAAAGTGCTCTCTGGAAATCATGCTACGCCCTTTTTCCCCTTTTGGTGTGTGATGCAGGTGTGTCCAAACAGCTACTCTTCAACTAAAATTTTATTTTGTCAGAGCAGGCAGTCACAAGAGTCTCAATCTGGTGAGTAGAGTGGGCAATGACCAATGATTGTGAAGAAAATTCCTGCTGTGTGAACAGTGTGAACCACAGTTTCTGCTGCATGTCCTGCTTCAGATACTTCCTCTGCACTGATGACCTGACCCTGGAGGACAAACGTGCTTGCACAAAATGATAAGATTCCTTGGTGTGTTTCTCCTGACCTCAGGCAACCTGCCTTCAGGCTCGGACACTCAATCGAAGACTGCGGTTTGGTGTCTGGGGAACACCAGAGATATGATCTCTGTTAACATGAAGGATTCATTTGATACAGAGTGTGATGTTTGCTTTCTGAACAAATTATAGGTCCAAAGTGAAATTGCAGCACACACAGTTCAAATGTTTAGAACCTGTCAGGACTTCAGGTGAGCAATTTAAACACATCAGCAGCAGTGGAAGCGAGTGCACCAAAGGAGCACATAAAGAAAGGCTTAAAGTCAGTTTAAATAAGAAATAACTTAACTAAATAAATAATAACACGTGTTTTGGGGTGGAAATGTGCAAAGACTTTTGCTACAAGTTTAAATATATATTTCCACATTGCACAAAAAATTACAGGAACACATCAAATGTCAATGGGGGAAAATCATCCTGGATATCTATTTCGATGTGGATTGGGTAATGTGTTAAGAATGAAAGAACTGACAATTATCAGTCTACAGAGGGCTGAATACAAACTACATAACACTACAAGATATCAGGGCCTCAGACCACAGTCATGAAGTTTCTGATTGTTTGGTCAGAGACACTCACACCAGTGGCCTGTTGAGGGTTATTTTTTAGAGCTCTGGCAGTGCCTTATAAAATCCCGTCATTGCTGTTCCTCCTTGCACAAAGTAGCAAATACTGCTCCTATTGATGGGTTGGCCTCCTGCAGCCCCATTGAGCTCTCCTAGAGTAACTCGGTGTTTCCTGGAACCTCCTCCATGCTCCTGAGACTGCACTGGAAGACACTGCAAACCTTCTGGCAAAATCACAACAATAGTTCCCTCAAAGTGTATACTTCATGTACTTTTATGTTTGTGTTTTAGTCTCATTTCACTGAAAGTTGCTGTCATTATAATTTGGTTCAGATGTTGTCAAATCTTGAATGCTCCACCAGAGTAACTGATATAAGCTGTTTCCAGCAACACAGGGGTCGCATCAAACCATAGAGCCAACAGCTAGATCTCATTTGTTACTGTGCGCCTCTAATGATCTTGGTAGAGAACGAATGAAAGCACAGACTTACTGTTAACTGTTTTGTGACAACTCCTGACTCAATTGCCGACCTATTCATAGCTTTGAGGACCTCAAAGTCTGGGGCTTCGATGAACACAACGTAGGGCAGGAATTCAGATGTCCGCAGGACTTTAATAGCCTTAAGAGAAAAGCAGAAACAGTACAGATGTTTTACAATCACTGCATCACTTTGCCGCAAATGAGCAAAAACACTCAAACAAATCCAATAGAAAAGCTAAGAATCGCATTAAAAAACACCTGCAGCGTCTTCCTCTGACTTAGTTAATAAGATGTGTAAAACTAATTATCTGAGTGGATGCAGATCATTAAGAGATCCTCTTGGATAAATATTGATGAAAAGACTGAAAGCATTTCAGCAGCCACAAGCTGTTCTATCCTGGAGAAATTAAAGTGTAACCAAATAAAGAAGGTAAACCTGTTTCCTCTACCTGTGGGTTAACATCCAGGATGCAGATCTTTCCTGTTTCTATCACATCGTGTATGGAGCTGATCTTTGTGCCGTACAGGTTCCCGTCATACTCGCCGTGCTCCAGGAAACGCCCGTTTTTGATGTCACATTCCATTTCGCTGCGGCTCATAAAAGAGTACATCTGGCCATCTCTCTCATCCACCTTTGGTTTTCTAGAGGTGACTGGGTCATTGCAATAAACAGAAACACCTTGGGTTGTTTTTAAACTGATCTGCACTAAAGGTTCAACTTCAGCTACAACAAAAACCTGCTTGTGCTTTTATTGGTGAATATGGCGTCGTGTGATGAGGATGGCTTTACTCACAGGGGATTGTGGTGCCATAGCGTTGGGGATCTGACACCAGCAGTTTATTCTTCAGGCTACGACGGCCGACACCCTGTGCTCCGATCAGAACCAGAGTCTTCCTCCTGAAGGGCGGGACTTTGGCAACCTCCTCGTAGATCCGCAACTCATGACGATCAAATTCTAATCGGGAAGTAATAATAAGTCAAACTGAGACAACAAAAGACAAAACAAAACAAAAATCACAAGGTAGGGGATCGTTTTGCCCCAAGCTCATATAAAGTTACCTGCATTCTTGGTGGTCAAATACATCATCTTTTTCTTCTTCTTACCCACCACTCCTGCACAAAGAGGACCTGAGACAGAGCAGAGAGAAAAGCAACATCAAACCTTCAACCACTCCAACAAAATACCTCATTGGAGGGTTTTAAAGAGACCACTAGATGGCACTGTGCGCCAATACTAATTAGTTGTATACAACCAATCTGCTGCCAGGGACACCTGTGACTGCACGATCTGCTGACCGTCTGTTCAGTGTGGCAGATTATTTGACATAGCAGAGAGTATCTTCTAGAAGGAAAGTAATACTTGGAATCATGAGTACTCACATACTCAGTACTATCCTGATGACAAATTCACCTTGTCAAAGCAGGGCAAAAAATAATTATGACTTTGTTCTGAACAGCTATAGTTCTAATTATTAAATATTGTGTCCTAACTATATAGATCAGTGGATAAACATTATTGTATCAATTTCCAAATGTTTCATTCTCTCTCTGCTGGTATATGTGGAAAATATCCTGATAGACAGCTGTGTCCTTCCTGAGCTCCAAGGGCAGTACAGTTGGACTGTCATCTTCCTCTCCTCTACGAGTGAAGGGTATGCAGCTGGCTATGACTCACCACCTGTTTTGTTGCCACTGAGCACAGCAGAGCAGTCAAATCTAAAGAAACACGGCCTCTTTTCACGCCACGTCTCATGAGAGGAGAGATTATTATTGATCAGGTTTTATGGACGGTTGTCTTATCACCACTCCTCAATCAAGCCTTCTTCTCGAGGAGGGGTAGCGCTTGAATGTTAGACCCTGCAGCTTAATAACCAACAGATTGGATCAGGCCACCTGAGTCACTCCGATGCTCATTACCAGTTCAGCGCTCTCTGACTGAGAAGCAGACTGAAGAGGTGAGAGGAGGATGAGCGAACAGCGCCAGATGAAGCACTTGTATGATATGGAGAGGAACAGATGTTGGCTTTGTTGCCGGGGTGTTTGTGCAGCGAGGAGCCTGTATCGAATCTGCATAATGAGAAGCGCTTCTCTGCTCTGCTGCATACCGCTAATAGGTGTACCTGTAGTAGCGAGCTCCAGATCTCTCTTCACAAAAGCCTTCCTCTTCTCCTCAAGTAGCTGGCTTGGAATTAGACCTGCGCTGCCACCTTCTATATGACAGGCCTATGAAGGGGAAACGCACATGCAACGTGAAGCGGCTAACAAATCGAAACATCTTATGTGGCTAAAATACGCACATGTGGCTGTACTAACCTGCCACCAGTTGAGGTCCTCCTGGTTAAAGATCTGCAGAATGTCTCCACTGTTGAAGCTAAGCCCCGCCTCCTTACATGGAATCAGGTTATCATGAGACGGGTCGTAATCAAAGTGACACTTCACAAAGGCCTGAATGAATAATTACATTAGAGAGAGGGAACATGTCAATCAAACCTTTTGCACCCAATATAGAATCGTGATGCTTTTTGTGTGGTACACGTGATCGGCTTAGATGGACTGGATGACCGACTGTCCATCAATATGAAACAGCCCTTGCCCATGTAAAGCCTTCCCTATCTGCCAGCTCACTCTTCCGACAGCTCAAGCCTACAGGATTCAGCTCATAAACCAAACCATCTATCCCAACCCCCACTGATAGGACAAGGAGTCTGAGAGACGGACTGAGACAAAAAAAAAAAAAAAGACAGAGAAAAAGAGGGAGAGAGAAATAAAGAGAGAGCCAAAATCTGTAGCCATGGCAACCATCCCCTCCTCCCCCCTCCGCGCTTGACGTCGTCTCTTTTCTGAACTGATGCATGAACATAAAACGGGCTTTGCCATCCTGTACTGTACTGCCTTTGTGTGCGTGCGTCCTTCCCTCTGTAAGGACACGACAGACAGACGGACAAACGCATATTCTCCTTTAGCCAAAGCGAGCTGTCAGTTGAGTTTAGTCGCCAGCGTTACAGCCAAGCTCCAGGCCTGGAGCACAGACAGCTGGATTACACTGAGACTTCTGGGTACAACTCTAATCGTAGCATCGACAGCACATACGCTGTGCGTCCACCTACACAGCTCTTAACTGTGCGAGCACAACCAATCAGTCTTTAATGTCTCCCGCGGACAGATTTCTCTTAAGTATTTAAGTAGGGCAGCTTTCACAGAAAAAAGGAAAACTAAACCCTCAACAAAGCGAAGGCCTTTAGACCATAATGTATGCCGGAGATATGTATTCTTACAAAGGAATCTGCATCTTTTGAAATCCATGAAAGAGCTATACCTGAGGATAGACTCCTCTAAGGTTTTCAATGGAAAGGAGGTGATTTCTCTTATACATGAAGGCCCTCTTACAGCAATTTTGCCAGATTGAATGATGTCTTTTGCTGCAGGGTGCTATCATCCTAATGTGTGAAATACTTCTGTTCTGTAAGGTTCTGCTACCATCGTAAAGATATGCACAAGGTGTCTTTTGAAGTCAGTGCCTTGACACATTAGAGTGTATAAGGGAGGGATGGTGATTTGTTGGCCGTAGTCCTTTCAGGGAGTTTGTTTTGCTTTGCTTTTACTCCCTGCTGTTTTGTTTACTTACATGTTCAGCTGCTGGTCTGGTTTTTACACCAAAACTAATGAGGTTAGGTTTAGAAACAGATCGTGGTTTTGGAATAAAACACACCCCTGGAATTAAACTTACCTAATGAGTTTAATTCACAGACAGTATAAAAGATAGGCATCACCCACTGGTTTCTAAAGTCACCGAGTTGAGTGTTTCAGACATCGCCATGTTGGTTTATGCTATCTATGGTTTAAACGTGATACTATTGGTCCTTTACAAATGTGCATGTGTGAAGATGAGAGTGAGAAAGCCGTCTTAGTGTGACAGTAACCTGATGCATGCACTGAGGCCAAAGCATCGCTTGTATTTGATCAATTAAATCCCGGAATTAAGAAATAGAGAAATAGACAGAAATAGAAATTTTTTCACACAAATTTAGTCAAAAACAGGTGTCTTAAAATTTTATCCTCATGATGAAACTTTTTCCTCAGGAGGAAAATTTAACCAAAGATATTAAAGTTTATTCTGTCATGCATGTCTGAACCAATAAATTAGACGATCGTAAGCTTTGTAAAATCACAGCTTTGTTCACACTAAAGGACTATAAAAATACATTTCTAGTAGGTGGTGGACACAAAAACAGTTTAACTGCAAACTATCTTTATAGTATAATCTCATATATAAGCTGGATTTTTCTTTTTCACCTATACAAATACAGGCCGTTTACCATTTACCATTCTTTTCTTATAAATAATGTTCTTGTATATGTTGGTTAGACATAAAGAATTTATTTAGCCCAGCTTCTTTTTCTCTTCGCAGAGGCGAATCAGTAGCAGTGTTGTGTACACTGCATCCTCTCATCCTTGCATCCTATTGGCAAAGATTTACCAGGCAAGATAACCTGTCAATTTCCCCTCAATACTAAACTCGGTGAGCGGGTTTCAGTATGATCGGAGTCTGATTCTTAGAAAGCTAATGCTCATCAGCTAACATAACCAGAGGAGAGCACTGACATCAACTAATAACTAAGCACTACACCAAGCAATTTCCTGCAAACATTTGATAGTCAATCAACTGTGGCATCTGAAATAATGAAAAAAAAGGCAAACATATGAAGAGGATCCTCTGTGTTATAAGCTGCCTGTGAGATGTTTCTCTAGCTTGCTCATGACGATTTCAATTACAGATCCATTATGCATGGGTGCAGGAAAACTGCTCTGCATTTGGATAAGTGACAAAGCTGTAATGCACATAATAATGCTAAATAGCCAGTGTCATCTAAAAAGTCCCATTATGGTATTACATAATGATTCCTGGCACAGCATGCAAGGTTATAGATAGCAGGGTGGATGCCAGGGAGGACATTAAGTGGTGCTTACTGATGAAAATGACTGTATACTTTTAAATCAATTTAAACTTTTTATGCAATATTTATTCCACAATATATTCTACTTTAACAAAAACAGAAGCTTAAATGTGGAAGATCAAAGCATTTCAAGCACAAAAAGTTCCATTAAAGTGTCCTTTTTATATTTATTTCCAGCTCCAGTTTGTGCCATTTAGGTATTTTGGGGATCTTTCATGTGTGTCAGATCAAAGAGCAACAGCTATGATGCAGCAGAGTTTGTAGAACAAGTTTTAACCGCACAGATTTAACGTGATTTGAAGCAAAGCCTGAATCGGGTTTGCTTTGTAAACACTCCTTACCCTTTAAAAATGACTGACCTGTCTAGGTGTGTGCGGCTCCTGGTAGCTGGGCAGGATCTTCAGTACAACGCTGCCGCTTGCCTCCTTCAGCATTTCCTGGAGGACTTTGGGGTCGTTGCCGACCTCTTTGCCGTTCACCTCCTTGATGATGTCGCCAACATGAAGCAGACCTTGCTGGTCAATCATGCCACCGTGGAGGATCCTGGCAATCACCAGCTCGCCGCTCTCTACTCGAAAAGTCACTCCCTGTGCACATGTACAGAGTCTCAGTGTAATAATTATTTTTCATGCGGGCTAACGAGAGAAGGAGACCCAGGGGGACAGCCTGGCAATGTCCTCCACTGTAAAGTGGTTTAAGAGACGAGTGGGGGTGAGTGTTTAAGTTAATTGTGAGGGATGAAGCCAATGGTAAAATCACTTGAGCTGAAATTAGGAAGCCAACAGATGCAAACATATCTACTGTTATATTAGAAAGACATTTAGGCTTAAAGAGATATATTTCAGGCTTCTTGCTTTAACATTGAATCACTATTATTGCACCTTATTTTTCTTCTTTATCTTACACTAATGTCTCGTCACCTCTGACCCATGATTGATTGATTCGAGAGAGATGGCAGAGAGTTTGTGTGCAGAAAGTGAGACAATAGGGCATCTGGCAAATTTCACCGTGCTCACCGTGGACATAAATCACACCAATTTAGCGCTACAATGCCACATAAATCTGACTTTTGTCTCTTTTTAACAATGGTAGAGAAAAATCTCATTATACTGAGTGCATATGCTCCACCCAGAGCATAAATCCTCCACTTCTCTGGGGTGTTTTATCTGCTTACAGTTTATAGTCAGGCTCAATCCAGCCTTAATGATTACACTTTGTAGGTTTTCTTTACTGAGCAGACTTACCAGGTGCTCACCAGACACCTTACGGATGCCGACCATCCTGACTGCATCTGGAGGAACAGGCTGGTTGTTGAGGGCTGCGTCCATGAATGAACAGGGGCTTGGTGGGGGAGTCTCATAGTTTTTGGATGCCACTGAATCATGAGTCTCCAGGAGGGACTGTGAACATACCGACAGGTGATGTAATCACACATGAAGACGTAATACACATTACATAAACTGCAAAAAATTATCTTGTCTTGCTCTCATCAGCGAGGCTCTGCCATCAGAGCAACAAAGTACTGCAGCTCCAGTAAGGGAAATCCATTTTAGAAGAAAATCATGTTTCATGAAGCTTAAAAAGCTAGACAAGTGCTGGTTTATTAAAATTAAATACATAAAAATAATGATTTTATTTTTGATAAATAGACATGAGGGAGGGAGGAACCATGAAGCAGGTAAGGGATGTGTCATGTTTTCCAGACCTGGAAGTGGGGTTCTTTCAGGATGCGAACAAGCTCATCAGCTGCCTGGCTTCTGTGTGCGAGCGGGCTCAGCTCCTTGAGGATGTCCTGGACCAGCTCCACATTGTTCTCACGCACAGCTTCAAGCTTGGGTTCCTCAAATCGCTCATGAGCCTAGGATTCGATTAATATAAAACAGATGTTACTCCAGGCTATCCTTCCAATCCCAGTCCATTACTTGTCTCTCCTATTATGTGTTGTGTGTATTTTCCACTGATGGAGCAAAACTACACAATCTCCAACTTTATTTTATTTTTAATGAGTGCAGCAAAGTAGCTTGTCAAGTTACAACAAATTTAGCAAAGCAGAAGTAGCAAAGAGCACAATAACAAACAAAACAAAACAAAGCAACCTCAATCCAAGCTCCTGCAGAGACAAGCACACAGCCTGTGTTCATAAATGGTGACTTGATGATACAAAAATAAAAATAAATAACTACAGGCACCAAGTTGAGCAAAAACATGTACCCTGCAGGTTTTTCAAGGTATGATGTGAGACATCAATATTTCAGGGAACATTCATTTTTCACTTTCCGCTCCCCTGCTGCCAAAGATAGACGTACACAAGGTCTCCACACCTCTGGCTCTGAGTGAGCAAACTTATCATGTGACTCTTGACTCTGGGTTAAACCTCTCTATGGTACACCGTGCTATGCTCCGCAAACCATTCAGTTGCTACAGAATTTAATTACATGCAGACTGTTTTTCAAAAACCAAATGCAAATGCAATCATTTACAGTGACACTATTGGCAACTGCACACAAACGGTGCTGTGCTTGTAGATTCATATTGTTAGGCAATCCCACAGAGTATTTGTGTGGTGGGACTGACTACTACCCTGGCAGCTAAAATGTTTATTTACTGAGGAAGAGATGAAGGATCCATGCCGGGGGACAAGAAACTTACACGTAAACGCACAAACAGATCCACAGATATTCAGTCAAACACATAAATCTATGTACTTAACTACACGGTACTACACACAGAGGGATACAAGGTTTTATCTTCAGGCATTCGAGCAAGCACGCAGCTCTTTTCTAACCTTAAGGAACAACATAGTATGAGCAGAGAGTAGAAGTAGGAATAACTGGTATACACACAATGCGATTGACACACAAAAAAAACAGATCTGTGTAAGTGAAGAAAAACTATTCTGAAAACTGCAGTAATAATGTATTTATTCTCTGGTGATGAGTGGCATTCCATTTAGAAGTAATTTCAGCACAATTAAAAAGCAATCTCTTAGATTATAGTATTACCTAATGATAAGAGTACGTATGAAAACTTCTACATAAAATAAAATAAATTTTAAAGAAAATATTGCAATGACCTTACATATGTGTTACAGTGTCCATCCTACCATGGACACTGGAAATCCTGACTTAACTTGCGGAGCGAGTGCATTGGCAGCACCTCCTCAATCACATGCCCAGCACGCAGACTATTAATTCCCCTCAGAGTGACAACTCAAGCTGACGTAAAAGCTATTCGCTGCAGTTTCAGAGATGCAGCAACAGCAGCAACATTCCTCTCCTCGGGGGCCACCTTCTTATCCCTCTGGCATAAAATGATGCAAATACTGCCACATGTAAACGCTGTTCTCTCTGCCACCTCACTAACTGACCTTAACAAGCCTGCTAACGCAACCATATCCACTAGCTCAGCTGAATGCCTAGAAGTCACGGACGGAAGTAACAACTAAGAAGAAAATGCAGTGGCATGGTTACAGTAACAGACTGCTTATTTTAAAAAGTAACTAAACAATAACTAAGTAACTTAACAACTTAAAGTTCCTACTTCACCTCGTTCTTGAGGTATCACATTCACAAACTTGGGTGTCAACGCCGCCTGCCCACCCAGCCGGTGGCCAACAATACCCTGCCAGCCTTTTATAGCTGAGGGGTATAAAAAGTAATCTGAGGAAATGAGTTTCTCCTTTTTCTTTTTCTTCAACTGCAAGTGAGTTAGCATCGCTTTATTTGACCTTCATACATTTAATAAGCACCACCATAGTAAGTCAGGACTCTTATGACTCTAAGTCAAATATTTCTAAATTGACCATCTGTGTTAATCCTCGAGGATGGATGGATGGATGGACGGACAGACGGATGGAGAATCCGTTTAGAGCAAGCCCATGTTTAAATAAAAATATTCATATTTGGCTGAAGTGTACCGAGACTCTGATAAGTATCCACATTTTCTCTCACCCCTAGTAACCAGTAGTACAACTCTTTATCTAGGCTTTTCAGCAATCAAGGCTAATGAGCACTGGTGCTCTAAAGACAACAAGTTAACAAAGCTGGCGCAGCAGTGTTACAATTATATTAGTCTGTAAAAATTCACTCTCTCATTTTTGCCATTTTACAAGCTGCATGAGATGATTTCCTTGCCTTTGCCTAAGATATCAGCTGTAATTCAACAGGACCTCTATGAAATAAACATAAACTGAATGCCAGGTTTTTGAGACATGAGGACCTTATTTTAAAATAATCCCATGCTATAGTACTGTTTGGTCCATTTACTTTAGTCTGTTGTTAGGTGGTTGCCAGGCAATGTGATTGCACCATATTAAATCACATATATCATAATATTCACTATTGTGAAATTCAAATATTACAATTTTTTATAAGGTGTTACAGGTGCAAAGATGCTAAAAATTGGTCAATTTAGCCTGTTAGTGGTTGGTTGCTGGGCAACACAATGATGCCTTAATATCTAATATAGATTAGAACCTTCAGGGTCCCAATATATATCCCCGTGTGCCAAGGTGATGGTGCAGGAGGTCATGGATAACCACACAGCCAGAGATTTGCTGTATTATAGAAAGATACTTTGCAGAAGCCATTGTGAGTAGTACCAAGGTTCATTATTTCACAGCCACGTGGCATTGTTTTACAAAGACACCGGAGTCTCATTAACAGTCTGAACAGGCGGCATGTGACGGCTTAGAAATTAGATTAAATAGCACGGGGTACAAAGCTGAAAGTCTCAAAGCAAGCGTCGGCTCATTTAGTTGCCCTAACTACTTTAATAGTTCCAACTACTCTGTTAGACAGAGAGCCAGGTGCTGAGTCAGTACCACAAAACTGATAATAATGAAGCGCTGCAACCGAATATTCGAGCTTCAGCTCCTCTTATCAATATCTGCTAAATCAGTGGTCCCCAACCTTTTTTGCGCCACGGACCGGTTTATGCCTGACAATATTTTCACCGACCGGTCTTTAAGGTGTCGCGGATAAATACAACAAAATAAAACTAGTACCGGTACCGAAACAAAGATTTATTCATAGCACACCAGTGATGGGAATAACGGCGTTACTAATGGCGTTACTTTTTTCAGTAACGAGTAATCTAACTAATTACTATTCCTATCGTTACAACGCCGTTACAGTTACTAACAAGAAAACGCGGTCCGTTACTATTTTTCAACAAACAGACGGTTGAAGCTGTGTTCAGCTTACCGCATCTTACATCAGTTGCGCGAAAGTAGCTGACTACGTAAATAATCTGGACGCTACAGCTTTAAGCAGCTGCGCGCTCCCGCGGACGGTAATCACGATCACTGTCTAGCACAACACCTGGAGCTAAGGGGGCAAAACAATCGCATGAGTGCTGCTGTTTGACTGAGGAAGAATAAAGTAGTCGTGGTAAGTCAATCACATGACCACTTAAAGACAAAGCAATAAGGTGATATATACCAGTTTATAAATTGTGTCGATAGGCCACATAAAACCAGAGTCATGATAAACAATATATACGTGGCGTTTTTTCCTCAATAGTTTCGTCACGTGTACTGTCTAAGGACAGCGCTAGCAAGCACTCTCTGCTTATGAGCAAAAAAAAAACCAAAAAAGTTTTAGGAGTGAGAGAGAGAGAGTAAGACAGCAGAAAAAGAGAGAGCGAGTTTTGAGATGTGAGAGATTTGTGACATTTAGCGTGTTTGGGGTGTGTAGTTAATGTGTTGTCTTGTGTAGTTAGCATGTAGTGTTGTGGATAATTTTGTGTTGTGTGTCAGAACAATAAGGGGGCTGCTGTCTCCAGGTAGAAAAAGGAGTGATACACCTGCTGCTGTCAGACCTGCAGGTATCAGGCTGTGATGTTCTCCTTTATAGTGGACAGAAATTATTTTTTTGGAGTGGCACAAATAATTTGTGTGGCATCTTATTGAATGCAGAACAGCTGATTGTTCTGTAAATAGTTATTTAAAAAAAATCAAGGTAAAAGGTAAATGGATGCAAATAACTTTGTTGTTTGCAAAACTTGTGCATAGGATTTTAAAATTGACAATTAATATTTGCATTTAAAGTTATGAAATATCATTCATTAAACATGTTTGTGGTTGTTACAGTAAAAAATATAATTTTTTCTACTCTGATTTTATGTTTTTTGTATGATTTTAGATCAATTGTGTTAATACAGTATATAAAAAATGAAAACATAACTCTAAATTCAGACACGTGAGGTTGTGCTGAAAAGAATGATACCAAACAAGGCAAAGTAAATCGTTTTTAAAGGTGAAATGTAGAGGTAAAATCAAAAGTAGTTAAAATGGCCAATTATACCCTGGACCCCAGAGGGTTAAACGTTTTTTTTAAAGTAACGCAATAGTTACTTTTCAAGTAATTAATTACTTTTAGAATATTATAACTCAGTTACTAACTCAGTTACTTTTTTGAAGAAGTAACTAGTAACTATAATTAATTACTTTTTCAAAGTAACTTTCCCAACACTGTAACACACGTGAAAAGACCCAGGAAAACCGAGTTAACGATAAAAACGATAACAAAATAACGCTGAAAACCGATAAAAACCCTGAAAACCATACATTTCACACTTGGGGGTGTGGCTGTAGCTCAGGTAGCAGAGTAGGTCAGCCATTAACCAAAAGGTCGGTGGTTCGATCCCAGGCTGCTCCAGGCTGCATGCCAAATATCCTTGGGCAAGATACTAACCCCATGTTTGCCTACTGGTGGTGGTCAGAGGGCCCGGTGGCGCCAGTGTCCGGCAGCCTCGCCTCTGTCAGTGCGCTACAATGTAGCTTGCCATCACCAGTGTGTGAATGTGTGTGTGAATGGGTGAATGACTGAATGTAGTGTGAAGCGCTTTGGGGTCCTTAGGGACTAAGTAAAGCGCTATACAAATGCAGGCCAGGCCATTTACCTGAGCCTCAACTCTCGCGGCCCGGTACCAAACGACTCACGGACCGGTACCGGTCCGAGGCCCAGGGGTTGGGGACCGCTGTACTAAATGTCCTCTAATCACAATTCTGATTCTTTATAGAACTGTGAGTTGTGCTGATTGCATTGTTCTGTGCAATTAGCATAACTGCAGCCACCATGCCATAAGCGTGCACACATGAACACTCGCTCTATCGTCCCTGTCTCTCTGTTAGCATTTTCTCGGTCTCTCAGCACATCAAGCAAAAGCTCGTTAAGTGTTTATAGATCCACCACGAGTCAAAGGGAAACCACCGTCCAGGAAATCCTTCTTAAATCCTTCACCAAGACTCACAGCTTGCATCAGATGAATCTTTTATGAGAATGCTCATCAATACACCGGGACTGTATGTCTCTAAGACACTCAGCACAAATAGCAGTGTCATGCTCTTGCACGCCACCACGCAGTCACACACACACACACAAACATGCCTCAAAGCATACCAAAAACGAAGCAACAGAAAGGGACACAGAGAGAGAAAGGATGCAAGGAGCATCTCCCTGGACAGAGAAACAACTTCAACTTTACTCTTAGCAGCACAAATATAAGGGAAAAATTAACTCTCTGTCTATACTTTAAATTACATATATACTTTTTCCTTGCATGTCTTTGCAGTGCACAGCAGGGAACTTTTTCCTTATCCTCCTGTTGCTTGGAAAAAAAGTCCAGGTTTTTAAAAAGGGATGAGAAAAATTCTGCTCTTGGCAAGAAGTGGGAGGGGAAGACGTAGTGAGATGAAACTGTGAAAAAAAAAAAAACTGTCTGGCACTGCTCAGCTCTTCCACTCTTCTCCCTTCACTTCAAAAAGCTATACCCTGTACCTCCATTTGAATAAGAATGACCTAGGGCTGGTTTTGCATGAGGACAGCTAAGAAATTGCATCTCTCATCATGTGCATGGAGTGTACTACTTTGTAGTTTTTGAGAAATCAGCTCGGTTATTCAGCCATGCAGCCCATGTGCAAGTATACATCGTGATGACTGAAGAAATGCAAGGATCCACACTAAGGCATCGTAGAGAAACAGCTGACTGTCACTAAAATCAGGCCTATGGAAAAATATTCAGTTACTGAATTGTTGATGGCACCTGCTCTATTATTGATACAGTAAATATTTTATCAGTCTAGACAGAAAAAAAAGACTGCCAGTCATGTCTGAATTTTCTTGGACAAAAGGATGATGTTGTAGGCACGACTACACTGATTTTCTCTCCGTCCAGGATGATCTTTAATCCAAGCGCAATCTGTATAAACTGAACATGTTTATTTTCACTGATGACAAAAAAAAGAAGAGTGCATGTAGAGTAAATCAAAGATGTTTCAGTGGCATGGCAGCCTTTTTCATCCTTGTTTTTCTTTGCTGTAATACTTTAGCAGCGAGTATCACAAGGTGTAAGGTTCAATTCCATATAGTCTCCTTTGTCACTGCATGGGACACAGTAATCGTCTTTTACGTTTTAGATTTTGGAAGTCTCATTACAAACTGATGAGTGCATCCTTTACGCTAAGTCTAGCGGGTTGTTTAGTACCTCACAGAGCAGCAGCTCAAACCAAGGCTGGATACAATCAATTCCACAGTCATATTTTTGTCACATTTCACAGTGAAAGAAGAAGGCATCAAAACATTCTGTGTGAAAACCACACAGGCATTATAATGCACAGAGAACTTGTCAAACCTATGCAAAATGTGCAAGTGAGTCATTTTCAATGCAGTAAATATAAAGAGAGTTATAAGGAACATGTCTCATCTCTCACGAGCACAGCTTTTTGAATAAATAAATAAATTTTAAATCTATGTCTAATCTAATCTACTTTATGTTTTTAGTGATCATTGGAGTTGCTACTGCCATCTGCACTTGTCAAGTTTCAGACAAGTCAAGAATAAGTGGGCTGTTCCCTTCATGTGTGTTGTTAAAATGACTGACAGGTTTGAAAGAATAGGAATGCTAATACTTCTAAAAAAAAAGAAATATATGTTTATCTGTTATTTTTTGTTATGTGCAGAGACACATTTAACCTTTTTGTGTGTTTTTGCATATTTTCTGGAATCCATTCAACCTGCTGGAACAATGAAACGACTAGAAACAAGCTCCACCTGTGCCAACAGCAGTGACATAAGCTAGAGGTGTGTGTTAGCTGGGTTTAAGTTTGCACAACATCAACAAAATTGGTTCCTGTCCCTGCTGAGCATGCTCAGCTGGCTCTCCCAATCTCTATTAATGGGAGTGTTTATGAGGCAAGCAAGCTTTAATGGCCAGCATCTTGTTCTCATTTGTCTCCAGTAAGGGGGGCAAATTCCTCAAAATATTAATGTTTATTCTAGCTTTCTGAATTAAACTTCAAGCACTTCAAACCACTGAGAGAAGATGTAAACCCCAAATTAAAAAACAAAACATGCTGATAATATTGCTAAGCAACAAAGAGAGGCTATGTGTGCTTTGTAAAGAGGTAAAATTTAAACAAGTAGGCAGGTACAAAGTTTTTTTCTAGTCCTCTTGCGATAGGAATTCTAAAATTCCCATGAAAACAGTCAAATTAAAACATGCTAGTAAATCCATCCATCCATTCTCTTCCGTTTATTGTTATTAAAGTTGCGGGGGAGGAGCTCGAGCCTATCCCAGCTACCAGATTGCGAGAAGCAGGGTACACCCTGGACAGGTCGTCAGCCTGACACGGGGCTAGCACAATAATAAATCAATTTTAAATAATATTCAGAATAGAATTGTGGGTGGTTATTAAAGCTTAGTTTTTAATGTAGTCCACAAAAGTTTCCAGTTTTTCTGAGATCAATCAGAAAAGCCATGCACAGTGAATCTTAATTTCTTAAGTTTTAGATGCTTACCTGGCTCGTCTAATTCAGAAGAATCAATCTCTGTGCTAATAAACTGACAAACTCTGTTATTTTAAGCTTAGTTACAGACAGATTCCTGTTGTTCTGCTCTTTAACACCAAATATAGCTATAAGTGTATCTGGTTGAATAGTCATTTCAAAAATGTACTGGCGGTATTTTAAAGACTTAACTCCAATGCCCAGGCAGCTTAGTAACCAAAAAAAAAAGAACATGGCAAAAATGACTTTTAATGTAACAGTGTTAAAGCTTTTCATAGGATGTGCAAATTTAAGAGAAAACACAAAGACTTGGCAGCAACTCTGTGCATTGAGGCATGTAGAAATGGTCAAAGTGACTTGCTGAAGTTCAACCCGAGCATCAGAATGGGAAAGAAAGCTGATTTTAAGTGACTCGAAATGTGGCGTGGTTGCTGTTGCCAGAGAGGTCAGAAAGTGCTGATCTACTGGGATTTTCCCAACATTCCCAGCTATCTCTGGGGTTTACAGAGAATGGTCTAAAAAAGAGGAAGCGAGCGGCAGTTCTCTGGGCGTAAATGTTTTGTTGATGCCAGAAGTCAGAGAAGAATGGCTTTTAAGAACATGACAATGAGTTCAATGTATACCACAGTCGCCAGATCTCAGTTCAACATAGCACATTTGGGATGTGATGGAATGGGAAATTCACATCATGGATGTACCCCCAACAAATATGCAGCAACTATGTGCAGCTATCATGTGAATATCATGTGACCAAAATCTCTCAGGAATGTTTCCAGCACCTTGTTGAATCTGTTCTACAAAGAATTAAGATATGTTTAAAGGCATGCTAATGACTATACAGAAATAAACTTCTAACGCTGAGGATTGCCATTTTATTCTGTGTTACTGAACTCAAAATTATAAATATGCATGCATACAATATTGGTGATTTTTCTCTAAAACAAACTTGCATCTAACTTAAAATACGTCCCCAATGTTACCACATCACACAGACATACACACAAATCAGTCCCAGTTGCTCTGTCAGCCTTCTGGCACTGCCCACTGAAGCCACTGCTCCACCACTCCACTGCAGCGGAGCCACAGACCACACCCCTGCCACATACCGCCGCTTCCCGACTGAGGCCAGGGAGCCATCCGGCCGAGCCAACTAACCCCCACCCCCAAGTGGTACCCCAAATACTGTACCTACATACATCCAACTGCACACTTCGGGTTGGCAATGAGCCCCTGCCTCAGACACTCCAGGACCCCAGCCACCCACTGCACATGCTCCACCCAGGTGTCACTATGGATGATGGATCATTCAGGTAGGCAGCAGCATATGCAGCGTGTGGATGCAGCACTCAGCCCATAAGTCACTGGAAAGTGTCTGGGACTCGAAAAAAAAAGAAAATTGGAAGTGTGGCAAATTGGTACAAACTGTACGGATTGGAACATGCTGTCTTTTCCTTGGACTCTGGAGACAAGGGAATCTGCCAGTAGCCCTTGGTTAAATCCAGTGTCGTGAAAAAGCGAGCAGTGCCTAACCGGTCCAGGAGCTCGTCGACCCAGGGCATGGAATAAGTGTCAAACTGTGACAATTCATTCCTCTGTGGTAGTCAACACAGAACCCTATAGACTATGGGGCTACACCACACACTGTGTGACTCTTCTAATACTCCCACATCTCAGCCAATTAACTGTGTGAGATGGTTATTACAATGGACGGATGCTGGAAATTGGCACCTCTGACCCCAACTCATCTGCGTCCTTCATCAGGCTAAACAGAGAAGTGGTTTCAGCCTGTCTTCTCCATGGTTCTAGGGTGTTGGGGTCATATATTTGTGTGGCTCCTCCCCTGTCCTACACCATCCCCCACTCGTCATGTGACCACAAAGGGTCCTTGCCACTTGGCAAGCAGCTTCCTGCTGAACGACAACTCAAAGGAAGAAAATCCCGTGGAGGCCTGGAGTACCTCCAGCACTGCAAACAACAGAGGGTTTAACCAGCGATCTCAACTTCATCCTCATGAATGAACTTACGAATCATGGATTTTAAAGTCTTATTAAGCCGCTCCACCAGCCCGTCAGTCTGAGGGTGGTAGACGCCAGTCCGAACTGATTTAATGCCCAGTAATTCATACAGTTATTTTACTTTCGAGACATGAACGATGTGCCATGGTCAGTCAGTATCTTTTCGGGATGCTGATTCGAGAGATGACCTGAAACAGCACCTGCGCCACACTGTTTGCATAAATGGTCTGCAGCAGCACTGCTTTGGGATATCACGTTGCATAATCCACCAGAACTAATACAAAGTGATATCCACCAGTGAAATGCCCTGATGAGGTCCACGCCAATGTGGTCATACGGGACCTCCATTAATGGTAATGGGCACAATGGTAATGGTAGTGGAAAACCACTTCCCAGCAGCTTTTAGGCACCAACTGAGTGTTTTCATCTTCCGTGCAAGTGTCACGACTCACTCGATAAAGCCTATCTATGATCAACACAAAATGCAGGTACAGTGGCTTGCAAAAGTATTCGGCCCCCTTGAACTTTTCCACATTTTGTCACATTACAGCCACAAACATGAATCAATTTTATTGGAATTCCACGTGAAAGACCAATACAAAGTGGTGTACACGTGAGAAGTGGAACGAAAATCAGACATGATTCCAAACATTTTTTACAAATAAATAACTGCAAAGTGGGGTGTGCGTAATTATTCAGCCCCCTGAGTCAATACTTTGTAGAACCACCTTTTTCTGCAATTACAGCTGTCAGTCTTTTAGGGTATGTCTCTACCAGCTTTGCACATCTACAGACTGAAATCTTTGCCCATTCTTCTTTGCAAAACAGCTCCAGCTCAGTCAGATTAGATGGACAGCGTTTGTGAACAGCAGTTTTCAGATCTTGCCACAGATTCTCGATTGGATTTAGATCTGGACTTTGACTGGGCCATTCTAACACATGGATATGTTTTGTTTTAAACCATTCCATTGTTGCCCTGGCTTTATGTTTAGGGTCGTTGTCCTGCTGGAAGGTGAACCTCCGCCCCAGTCTCAAGTCTTTTGCAGACTCCAAGAGGTTTTCTTCCAAGATTGCCCTGTATTTGGCTCCATCCATCTTCCCATCAACTCTGACCAGCTTCCCTGTCCCTGCTGAAGAGAAGCACCCCCAGAGCATGATGCTGCCACCACCATATTTGACAGTGGGGATGGTGTGTTCAGAGTGATGTGCAGTGTTAGTTTTCCGCCACACATAGCGTTTTGCATTTTGGCCAAAAAGTTCCATTTTGGTCTCATCTGACCAGAGCACCTTCTTCCACATGTTTGCTGTGTCCCCCACATGGCTTGTGGCAAACTGCAAACGGGACTTCTTATGGTTTTCTGTTAACAATGGCTTTCTTCTTGCCACTCTTCCATAAAGGCCAACTTTGTGCAGTGCACGACTAATAGTTGTCCTATGGACAGATTCCCCCACCTGAGCTATAGATCTCTGCAGCTCGTCCAGAGTCACCATGGGCCTCTTGGCTGCATTTCTGATCAGCGCTCTCCTTGTTCGGCCTGTGAGTTTAGGTGGACGGCCTTGTCTTGGTAGGTTTACAGTTGTGCCATACTCCTTCCATTTTTGAATGATCGCTTGAACAGTGCTTCGTGGGATGTTCAAGGCTTGGAAAATCTTTTTGTAGCCTAAGCCTGCTTTAAATTTCTCAATAACTTTATCCCTGACCTGTCTGGTGTCTAAATCCAATCAAGAATCTGTGGCAAGATCTGAAAACTGCTGTTCATAAACGCTGTCCATCTAATCTGACTGAGCTGGAGCTGTTTTGCAAAGAAGAATGGGCAAGGATTTCAGTCTCTAGATGTGCAAAGCTGGTAGAGACATACCCTAAAAGACCGGCAGCTGTAATTGCAGAAAAAGGTGGTTCTACAAAGTATTGACTCAGGGGGCTGAATAATTACGCACACCCCACTTTGCAGTTATTTATTTGTAAAAAATGTTTGGAATCATGTCTGATTTTCGTTCCACTTCTCACGTGTACACCACTTTGTATTGGTCTTTCACGTGGAATTCCAATAAAATTGATTCATGTTTGTGGCTGTAATGTGACAAAATGTGGAAAAGTTCAAGGGGGCCGAATACTTTTGCAAGCCACTGTAGGTCAGTGCTGTGTCAGGCCGCGCCACTTGACCATTAATTCTTATCACCTGTTCTGAGCTAAGAGTTTCATCACAAACCCACTGCCTCACAACTCCTCTGCAGCAGAGCCGAAGAACACATCCCTGCCACACACACATTTCACACACTTATGTATTTATTTATTGAAGTCATTCTCACCACTGGGCTCTCCATGATGCCTTTGAGGAAGATGAGGTCCAGGTCATTGGCAGTTGTGGAACTTGTGCTGTCACTCAGTGTGTCCAGGGCCTGATGCATGGCTATACAAACATCAAAAAAAGGAAAAAGAGAGAAAACACACAAAAAAAGAAAACAGAGTTTATCTCACTCTACTACTGTGCTACCTTCCACTGCTACCCATGGGAAACAGACTGAACAGCTCACCTCAAAGACAAAGGGAGCACATATACAGTAGCTCATACTTTATTCGCGAGTGAAAGAAGTCTGGAGGGAAAGTGAGCAGAAGGGAGGAGGGAGGAGGGGAAGGAGGAGCAGCCTCACATCCTTTCCCAAGCAATTTCACCTCTGTCAGTCACTCTGCTCTTAAGTCTGTCACAAGTGGCAGTATCTTTCTCCCACAACTCCCAACTTCCTCCTTCCCTCTCTCCTACGCACAAGTTCGCACACACACACACACGCACACACACATTCACACACTAACTCACTCCAGCTATACAACAACACAGCTGCTGAAGTTGCTCAGCGAATAAACATTTTTTTTCCATCAGAACACTGTTTTACAACTTGGATAAGAATAGATTTTAATAAGCCATAACTCAGCGGTCATGTTTTGAAATGAACTTTCTGGCTCGTGGAGAAGCTTCAGTGAGAAACCCATGAATGCATGCATGCTCCTCTCTCTCTGTGATGTAAACTCAGACTGCTAAACCCCAACCAATCAATCAGAGGCTGCAATGAGACATCAACAATTCGATGGCGGTCAGAGAAGGTTCAGTCTATCCTTAAAGCATTGCTTTCTACTTACACTCTGACTCCTACTGGGAAGCATTAATCACAGCAGACATGACTTCCAGAAGAGTGGGTATTTCCACTAACAGGAAACAGAAATGGTCTAAGTTGGTAAACAGACACTAAGGCCTTTCTGTCAACTCAACACCAGTTCTTAATGTTCGAGATACTGGCAGAGCAGTGTCCCAGCACATATCCAGCATGGCTGACTTCAAAGCTCTCACCACCTCAAAGGCTCATATAAAGTATTAAGATGTGACTGATCAAATAACAGGGCGTCCGTTTCCTTTTGTGTTAAAAGTCTGTGTCCCAGTTTCCTGAAAAAGGTAGAAGACTGAGTGTGTTCTTACTCTGTTGAATTAAAAAAAACAGAGCCCAACTAATACAGGATTTTTAAGACTGGTTATTTAAAAGTTCAGCTTATCAGTCACTATGTTTTTCTTCCAGACACATTTAACAGATCCCTAACATTTGTTATGTATGTGCTTACTAGGAGAATAGGACAATGCAACTTAAAATAAATCTTGTTTTATTGTCGCAATAAGTTGCGGATGATCTGCTAGCACCAGCTAGCAGTTGTGTTTATGGCATTTCAAATGCCTGTCATTAACAGGGAAGTTGCAGAGTGCCCTCTAGTGGACAAACAATGCCACATCAAAAGTAATTACACGATTGAAGGGTGTTTCTTCACGTTTTTAATTTTCATTTACTGGCTGTTATGAATGCAGATACTGATATATCTCCCATAGTTAACATCAGCTAATATAATAGCTCCACCATTCGAATGATCAGGCTAAAAATAAAAAAACAAGTAAAATAATGAGAGAGCTAATACAGCTATCTAAAACAAGAGCTCATAAAAAAAATTCTAAAGTAAATCGAATTTTGGCTCTATGCATTTTGTTGCTAACAGCAGCAGCAACAATGCAATTAAGTGGCATAAAACGCATTGATTTATTCTTGTATAACTAACAGCCATACTTTTGTTAAATGTATAATTTTACAATATACGCCACACCATTTAACAGAACTCTGCAAACATGAACACCACATTAAATCTGTCCCAAAATAAAATTGATTTTTGATTTGATTTTCCACCTTCTGATCTGTGAGAGCAAGAAGAGCTACAACACAAACACGTATAATAAAAAATAAACCAACATAAAACAGTAAATACATTTTTCAGTGAGCCAGGAAATATCACATAATAGAAAAATTCACATTTTTGTTGCCCCCCTGAAAGCCTGATAACAATGCATGAAGCTGCTCCATTGACATTACACAATAACAAGAGTCTTAAATAATTTTATTAACTTACTTAATGCTATTTAATTTTATTTTTAATGCTTCAATGCTTGGTTCTCTACATGTTTCTGTTTCTGGCTTCACTGCACACTTTTTATTGATCATTAACCATAAAAATTTAGGTGTCCTAGTTTCATTTTAGTGAAGTGAAGCTCAGCATGTTCGCTAATTCATTCAACTTAGTTCCATATTTTTCCAAATAAAACTGGCAAATGGCTTAACAGTGACAGATTTGAGATATTTAGAGAGTAGCCACAAACCTATTTTTGGTCTACTTCTGTTAGGAAGTATTATTAAATGCACACTTGAAATACTAACAAACACATTGAGCTGTTCTTGTCTCTGCCTATAGCGAGAAATAAAAGGTAGAAAGGAAGAAAAGAAGACAACGGAAGACCACCTCGAAGATTACACACTCCATCCGTCCTCTTGCCCAACAATTTCACAAGTAAATTAAATTAATAATTTCACAAGTCTTCCGCAGTGGAGTCTTTTTTCTCTTCCCTTTTTTCCCCTCTAACACCAGCTCTGCTCCAGCAGGAGAGTTGCCAAGTTTGTGTCTGGCAGAGAATATCAGACCAGCAGGCCTGGTTTACAGGTCCTGCATAATTCTCTTTAATCATTGCAACTGTACGCAATTGTTGCTGTCACATCGGCCCTTTCCCCAATCTTAGTTCATCTCTGCTGCGCCCAGACACGTGTGAGGATTTTTATTTCTTTTAGTCACATGTTTCACTTCCATCTTTTTTATCATCTTTTCTAGCTCTCATCCAACTTGCCACTGGCTGTTTTAATACACTTACACATCAGCCACTCTAACCATCCTGATAAAACAGGCAGCTGCTTTACCAAAGCGTGTCAAAGATTTTACACAAAGTCACAAAAAATATCACAAACTGGAAATGGTTTTGACTCACATTTAGGCGCAAAGGAACCATCAGAAAGTGTGAAAAGGGCCAATGTTTAATAATCACACTGCTGAGTATTACTGGAATACATCTATTATTCAGAGAAATTATTAAAAATCCAACTTGTCCTCTTTGGGTATCGTTGCCTTTCTTCTATGTCCAAGTTTATGCACATAATTCATGATGTATAATAAGCACTATAATGTAATAAGCACTGCTTCCCCTATTTTTTGTGGTGTGCATCAAAGCAAATATCACAGAGGTCTGGCCACAGAGGCGTGTCCACAGAGATAAACTTCACCCACCCAGAAGAATCAGCCACCCATGTGGTGAAATCCATATTTTTTAAAATCACAGTGGTTTTTATGTTGTTTTTTCCTCTTTTCATTTTGTGTTCCTTTGTGTTTTATGTGATTTTCTTCACAGGTCTTCAAAAATCTCTCAGTGCTCCTCTTATATACAGAACACATGTGCAAAGTACGGCAATTTTTCTTGAATGAACTGCAAAATCTGCTTCTAGTTACAAATGTTTGACCCTAGTTTTTTTCTTTCCCCCCTTCCTGCAAGTGATATTAACAGTGTTCACATAATAAATTATAGTGCTATAACAATGTAGTTAGTAGTGTTGTCACTGTAGTCACTGGGTAACCGCTTGGTGCATGACCCAACAGGTCTACTAGAGCAATACGAGATCCAGCAGATCTATCACAATAAAGTCCTTGTTAATAAATGTTCACTGTAATGCTAAATGACCACAGGGCCTGGTGGGAGTTTGTTTTGTGTTAACAGTGCAGTGCTGTGCTATTAACAGGGAAATGGGAGCACGTCAATATAAGAAGTCGTACATATAAGGCTCAAACAGAAGGAATTATAAATTAAAGTCTTTAATAAAAGCCTCCTTCAAATAAAGGCCTTGATACTTTCTGCAGGTGAGGTAAATAAAAGCTCCAGTTACTTCTGTGGAAGAAACAAAAAAACCCACATAAATTAGACACTCAATCCGTCAACGAGTCCAAATTGCATTCACAACAGGCCTGACAGTCGTTTAGTCTGTGCCCATCTTAAGATAAAGTATTCATTGGCTTCTTTTTATGCTGCAAGCTTCTCTGTCAAATAACTTCCTCTTTAGCATTCAGGTGGAATGCTTCATCCTGTATACCACCACTGTCACAGCAGTCCTGCCTTGCATAAACCTGCCATAGAGCTGCAGCGTATTACTGAATGTATCTCTCTTCTGCTCACGACTCATTTCAGATTGAAGTTGCGTGTAGACATTTGCGTATTAATATGCTACGTGCCTTTTTTTTTGTCCGTTCTGGGAGCCTTTACAGGTGAGAACTCAGGCCAAAGTTATTTTTCGCTTCGCTGAATCCAAATTGCCTCTACCACACACTGTAACTTGATACCATTACGGAGCTTTCATTTAGCAGGTGAGGGCTTAAAAGCACAAAGGGGGACTCAGGTGTGCCGACAGACTTAACCAGCTACAAGCACATTATGCCCTCTACTCAACCTACTCTTCCAGGAAAAAAAAGCTTCACACTTGAGCAGATTTTCTCATTGGAGCATTTCACTATTTTACATTTGCTGGATTTATAGATAAACTCCTGAAGAAGCAGAATATTATGGGAAAACCTGAACATTTTAAGGAAGTTAAAACGGAGTGATGGCCGATTTTTAATATAGGGTTTAGATGAAAACCCAGTCTACTGTAGTTAGCAGCCAAAAAATAAAAAATTATAGCATGCTGTGGTGGCTCCCTGCATCCGCCTCTCAACAAAGATTACCAAGATAACCGCTTGCCTGCCTCTGCTACAGCAGGGGACGTGTAATTAAAGGAAACTAAATTAAAGGTGCTTTTGTCTGTTAAAGTCTCATCCGAGCGCCTGCTCACCTCCAAGGAGAGTTACAATTAAACCCAATGTCACGGACGCAGCCAAACAATCTGGGCTGTTACTGTTTGCGTTTGGAGCACAGCAGGGTGCAAGGACCTCTCAGTGAAGGTTATTCTGTTGCTATGGAGCAGCAGTTAAGGAAACAGGGAGAGGGTACACAGAGGGACTATGGGAGGGTGGAAAAAAAAGGAAGGAAAATTTGTGGGAGATGCAGATGTGTTGTTGTTTCTCTATGTGGAATCCTCACGGGGTATTACAGTACTCACAGAGGAGTACAGTGTGCAGCTGACTCTTTACTCCCAGTTGTTTCTAGCTGTAAAAACAGTCTGGTCTGCTTAATACGCCTGAGATACACAATGTGTTTTAGAATGCAGAGCCAGATGAATAAAAGTCAGTTAAAGGAGCACTTTTGGCAACAGGTAATGAGCAAGCAAGTAGGTTACTTTTTTCTAGCAAATAGTAGAATTAACCCTGTGATGTTTAAGGCATCATCGGCGACTAATAATAATAATAATGGAGTGCATTTATATAGCGGTTTTCCACTATTCATTCACTCTCACATTCACACACTGGTGGAGGCAAACCACAGTTGTAGCCACAGCTGCCCTGGGCTGCCATATCACGCCATTGGCCCTTCTGGCCAACACCAGTAGGCAGTAGGATGAAGTGTCTTGCCCAAGGACACAACGACCAGGCCAGACAGAGCTGGGGTTCGAACCGGCAACCTTCCAGTTACAAGATGAGCTTCCCAACCCCCTGAACCACGGTCACCCTAACCCTAGCCCTGTGTCTTTTTATAAGACTGATCACCTCTTAGACCCCTGACAGCCAAGAAAAGAAAACAAGCAACAATATTTTTTAATAGAACAGAGTTAAGGGTAATGACTAAGACCTCACAGGGTTAATTCTACTTCAAAATATGGACTTTTTTCATTTCAAATGTGGATTGAAATTCAGTACAGCTTTTTAAAAGGACACTGAAAGTCCGTATTGGCAAATGCCTGGCAGTGACAAATCAGGGCACTTGCACTGGATGAGGTAAATGTTTAGGTTCTCAGTTTGCACAGCCAGTAAACAACACCTGCTTTGTCCCGTGAAACACAGACAGATTCCTGAAGAAGCTCATTGATATTCTCATTGTCTCCTGGAAGAGCTGCTAGAAGTCGCTGCAAGATGCTGGAAGTCACCTCTATAAAAAAGAAAATACTATTTGGCCTTGAAAGACATTATTAAATACTTTTATGTTGCTTTTAGATTTGATTCAGTTCCCGGCTCTCCAGCTAAATATAATTAACTATCAATCCCTCAGGTAGCAAAAGATAAATGTTTAAGACACTGGTGGAGAATGATATTGGATTGGAATATATTCCATGCGGTGTGTACGTGCTAGAACTGATGAATCGTTAAGGCCGAAGCATTCGATGAATTTATCCCAGTGCAATGGGATTCATGAATATTTCCAACGTGACACAGTGTTGCAGCTTGAAGCCCTCTGAGTGCAATCAGTCTGATGAGATTCCTTCAGGAACGACAACACAGAGCGTACAAAATACAACTAAAGCAAACAGAACGAGCTCACGGTTGGGGCACGCGCACTCAACTCTGGATTATTAAGTCAACATCCTCCTCGTAGAGTGTCACTGAAAAAGAAAACAGGTTCGTAATGATGAGGTGTAATAATGTCGTCTGGAGCACGTGTGGGCACAACAATTGTGTAATTTACTTGCATGGTCAATCAGCATGTGTGCGTTTGTTTGTGTGCTACTTGTAGAGACTTGCCTATAAATAATTAGATCTCCTCGTTAAAAACATAATAATAATTCCACTGCATTAATATGGCTGCACACATATTACACAGTTCTAAGTTTTGGACTTAAACATCACGATGTGAAATGAAGGTACTGGGAAAATAATCAGCACCCACAGGTGTTGTTACTTCCTGCTGATAAGGCCTCTGCTCAGGATGAGATTAAGTGAAGCAGCTGAATTACATGAAGGAATTACATGAAGCATTAAATGTTTTATAGAAATAATGCTGCAGGGACCGTGTGCCTGTGTGTGGGTTTTTGTGTTTTTTAACAAGTGTCAGAAATTCCAACTTGTGATTCTGACTCTGGTTTTTGCCTGACAGAGTGGTTTAAAACATGATGCAAACGCAGCACGCGTATGGTTAATATCTACTTTCCCCAGATTAACAGAGCAGTGAGTCAGATACAGTGCGTGCATGCCCACAAAACCTGGTCATGGAGTAAAGATTAAGTGATGCACGACAACAAAAAGGAGTGCCCTACAGAAACATAACTGTATAAAAATATAAGTGGATTGTTTCATCAATCCCAAATAAGAGCCTGATAAGTAGATTTTTGTAAACTTCTCCATTCTGGTCACTTTCAGCAAAAACCTTTAACATCTACAGCTATCCCACCTCTACGTCAGCTTCCTGTTTTTTCAGTGCCACTGTCTCCAAACCATACATCATAGCAGGTCTCCCTACCAACTCGTAAACCTTCCTTTTTACTCTTGCTGGTATCCTTGTATCACAAATCACCCCTGACAGTCGTCTCCGCCCACTCCACCCTGCCTGCACTCTCTTCTTCGCCTCTCTTACACACTGTCCGTTGCTTTGGATGGTTGCCCTCAACTATTTAAACTCATCCACCTTTATTACCTCTACTCCTTGCATCTTCAGCTTGCCATCAGCCTATGTATTCTGTCTTGCTTCAACTGACTTCTACTCCTCTTTTCTCCCATGCATCCCTCCACCTTTCCCATACCCCTTTCTACCTGTTTTCTACTTCCACTACAGATCACAATGTTGTCTGCAACCATCACTGGGACTCCTGCCTGACCTCATTGCTAAAAAATCTTAACTGTAATAGCTCCTATGAAAAAAAGCAGAAATATCAGTGAAATATCTCTGTAAAATAACCCCTAAATGATGTTCATTTTTTCAAGGAAATTGTTATGTTATGCATTGTTATCAGCTTGATAATGGTTGTATATTATCCTTGCTTGACTTTAAAAAATTGTAAGTGATCTAACAGCTATAACAGTGTAGGTAAAAGTCCTATAAAAGGCAACCCTTCCAGTGGAAGTAATCATGACCTTCTCTCTCCAGGTCCCAGATAGCCAATCAGCAGGATGAGGGACTTTTAAGCAGCCTCCCTATCACCATGGTGATCCTTGCTACAAGCTGGCATGCTATGGATGCAGGTCAGATCGCCTTATTAGCTGTATGAAGGTCACCAGTGGAGACAACACTTGTGATATTTGTTGACATTTTGCAATTGGACAGCAGCCCCTCCTCCTCACCCCCCATGACCACAGAAAGTGTCAACAAAAAGATGATTTTGTGTTACGTTCTCTTTTTTTTTTTTTTTTTTCCCGCCTGTCCCGTTTGGTTCTTTTGCCATCAGAATTATTGTCTAAAGGCTGAGAAAGATGCCCAACGTATTTACTTTACCAAATGGACCATCCCAGCCTTGCCGTATTGGTCTATTTGATTGACCTTTGTTTTTATTGTTTATTTTACTTTACTTTCACTTGCTACACACGGGACAGACATGACTGGGGGAAAGAAAAGGGAGAAAGAAAGAGAGGTAGGGAAAGAAAAACAGCGGGGAAGAGGAACGGTGATAAAGGGCAAAAACAAAAACAAACAAAACAAACAGACAAAAAATACCTATATCAATCACCTGGATCGCCTGTTGAGAAAGAAAAAAGAGAAAACAAGCAAAAAAAAAAGAGAGAGCAATATAATAAACAACATCATCGCGATAATCTATGTGAATATAACAGTAAATACTAAATATTGAATATTATTGTGCAGCACGTAAGATCAACAGCGCACAGTGTGCTTTGAGGTAGGAGCCAAAAAGGGTGTAGTTTGTGTGTGTGAGCACCCGTGTGTACACCTGTGAGCATGAGCGCGCTTGTATTCAAAAGGTTCCTTCATGTAATGATCTGCTAGAGGGTGTGGGGAGCCATAGCCCCATCCACCAGGGCATGAAGCAGGTATGGAGCAGATCCAGGCTCCAGACATCCAGAGACCCTAGGAGCACAAGAGACCAAGGAAGACCGACGGAGGGGCAACCGTACCACTCTCCCAGAAAGAGCTGAGGAGAGCCCCAGATGAGGGGTCACTCAGCAGCTGCAGAGCAGAAGCCAGAGGGGGTTGCAGTGATGTGCCCGTGAGCTCCGCCGGCAGCCAGCTGTGCCAGAGTGACCGAGCACCGGGTCCAGGGGCCGAGGGCACCCCACCCCCCACACAAAAAGGATGATTTTGTGTTACGTTCTCACTGTAACTAACCCTAATAACTTTATCAATGTATCTCGCTGTACGCAGGCAAGCAGTTTGAGTCAAACCGTACATCTGTTTTCTTTGGCAACAGTTAATGAAAGAGCAAACCGAGATCATCTGAGTGTGATACGGATGAAATAATTGCCAGTGTCACCACATTATCGAATACTCTCCGCCAGAACCGTATTAAATTGTCCCTTTCTGTTGAAACCCGGCGATTATCTTTGACAGTGTAATCTTACCAACACACTGTACTCAATAATCCATCATCTGTGTTTGAACACTGCTTCATTAGTCCGGTAGGCACACAGAATATTCCTCCGATAGCGTGAGAGTTTGTGTACTGTTCCGCAGATGTGTGGAGTGTGTGTGTGTGTGTGGAGAAAGGGTGGAAGTGAAAGAGCCGGAGAGTTATCTGAAGGTTGTGAGTGTGACACTTCCAAGCGTGCTGTCTCTGATCAGAACACCGCTGCATATGAATGACCCCCCCACCCACCCACCCACCCACTTACTCACCATGAATATACAATGCACTGGAGGTCTCTCTCTTTATCCTCCTTCTCTGTGTCTCATTCACTGTGCACTGATAGGCAGGATGCAAATGCATTGACTGAAAATATGATTCATTACGGCTGTCACCGCTGTCGTGTCAAGCTACACACTGAAAAGCGGAGGATATCTTGCAAGACAGTATACTGTGTGACACAAATTAGACTTGGCAATGATGTAATGATGCTGCTAATTTAACATGACAGCATCAAATACTTGTTTCAGTTCTTATCCCCCTCACCTGATATCCACTGTTTAGCCAAGACAGGCAGCCCATGCATGGACCACAGGGACCCACGTGAATAGATACTAACACACACTCGCAACATATTATTATGTGGTATACAACTTTATCCAGTATTAATGAATTCCATGTATTATAAATGGGTTGTGTGGTACTTGTCACTCAATGCTGTGCTAGCAAACATTGTCTGGCCACTATCATCCAGTACAACAAATTAGCTTTTACACTGAGTTTTTTTTTTCTTTTTTTATTGTGGCTTATCTAAATTGGTCTCTCTCAGTTTAAAGCTCCTCCTTTCACAATCTCTGTAAATTAAATTAAAAGAAAAAAACTGACTGTGTTGAAATGATGTGTTCTAGTGAATAAATGTCTTTGTATTCTGCTGCCTGGGATTCGTCTACATCGCATGCTGCCCTGGGTCCCATTCTGTCTCTGCTCATCGTCATCACAATCTGGAGACATGAAGCAGCACATCAGGAGCAGGTGCAGTATGAATTCAAACACCAACTGGTCCACAACCACCAACATTATAACACTGAATTGGTTGCTGATTACAGCTTGTGTCTAGCAGGTCTTGCCTAACTAGTAACAGCACACACACCTGAACTGCTATAAACAATCCCTATATTGCTTCGCAGCAGGCAAGTTCCTGTGTTCTTACCTTCTCCCTCCAGCTTGATATCCAGGCCCTCTAGGGAGTTGGCTGAGTCCCCCTCCTCCAGGGAGAGCCTTCCAAACAGGCTGCCAGCCATGGTGAACAACACCTCACTACAGGACACACACACACTCTCAGTAACACACCCAATACTGTATCAGAGGCAGTCTGAGAGATCTTCCTCTCCCTCTCTCTCCTTATCGCTCCCTGATTCCCTCCTCTTTCCGCCAAAATGACTCCTCGCTAACGGCACCTCGCCGCTCTTCCCCTCCCTCCCTCTCCACCTGCTCTTGACGTGAATGTGTATAAGCTATGCCTGGCCGAGCGTCTTCTCATCAGCATGAATGAACGGAGACGAGGGAGGGCTGGGTGCATGTGGAAAGAAAGAAGGTGGGGGGACGTGAGAGGAGAACAAGAGGAGGGAAGTGTGATGCTTTCCTTAAGAGGAGGGTAAAGAGGAGCCAGGAAAAGTGCCTGTCTAGGTTTCCCCATGGGGGTCAAGTGGGGGGAGAGAATAGCAGAGGGTTGGCTTGTAAGAAGGAGGTGTGGTCAAAGAGGTGGCGCTTAGGGAGCGCGCTTGTGTATTTTGTTACTGCTTGCCATTACTATTATCAGAGGAACAATCACAAACTTGACTTTTTTAAATATAATACAAGTGAAATGATCTAATTGGGAAATTTATATCTGAGCTACTTCGCTGACATAAATTTAAAAAAAACAAAGTTTCAAATAAAAACTGACCCTTCTCTAACCCTTCTCCAAGTCTGAACAAAATATATCCCTGCTGGAAATGCTGCTTTTTAAATGTAAAAAAAGACATGAATTGGTTTAGAGAAACAATCGACTGCGTGTTACTAAAAATGCCACTCATCCGAGTCTCGGCCCTCGGCTAGTGCACAAATCAAGACTGACTGACAGCCTATTACACAAAAGACTCAACACACATTCTTGGTATAAAATGCTTCTCTCTCTCTTTCTCTCTCCCTCTCCTTTTCTGGCAGCTGACTGCTGGAATTTACTATCATGTATAACAAAATACTTTGAGGCTGCGGATTTGAGATTTGGCCCCATATTAAAAAACACACTGGAGTGACTTTCCCAGACATGTGGGGCTGGATGTAAAAATGATGTGTACGCACAAAAAAACACTTTTTCCCGCACATATATCAGTATGTGCATGTGTGTGCATGTGTAAATGTCCAAACAACACAATGAAGCCTTTTCTTATTAGTTTTTTTTTTCATTTACAAATACAATTTACCCATTAAAAACCTCACCACAACTAATTTTGAGTATTAACTTTATTCTTAACAATTTTTAAATTATTAATCATTTCTGATGAGCGGTGGCTGTGTATAATGGTCTGCTTCCCTTGTGTGAACTTCTATATACTTTTTTCCTCCTTTTTGTAGCCCGGCTGTTTCTTTTTTTAACTCTGTCACATTCTTTTTGTCTTTTTTGCGTTAGACGTTTTTCTTCTATTTCTGATTCACATCACCAAATACACATTTTCTTTTACTCCACCACTCTGGTGAAGTGTCTTAAATACAGTTTTATTTGCAAATATAAATATACCTTTTTTAGTTATATGCATGTTTTTTTTTCCTTTTCACAAGTTTCTGTCTTCAGCGATGAGTGAAAAGGAAATACATGGAGACATGGCTATGTGCCAGTTTACTGTTTAATGCAAAAACATTTTCTCGTTTAAACAAGAAAACATACTTTGACTGGTGTCAGAATATCACAGATTTACTTTCATATAAATGGAACAATTTTGAACACGTGATGCCAAATTTGCCTCGCAGTCCAGCACTTCTCTGCGGAAGCATTTGCACAGGATACAATGCCTACTTTTGTTATGTTAATCAAAAACAGTCACAAATTACTATTCTGGATTCAGCTTGATAACTATAGACACCTTCAGAGCTGGATAGAAAAGCAACAGTAACTGAAATAACCACTTGTTACAACAGAGGTACGCAGAAGAGCATCTCTGAACCTTGAAGCAGATGGGCTACAGAAGACCACTCCAGGTACCACTATTGTCAGATAAGACAAAAGGAAGCTACAATTCACAAGGCCAACATTTGGATGGTAGGGTTCAAATTTGACGTAAACAACATAAAAGCATGAATCCACATCCACCCTACTTTGTATCAGTGATTCTGGCTGGTCCAGCTGGTGTAATAGTGTGGAGGACATTTTTGCAGCACATTCTAAGCCACTTAGTACCAGTTGAGCATTGGTTTTAGGCCACACCCTACCTGACTATTGTTGCTGACCATTTCCACTTCCAGTGGGATCATGCATTACTTTACTATGCTCAAATCAAGCACTTTTGGGATGTGGTTTGATGGTAGGTGACAAATCTGCAGTGATGCTGTGTGACGCTATCATAAGCCAAAGTCTCTGAGAAATGTGTTCAACACTGTGTTGACTCTATGCCATGAAGAATTAAGGCAGTTCTGGAGGCAAAAGGGGGTCTAACCCAGTAAAAGACAGGTGTATTTAATGGATAATGTCACCAAAATCAATAATTAGGGCAAAATTCAAATCTCAAAATTCTGAAAACGCCATGATATTTCCTTGTCCATGGTAGTGCAGCTGCGGTAGCTCTGCTCTGACAAGCCATGATGATTGCTGCGAAAAAGACAATACGCGAACCATTCTGTGGTCTTTTTCCTACCAAAGGAGGAAATACTCTCAATTCACCAAAGCAAAGATCTAGATCTGTTCAAAAAAATTCAAGCTCAGCAACTTTCACAGTAACAATAGCTAAAGTGTTATCCTTAAGTTCTACTGAAATATGCATTAACATTTCATTTCATGCAGCTGGCACTCCTATTGTAAATCAACTTTACTTCAGGCTAAAATGTTAGCAATGGCTAACATTGTGTGCTAATAAAAACATAATATAATTGTAACATTAGTAGCTTAATCTGCAACCATCGTAAGATTTCATCAGTCAACCAAGTATAATGTTAACATTTTAAATAAATGATCTGCCACCCTGTTGTGTTTTAAAACAACCTTTTAATAAAGGACTTTAAAATGGTCAACCCATGTACTTAAACATTATGTGTTATTAAATTGGATATTGAGAATCATGTGGTTATACAGGTATTGGTTTCTGATATCGTGACATTCCTAGTAACTAATAAAGTGTCCAATGAATGTACACTGTATTGTACTGTAGCAGGCATCGACTAACTACACATCTACAGAGTTCAAAAAAGCTGACCAGAAAAAAAGCTAACTGCCAAAGTAAGTAAGACCCTTACATGACACTTGGACGTTAATCTCTTCCACGTCCTGCTATTTCAGTGACAATCTTTAATAAAAAAGTCACTTTATGTTTCAAATGTGTGTTCATCTGAAAACTTGCACAGTTATGTATACACCGATGTATACTACTCAGCTCTCATGCATTTGGCAAATCCTTTAAAGCATGACTGATCTAGAACTGGCGTTTTACCGCTCGGTTAGCCAGCTCATTAAGTCACATTAGTACTCTGGACATGAGATACAAGTACTGACTGAAAGAATAACCACTAACCAATCTCTCCCTCTCAATATCTCACTCACTCACTCACTCACACACACACGCACGCACACACACACACACTCGTGCAATCATCACAGCGAGACCGAGACACTTACCCGAGTCAGAGCTGGATGTGGCCACGGGCATTTTAGAAATTGGTTCTTCTGAGTATCCTCCACAAGACTTGTTAGGTCAACTGCAATAAAAAAGAGAGTGCAAAATGAGAAGGTAGATGCATTAAAAAACTAAAACCTTTATCTATCCCACTGCTGGGTTAGAATTAGGAATGAAATAAGCGACGGAGGGTAAAGTTGTGTTGTTAGGTTGAAGCTCAACACTGAGACTTAGTGTACAAATCCCTTTCTGGCACAAGCGCAGTCAATGGACTAAACATTCACACTAACAAGCTCCCACACAGGGTAATTGGTATTTAACTTTATTAAGATCTAAAAACAGAACAGCTAGTTGCCCTGGTAACATCTAAACAATTTTAGCCATTGTATCTGTTGGGAATACCATTAGCAACAGTTGGAAAGACTTTGTGAGTGGGTTCAGCAAGGCCAGTTATCACTAGCTTAGTGAGGATCTCTGCTGACTCTAATTGATCCATTTATCGTCATGAAAACGTAACAAGCGTCGCAGGCAGAAGACTGTAGGATTAACGATCTATTGTTCTGGGATCTAAAATTGGCTCCTCAAGTCATGGAGAATTTGTGAAAATACAAACAGTGAAAAGTAAATAAATGACATGGCGAATGAGGGGGAACATAAACTGAGCAGAACAATGAATGGGAATCATGTCTATAGAGAAACTGAAAATGTAAGAGGAGGAGAAAAGGCAGGAGGAAACTAAAACGTATGCAAGGGAGTTAAAGAGAGGAAGAAGAGAGCGTTGTTGATAGGAAACAGGCAGCACTATCCAAGGATGCTAATTCCTGGTTGTCATGACAATAGCTATCCTTAGTGGAATAAATGCTGTAGTGGTCAAAAGCGAGCAACGTCACCGCAGGGTCACCGTGTGTAAATGTCTGTGTCTGGCAACATAAACATCCCATGTTAGCCTTATTGTCACGTGGGTGGGATGATGCTTCTTTTCAATCCAGCACTTGAAGAACTATACACCAAAGGGGAGAAATGGCATAAAAAATGCTACATTATGAATGTTTTCTGTCAGGGTTACAAAAAAATAAAAATAAATTCAAGCAGCAGCTTCCAGGAAGTGGAAAAAAAATCCAGTTGCTCAACTGGCCAATGAAGGCTGGTTTTACAAGTCAGTCTTCCCCCCACAGACTCCCATATATGTTATACACAACAGACAAAAAAAAACCTATTTCTGTCTCCGTAACTAATTTACACTTCTTCACAACTGTACTTCAATGGGGGTTTATGAGTTTATGTTTTCAGCTCTCTGATAGGCTTCACCCAAACTAACTCAAATGACCAAACTGGACCTCTCAACTGTGTTTGGGGTTTGCTGCCTTTTGGATCTGTGTACATCACTGACTGCACTAACAGTCAGTCTGAGAAGTCTGCAGTCTCTATTTTATTTGTAATCAGTATCTGAATCTGTGAGATGCATCCATAAGGTCTATGGAGCACTCCAATATGCCATCTAAATCTAATCAGTTCTGGTACCAAAGACCCAAGACAGTGTGGCCATAATGCTGATGCTGAGGTAGTAATGTCACAGTGGCTACGTCTACCTTTGTGTGTGTGTGCATAAATAAATACCAGAATAATACCAGATCAGTCTAATAAAATCAGACCCATACTCTAAGAGGAGTTGCGATTCCTGGATGGACGAACAGACGGATGTTGGATGCCTCGCTCATTTGTCCTTCAGCTGGATGAGCTAAAAACGTCTTTCTATCTTTTACCGCTACTGAGCAAATGATATTTTTTAACTTTCCTTTAGGTTGAAATTTCCAATAACAAAGATACTCAGAGCAGTTTTTTGTAGCCTATCAGTTGTCAGTGAACACAAACATAAAGATGTCTTTAAGCCCAGCGGTATCTAATCTTACTCATTTCATTCTCTGCACTGAGATCAAAATATTCCCAAATCATATTTGCTCAGATATAGTCTGCAGTTTTGTGCCTCAGCATTTTATCAACATATCCCAGGGCACCGATTGAAGATTCAGCTTATTAACTATTAATGTGACCCCACTGTGCTTTTTGGCCTACTTCGAAGACATACACTGTAATAAAAACTATGATCTACCAAAATATAGGGAGCTTGGGATTACTGTGTTACCACCACACCTACCTCTTCCATCTGAATAAGTGTCAGAGTGATTTGTTTGGATATACTAATGATACCAAAGTGCTGTATATCATTATGCTTTTATTAGTTTGACTGGTTCCACTGGGCCGCGTGTTTTGATTCGTCTGTGGTCTTTGGCCATTTATGCTTGCCTTATGTAATAAATCTACTTCTCTTTGCCCCCAGACATGCCATATCATATCACATCTGGAATAATAAAACCCAACTGAATGTAACTGGCCTTTAGAGAAAAGCTTTTGCATTTTTCATTTGCATTTCTGTGCGTGTTAATTTCAAGTATTTGCAACTTTATTATTTTTTTGCAGTTAGTAATTGTTCCTGGGTGCATTTTAACTTAATTCTAACGTGTAAGTGTCCAAAACTGTATATTTGAAAGTAATTTACATAATAATGAACCACAGATGGAAAATATTCTCATTAGATTGCTTGATTGCACGGACGAAGGCCTTGTCTCATTCCTCTTTGTGGATTGAATATAACTGGAGGGCAGTATTTGATCTGAGGAGCAGTACACAAGGGCTGGATGAAAAAAAGGATCTTCAATAATCGTCACAGAGTACAAAAAATTATTTTTTGGTATGACATCAATTTTATCTGAATATACCAATTCGTTTAATAGTCTGCTCAATTACTTAGCAAGGACAATTTTGTGGTTTAATATGAAAAGAAGACAAAAAAGCCTTATTCTGAAATACTTAGCCTTTTAATTTAAATATTAATAGGGCAAATTAGTTGAGAGTGAATGATGGTGTGGTCATAATTAAGTTTCAAATATTTTCAAATTAACCACTGAAAGACGTAGCTTGACAATCTATTTCAAATCTGGCATTATTCCTCCCTTTTATAGTTTTTAGATCGCTATATAAGCCTTCTTCAAGTAGTATCACAAGTTTAAACCTACAAATCAATCTCATCACAAAGTTATTATATTTTGTATTTATAGTATTAAGCTATTTTTATTGAATCCGTGAGAAACAAATCTATTCTTTTGCTCACTAAAAGAACTGTTCTCTGGATTTGTGATTCATATGAATATTGTTAATGACAGTATTAAGGAAGAAGCTCCAATGTATCATATCTATTCTGTGATTGGATGATTTCATAGCTGCAGATTTAGCACACAGCTGAATCTCCCTCTAATAACAAGAGTTGATTGAGAGATATCTTGTATAGAGCCACGTCACGAATAAATTGTTCAAGAGTTCTCCGCCATATTAGATACCATCAACGATTGCTGCACTGATGTGTATTTCCTGACTGGTTACTGAGTGATCCTGGTTTAAAGGTCTTCAAACCGTTCCTGAAACATTTTTGCTTTGTGGCAGATTGCATTATCTTCCTGAAAGAGCCCACGGCCATCAGGGAATGCCATTTCTATCAAAGGGTGTACATGGTCTACAACAATGCTTCGGCAGATGGTACGTGTCAACGTAACATCCACATGGACCCAAGGTTTCCATTGACCAAAACATCAGACTGCCTCCACCAGCCTGCCTTATTCCCATAGTGCATCTTGGTGTCAGGTGTTTCCTGACAAGTGACACACACACACACACAACTGGCCATCCAAGTGATGCTCACATGCCAATTATTTGTGCTTTCGGTGGTGGGCAGGGGCCAGCATGGGCACCCTGACTGGTCTGTAACTATGTAGCCTCAAACACAAAAAACACCAATGCACTGTTTATTCTGACGCCTTTCTATCAGAACAAGCAATACTTTTTTGCTCGTCTGTTAGATCAGACCACACGGGTCCTCACATGCATCAGTGAGCCTTGGCCACACATGACCTTGTTGCGGGTTTACCTTCCTTGAACCACTGCAGACCAGAAACACCCCACAAGAGCTGCAGTTTTGGAGATGGTCTGACCCAGTCGCCAAGCCATCACAATTTGGCGCTTTTCAAACTTGTTAAATTCGTCACAGTTTTCCTGTTTCTAACTCATCAACTTTGAGGACAAAAGGTAAAAGGTTCCATGATGAAGAGATCATCAGTGTTATTAACTTCACCTGTCTGTGGTCAGAATGTTATGCTTAATCTGTGTTACCTTGTGTTACCTCTTTATCAGACTGTTCAGACCATATACATTCCAACCAGCTCTGGTTATACTTCTCCTCCTTCCCTCTTTTGTCTTGCCATCACAAAAAAAGTTACAAACTTTAAGATCTGCCCTACTTAGACCTGCAAGTAGTGATACTAAAGAAGCAAGAGGAAGGTGGATCCCCTCACACGTCATACCTCTTAAACCCTGAGGAACACAATTGAAAAGAATCATTTTGAAAAGTGAAAAAATATTAAAAATATATTAAGTCAGTACTAAACAAGTATAACGCCTGCCCGATAATTGTCCAAATAATAACTGATATAACTCAAATCCACAAATTCCCTTCACTATAACTGTTAACATTGTTTAACCTTAAATTAAAGGTTAAACAATGGAACCCCGACTTACGAATACCCCATTTAGCGAAAAATTCAATTACGAAGGCACTTAACGGCAATATTTCTGCCCGTGTTACAGCAAAATGCCCGCGTAACAAAATCCGTTGGCTCTGATTGGCTAAGCCCAGAATGCCCACAATGCCTTCCGAATCATGTGACAACCCCTTGGCTTTCGTACTTGCGCTTCGCTGTTCCACTTGAACGACGTATTGTTGTTGCAGTTAGCAATTAGCCTATAGCCTATCGTTCACTCAAAAGGCGCGATGGGTGCTTCGACTTGCGAAATTTTCGACTTACGAAAGACTCTCGGGAACAAATTAATTTCGTAAGTTGGGGTTTCACTGTACTAGCTTATTTCTCCTCTGAATAATTTATTCATTTCCACCTCATTAGAAGTTTTGAATTTTTTATTTTTACTTAGTTTTCTGCTGAGTTCTGCTGTCAATTAGGTTTAAATACACCCCCTTTACAATGTCAAACACATGTTAGAAATCTCAATATTTTCAGCTACTGGGGTGCCAATATTCACACAACCGAAAGTTAACATCACTACCAGAAGCTTTACACTCCATTTGTTCACACGGCTGCTAAAGACAGCAAAATTAGAAATCTTTGGTGGTGGACTGTCCTTTCTAATGGCATTTGACTGAAAAGCCTGTGTCCACTAATTAATTTTTAAAATGAAATATGGTTGAGAGTCCCTCTCTGTTATCCACTAAAATGTGACATTTGGGGCTGAGATATTAATTAACCAGCCTGTGTATCCTGTTTCGTTTACTGGGATTTGTAATTGTTCATTTTTTTCCCTGAATCTTTTATTTAGATGGTTAAATTTCACTTTTTTTCTCATTTATTTTGTCATTTTTTTATACTTTGCACTTCTGATGGGAACACCTACAGGCCGTGTTTCTAAAAGTGTAACAGTAAAACACATTCTTAGATGCTAAAGAACTCATGGCTTTTGCAAAATTCTGATCAGAGTGGATCAGGTCCTTAATACCTCATACCAAGCCCCTCAAGCTTATCCGAGGCATCCCATGTTTGCACTGAGAAATGACGGCACTTGTTAAAAGTATGCAAAGACCACACAGCTGCTAAGAAGTCAAAGCCGAGTGCAGCAGAGCTTGGCCATGCAAGATACCGACACACCAGGAGGGTTGGAAGGACAGGGTGCCGGGAAGAGAGCTGAACCTTTTGAGCTTTTTACTCTGCTACTCTGCCTTTTGTAATATTAATAGGGTAAATTAGTCGAGAGTCAATGATGGTGCGGTCATAACCAGCCGAGGCATTTTCTTGGTAATTGGTGCCATTTTCAGAGAGAATAGCCTGTTACATGTAACCAGTAATCAAGCTCTACAATCAAGGATAAAATAGGTATTTCTCAAAAATAACATTAAGGGTGAAGTTGTTCAAAATTAGCATTTCTCACTAACTGCCTTTCTACTACAGACTACAAGAGACCCTGCATGCAGCTTGTGGGTCAGTGTGTCTCCACTGTAATACTGTATCGCAGCATCTAAACTATCTCTGCTCTCTGAGTGGTTTTTCCCTCTGGGTCCACATTAGTCAGCTCACACACACACACACACACACGCTCATGCAGATCTCCATCTTGCTCACTGTATTGCAGGAAGAGAGCAGCTGTCATGACATCACATTTGCCGACCTGCTATCATTTCTACATCAACTGTCAGTTCACCGAAACAAGAGGCCAGCAGCAGGTTTGGTTCTTGTGGTCGACGTACACAAAGAATTATATTCATTTTAATATAGCTTACTCAACATTTCCAGTGGAACAACATTATTCTGGAGATTGCTGCAACACAGAATAAAAGGGCAAAGGTCAGCTGCTGAGTTAAAAATATCCCTGAAGTTGAAGGGAATTCTTAATTCTTTGTTGCGCAGACTGTAAGCCTACACTTGTGTGAACCCCATGCACTGTGATAAATTTATTATTAACTCCATTTCCTTTAAGGTAGTGCTTGCAGATATATGGCATACAACTGCAAAGAAAGCCTGTGTCCAATTTTCCTGAAATTGCACGCTCCAGGACACTTTGGCCTGGAGCAATGACACAAGCAGCGGCTCAGGTGTTTGTACGCCAAGTGTAAAACGCCTTGAGGTGTTCTCACAGTGAGGCTGCATTAAAGCCTGCACACATGCTCGCACATACAGATACACATGCGAGCACACAAGCACCAGCAACCAAACAAGTCTTAATCCACACATGCAGGCTGGCGTCACGCCTAAAAATAACCCTGTGCTCCCACAGGTTCAGCTCCTCTCATTACTTTACAAGGGAAAACTGTCGTATCCAAGACAACCGTGAGCAGCTCTTTTTCTGTTCCCCGGCGCTTTGCCATGGCAACAAGGGAAAATGCGTAAAATAATAATAAGTTGGAGCTAAAATTGGGTCTATTACAGTGTTTGAGCTACACTTCAACTCAGCTTTGCTCTTTGTCTGTGGAAAGGATTTCAGATTAGCTTTATATTTCAAAAACATTCACACAACAGCCTGGAAATACATTTTGACAGATCTCACCAGCCAAAATTAAGCTTGTAAAAGACACATGACACCAAAACAAACCACAAATAAATCTATGGGAGAATTACATAACAGCCATTACTACAAAGAGCCAGCCAAACAAAGAAACATACTGTTTGAAACAATCATGTTGTCGCACTCACACATGCATGCAGCTGGGCTTCACAACAGTCAGTTGTTTGGTGACAGAGATATCTATGTTTCTTGTTGCTGTTGTAAAGATGCAGGTTAGTGGATTCGAATGAGAAATGCACCGATCAACTGTACGGGGACTGGATCGGTCAGTTTTCCCAGACAGGCGGGCAGCCAGTCGGCCTCCTATAATTACAATTAAAAGTCTATTTCATGTCTATACAACACGTGCGGCTGCAGCACATGGAAATCACGGCATGCATACTCACACCACACGCTAAAATGTCACTAGCATGATGGAGCCTCACCGTGACACAAAGTTGACCAAAGTAAACTGTTGGGGGACCTGAAATACACAAACCTAATAAGACAAGCCTTTGCCCAACTGAACATGGTCATTTTAAAGACATGAACAAAGAAGTGGCTAAAGCTAGCCAAGAGCCTCGGTATGAGCAAAGGATCAAAACAGTTATGAGTGAAAAAGAAAAAAGTATTGGTGACATGTTATGTAATTAAGTTATAAGCATACTGAAAAATAATGTATGTACCCGACAACTGTTTTGTTATATAAATCAAGTGGACCTGCTTTTGTTTGATAGGGTAAAATATGTCAGGTAAAGGTGGGCGTACAGCAGCTAATATTCATTTAGTTATTGGTATCTTTTTTCATTAGCAGAGCACTTTTTTCCAGTTGTTTAAGTAAGAGAAGATCCTGTAACCTACAGCAGTTTAAGAAAATTTGTTAAGTTTAATCATTTCTTTAATTTTTTTTTTTTTTTTTGGGGGGGGGGGGGGGGGGGGGGGGGGGGATTGCCTATGCCGTCAGTTATAGCTCTTACAAAGAAAAATGAAATTGGCAGAAATTGGTATTGGCAGGTCATGTGTAAAAAAAAAAAAAAAAACCATCAGAAGCTGGAATCAGCCAAGAAAACGACAGTTGTTGCATCTCTAATTGAAACATTCTAGGAAGGGAGCAATGTAAAAAAAAAAGGTGTTTAATTAGACCCAGTGCTACCTCTGCTTGCTTTGTATACAGAAAGACAACGGTAATTAAAAACTGGACATCATTGAAAATTATCTTTTAAATGCAAAAAGCTAATAACATTGTGCTGGGGATAAAATATTATCAGCCATGTTTCACAAAACACAAATTATACTTGACCTTCTAACAGGAAGAATGACATTTATACCGAAAGAAAAAACAAATACATTTGTAAAAGTCTGGAGATATTTTTTTAAACTTTGTAAAAAATGTCAATCGGGACAAATGAATGTCATGACTTAGCAGCATTATATCTTTCGAATTGACAGCTCAATTCAAGGATATGTAGTACCATGTGTCATAAAAGAGAAGGAGCTTTTGGTTATCTTTGGGGCTTTCTTTTTTGTTTAGATTTTACTATTGATCTGTTCAAAAAACAACTAAAAAGTAGACTGTAAAAAACTTTAGGTGGCCGTACTGTTATTTTTTATTGTATGTCTAATGTGAATTAGCATGGGATTAATTAAGTAAACTGCTGGGATGAACCAGATGAGGAAAAAATAGGATATTTAAGCCTCCTTTTTGGACAAAGTCACCACACAACTTAAATATATTTAGCTGGATTTCGCTGGACAAAACAAAAGTTATGGGTCTTTTCTCATTTATTTATATAGAGGCACAGTTTACCCCAAAATAACTCTCCAGAGGAATATTAAACTCATGGTTATTGCTTCATATGAAGTCAAACTTGATTTAAAGAGGGCTAATAATAGTAACAGTAATAATAAACTCCAAAAATGTTCCCTTTCTTTTAGTGTAAATAAAGACAAGCACATTCTCGGAACATTCATGTTAATGGGCCATTCATCTAAAAAACAGACGATGAAAAGCCCCGCTTGTCTTTAAAAAGAAATAAGTGCAAATTCACTAATATGTGTATGTTTCTGTGTTTTCCACATACAGTCAGTGTATTACATGTGCTTTATAATGTACAAATCACACTTTAAAGGCACAATGACATCACATATTTTGGAGCTAATAAAAATATCTGATATTTTGCAATCTTGAAATAACTTTAGCCTTCCATATATTTCCACTACTGTGTAATGCTAGCATTGGAATACCAGGAGCAGCAGTCTGTTTAATTAAAAACCAAAATGTCAGTGACGTAGTAGCTCTCCTGACTCATGAGCCATCAAAACTCACACATTATTTTAATGTTTGACGTACTGAAGAAAGTGGTTTTGTTATCATTGTTTGACTATGCTTCACAATAATGAGTTTCAATCCTATCCAGAACAAATGAATCGCATTCACCACCAAATACAAGTGTTTGAGCTGAGGAATCACTGTGTCACAGCGCTGACGATATTATTGATGTTAGCATAATGGTAACAGGAATGCCCCAACCACACCTTCCTAACGTGGGAGTCTAATGACTAATAAGATCATGATCAGCACCTTTTAACAGGATACAAGTGCTACAAGTGTGTAGCAAAGTGATATTTCAAGCTTTACCATCATTTTGGATTTCATGATGTTCTTTCTTTATCAGTTTGCACATGTAAAAATAATCAATATAACGTTAATGACACAACCGCCCCTTGAGCTTATGACATTATTATGCTATAAATAAACCTAATGATGAGCACACGCCAACGCTCATTTTATGATCATTACAAACCAGACCAATAAGTACGCTTAGAAAAATGGAAAACTCAAAGTCAACTTTATTGTCAATTCTGCACAGAACATACACAGGAAAAATTTTGTTTCCCCCGGCCTACGACATGCAGCTAAAATACAAATAATAAATAAAGTAAACTAAAGCAGGGCACTGTAAGAATACGAGATATAGGTATGAAAATAATTATTTGTATGTAATCTGATTTCAACAAGATACATTCAAGCTTATAAACAACAATTAAGCTATATGCATTATTTAAATTATTTGTATAAAATATCAAGTAAATCTTCTAGGAGAACATTGGTTTGTTCATTCTTTCCTTAAAAAATGGAAGAAGTGCCCTTAATATCACCTTCTGATGATCATATTAACTTTCAACTCACTACAAATACTGATACATATCATAATAGTGTATGGAGGTCTTTTGAAGGAAAAGTTAAACTGAAAACCAGTTTAAATCAGTGTTGAGTGATTCAAAATAAAAGTGTGCTCTGCTCCCCACATGCATATTAATACACCCAGTGTACAACAGTTTGGCTGCAGGAAGAAACAACATGGAAAAGAACACCAGATGTAGTTTTCCGTTGAAGAGATTGAAGTTGATAATGAAACTTTATCTTAACGGGGCTTTAAAAATCTAATTGTAGATGGTAAATGATTAACAATCAGCTAACAGCTTTCAGACCCCATGGCCATTTCTGCCACGAGACAGTTTGTGATTCTCAAATAGTTCAATTAAGTTCATTATCTACTCTGTCTTTTGCTTTGTATTTGGCTTTTTGCTGCTTTGCACAAAAACCCCCAAAAAACAACCAATTTTCTATTTTAAAGCAACATGACTACAATTGAGTGCAATCACTGCATATCATTTGAAAACCAGATATTTAATAGCCTGTGGTTTAAGTGTTACGAGTCTTCCTTTTCCCTCTGGTGACAGAGATTGTAATTAGACTTAAATGTCATGTATGTATCAGTGAAAGGGTAAAGGGCTTAGGCAAAGTGCTGTGAGCTACCCAGGGGGAGCTTTAACAATCAGCACCCTGGCTGGATTTCATTAAAGGATCGCTTTTTCTTTTTGTCGTGATGGAATATAATTGTAGGTGTTTCATTGAACCCAAATGTTTTACACGAAATAACTTACTGACTAATATCTGCATTTATCAAGTATAACGCAATACAGTATGGCATGCGTAAAAATATTAAAATTACAGCGCAATACAGATACTTTTAGTACAGCTCTGGAGTACGCTAACAACATCTGACGCCAGCTTTGTAATGTTTCGGTTTGTCTCTTCATTTCAGCAGCTTTCATTAAAAATGACTAGTTGCTTCATCAACAGTAGTGTGAAAACAGCTTTAGTAAACACAGCGAACGGGTACAGTCATGTGAAAAAGGAAGTACACTCTTTCCCAAGAGAAATCTAAATGCAGAAGCAGAGTGTGATAAAACTAAGTACACCCCATGATTCAAGAGCTTGTAGAACCACTTTCAGCAAAATAATGTGAAGTAATCATTCTCCGTATGACTTTATCAGTCTCTCACATCATTATGGAGGAATTTTGGCCCACTCTTCCCCAATGTGACGTTGTAGTCACATCTTTATATGTCATTTTTGCACGTCTAATTTTGTTCCCTGAAAGGGTTGTTTTGTAACGCCAGGCGACGTCTTTTTTTCAATGTCTACTGAACGTCTACTGTTGTCGTCCGTACAATCTCCATGTACGGGTTAAATCCTTTCAATGTCAAACTTTGACTCATTATAGAAGTTATTTTTGCTTCTATAGACTATGTAGCCACATGTTTCCAGTGGGTGGACGCCATGTTTTTTGTTCAGTAACAGTTATGTGTGAAGGAATGCAGACCAAAGTTCAAATGTTGAACGTCATATTGATGTCTAAGTTGGGTCATGGCTGGAAGTCGAAATTGTAGACTTAGTTTGGACCGACGTACCCAAAATAGACATGATCTGTACATCTATCTAACATCCAGTGTTTAGTTGGTGGGTCCTTGCAGTTTCTCTGAGCATTGCAGTGTCTGACCTTCTGGTGAATTTGTTGGGATGGCTATGCCTAGGAAGATTGGCAATTATTTTGAATGTGCTCCATGTGTAGAATTACAAATTTCAAATTCTTTATCAATGGACTTATAACCTTTCCAAGAAGACAACCATTGCTTTTCTAACATAATGCCTGATATCTTTCTTCCTTGCATTTATGGTAAAACACGCCTGAATGCTCTAGACCAGCCAAACTGCAAAAACCTTTGCTTTTATAAAGATGATCAAACTTACTGATTATCACTTAATCAAATGCCTTTGATTAGCAGCACCTGACTGGTATTTATGCCATTAATTCCTATGGAAGCAGGAAGGATGTATTCAGTTTTGCTAAATAAGTACTGATGTACAATAAGTACATGTGTTGTTCATGAGGTTGTATTTGGACCTGCAAAAAAACAGATGACTTTTTATTATGTTCTGATAGGAAAACCCTTTGAAATTGAAAATTGCATTACAATTCTGTCCTCCAAAAGAGAGGTCCACTACAGGTAGCCTAGCAGGCGACTAGTCCACCTTTTTTTTTTTTTGCCGGGATGTGAACATGTTTATTTCTGTTGTTAAATTAGGCATTTACACGGGGGGTCCATAGGGATTCACTCTTACAGCCACCCTCAAGTGGTGATTCTAGTGACTGTAGGTTTTGGCACTTTCACTTTGGCTCCCTTTTAAAGCTTTGCAAGTTGCCGCCTGGTGCCGGAGGGGCCGAGGTGGCAGGTAGAGAGTAATGAGCAGGTCATTTCTTATGAATAGAGGTTGGGAAAAGATGCTGAGGCTATGTGAACCACGACTCATTAATCTCCCTGTGGAATCAAGCGTGGATGGGGCCTTTCTTTTAGCCTGCTACAATTGATTAGAATTCCTAGTTGATGCAGTAATTCATCACTGGGGCTGTGAAAGCAGTAAGCTGAACAGAGTCACAGTTGAGAATCACTGAAGATGGTTTGACTAAGAGTATTCTGTATGTATCATAAAATAACTTTTTATTGTATTTGCTTGTGACTCACATGTAGCTCTTTGAATCCTCCTGAAAGTTTGAGTAATACAAAAGGATTAGTGTTTGTTTATGCACTAAATTGAGGCTATGACATGCTGACATTTTTTTTCCTGATCTAAATCAATGCCTAGAACTACATTTATTCACATTTTTCCTTGCGGGAGGCATATATTCTCACTTTATATAAACAACAAAAAAATAAATAAAAGTTTAAAGCAAAGCTGCTAAATGATTAAAGAACCTCTTCGGAAATCTTTCTGTTGAAGTGGAGCCACAACTGCCAGTCTTCTAGTCAATCCCCAAAGCTGGGAAATTTATGGTAAACCTCACACTTCCAAAATAAAACTGATAAGAAGGCAGAAGTTTCTTTAATCCCAGTAAAAAAGCTCTTTGAATAAGACCTGTTTGATTGCGATTTGATATGAAAATCCAACAGCGCCATTTTCATTTTTGTTATGGCGCTTTTAGGGAAAGTTGGAATAAATGCTTATCACGTCGAGGGCTCTTCCAAAATAACAGCAAAATTCTGTAACGATTCATTTCTGTCCATGAGATATCAACAAGGCACTTTCCTCCAGAGGGAAAAATATTTGTTACACCTTAAAAAAATCTATAAAAATCCCAGTCTTTGACAACATGAAACTCAAACATGTTTATTTGTTATAATTATTTGAAGCTGCTCCACAACCATTAACTTTATTTTTACAGAAATGACAAATGTCTTACCAATTGGACTTTAGCCATGATCTAAATAAGTGAATAAAATCTGTCTCAGCTGAAGTCATGCTAAACTCAGCACTCTATCTTGTAGATTATGGATCCAAATGCAGGACTCAGGAAACAAAGACTCAAAATTCAGTTTTAAAGCTGTCAGCTCAAAGTGAATACAGAAAGTCCAAATATTTGCAGACCAGGGACCCCAAACACCAGAAATCTCAGGAAACACGGGGCAAGCTGACATACAGGTATGAGGGATGATACGACAAAGGACATAGGACAAAAGATAAACATCGGTCAAATGCATGCTTGTTTCAGTGAGTGCATCTTTAAACATTAATGTCATAAAACACTAATTAATAAATAAAAACCTCGGTCAAATTTTGGGATATCCAATCTTATTGTCATCAAAACAAACCTAAACGCCTCTAATCTATAAATCAGACAAACTCTGTTAGCTACAAATTGTTGAAGAACAATCTGGGATACATTTTAAAGAAGCCACACTTTTAGGCAACATCATTAAACACAATGTGGTAGTTATATATTTTGCTACATTTTAATTTAGAGGTAAAATAAATAGCAATGGTCATTGCCCCTACTTAAAGGAATAATAATAATAATAATAATAATAATGTGCAGGCTAAATCAGAAACAAAGGTCATTTTAATGTTTTTAAATTGAAGACACTAGCAGTACTTTTTAGACTAATATAACGATAATATTTCACATTATAGATTACTTTGCGGCTCTATCCCCAAATGAACCTTTTATTGTGTATCTTCTCTCTTATTGCTCTTTATTTACAAATCAGGCGTATTGTTAGTTGGGTAGTCCTCACGCGCTCAAACACCTGCACTTATCCCCACTATACGGGCATGCGCAATAGCATCGAATCCAGTATGTTACCAATGTTCCCAACAAATCATTTCATTGTACAAAAAAAGACAATAATTCTGCCTAGGGTTGCCATACAGAGCAATACTGTTTGCCTGTTCTGACTTTACACAGAAGCAAACAGCGTGTAGCCTGAGGCCAATTAGGCTAGCTCAATAAAAATTGCATTAGTCCCCCCCGCCTCCCCAAGCGAATGAGCGTAACCTCGAGAAACGACTCCACGACATTACCTGGATTTTAACAGGAATTCCTAATGGCAGCACGGTCTCTTCTCCTCGGAAGCGCTCATAAAGACAAGGAGTGAAATAGCTGGACTTCTTTGTAGAGGGTAGGGTAGCTTTAATGACAAGGACGGGGTAATGAAGACTGAACGTAGCCTGTAACAGTAGACACCTGGCGAGTGGGGAAGGTAGACTACGCCGCTGGGAAAGAATTTGCTTCGATTAACGGCATTAATACTACCCACTGCCGCTAAAAACTAAACACCGCGTGAAAAATAATAATAAACCACAGGATGAGGTGCTCACCTGCCCGGTCACCTTTATCCGGACGCCCTCTCGATATGAGATGCAGGAAGAAGACGAAGAAGGTGTGAGATATCAGACTGACAGTTGCTGGAGCTCGGCAGCCTTTTTTCCCCCTCTGTGCAGTCACTTTCACAAAACCAGCAGCTACCCACACAAACTGCTATCTTTAACGAGACAGCACATAAAAGGGCTCGCGTGCTGATCGAAATGGATCCATTGATTAAAAGCCAGTAGGCTGCCGGATATTAAGCACCGGTCTTGTTTCCCCTCCAAAGGACGTCCAAGAAGGCTTTGTGATGGCAAACGCGTGTTTTGGGCTCGTGCCCCTGTGTGAAGTTAAAGCCTGTCCACTGTCGTCGATGTGAACCCATGCAGGAGCAGCAATAGGAGAGCAGAACTTGGAAATGTGCGTTTTCTAGTTATATAGTGACACCTAGCGGCAATCAAAGTCATTGCAGTTACAGTGCAGCTGCTACAAATACTCTTACTACATCCTCCTATTACTACTACCACTATTACAACTAATAATAATAATGATAATAATAACAATGCAGGATTACAAAAGCACACGTTGGTCGGTGTAATACTTTAAATTCACAGAGGTGTTTATTGTAAATTTGATTTCAATACAAATTATTTACACATTTGGGAGAAGAATTATTACATATACTTGGAAGGGCAAACAAACATAGTGAAGCAAATAGGCATACATGCTTATCATATAATTAAACATATGGCATCACTGGATTCCAAGCAGGTTGGTTCTTGAGGATGTTTTGGTAGTGCGGGATTGTGTGTTGAAATTGGACTCATTTACCACTGGTCAACATAGTCAGAGCTGTTAAGAAAAGAGAGATAGTTTTAAAAAATGGTTTCATTACTTGAACTTTTTTTTGCCCGCTGCATCTTAATAAGTGGTTTGTAAAAGCGCTAAAAGATTTCTCATAGTTAAATATGAGAAATTAGTACTCAGTTTAGTCTGAGTACTAATTAACTGTTGCTTTCTGGTAATGGGGGCTCTTATTCAATATTGGTTATTAGCCTGCCTTGTGAATTTGATACACCTATTTCAATTTTTTCACATTAAAAAAAAAAATCTTCTAGGCATCATGGCATGTTACTCACCGTGGCTCAGTGTCTTGGTTTGAATTTCCTCCATACAGCAGCCAGGCCACTGCCTCCTCAGGGGCTGATCTCTTCCCATACCTGAAGAAAGTCCACACCAGCATATTTAACAAGTACGACTAAATATTAGAGGTTCTTACTCGGGTGATAACTCTCTCTGCTCTTAAGCATTAGCATTTCATCAAGTGCTCTGGTATGATACCATGAGCCTCACTATGACTTCCAACATAAGAACCAGGCAGGTCAGCTGAATGCTGCATGTTGAGTCTCTGAGAGCTAGTTCTTACTTTGGTCTCTGCAGTCTGCATATCAGTTCTGCAGCTGTCTGAGTGCAAAGGAGGATTTTCAGGTTCACTGCCCACTGTACAACAAGGCAAACATACCAGTCAGCTCTGACTATAGTACTGAAGTCTCTTTACTGAAAATCAATGCCTGGCCGCTGAAGAGCAAACCTGCTTTTATTTGAGGTAGGAGAGGCAGCATTGTTAAGCCCTTTGAGTTCAATAGTAGATTCAGCTCTTTTAATTACCTTTAATGACATTATTGACTACACTCAGCATCTATCTGCAGGGAAACCTAAGCACCCAGACATGTAAAAATCTAATTTTGAATATTTATGACTCAGCTTTGACTTTCACCTGTCAGGAAACAAGGAAAATGAATAAAAATCTGTGGTGTTCCAGAATGTGTATTAGAAGATCTGGAGTATCAACAGAAGCATCACAGTCTTTCCTCTGGTCTGAAGCCAGACTTCTCTGCTGTATTATTGTCACTATTAAGCAGAATTATTAAGCATAATAACCTAAAAGTGTTGTCTGGATTGCAGAAAAAGAAAAAAAGCTGGACTCTTCACCAGCATCTGAAAAGCGTTGATTTAAAGTGTTGAACAAACCTTACGTGACTGAGTCACGCCACAACGGGAGGGCTTCCATGCCCCATTTGGCAAACCTTGCAAACCTGTCCTTGAGCCCAAGACTTTAATCCCTCACATCAAAGGAGACAGACTTTGTATCTGATCCAACCAGAGCATGAAGAGGTACCACATCCCTACAAGTTTATCCAGCATCTATTAGCCTTCTTCTCTTCTTTCTCACCTTTTCCATCTGACATATTAGCTTATTTAAGAAAACAACCTGATGCACACCCGGGTTTTCGCTACTCCTTTAACTTTCTTTTAGTGACTCACCTCTGTCTGGTGATGAGGTTGACATAGTGCCTGACGGCTGCGTGGTATTTAGCCCAGTCCTCCGGTGAGGCGTCGCTCCCGGGGCTCTCTGGTTTGGGAGGGTAGGCGTCCGCAAAACTGCTCAGACACACCAGGATGCAAACGACGAGCGCTGCGAGCATCATCCACGATCTGAGCGTGTTGGCCATCTGAGGAGAGAGAAACAGCAAGGAACGATCACATCAAAGGCAAAATCTGCTAAGGCTCTGTTTCACAGGAATAGAGAGTATTACAAAGGTTATATGAAAGTACGCAAAGTGCCAATAAGTTTCGCCATGTGTGTGTCTGTGTGTGTTTGTGGTGAAGTTAAAAATCAAGACGCAACAGAGGAGTAAGAAATAACTTACTGTCTGATTTGTCTCCTGATGATGTGACTGTCACCTCGGCAGTGCACCTCTCTTGTTTCTCTCCTCTCAGTTCACGGTTTTTATATAGTCTGGATGGACATCTGATGCGCACCGAGTTAACGATTAACCACACCCCCCGGCTTTAGTGGCCGTGCGTAAATGGGGTAATGGGGTAATTATGTCCCCCACGAAAAAAAAACTGAAACTAAACTTAAGTGCCTGGGTTCCGATATTTGGCTTTTATCTGAATTCTGAAGTTTTATTGTGTTTATGGGGAAAAGACGCTGATTTTACTGTTGGATTAGCCAGTGTGGGTTCAGCACCACGAACAGCGCATCAGGGCAACAATATAGAAAAGAACACAAACCGCTCTTTAGAAACCATAGCATGGTGTTAGTAGGAGTGAGATATATAATGTTTAACATGTAAGAGAAAACATTATAACACACATTACATATTAACTCTGTAGCCTATCACTGTTCTCACATAGTCCTGCTTTATTTCACGATTACTCAGTGAACTGTTATTTTGTTACACTGCCTCGTTCCCATAGCGGAAAACTTTCTGTATTTCTTTGCATTTATGTGAATGAATTCATTATATGATGAATGTGTTGTCTATGATGCAGCAATGCAACTATAAATTCTGCTGCATAGATTTTTAGTTTCCTTCACTTTCTTTCTTGGTTAAGAAAGAAAATTCTTTAACATCAAACCAGAGTCCCCCCTCCTCTCTCTCTTTTTAAATAGCATGTAAAAAAAAACAAATCAATTCATTAATAACACCACAAATATCATAAATATCAAAGCTTTCTAAATCCTGGCATATAATTGTTAATTTGCAGACATTGTTGTCTATTTCCCAAAATAACTTTTGAGCCGAGCACAAGATCTTTAGTAAGTGGTTATGTCAGTATCAGAAAGTTTATTTCAGTTGATCTTTTATTTACTTTTATTTTTAATTAAACTTTTTTTGGTACCTGGGAGATTAATTTGACTAGATAAAGTAGTGATGGCATGCTTATAAGAGTTGGCAAGCCAAAGTTCAAATTTTTAAAAAAGATTTGTGGAAATGTCTGCTTTTACTTTAAGAAAAGAGACTTCTAGAATTGTCCTAACTTGTGTAATTATTAGTCTGAACATGCTTAGCTTGCTTCAAATCATCACCACAGCATGCATTATTCAAATGGCCCTAAAACCTTTGTTAGGGTAAGGGTCATAGGCCACACGTGAGCGTTTGGGCCATTGCACTCACGTGTAAGTGGCAGCAGTGTGCTTCATTCTCAGTGAATGCTTGAATTAAATGATTTAATGAGGTGTTGGAGAACCAAACATCTAAAATAATAACATAACCTTCATGATGCATGGATGTCATGTTTCTCTGTCCGAAACACTGTGTTCACAAGATACCTTTCAGGTATTGAGTGCTGAGGCTGACTGTTAAGCGCTCACGTGTGTGACCCGTCAAGCAGCTCCAGTGTATCTTGGATCTTCACAATTCGCTGTTCACTTCATGATGCCTGAAGGCATCCTGCAGTGCCTTTGTTGAGGTTTGTGTGCAAGCCGCACAAGATGGAGGTGTGCAGATGGTAAATGTTTTTTGTTTCTCTGCATTTTTTCATTGTTGAATTGTTGTGTGAGAATGAAGCTGTAGGGGATACTTGCAACTCCTTGTTGATTTTGCAACCCAAAGGTTAGCTTGAAATTCACAAAGTCAGCAAACAATCATAAATCTGTTTGTTTTTTTCATGCATTTTGACTGAATCTTATTATATGATATTAGTTAGGATTAAACACAGGGATAAACATGACACAGATGTGCAACGCCACATAGATATTACGTTAGGTAATTCTCCAGAGAATGCTTTCAAATCATCTTCAGAATGCAAGAAAAGCAAAACTACAGCACAATTACAATACATACATCAAAAAGTCAACATTTGCAGTAACATTTTAAAGGCTCGTGTGAGATAATGCATGAATCAGAGATGCTGTCATCATAGAGTAGAACATAAGAGCATGTTTGTCCTGCTTGGCTCCTGAGGGAAGTCATGAAAACTCTTCTCTCCTGTGTTTTATAGAGTTGTAAAAAACAAAGGTTTTTCCTTTGTCTGTCCCTAAGCCCTTGTCAAAAAAACAAGTTGACGCAGGCATAAATTCCACCTGACAGCCTCTGCAAAGCTTTGGACAATAAACAAGAAATTAAAGTGGATGTTCCCTTGCCATAAAGGCTGTAAGTGGATTGTGGTATTGCCCGATGATTGCTCTGACCATTTCTAAGCAATTATTGTACAATAATTCAAACCGATAGCGAGGGGCAATTGTGTTTTATACAACCAACGATGCTGAAATTGACGCAAAATAGCAAAAATGGAATTTAAATTGGTAAATCTTAGCTTTTAACAACCCGACGGGCTTGGATAGGGTGCTTAAATTACACTGATCAAATAATAAATAAGTAGTCTACTATTCAAGACGACCGATATTTGTCCTGTTCATTGTAAGCACCCATTTCCCCAAGATAACAGTGGCTATCCTGTTATTTCTACTCCAGTGGTCAACCTCTTTGCACTCTCTCAAAAGCCCATAAAAGTCAATGGCAAGAAACAATAATATGCACAAGGCAAACTCATTAGCTTGGTGCAATGTTTGTCAGTAAACACCAAGAATGTAACAGGCCCCTGATAAGAGAAAGGGCAGACAGTGAAGTTTTCACAGTCGAATAAGCCCCAGCTAATGCACTTCTGAAGAGCAGTTTGGGCTCCTGCATAGAGGTGAAGTGTTTGGATTGCCATCAAGGCCAAGATAATAGCACCTGCAGGGGTGCCACTGATTTCAAAAAACTTTTTCTCTCTTGTCTTGTTCAGTTTTACCAACTTTTCTTTAGTGATATTGGTGCCGCTGATGTGTGTTACAACGTTCTGTATTACATTTAAAATGAAAGACTTCTTTAGCTTAGCAAAACTTAAGCAAATCTACTTACTGTAGGCATTTACCTGCATTCTCCAAATGTAGCCCTAAAAGCTTTTCTCCTGTAAGTCTGTCTTTACTTTAGATAGTAAACCCACCTCCATTTCCATTTGCATTACACAAGCTAGTTCCCAGTCCAAATAAGAACACACATACACACATATATGCAGGGAGTCCATTGTGGTGTAAGAGCAATCTGCCTGGAGAATGTCTGACTCCTTCCTGCTATTGCAGACAGTAAGGGGGAAATGATTAGGCCCTTTTTATTTTGCCTTATCTCCCGAACGGGGTAGCAGCTAATATGAGCAGAGTGCTTTTCAGACAGCCAGGTCTGTTTGCACACCTCGGGAGACAAAACGGGGCTTTGCCCACCAGCAAAGGGTAATAATTCAAGAGCACATAAGTGGCTCGAAAGGGGTCTATGAGGGGCGCTGTAGATGGGAGGCCAAACATAACACACATTTCTCTTTCACGGTACATACTTACTGTCTGTCTGTCGATGACACATGTGCACACACACATAAAATGAGCTTCTTCGCCACAGCAGGGTCAAATAACAGGTGCACAAGTCAGGGCTTCACATTTTCTCATTTGGTTTCCAAACCAGTGATACCTCGTATTATTTCCTTTCTCCCCCCCAGGGGCTTTCTCCGCCAGCTGCAGCATTCATTGTGACCATTTGTCTGTTTTGGGAAGCAGAGCTGACGCATTACATCAATATCCCGCCAACGGATACGTGTATGAACGAGCTGGCAGCGGCAGTCAGATGGGCGATGACACATAGGTTAGACAGCTCAAGTGGGGCTGATGATTTAATTTGGTGAATGTCCTCAAATATATTACAAATTAAGGAAGCCATTGTGTTATTTAGGTGCCCAACCTGTTCCCTGAAAATCTGTCACGCTCTATAATGTGAGGTGTAAGAAAAAAGGAGATCATACTAGATGTGATTGCAAAGTACCTCATGGAGATATTTGATATTTCCAGTAAGCTGTGGGGATTTTGAATCTGTGGGGGATTGATTTGGGATATCTTCCCGATGGACTTGGCAATTACTCAAAACATGGGAGAATCTAAATGAAGAATACGCCCTGGAGCCTAACAGGCACGGTGCACACCTACCAAAGTCAATTCTTTTAGTAATTACACCAAATGAGTTTCATGGAATTAGTCGGTCATCAATAACTAATCAAGCAACAAAGAGAGTCATTGTTGTCTATGAATGCACGTGTTGTGTGCCCATTTTTAATTCACAAAGGTTACATGTGCTCCTTGGATGCCTTAAAAGGCCTTTAATTAATGCAAACTGTTATCATTATTACCGTTATTGAGCTGTTTCTTAAAGGGGACCTGTGCTCATTTCCTGCTACTGCCAGAGCTCCCTGCCTGAGATGACTGTATTAAGAATATCCCCTCTCACTGATCCTCATATTCGCCTCAGCTGTTTTTCTCAAGTATCCGTTTTCCATTGTAAGAAATTCTAATGCAAAGTCTCGGTTAAATGGCCGGACAAGAGTGCAGACATTTCAGTTAATGTATGACTTGCTTAAGTGCGAAATAAGGCGTGCGTAATACGAGTCAAATTATATAAGGGCGTAGCAAAGTGGCTCAGAGTAGGTTTACTTGAATGAAGGACCATTTATTGAACATAAACTAACCAAGACACAAACATCCAAGCAGGTGGATCCCAGGTGAAGAGGAAGAGACTGAGCAGTTCATCTGGGCCAGCTTTTATAGCCTGGAAGGCCCAGGTGAGCTGCATTACTGGTGACCCACCCATGTCAGCCAATTATAGGTAAGTGTAGGCCAGGACTTCCTTGAGGTAGTGGGAGGGGTGACACAATGAGTTACTCTACAGGTGACTGGATTCTTAGACACACAGGGTTAAAGACAGACTTTAGCTAGGAGTGATAAAAAAAAATTAAAAATGTGCAGTTTTAACATTTATTTGGTGAGTTGTGCTCTTAATAAATGCTGTAAAGTAGCCAAAGAGAACAATTCCAGACCTCCAAATCTCACTGATAAAGAGGACGGTGTAGCTCAGATGGGAAGTCAAGAAAACTATTCAGTGCCCCAAAATTCATGGTTGCCAGTAATGAAAATATCTCTATATCCATCCCATATTCTTGATTTGAGATGGTTCCTAACAAGATCTCTGGACTCTTTCATAATTATGTATCTCAACAACTGCACTGACTTCGTTTAATTCAATATGGTGATGATAGTCTCCAAGTAAGCTTTTAATCTACAGTGGGAGAACCACCCATCCCACATCCTTCATCAAATCCATGCTACTGTTCTTATTATTCTTTAACCCTTAACCTCCTGAGATCCAGGCGCTTGTCTGGGATGCATTTTTAATTTCTCCTGGTGGAATTAGTTGGACCTGATAAAAACAAAAACTAACAATCACGTTTGATACAAATAGTGCAGAAAAGCCGAAATGTGATGCCTGTAAATGAGTTTGTCCAGTTTCTGGGTGTTGATGCATCCACACAAGGGATGATGGCTTCCAGATAAAACACACAAACTCATTGGCTTTCAATTAAGCATTCCTGGTACTAAATCAGCTGCTGCAGGACACTTTGAGCTATTCTGTTACAGAGTTGGCGTTCTGTGTCAATGACATGATGATAACTAGTTGCCGTGGTGCTCAAATGTGACTCCAATGCAAATGTAAATAAGGAAATTGAATTTATTGACTTTGGGCTCCATTCCCAAAGTAACAGCTAACATGTATGCCTATGTGAATCAGTTAATAATGTGCATAATATATCTTAAATAGGATTTGTATGACCCAACAGGTGCACATATGGAGTGTGTCATGTATACAGTCAGTCACTATGAAAACCTCACTTTTGCAAGGAACACAATGCACGTAATCTCGTGCACTTTTGTGCATTGGCAGTATCTTTACAGACGTGTAAGGTAACAAAAAGAAATATTTAAAATCTTGATTTGAATCTAAAACTTTTGAACTGCCAATTTGAAGGAAAGGTTTTTACAACAGATTGCCTTCCTCGGTGAATGGAAACTTGAGGAAAATAGCTTGTATGAGTGTGGCCACAACTAGTAATGTTTTTTTTTCTTGACTCTGACCAGCAGCAAATACCCTGGCAGTTTTGCAATCAATCACTTTAAATCTCAGGCTTTAAAGTGTGTGTGTGCACGTGTGTGTGTGTGTGTGTGTGTGTGTGTGTGAGTCTTTGTTTACCAGCAGCACCTTTGAAAACAAGCGACGGTGATATTGGAGTAGCCTGGAGAGCCGGTGAAAGATAGTGCCATCAAGAATAAACCACAGACAACAACAGTAATTGTTTCAGCTTAAAAAACAAAAAAACAAAGAAACAAAGAAACTTGAAAATAAATCTACAAAGACATCCATCTATTTTCTTAACCACTTACCGACTACAGCATCAGAGGGTTTGGAGCCTACATCTGACTTTGGGAATAAAGGGTATTTAGGGGTTTTTTGTTGTTGTTGTTGTTGTTGTTGTTGTTGTTGTTGTTGTTTTTAAAGTACTGGGTATGAATCATCACAGTTGATTTTGTGACCACTGATCATAAAATCTAATCATGCTTGAGTCCCATGTGACCATTTATGTCAGATTTAAAGAAATTTCCCTAAGGACTTCAAACGGCGTCTCCTTGACGATGACAGGACGAATGGATGGAAAATTCCTGTCGCTGGCTGTCACAAAGGCATAGCGAGGCAAAGAGGTGGGGGCTCTGTGTGGCTGGACAGTAGTGCTGTGAGCCAAATGTGGACGCTAAAATAAAAATGCCGACTGTTTTTTTTCGCAGATTTAACATTTTTAGCAGGCCAACATCTTTTTGTTTGCACTAAATTATAGCTCAGGCTGTTAAGAGCAGAATATTTATGACTACTGGCGGTAGTCATAAGTATTGTAAAAACATAAATTGCGCCCTGATGATGGCGCAAGATGAAGTTTAATGGCAATTAAAGCTCTGGTCATGCATTTGAATTTAATGGCAGCCCTTCCAGTTGTTGAGGTTTTTTCACTCTGTTGGTTCACCATCTCACCAAAGGACTCCAGGTATTCTGAAGGTCTTTCAGAGGTTTTTTTTTCTTTTTCAGTCCAGTCCTTGTCCATGACCATTTTCAGAGGAATATTTGTTTGTTAGGTTACTAAGCAACACTGATCTATTAATGATTCAAGTAGAAAAAAGGCAAGAACCGATGCTGTGATTACACATAACAGACAACTTAGCAAATAACCAATTTTAACTCGTATTTGAAGGCACTTTATTCCTACCAGCCTGTCATAAAAACGCACGTCTTTAGTCAAATCTATGACAAATCCCAAAGATAGTTTGCCTGACATGAAATAGTATTTTTGTTCCAGCAAGGTGATTCCAAAAGAGTTGTTAACATGAAAGTTGATATATATAAAAACTAACTGCAATAGATGACGAGTATGTGAAAGTCATATCCTTTAGAATTAGAAAAACATCAGCGAAGACCTGTCACAGGACCTGAGAGATGGATCTGACCCTTCAGTTGATCCTTCTACTGTTCACTGACGCCTCAGCAGAAATGGTCTCAGTGGAAGTATGGCTGTGAAGAAGCCATTCTTAAGGAAGAGAAACAGGGAGAAAAGGCTGAGGTATTCCAAATTCCACAGGAACTGGAGTGAAAATCAGTAACAACAGGTCTGGTGGAGTGATGAATCCAAATTTGACAATGTTTGGTTCAAACGGTCGTCACCACATATGTTGGAGATCTTGTCAAAATTGATGGAATTACGAAAATGGAAAGTATGATGAGATTTTGATCCAACGTGAATCTGGAAAGCATCCGATTGTCAGTATTAAATCATTTTGCTTAACAATCATTCTGAACACGATGCCAATACAGTAAAAGCAGACCTGGCTAGAAAAACCCACAACTGACCAACTATCAGTCATGGGTGGGCCTCCCCAGAGCCTGATCCTTAACATTACTGAAGCAGTGAGAAAAGAACAAAAGGCAGCCAACATCCAAAGAAGAGCTTTGAATGTCCATCAAGACATCTGGAGAACTAATCCTGAAGACGATTTTTCAAAAATATGAGAAGAAGTAAGAGTGTTCAGGATGCATTGAAGAATAAAGGTGGCAACACCAAATGTTAACTTTCGACCTCATTAGAATTACACAAACTCTGTATTTTCTTTATTTACTCAGAAACACGGATGTTTGCACATTTTAATAAATCTATTTCCATTATTTTGCTTACAAAATGTAAAGGAAGGAGGGGAGGATCGTGAAATATGGACCGAAAATCAAACCAAAACTGCACATTGCCACAAGTTTCCCTTTTTTAATAGCAGTCAGACCCAAAATACACTGTGAATCATGAGGGATCACAAATATCGTGACCGGCTGGGTCATACGTTACAGTTTCCTCTCTAATAATGTGGCAACAATAAACATCCTGTCATTAATGTGAACCGGCGTCAGATTAACATGTACTATCTCATCTCAACGCTCTTTATCATCACGGCTATCTCCATAGGCCTATCTAACTAGCAGACCATCTGTATTTCCCTATAAAAGTGAGATGAATGATGTTAATCAGCACATGGGAGCTCTGTGCATCCCTCAGCTCCACCTTGTCCTGCTGTAATAAAGCAGACTGCCTGCCTGAATAATTACTCTCATCTGTCTAAGTCATATGAGCACAGAGAGGACGAGGGAAACAGGAAAAAAAGAAAGCTTCGCCCAACGGCTTCTTTCTGGAAAACCGTGAAACAAACAACTCTATTTTTGCAAATTTGTTACACTTTACAACTCTTTATGTAAAAGAAAGTGTTGACAGGAAGAGTTTTTACAAAAGGACTTTATTCAGCTGAAAACAAGATGTGGAGCTGTCTAAACCAACAGAATGACTTTGAAAATAAGACAGTAAAACTAAGTCACGTCAAACTTAAAAATGGGCTAATCAGAACCTCAAATGTGAAATATTAAAGAACTCAGAAGTACAAACGTACAGTATGAATGAAAACCATTACAAACATTCTGACAGAGCCAACACGTATATAATAGACAGCTGTATGTCCCTTTTTTTAATGATTCATTTACGCAGCATTTACTGCAACTTTTTTTCATAACTAATACAAAAAAAATCTTTCATTTAGGGAAACATATTGCCTTTTAAGCACTAGCCTCTTCTTTTTCTATCAATGTCTCTACCATCTTGGGTAAGAAAGCTTCCAGGAAATGAAAGAAGTCTTGAAACACTCCTGTCTTGTCGCTGCTCGGCTCTAACTTGAGCACTGCCCTTGTGCTTTCTGTTCCTCCCAGCATCTGGGGCTGAACATTAAACTCCAGGGGTTCCTTGAGCTCTGGCTCTTTTTCAATGATGAAAGCCGTAACCTGGGACTCCAGCTCCACACAGCTGCCCTCTGGCCTCGAGTCAGCATCTTTGATCAGCTCCCGTTTCACTTTCCTCCTGCCCGCCCAGACTACGTGTTTTTGCATGCACATCCACGCCGGGAGCTCAGGCTTTCCTCGTCTCGCCATTCTTGGCTTTTTGCCTTGCGGCGACACCGAAGCATCACTGCCAGAAGACAGCCGCCTCTTGCCACCGATAACAACTGTACCCAGAGGGCTGGCTTCGATTTGGGCTTCAGCACCGTCAAAGCTGTCACTGAGTGACGATATGACAGAAGCTTGTGTAGTTTCCATTTCCTCAGCAGAAATGGACGAGTCCTCGCCAAATACGGCATCTTTAGAGGGAGTGAGGTGACACTTGAGAACATTTTTCAGTACTTCCTCTACAGCAGAGCAAACTCTCTGAAACCACAGCAGCCGGAAACCGTCTCCCGCTGCGTGCAGTTCGTCGCGCAGTCGTTCTGGGAGCGAGGCCGACTTGAACGGGATACTGATGGTCAGCTGCTCTGTTTTGCACGGTGTCGCTTCCCCATGTGGGCTAAATAAGCGCACTAGGCCCCACGATTTCCCCTTGGTGGATTTTCGCTGATACTGCAGGCTGCGGCAGTACTTCTCAGCCTCTTGGCACTCCCTCTGAAAGCTGCGCTGACAGCGTTCATTCAGGTTTCCCGCTACATTGTGGGAAAGCTCAAAGGGGTCTAAGAGGTTTAGGGGGCCAAGTTTGGGACGCTGCTGATGGGCCTTGGTGGACTGGTCCTCTTGCAAAGCATCATCCTCTTTATTCTGACTGAGGAAATCTGTGATTGGAAATGAACGGCCCTCCCTAACAGATATAACATTACTTGCAAAATCAAACTTGGCATAAAAGGAGAAGAAGCCAGCCAGCAGGGTACCTGGACAGAGAAACGATTTGTTTAGAGTGAGGAAATCTCTGACTAACACATTTCTTTCTTTACATTTTAACTTTAACTTACAGAGCTGCTGAGTGTTCTTGCTGGGGGGAACAGCAATAGGCTGACTGGGGAAGGTGCAGTTCCAGCCTTCAATCTCACACTCTTCCTCCTCACCTGCAATCAAGTTAATAATTATTAACACAGGTTAAACAGTTAATACATAAGCTAAAGTCACAGCTAAAAGACTAATACATTATCTAAGTTACCTTTAATACAAATGGTCATTTTAGTCTGTCTGCAAGACAAAATATATTAAGAAGTATTTTGTTTTTTAGTAACGTTTTTCTTTAAATGAAACAGTTAATTGTACGGTGAGTCACAAAAAGTAGGGTCAGGTAAATCTTGGTGCTCATACACACAGATTTGTTCCTAAGTGCAAGTGATGAGAGTTTAGGGAATTCAAACTAAACAGTAGTTTAAGGAAGAAAAATTTATTTATATAGCATATTTGAAACCAAAGTGCTTTACACTAAAATAAAATTGAATAAACAGGTTTCTAAAAAAAAAAGCATTGACGCTACACGCATTCACAGGGTTTACATGAAAAACCAAACAGTAATCAATCATCCAAACAGAGGTCCGGCAAAGTTTCCAAAAGCATAACAGAAAAGCTGTGTCTTTATTTTAGATTTAAAAACAGCCGCATATTTATCTGAGGTCATTTGGGAGGTCATCCCATAATTTCTGGTGCAACAGCAGCTTCTCTGGAAATAAGCTTCAACCACAGAGTGATTGAGAAGCAAACCTTAAAGATCTCCAGGGAGCGTATCCAACACAAGAGACAACAAACTGTGCCACTTTATACTGGACTCTGTAATGCACCAGAACCAAAGCTGCCAACGCTGGAGGAACGTGATCTCGCTTTTTCGTCCTACTCAGTAATCAGCAGCTGCAGCGTTTTAGACTAATAGTAAACAGGCAAGAGATGATTGATTAACTTTAGCATACAGTCCATTGCAGTAGTCCAGTTTATATGTAACAAAGACATGCTCCTTTCCAGATCAGAAGGATTTTGTTTCTGAGCTCTTAATCTATTCCTTTGTCAAATTTCAAATTTTTGTCAAAGATTGTCTCAATGTTCTTAACCGGTGTTTTGGTACAAAAAGAAATCTTAAGGGGTCGTGAGCCACTGAAGGAGCCATGACTCTCCCTAGGACAAAAAACCCAAAACATCAAAATGGAAATATATACAAGAGAATATATTTTTTCTCTTCCTGAAGCATTCTTCAGGAATCGTTCGCCAAGCTTTTTGAAGGACATTCACTGTAAATACATTGGAACTAACATTTACAAGGTGTGTTTGCTAGTCCCAAAAACTGTCTATTAGCTACAAAAAACAAAACAAAACTAGTCTGAGAAAAAGAGTTTTTAAGAAGACAAGTACTTTTTTTTTACTTAAGTCAGAGGTAAAGCCGTGTGTTCAGCTTGGGGAAAGCAGATTGCTGTTTAATTACTACAATTTGAAGAAAGAAATATAAGAACTTGAATGAGCAGAACATATATCTAAAGCTTTGTTAGCAAAGCTGCAAAAAAAGCAAGGACTTTTCACTGAGCTGTACAAATCCAGGTATGCAGCAGTCAGGACCAGCTTTGTGATTTCCCAGAAAATCACATAAAATTAACACTGAGCAGAACTGAGTTCAGCTTATTGGTGCACCTACCCACAAAAGCACCTCATGTGGACCCTTGGGTAAATTAACTGGCCACCTCTGACAATCACTAAATACTCACTGTTCTACCTCTACCAACCTCCGTACATATTAATGATGATATTAACCAAAATTTTTAATTTGGATTCATCACTCCATCAGACCCGTTGCCACTGGTTTTCAGCCCAGTTCTTTCTCCCTGTGCCTCCTCCTTAATAATGGTTTCTTGACAGCCACCCTTCTACGGAGACCATTTCTCATGAGGCTTCAGTGAACTGTAGATGGATTAACTGGTCAGGTGCATCTCTCACATCCTGTGTCAGGACTTTGCTGGATTTTTTCTTAACGACTTCAGATACTGTTCATCTGCTATAGATGTTTTTTGAGGCATTCCACTTGTCCAGTCTGCACATTTTTTAAGCAAACACTGTGCAGAGATAAGCCAGGCTTTAAAATTACTATTTTGTGCACTTCTGTGCCTATTAAACAGTGTTATCTTTGGCATTTTTCACAGATTCAACTAAATAAAAAGAGAACAGATTATGTGTTTTTGTGACAGGCTGCTAGTAACAAAGTGCCTAAATTTAAAAATTGCTTAGTTGCTTGTTATGTGTAGACACAACACAGGTTCTTGCTTTGAATTAGGTGCCTTTTTTATCCTTGGATGACTCACAGCTCAGTTCTAAGTGACTTAACAAACAAAGAAACATTCCTCTGATATTTGTCAGGCACAACAACTGGATTGAAGAGGATTTAAAAAAGCAGCCAATGCCCAAAGAAGAGCTTTGAAAGACCTTAAGAAAGCCCAGAGAACTATTGCTCAAAACTACTTTAAAAATGATTAGCAAGTCTGGCTCCTTGGAAGCAAAATATAAAGAAATAAGGGGTGGCTCAAAACTTTTGCACAGTACTGTATTTAGTTGGTTAAGTATACAAAAATGTCCTTGTGTGAAGTGTAGAAGCAATGCAGCACTTACAGGCCAAGTCTTTGAGCTGATCCACTGTAGGGAGGACAGGAGGCTCACAGTTTTGCAAGAAGAAGATGATCAGCAGCGTGAGAGCGTAGTTGTTCAGAAGGGGACCGGCACCACTGGGATTACCTACACACCACAATGTGACAGTATTACTACGAAGAAGAAACGAATCAGAACACAGCCACAAGTTTTTGTTGGGTTTTGTCACCTGTTTGTTTACGCACTCGGACTGACGGTGACTCACGCAGCCATAACGTCATTACAGTTCACTAATAAACCCGAGTAACTGTTGTGCTGCTGTGACAATTGGAATAGAGGAACCATGGCTCAAGAGTAAAGGTAATCACCAGAAAGGCAATTAGCAGTGTCAGTGAGCAACATTCATTAAGATTTTAATATGAGTCGACACTGGCAATAGAAGAAAAAAAGCTGTTTGTGTCGTCTTATTTCATCATAACAAGGTAATAAAATTGTAAAATCACTCTTCTCGCATTAGTGAGAGGCAGTGAAGTTCTACTGACATCTGTTGACCAGAAAATGAAATAACCACCTAAAATACAGAGGAAACTGAAACACGGGCATCTGTTTCAATGATCTTGTTTTAAGTTGCTGCGTCTTACCTGCAAGCTGCTTCTGCTTGGCCCAGTACCGGATCGTGTACACAAGAGGCCTCAGCCTTTCATCAATCCCTGAGCACAGCTGGAGGAAGCGGGTGTTTCTTACTGCTAGTCTAGTGAGGAAACACAGCTGTTACGCTCACAGATAAAATAAAAACAGAGCTGAATACAGCCGATGCTGCACAATATTGCATTCGCTCACCAACCTGTTATTAATGGTGATGTCCCCCTGCAGGTTAAGCTCACGGTGATGGAATTTGACTACGGGGAGACGAGCGCTGCTGACCACGTGGACTTTGTGCACGCTGGGCACGCAGCGTTTCAGGATCATCGCCACGAGGTCGAGAACCTCAGCTGGAGTGGCTGTGGACAGGTCGATATCAGACAGTATGGAGTCCTCAGACCGCCCATCGTCTGACACGCCTTCACCTGGCTAAAAAAAGAGGGAATCTCAACCAAAGGCGTCTTCTTTATCAAGCTACATGTGTGATATTATGTGACCAAATGTGCGCATCGAACCTGTTCTGTGGTTGACTTGGCATGAGCCTGGAACACCTTGGTGTTTTCTAGGTCTAAGAACAGGTCCAGGTCACATGAATGGATGCCAAACGTGTTGACAGATGAACCAAATGGGAGAATCTGGCTGTCTGCAAACCACCCAACATATGGCCACAAAAGTCAGAAAAACATTTCCTTCTGCTCTTTTCCCCTCCCCAGTATGCATGCAAGACCTGTGTACGGATATTTACAAAGATCACCTGGGAAAAACTCTACAAAAATCTCCTGCATGAGTTGAACCAGCAAGCTTCGGGCGTTCTTTTCATTTTCTCCCAGCTGAAATTGCTCAACAACGTGCTGCATCTGGGCGTTCACCTAGAGGGGAACAAAGGGCAACACCGTAGTCCCTTTGTTAACAAACATACATGTTATAAGCTCGTCTAGTCTATTCTCAAGGCTGCATATTTTAGATTACACTAAACTTGTCTATTAGCAGGGAAACTGCTTCATAAAAGTAAGAGTCAAGAGTTTCAGGGCTACACAAGCACCAAACAAGTGTATTTGTCATTTTTTAAAGACACACACATTTTAGCAAACTTTAGAAGAGGATGCTTACAGACACCAACTGACACAAGTCAGGTGTGAGGCGGTCAAGAACTTGTTGGAGGTTCTCGGGATCGTTCTTCTTCTTGGGAATCAACTTGAAATTCTTCTTTTCCCGAGGTTTGATGCGCAGCTTCAGGCCTTTCAGCTTATGCTCAATACAGGACAGAGCTGCTTGGATGCTGTCTGTCTCGCTGAATTGCACGATGGCATACACACCCTGTGAGTGCAGAGGAATAAAGTCATGCTTTAATAGAAATGCAGTGATTTGGGGTTGCTTTAAGACTGTGCACATCTGGATTGCGTACAGTTGTCTGACCTTGTCTTTGTCAATGATGACATCTGCGACTGACCCAAACTGCTGAAAATACTCCGCTAAGTCAGTTTGGGAGATATCAGGATTGATGCCACCAACGTACACGCTGTGGTCTTCCTGGGTCTTCCTAGTGGCCCGCACGCCACTCAGCGTCTGATGCTTCTTCCCTTTCAGATGCTGATCCAAACTTGCCGCTGCAGGACAAAAATAATGCTTCAATAAAGTTCAGGTACGGGCTCTGGAACGGGTCAGATGCATCTCTCAGGTCCTGTGCCAAGTGTTTGCTGGATTTTATTTTATTTTTTTTACTTTGAGACACTGAACATCTGCTACAGATAAGTGTTTTTTTTGTTTTTTTAAGCCTGACATTTTTTTAAGGACACACTGTGCTGGTTAATAGCTTTTTGAGAATCATCTTGTTTATTATTTTGTGCCTTTTAAATTGTGTTATCTTTGGCATTTTCATAGACTCAACTAAAGAAATGGGAACAAAATATATATTTTTGCAGCATGCCGCTAGTAACAAAATGCCCAAATATACAATTAAAAGTTGGTTCTTTACTAAATTTTCTGTTATGTGTAGACACAACCATGATCCATCCCTTGAGTTAGATATCTATATTTTTTTCATTTTTGTATGAGCCAAAGGTATGCGTTAACCGGCTTAACAAACAAAAGATTACTCTGAATATGGTCAGGTAAAATGACTGGACTGTAAATGAGTGAAAAACAGTCCATGTCAAAAAAACAAAACAAAACAAACAAAACCTTGAGGCTGGAGAACTAGTGCTCAACAATACTTTACAACATGGCAAGAAAGTCTGGCTGCTTGGAAGGAAACTATAATCCTTCAGATCAAGACTTTTGCACAACGCTGTAGGAAAAATTAGGAATTTTCTATGTAATGTTAAACTTTAAAGCTACGGAAAATAAAGCAGACATAACTTAGTAATGCATGTGTAATTTGCAAAGTGCGGTAACACTCATTAAATTTGAACGGAAATGACTGCAACGCTCAAACTGTCGCCGCAGTTTTATTAGTTATCTGTAATTTAAAGAAACTATTACATTCACAGCACTTCAACAGACTCGTATATGGTTGAGTTAGCTTCCGTTACTTACAGTTGGGTAAATTGACGTTGCACAGGGTGCAGTGAAACCCTCTCGGCGTTGTTTTTATGTCACTGTGCTCTGACATGATGTAAAGAATAAGTTATAACGACAAACGCAGGAAGCACAAAAGTCGCTAGCCAAGCTTGAGGCCAACAACCTTCCACGCGCCTCTCAAATCTCCCTCCAGCGTCGACTCCGCGTTTGCTTTCAGTCCGTCATCAAACTCCGTCCGGGTTGCTCCCATGTTTTTAATCATAAAGTTCCTCTTAGCTCTTGAACTACAGCACTCACTGTAGCAGGAATAGTCTGTGGAAGTTTATTTATAAAGGAGTGGCATTGAGGCCATAGAGAAGCGCTAACATTAATTTAAAAAAGAAATATTTTTAAATTTGTCCAATTTCACTTGAGGTCTCTAAAGTAGAATTATAAAATGCATCATTTTTAAGCTAATTTATTTCAGCTTGAAACCTTTAAGCCTTTCACTTAAGGTAAACTGTAAACCTACTGCAGAATAGAGCTTAAATTACAACCTCTGAGGTAGTTACAGCAGAGGTCTCAGGACACATTTAATTAAAACATTGTCACAAAGCCCACTATGATAACAGGCTAAACATGCTATTATTTTCTTTATCACTAATTCTATTACGCTAATAACTATTTGAGTTATAAACTGTTTACTTCTAACCTGATCATCTATTTACCAGCTGAACCCAATATGCAGATGCATTCAAAAGTTGTGATTTAAACATTTTTTAATAAAATAAAAACAATTTCCACACATTTTCCAATGTAGAAAAAAATTTAATAACCAATTTTTTGAACCATAAAATATTTGCAGAATCAGTGAAGAATAATACAGCTTGACACCAAATGATTAAAAACAAAGATTCCCTGCTGAACTCAGGCAAAGCTTTTTCACTACAAAACTATGGACTGCAAAGCATTACAATCTAAAAAAAAAAAAAAAAAGACGGAGAAAAAACAAAAAAAACAAAACAAAAAACCACAAGTACAAAAATAGATTATTGTTAAAAAGGTACTGATGTGTACAAATGCATCTATTTGTTTGCTGATCTTCCTCTGCGGGTTTTAGGCTGCGTTTCGGCTTCAGCGGTTTTCTCTGGGTTGTTTGCAGGTTCCACTTTGGCAGCAGTCTTCGCCCCTCGTCCGACTCTTTTAACAGGTCTACTGTCAACAGCTTTATCTGAGAGATCCTCCTCTTCAGTTTTGTTGGCATCATTTGACACATTTTTGCTTTCACTGCCGACTTGGTCTGCAGCTTTAGACTTCCTACCTCGAGCTGCTTTTACAGGTGTCGCCTTTGGAATCTCGAAGACTTCCAAGTCTGATTTCCACTTAACGCATCTTCTGGGCATCTTTGCGTTGCTCTCAACAGCTTCAGGATTCTTCTGGTCAGTAGTCGTCATAGGCTCTTCTGTTGTGGACTTGAATGCTCCCCGTCTTCCCTTTCTTGCTGGTTCCACTGACGTGGGAGCAGGCTCGGAAACCAAAACTGTGGATTCTGTGCTGACCTCCTCAGGAGAAACCGTTGTACCTCTGCGGGCTCTCTTGGCTGGAATGGCTTGTGAAGTCTCACATTTAGCAGAAGCCCTCACCCCTCTTGACCTGCTAGTTTTCATAGACGAGGAAAGTGGCTCAGCATTTTTCGCCTCCTCAGCCTTCGGCTTGTGTTCAGGATTTTCGGCAGTGGCTTTAGTTTCTTCGGCAGCCTGTTTTCCCCTCCTGCCTCGTTTGGGTTTATTTTCAGTGCTGAGAACAGGGACCTCTTGGACCTCAATGGATTCCACACTCTCTGTGTCTTGTTTTGCTTTCCGCCCTCCTCTTCTGGGCTTCGTGGCTACACTAGCCTCTTCGCTTATCTGGGCTGGTTCTGTTGTCTCTGAAATGACCATTTCAACAGTTTGGGCTTCTTCTGTTAATTCTGTTTGGGCCTGCTCAGTCTTTCTTGTTAGTTTTATTTTTTTAGCAGGCCCATTCATCTTTTCTTCATCCCGTTTGGCATTTCTGCCCCTCTTTACTCTGGCTGGAGGCTGAGACTGCTCATTCATCTCCACTGCTGCCTGCTCGACCACCTCTTCTGTCACCTCATTCTGTTCAGCGGTATCCTGTCTTGCCTTTCTCCCTCTTCGTGGTTTTCCAGCGGTGGGAAGAGAGGGCTTCTGAGGCTCAGAGTTTTCCACTTGGCCTTGTTCCCCACTTGCTGTTTCAACCGTTTCAGGCTCTGGTTGAGCTGGCTCAACAGGTGTTTGTTTTGCTCTCCTCCCTCTGACTGGCTTAGCGACAGCTTCTTCTGTCTGGAGTGCAGAATACTTTTCTTGACTGGTGTTTATCACAGACGCTTGGGCACTGACTTCAGCGGAGGTCTCAGAGGTGCTCTCCTGAGACTTTGCATTTCTGCCTCTTTTTGTGGGTCTAGCTGCAGGTGGCGCTGCAGCTTCCATTTTCTTCCCTCTTCTTTCTCCTCTTGCTGGAGTAGGTACAATGGGATCTTCAGGAATTTCAGCTGCCTCTTTTTTATCTTCAAGTTCTTCAGATTTGGCCTGTTTTGCTCTTCTGCCTCGGACAGATTTCTTCTGAACTGAAACTGGTGTCTGCACGTGAAGTAAGCTTTCAGCTTGAGGTGCTTGGACCACAGTTTCCATGGCATCAGGTTTGTTTTTATCAGCTCCGCCTGGCAACACCTCAGGCTGGTCACTGCAGGCTACATTTGCATCTAATTTTAAACAAGAGCAAGATAAAACAAGAGGGAGAAAATTATACATACAAATAACAAATACCATAATGCAACATGTTCAGTTATTAGTTATACTTCCTAAGAGAAGGCACTAAATAATCTAGAGTGTTATACCTGGTGTATCTTGGGGAACATCCTCAGTTTCATTTCGTTGCTGTGACTTTTTGGGTTGCTTAGCTCTTCTTCCTCGCTTGGGCACAGCACTTTCATTTGCTTTCTCCTCAACATTAAGTGGCTGGCTCTGAACACGCTCAGCTTCAGCAGCAACTTCAGGCTCATCAGAAGACTGCTGTGCACTTCTACCCCTTTTCGGCTTAGGAGCAACTTTGGGAGAAGGAAGGTGATTCTCTTCTGCTAACAGCTCAACATCCGTGCTTTCAGCTGTCTTCGCATTTCTGCCTCTTGTCGTCTGTCTAACAGCAGGTGGTGCTGTAGCTTCAGTTTTCTTTCCTCTTCTTCCTCTGGATGGAGTAGGGATTACAGGCTCTTCGGCAGAGTCTGGTGCTTCCTGTTTATCCTGAGCTGCTTTAGATTCCACCGTTTTTGCCCTTCTGCCTCGTACAGATTTCTTCTCATGGGCAGGATTTGCATTCACAGCAGTCTTCACCTCAGCTTCTTCAAGAAGTACTGCATCTGCCTGAGAGACCGTTTCCATGGCATCTGATGTTTTATTATCATCATCCAAAAGGAGAGAGAGAGGGGAAAAAAAGAAACCGTTTAAAGCTGAATCTGTGTGGAGGCTGATATGTTTTGACAATATTACAAAAGAAAGTCACACTGATCAAACCCTTTTCAAGTCCACGCTCCCAAGAACACACATTTAACAGTTTTAGTAAACCTAACCCACCTTTTACCACGTTTCCACTGCTGTCTAGAGACATCTGAGCTTCACCCTGCTAAAAATAGATCAAAACCAATTTGGACAATGAGGTCTTGTTAGAAAACTGTAAACCATGCGCACCAAACAACTTCCTAAAACCAGGGAATAGAGGCAATGGCATTTATAAGAGTTAACTCAGTAACACAGATAGATTTTCAGACTTAATTTTAGAGTGAAATGATAAACCAAACAGAGTTTTTTTTAGTGTTTGCCCCCTTTTCTTTTTTTTTGGGGGGGGGGGGGGGGGGGGGGGGCATGTATTTTGTATGAATACTGAGTGAGTTTGTCATTACCTCCTTTGCCTCTGGTTGTACTGTGGGCTCAGTCAGTGGCTCCTCCATAAGTTCTTGAAGTCCCTCAAAGTCCTCCACTGGAGCATTACCCCTCAGCCTCGGCGACTTCATGAGTCTCTTGAGCCCGAAATTCGCCTCAACAGGTTCACCTTTCTGTCTGGGAGTTCTCATGAGCCTCTTCACGCCAACCATATCTTCGACAGGAGCACCTTTCTCCATGGGTGTCTTCATTACTCTCTTGATTCCGGTGAGGTGAACCACTGGGGAGCTCTTCGTTTTTGGAGTTTTCATGCCTTTTGCGTCAGATTCTTGCAACTGCGCTGGCGTCTGCAGAAGCTCCTTAACACCATCCAAACTGGCATCACCACCTTCTGGGACTTTGGGGGTCTTCAAAATCTTCCCTCGAAGGTCTTCAAGGGGTTCAGCCTTCTCCTTTGGAGTTCTAAATATTCTCTTAACTCCAGTGAAGCACTCTTGCTGTTCAGGCTTCTGTTTGGGAGTCTTCAGAAGATTCCCTCTGATGTCCTCTAAAGGTTCGGCTTTCTGTCTCGGAGTCTTCATGATCCTCTTGACTCCAGTGAGGCACTCCTGTTTTTCAGGCTTCTGTTTTGGAGTTTTCAACAGCTTCCCTCTCAAATCTTCAACAGGCTCAGCCTTCTGTTTCGGCGTCTTCATGATCCTCTTAACTCCGGTCAGAGAATCTGGTAATTCTGGCCTCTGTTTGGGAGTTGTTACAGTGGACGTCTGCAAATCTGCATTCTGCCGTTCACTTGACTCTGACTGAATCTGGCCGATGAAGGTGGCGTCTTGATCTTCATCAAGGAGGCGTTGGACTGCCTCACTGTTGTATCTTCTGCCTTTTACTGCAGATGTAACACTCAGCGGAGATACTATCATCTCACCTGTAAATAAGTCATATTTTTGTTCTCCTTTATAACAATTTAATGTTCCAGCCAGCTTACCTGGATTATGCAGAACTCAAGATTCACTACCAATCAAAACACCACAAATACACAGCTTACCTGGTTCCTCTGGTGTGCTCAGCACTGATGGCTCCATCACAGATGCGCTCTGACCTCCTGCTGGTGTCTTTGTGACGCTGTTATCATCGATTAAAGACTTCCGCTTCCTTTCGTTTACAGGAGTTTTAAACATTTCAGAAATACCTGAAATCAAACAGCACAATGTAAGAAGGCACAAAACTGAAATTGGCCACAAGTTTCCCCACCTGCTGTGGATGAAGGAGAGGTGCTTACCAGTCAAGTCTTCATCCATTTTCATGTTCTTTTTGAAGAGTGCAACATTGGTAACCACTCTTGGTGCAGCACCAGTTGGCTGCACAACGGTCTGTCTGTGTGCTCTACCCACAACAATGGTGGCGGGCGAGTCTGCATGTCCAGTGCTCACGTAGCCCTTCAGATTTCTGGCAGGTGTCTGATTGGTGTTTTGGAAAGACAAGTAGATTTTATAAAGATCAATATAAAGAATCAGAACAACAGACACATAATTGTTAAATTCATCTGCAAACACTAATCAATGCATTAATGATGTGCCCTAAAAGTTTAAACATAACCAATCTCGACACATAACTTAAGGAATAAGAAAAATTCTACTTTAAACATAACTGTACTTGGTACAATATGTTTCTGTACCTGTGGTTTGGGCACTGCTTTCTTCTTAGGCTTTTGGGCAATGGTTTTTTTAAGTGGAGCAACAACTTGAGCCTTAGGTTGACCAAATTTCACAATGTGCGCCCAAGGATTGGAGACTGGATGAACATGAGGAGAAAAAAGAAAGAAAGAAAACACACAAAATTAATCTTCTCATTCTCATCGTGTTGCCAAGATCATCAGATTTCTTTTTCTACAACAACTGCATTAACTAATTATAAACAGCTTTGAAAGATTAAATAAAATTTACATTTTTAAAGATGATAAAAAGAAAATGAGTAAAACAAGTAGCTTTCAGCTACTCACACTAATGACCTTCATTCTGACTGGACCTGACAGATTTCTAGTGCTGGGAACAAAAACCAAGAGTTGAAACCAGCTATCAAACATTTCAGCACTTATCATACCTTTCATAGATGCTCTTGAAATGCCACTTCTTCTGTGCATCTTTACTGCACTCTTCTGCGAGGTGCTTTTCCTTCCCTTGTGTGTTTTAGGGGTGACGGTGGGCAAAAGAACCTGGTCAGTGACCTTGTCGGCTTCAGCTATTGGAGAGGGTGTACTAATTTGTGACACAGAAAATCGCCCCTTGACTGTGGGGGTCTGAACTCCTGAATTAGTGGGAGTTTTAGCTGGTGTAAGGACGACAGCAGGAACACTTTCCAGAGAAGTACCAGGCAAACCCACAGTTGCCCTTCTTTTTCCAGCAGGAACTTGCTCGTGGGGAATCTGCCCTGGGGTTGAAGCCCTGCGTTGAGTTTTCTGCTGTTCGTTGGTTTTAGGAGTTTCCACTTTAGAAGGAGATCTTCCTCTTGCAGGAGATGGGCTCTTGGATTTTGGCGATTTATTCGCTGTTGCTTTAGGAGAAGCAGGTCTGGATTTGGGCGATTTATTGGCAGGAGAAGCTGCTTTGGGAGACGGGGACCTGGACTTGGGCGACTTCTTCGCGGGAGACGGGGACCTGGACTTGGGCGACTTCTTCGCGGGAGACGGGGACCTGGACTTGGGCGACTTCTTCGCGGGAGACGGGGACCTGGACTTGGGCGACTTCTTCGCGGGAGACGGGGACCTGGACTTGGGCGACTTCTTCGCGGGAGACGGGGACCTGGACTTGGGTGACTTCTTTGCAGGAGTTGCTGCCTTGGGTGATGGTGATCTGGATTTGGGAGACTTCTTCCCAGAAGTTGGAGTCTTAGGAGAAGCCATTTTCTTGCTCGGTGATTTCTTAGGTGATGGTGTTTTTGTTTTTGCAGGACTTTTTGCACGTGGGCTGCCCTCCTATGGAAAACAATATATGTTTTAAATAAGTGTATAACATTCCAAGTATACTGTCACTTAAAACTGCCCATTCTTACTTTTAGCAAGCCGATGACGGATGCTCGCCTAAGCAGTGACTGCTTGGGTCTCAAGAGAGACAAGCTCCTCCGTGGGGTAGCCCCCTTGCGTAATGGAGAGTCAGGAGGCAAGCGTTTGTCAAACAGCTCTGGGCTCAGGTAACCTCCAAAGGAAACGCGTTTCCTCTTTGCTTGCTGTTTGGGCACGTCTTCTCCGAGTTCTCCACTCTTGCGTTTTTTGGACACTTCTTTTCCTATGAAAACAAAATATGCTCGTACATTAGTATCAAGCTACCAGAAGTGTACAATATCAATTATACAGCTACACCCAGAAATATTATAATTCAATTTTGAGCAGTAAAACCTTTTCCAGCTGAATTCCTGGGTGACGCCTTTGTTTTTTCTTCTTGGTTCTTGGTCACTGGAGTTTTGCCAGGTGACGTTTCCTTACTCCTCCTCCTCGCAGGTGACTTGGGTGTTTCAGCTGTAATTTGCTCAATAACCTCGTTTACAGTAAACTTCTGAGGAGTTGCGCCGTTTCTTTTCCGAGGTGAAGCCGTTTCAATCACGCTGCCATTTTCAGCCTCTTCTGCTCTGGGTTCAGCCGTCTCAGCAGCTGGAACCTTCGCTTGTTTCCTCACAGACACTGGGGTTCCCCCGTTTGTACTTCCAGGTCCAGCTAGAACTTCACTTTTCTTAGGAGTGCTTTTTCTCTCAGTGAAAATGGCACTACCTTTTCTGACCGAACTGGGTTTTGGAGAGGCGACCTTTGAGGAAGGCGTTTCAAGCTGACTGGCACAAGATTTCCGAGGGGTCTTGACATCCAGAGATTTTTTGATCATTTGATACAGGTCGCTGAAGGGGGAGTTGCTCTTGCCTTGTAGCAGGCTATCATCTGCCTTGGACTCCAACTCTCCGGTTTTCTCCAAGGAACGCTGAATATTGTCATGGTTGGCTCCATCTTTAAGACAAGTATCTTAAAAAAATAAAAAATAAAACAAATCAGTCAGTGGCTGTTTAGCCATTTTTTCTGCAAGACCATTTACAGCTTTGGTTACATGGGTCTGCTTATTTTCAGACATATTTAGTGAGTGTACGCTGCTTCACATAGCTACAATGCTAAAAATGACTGTTTCTAAATAGAAATCACACCTGATGACACTTCAGAGAATCTCTTTTCTCCTTTTTCCACAATAGGGGTGTCACCCACTTGCTGGTCTTGAAGAACCTAAGAATAAGAAACCCCCATTAGTAAAACAATCCAATTTATTAGAAGGGTAATTTTTTTTTCTTTATTTTTTTAAAGAGAGTTGTGGAAGGCTGAAATATTCAAAGTGGTTTAAAAGTAAAATAAATAAATAAATGAATAAATATAATTACCTTGAGGGTTTCAGGTTTGCCTCCGATGGCAGACCTCTTCTTTGGCGTTTGTGCCGGAGGATACTCAAACCTGAAATAACCAAAATCAAAAACATAGAAGACGCTCTTTAGAGTGACCATGACAATGCTACCATGGAGACACTAAGACCTGGACTGTTTAATTCCCACTGCAAGCAGTATAATCTATGAGCTCTTAAAATATGTTAAACACATCAGAAGATTCCAATTACCCACCACTTTTCTACAAGATATATTATCTCATTTTTATCTCTACATGAAAAACAATAAATTAACCCCAGTCATACTCACCTGAATTTGCATTTAGTAATAATAACCAACAAGCCAATATCATGTTAACTGAAACGGCCAACACAGATTTCATATTACGTGGTATTGTTGAGCTTAAGCATTACATTCGGTTTTAGCGGGTTCCTCACATCCTTGACTTTTTGCAGGTTGCATTTCAGAGAATTACACTTCTGTTCCAACAATACACTCTGCTAAACGCAACTTGAATGCCCTTTACCTCAGCATTTGTCTAACGGCTTATGAAAAAAGGTTGTTAAAATGTTTCTTTTACACTACACTAACCTGAAAGAACGGTCAATAATGGTTATAACATCTCCATGCTTCAAGCGCTCAGACTGCTGCAAAACCTCGCCATTGACACACGTTGGATTTGCTGAGCTTAAATTGGTCAAAATGACCTGGCAGAAAGAGAGAGCGAGAGAGAAACACCACATGAACAATGAAAACATTTCAAAGCAGAAGCACAACTACATGATTACACACCACCTAAGCAAACATTCCCCACAGCAATCATTTTTTAAATATCGGCAAACTAAGGCCATTAAAGCAGTCGCGCTTCTTGTATTTTCTTACCTCTTTATTCTCATTCAAGTCAATCCGGCAGTGCTCCTTGGAGACTTGAGGAAGCTGAATACGAATATCACAGTCAGGCTTCCTGTAAGGTCACAAGCAGAAGGCATTCAGCTGCATGATAAGTGGAACCTCTTCATATTTACATGCAACTGGGAGCTGATCTTTAAAGGCTCATGAAGCCGGTCAGATGGTGCAAAACTGATGTGGATTTGCTTGAGAGCTTTGATCTAACAATGTAAAGTCTACTGTATATGAAAACAAACATAGTTTCTTCACTTCAACAGCTTAACAGTAAAGTTTTTATAGCCCATCACAATCGCAACATGAGAAACATTGATGAAGTGCATGCGTTTTCTGTAGTACACGAGGATGTCTTACATGTACGAACACTACTGTAAGTGGGATTAATACAGAAGGTAAACAAAGGCCAACTCTACCAACCTTCCAAATAAACATGCTGCAGTCAGAGGAAATTCAGTCCCATCTCCTCCACTCCGCTTAATCACGACAATCTTACCGTGCAATGGCATTTTTCCAACGTTACCTGGGAACATTACGAAAACATTACAAGTGTCAGCCTACTCAGAGGCGAAAAGCACAGTCAAATCCACATTAGACAATCAAACTTTAAATGTTAAATAGCATTTAAATGTCGTTCCAAGCCGAGGAAAGACATTTAACTAGGCGGCAACATTGTATTCATACCTAACGATGACATTTAGCTATTTTTTAATTTGGTTTATGACATTTTAGGTAGTTTTAGTTTATTCTACACTTCTTTTTAACTCTATGTAGGATTAATCTAACCCTAGATTTGTTTTGTATTTCTATTACAAACCAGCAGGACCGTTGTTCCTCAGTAAAGCGCTAGCAAAAATTTTCCCAGTATCCCACGTGCAATGTGGCCTCGACTGTAGAGTTTTCGTCTGGCCAGAAATACATAGCTAGCTCTAAGTTTGATTATTTTTTATCATTTACTACATTCTCTAGTTAAAAAAAAGAAAAAAGAAAAAACGTGTATCGTTATAACGCCACCGTTAAAAACTTAACGTCGGATCGCCACTTGTGTTACACGACTTATTAAACTCTAATATAACGGTAGTTTAGGACTATCGTAGCCTCACCTGAAAGTCACTTTGCAGATGCGTAAAATCCTGGGAAATCCATAAACATAGACGAGGATACAACGAGGACTTTAACTACACGATCATATCAGCCTAAAGTTAAAACGACAATCTGTCATGCCGACGACTACCTAACGTAAGCAACCTTCAACAGCGGTCCCTTGTTGTCCGTCGCCTGGTCCAGGGAAGTGTTGTGATATCAATCCGCCAGACTTAAACGCACTCGGTCGCCCCACTAAAACTTGACTTCACTTGTGTTTTGTGATGAAATGCGTGTAATATTTTGTCATACTAGGTTTGTCATGCACTGTGTATTTGCTCGGATCAAATTTGACTCGCGTTCAGTCAAATGGGACTATTTTGTTTACAAATTTGGCGGAACAATATCACATCGGTGAATGGATGGGCATTTGAAAATATTTGAAATTCCGCGCGAAGAATCGTGATTGGCTCAGACGTCATCGTTTCGTAAAAGGGGTGGGGCTAGTAGCGCAGAGTAAACTTCTCGAAGCAGCGCTCTAAGCCCAAGTAGTACCTACAGATATTATTGTGAACAGGCACTGATGGCTGGTTACAGCTTTTATTTACATATGACATGACAAATTTTATTATTATTTAAAGCTCAGCAGCATATTCAGTCCACTTTGATGCAAATAAATACAAAAATAAAAAGTTACTAGTACTTACCTTTTTCACAGCAGCTCCACAATGGTGAGAAATACAGTCTACACTATCACAATAGACATTTCTCACACATTTACTGGATAGCTTACTGGCTAACTTGGGATATTTATTGAAGAACATTCACTGTATTGTTTACAATGTTTTCTGTACTGGTATCTTTATCTTGACATTGGTTTCTTTTCCAGTTAGTGTATTCTGATATGCTGCACGCATCTATTTTCCACTATCTGCATATAGATTCATCAGCCAGTTTTTTTCTTTGTTTTTTTTTTTTTTAAGAATAGCTTGCTACTACCGCGTTCCACCCCTTTTCTTTCAAGGTGCTGGAAAAATTCCTGATATTTTTTGACCATACTGACATGACAGCATCACATAGTTGATGGCGATGTGTCGGTTGCACATCTATGATGACAATCTCTTGTTCTACCACCTGGTGACTGTGGAGACCATTTGAGTACAGTGAACTCGTATTCTGAAAAGCAGTTTCAGAACATTTGTGATCTGTGACATGGTGCGTTATCCTGCTGGAAGCAGCCACTGGAGGGATAGACGTAGTCAGCAACAACACCCAGGTAGGTTGTGGCATTTAAACAATGCTATTTCGGGATTAAAGGGGCCAAAATGTGTCAAGAAAATATCCTCACACTATTACACCATTATCAACACCAGCCTGAAAACAAGATGGATCCATGCTTTCATGCTGTTTATGTTAAATGCTGAAGGAGACTCATCAGACCAGGAAACATTATTCCAATCTTTTTCCATTCAGTTTTGGTGAGCCCATGGAAAATTGTATTTTCAGTTTCCTGTTCTTAGCTGATAGAACAAGGTGTGGTCTTCTGCTGTTCGAGCCCATTGGCTTGCTGTGCTGTGCTTTCAGAGATGCTCTTCTCCATACTTTGGTTATAACAAGTGTTTATTTGAGTTACTGTTGCCTTCCTATCCTTTCAAAGCAGCTTTGCCATTCTCCTCTGACATCAACATTGTCATATTTTCACAGAGAACTGCTGCTCACTGGATAGCTTCCTTTTTTTGACCATCCCCTGTAAACCCTAGAGATGGTTATGTGAGTAAATCCCAGCAGATCAGCAGTTGCTGAAATACTCAGACCAGCCCACCTGGCACCAATGACCAGGCCACATTAAAAGTCACTTAAATCACTCTTCTCTGTGTTGACTTTATTAGGACATCTTGACTATATTTGCATACCTAAATGCACTGAGTTGCTTTGATTTAAAAAAAAAAAAAATACCCAAACCATTTCAAGAGAAATTGTGTTTTTACAGCTTACAAATTTGCAGTGCTGGATAATGTTTTACTCTGACATTACTGTAATGGAGGTTTTCATTGTGGTCATAAAGCTTCTCTGTCATATATTCATGCAACACAGCTCCTGGCTGTTAATAGTGGCCCCAAACCTTCCAGAAAGCATAATTAAAGTCAGTGACTGCATGTGGATGGTTCACCAGTGTAAATGAGTGAAAAGCTAATGAGTGCGATGCTATAAAGAAAAGAATTGAAAAGACCACCATATGAACAACACAAACGTTTAATTATTAAATGTTGGTTTTATTATTTTTTCTAAATCTTTTTTCTCGTTTTGTTTTGTTTTTTTTGTTTTTTTTCCCCAAAGTCGCTTGATAATCTTGACAAAATTGCAACATATTCCATACTTTTCAAACTGACGGTGTGTCTGTTGCTATTCCAGATTCGCTGTGGAGGGAAAATTTGTGCGCCGTTCTGGACAGGTTAAGTCCTAAAATGACGAAAGCAGCTTTGACCGTACAAGAAAAAAAAAAAAAAAAAGGAAAAAAAAGGAAAAAAAAAAAAAAAGGAAAAGAGGACATGTGAACGACTCGGAGAGAGTCCACACTGGCATCCTACGGATGTTGGAAAAATGAGCGGTCAGGGGTCAGTGTCTCTCGGCACACGTCCTGGTTTTGCCAGGCCAAACAAAAGCGAGTGAAGAAAAATCTGAAGGGCTCAGTAGCAGAGGTGTGTGTGTGTATGTGCATCTGTTACCGGAGAGGGAGGGGGTTGCAGCACAGAACATATACAAATGACAGGCCAAGCACACAAAAATGATTCCTTCCTGAGACATTGGTGCGCGTACAGTAATGATGGTCTGGGTGACGTGTAGCAATGGTGAAGGCGTTTTTGGTGTCACAGGGCACGAGGTTGCTCTGGATTCAGTTAAGTCACATATTGTTTCTACCACAGGTTGCCAAGGTGGAGGTGAGGGACCTCGCCTTGCCTGATCGCTGACAGGGCAGAGGTGGAGGAGGGGGATCAACTAGAGTCTAGTCTTCTCCCATTGACTACAAATTGATGCACTGAGAGAGAGAGAGCACTGAGATTTACTTGTGTTTAATACAGAGTGTATGTACACCATTGTTCACATTTCAACTCTCTTTGAAGCAGAGCCGCCGCCGCTTGTTTGAGCCCGTCAGGCCACAGAAGGCGTCTAAACCATTTCCTCAAACGCCGCCTTCTCTTTCTGCTACATGGCCAAACACACAAAAAAAGCTATGCCCCGACAGGAGTGCTACTTTCTTACCTACTGTACATAAAAAAAAGAAAAGAAAGAAAAGTGGGGTCGGGGGGGCAAAACTGTTCGTGAAGCCAAAACCTGAAGAGCCAGTGATTTGTGATGGGTCTGCCATGTTTTTGTTTTGTTTTTTAAAGTAGGACACGAAACATGAAAGAACTTCCTTCAGTAAAATGTGCTCAAAACGTCTTTTCTTGAATCACAAACCTAAAAACACATAAAACGGTATTCTTTAAAAAAAAAATCGATCAGGTGAACCCTAAAACTCTTCATAGTTTTAAAGAAATGAATACAGCTTATATACACAAACTCAAAAGGCTACTTAAAATACACCTTAATAATGAATCTTCATTAATTTGATTTCTTGAAAGGACCTGTGACCATATCATACAACTGAGTTCATACAATCATTTTTCCCCCCAATCTCTTGGAAGAAAAAAAAAAAATGAAAACGAAAAAAAAAAAAGAAAAAAGGGAAAACAAATCCGACCTGGAATAGTAGGTGATAATCATTGCGACTTGTTTTCTGTGCACATTTGTGTGTGTTTGCTTGTGTAGACTGGAAAGGGAAAAAAATAATCTTTTATTTTTTCTTCCCCCCATCAATTAGAATATACAAATGTGAAACCGAAGCATTTTTCTCAATACTCGATGGGTATGAAAAAGATTCAAACAGTGAAGGAGTACAACAATTTCTAATCTCAGCTCAGAAAACATGTCCTCATTTCAACCTGCCATCCTGTTCTGGACATGTCGATCGCAATAGTTCCTTAATTTTTCTATATATATTTATATATCTTTTTTTTTGTACGAAATCTGTTATTTTTTCATGAAACTGGAAAAGAGGAAAAGACCCAGAGTCTTTGAGGAGTGGGTTCTTTTGACAAGTCCCAAAAGTTCAGTTGTAGTCTGCCTCAGAGCACAACAACAACAACAACAACAACGAAAAGAAAAGAAAACAAAAAAAACAAAAGTGTCTGGTGTTTGTCAAGTCAGTCTGTGTTCATTGTTCTCGTCCTTATATTTGTTCCATTGTGCTCCAACCGCTCTCGGGTTCATCCACACCTCATCTCCGTTAGTCTTTTCAAAAAGAAAAAAGAAAAGAAAAAAAAGGTGGAGAAGGGAGGGAGAAGGAGGAAGAGTCATCAGCAGTGTTTACGGTGTGGTATGTTGGAGGCATCCTGTTACCCCGGCCTGCTCCAGCCTCATCTCCCCTCCTGTCTGGATAGAAATCCAGAGAGAGGGGAAAGCGGATCAGGAGATGGGGATTTTTGTTGTCGGAGAGGAGGTGGTTGGCTCTGCTGGTCTCCTGTGTTCAGCAGTTAGGGGTCAAGAAGACCCACCTCCTTCACCCCTCCTCTACAGAACATTAATGGGAGGAGACAGAGCGCAACACAAAGAAAAAATGAAAATGAAAACGTGGGCCGTGACTACGGCGATTGTGTAGCTGGACTGCTTTGGGCAGAGCTGGGGGACAGGCTGGGGCTGCAGCTGCCTGGGGGAGCACCGCTGGGTCGTCCGCCTGCGGCTCCGCTTTCCAGACCTTCTGAGTTCTCCAGCATCTCCTGGATGAGAGGTGGCATGGAGCCGGGGATCTCCATCTTCAGCGTGATGACACGCTCAGCTCCTGCAAGATGGAAAAATGTAAGCTATCAGTGTAAGTTCTGGTAAAACGTACTCATTCATTCATTCATTCTAAAATGGAATATACAAAAGAAAAAGTAGAAATGATCAATTGTACACCTGAGTAACTAACCACTGTAGCACTATACATGTAGAAACACAAGGGAACCACAGACCTTTAGCACTGATGCTTCTAAGATCAGTGATCTTCATCAGCATCTTGGGGAACATGTGCGGTTTGTGGGGCCTCCTCTTCCTTACATAAATCTTCAGCGCCTCCAGAAGGGGTTCCTGCAGGATGTCCACCTTGTCTGCTTCTTCCAAGTCCTGTCGATCTGTAACCAAAAAAAAAAAAAAAAAAAAGCACAGACAAAAGGGTCAGCCAATACTCTCCGACTGTTAGAACCACAGTGGCCACTAGATGGTGCTAAGGAAAAGAGTGCAGCATTGCTACCCCGCTGCTGTTTCTGACACAAACATGACCCAAGCAAGCTTTAAGGGCCTTTTTCTAAAGACCTGCCGTACCTCCACACAGCAAACAGATGGCACTAAGCAGCCCCGTCTCTGCATCATCCATCTCCAGAGGAAGGAGCTGGTTGGCGAAGGCAAAAACCAGATCAGTGAGGGGACCGAAGCCAGCGTTGTGCATCTGGTTTCGGTTTAGCGTAAGTCCATCTGAGAAAGTCATCGTGTCTTGCTCTGGTGTGTAGCGTGTGCAGATCCGCAGTATCTGTGGACAGCAGACAGGCTCGGTTTGTGAAAAAATTCAAACCGAACTTCCAGTTTTATTCATTGAAAACATCTAAGGTAGATGTTTTTTGTGAGTGCGTTATTCGTACCAGGATGTCCAGACAGGCAGCTTTGAGCAGAGTGATCTGGTCGGCGATGGTGAGCGTCGTGAAGCCGGGCAGCTGCTTGGCAAACTCCACTGTCTTGATGATGCACTTGGTGGACAGCTCACTGAACTTGTCCCACAGGTCTACGTCCAAGGACACACGTCGTTCTGAGCTGTTAGTCTGTAAAAATAAAGGAAAAAAATATTTGCAGATCAATTTTATTTCAAAGGCAAAGAAAAAAAAAACCCTCACACTTGAAAAAGGTGAATGAACATAAGGACACACAGACTGTCAGTCTTATGCCACTGACCGTAGTGTATTTGCCCAGCTGGCAGAGGGAGGGGAAAGTATCCTGGTGTGCCTTGCGAACCCTGTCGATCATCTGCTCCGTGTCAGGACTCAGCACGTAGCTCTCTGTGCACTCCTGCTTCTTCTCATCCTTTTTCTTCTTGTTCCGGTCGTTCCTCACCGCTAAAGGGAGGGAAAGAACAGAGAGATTAGTATGCATCTCGAACCCTTTCGACAAAACACAAAGTCTTGGCAAACTTTACATTTAATCTTGTATTCTTTTTCTCTTTAAACACAGCGGTTCATGCAGCAGCATTTCAGATCTATTTCAAGTGTAGTGTACAGTTCATGGAGCTAATTACAGTCTGCACGCATTCCTTTATCAGTAACTCCTGACTGCAGATCGAGGTAAAACTGAGGCGAGTTATAAGCAGGAACGGATCCTCAGTGTGCAGCAAACAGCGGCAGCAAACACATCTTTTCTTATCCGATACTCTAAGATAAATGTTGTGAGACAGCTCCATCCAGGATGGGCTATGATAATGGAGAGGGAGAGAAGGAAAAAAAACATAAAAAAAACCTTGAAATAATCCTCTGTCGTTTCCCTTCGGGCGCTCTGGCTGAGAGTGGTGTGCTCACCCCAAATGACAAAAAACACTAGGCGGCGTGTTTAGCATTGGAATCCCATTATGAGCTCGATCCATTTCTCCCATCCACGTTTGGATGCGGTTTTGCTTCGACTATGTTGTGTGTACGTGTGTGCGCTGAGGCTGGGGTGGGGGTGTGTTGGGTGCGATGGGGTGCTAGTTGATAAATAGTGGTGGGGGATGGAGCTATCCATAAGGCTGACAAATTGCCACAGCTTTCATTAGAGGTCCCAGCTAATCTAATAACATAATATGACAAATATCCTGCCTCTAATGGTTTTAAAAGGGCTCGGCTGCGGAGACCATACCGGGGAGAGAGAGAGAGAGAAAAAACCTTCCAGCTTTTTCTCTCTCTTACTCTCGCATCTCTCTCCCTCTCCTGGTTATACAACACGTTCTCGCTTTCCTAGTCATCCTCTCAGTGCGTCTCATTCTCAGCCAATGCACGCCCTCTCTCATTTTCAAAATGCTTTAAATCATCCACCTTTCCAACTCTATCACTTCTCCAATCTCTACCTCCCCTCAAGGTACCTGCACTCCCCCTCCCCGCCTCCCCCAGCCACTAACCTGAGATCAGATTTTCCTTGTCTTAATACCAACCTTGACCATTAAGGGCAAGAGCGCTCGAGCTGATGGGAGATCAGTGTCTTTTGACAGAGGGGGCCTGGACCAGGGCCAAGGAGGGGGGGGGGGGGGGGGGGGGGGGGGAGGAGCACTACTCTGTGCTGCTGCTCATTCATCAGCCCACAGACAGGCCTCCCTGCCTGGGAGAACAAGAAGGCGAGGAGGAGGGCGGGGGCTGGAAGTCTGATCCGGCATTATGTTATTGCTAAGCACCGCTCACCACAACAAGAAGTGAAGAAGACCCCGCTGCGATCGTGGTAATGCATTATTTTCCAGCATGCACTGGTACTTGCGCAGAAAACGCTGCAGCAAAGAAAGGCCGATGAAGAAGAGTATGCTGTGATGAGGCCGCTTCATAAACTATGTGGGTATAAACACGGAAAACAAAATGTTTTTTTTTTTCATTTCCATTTACTTTAATGAGCTAATTATGACTTAGTTAGGGAAGGAACACCCTGTTTAACAAGCCCTCAGCTTAGGAGGCCGGTTGCATAACACTGTAGTAAGCTGCTGAAGATATTTGGGCCAGCCCTGTTTGTGGAGCTGATTGGGATTCTGTGTCCTGTGTGCAATGAGGGGAGGGGTGGAGGGCTGCAACGCACTCAATGTCCAATTAATTCACAAATAAAAGTGGGGCATCCCTAGTGCCCAGACATTACCCTCGCTGACAAATCGGCAGCACAATCATAAGCCGCACAACACAATTTAATGAAGTCATTAAAGAACTATTAGGCACGACTGGCGATCTGTCATGGCGAATTGCCACATGCAATAACTTGGGGGGAAGGAGGCCTCTGGCAGGGGAGTGCAAATGAAAGAAATACTGCCTTGCCTTGCTTTTCTTTTTTTAAAATATTTATTATTATTATTATTATCATCATCATCCGCGTGTGGATGTGTGTAGATACAAATGTACATTTGAGGTTTGCGTGTCAACTTCTAGCCATGAATCTAAAAAATGTATTATGAGAATATGAATGCTAATGGAGGGACTTGCATCATGGATTGTCCACAGTTGCGCGCTCGTTGCATAAAAAGGATTTACACGAGCCGGTGCGCGGCGTGCACAGAATACTGCGTCGACGCACATGCGCGTGCACGCCCAGCCATCACTCAATCATTCCCTCTCGTAGTGGATTTCGGCTGCGCGCGTGCAACTTAATAGACAATTTCGGTGCCACGGGTGTGCATGCGGGGTTTTTTTGTGCCTGCGTGTTTGTGTCTGTGTACAAGACAGAGGGAGGTGGGCAGACAGGGATAATTCGTGTGAGGAAAATTAAAGCTCTGGCAGCTCGTCCATCACACAGATTAAATTCAATGGAAAGATAAAAATGTCAATGTTACCCCTGCTCCTGCTGCTCGCAGCGCAGAGCCACCGTCGACAGTGATGAAACTTTCCCCCCTCTTTCTCTCTCTTTCTCTGTCCTCCAGCCTCAGTCCTCCCTTCTTTCCCCGACTCCCCCCTCGGCTCTCTCAACTCTAGATTTTCATTCTTGCTCACACCCGGTTCAGTACTCTTCTCTCCCTCTCTCTGCCTTCACCTTTCGTCGCTATCCTGCCTCTCTGGTTGATGTTATCCCCTCTTTGCACGATTCTCCATCATTCTGCGCTTCATCTTATTTTGCTTTTATTACTTTTTCTATCACTGAATAACACCTTCCTCGAGGAAAGGGTGATTACTTTGGGAGAAAAAGGTGGGATACTGTTGAGAGGACTCCAACATGAACGCAACATGGTAGTGAACTGTGATTATATAAAAACAGTTAAAAAGTGGAACTGATTTGCTATAAATACAGCCTTTTACTTGAAACTTCTGCTTCTTGTCCCTTCCCTCCCTCTCTGCTTGAGAATGTACATATTTCTCACAAAATTTAGAGAACAATGTTGCAGCTTTTGAAATCCCTTGGAACAGCTGTTGCTCAGGAATTAAACTAGTTCATAGCTGTCCGCTTCAACCACACACCGTCAGGTTGAAGCTGGCACTAGCCTTTACAGGCGTAACCCTCCGCTTGCTGCCAACGCCCTCCCCGCTCCTCCCGGCTCTGTCTTGTGTGCCACTGCCACCTGGCAGCAGGCATGGCACTGTCATCTGGAGCTGTCTGCCAGCAGACACAAGGTCACCCAGACGTCCCCCGGCACTAGCGGGGGGTCCACCTTCTGCGTGTGTGTTTGACAGGGGAGCGTACGCCGTTCCAAGCGAAGCTGTCGGAGTGTATTTCTGTTACAGGCTTTTTATTCCTACCAGCTTGTGTTTGTCACCTTGTATGCGCATAATTTGTGCATGCGTGCACATGGAATTATGGTGAAGAGTGCACTTTGATGAGCGTGCCCGTTCTCGTGTCTGTGTCCGAGGCGAAGAGAGAGTCCCTGCTGGCCCCAGATGGCCAGTCCCTCCCGCCTCACCACCCCAGACCAGTTCCACTGGCCAATGTCAGCACTGTGTGATATGAAACCTGCAGAACATGAACACACTCCGGAAAAAAAGTATTCAAGTAAAAACCAAAAGCAGCTCAACAAAAGGAGCCTGGAAAACTATAAACCTATAACAATCATACACCCTTCCCTTGAGTCTACTTCAGAAAAGCCCTCTCGCCTGTTCTCTCTCTTATCCAGTACTATACAGTCACCACTAGATGGCTCTCCAACTCCAGTCTGTTGTGTGCTGTGTGCCTTGGTGCCTGTGTGTGTGTGTAAAAGAACTGGCTGCTGTGATCTTTCTAACCATGATTAATGGCCCCATTCAAAGGTAAGGAGCTCAGAGGATAACTTCTTTTACTGTAAGCCACAGTGCTGTGGCGTGGGGAGCGCTCCCTGCACTTTCTGCAGCAGAGAGACGAGGTAAATAGCTCTGGGAAGACAGGAGGCGCAGAGAGATTGAGCAAGGAAAGCTGTACGCAGGAGTGTTTAAACAGGAAGGAGGCATGCTGCACTTTCTGATCACGTGATTTTTATTATGATTTTCAAATCAACACATGCCCAGTTTCAGACCATTAAAAAGTGTTTATCAGAATATAAAAGCATCCCCCTCCTACACACAAGCACTCTCCCTCTCTTTTCTGCTGGGAAGTAAGTACGTGTGTGTGTGTGTCATGTGATCTGGTTGAGGTAAAAACCCTGCTGGCCTCTGTGGTCACACCTCTCCCAATTACTTTATCAAGTCTGACTGCCTGCGTGTATGTGTGTGTTCACACAGCCCCCGGGGGTGCAATGATTGGAGCAGACGCCTGCTCTTTCACTCTCGGCAGGTGAGAACATATTCATCACAGAGGCCTGCCAAGCCTGGCGACACCCTGACTGCTAATGCCAGTCTGCATCACGATTGCATCTCTGCCGCTCGCACATACGGTGGATATTCTTTTCAAATGGAAAAATCGGAACAGCTTTCTGCTTTAATTTGTTTTGATAATCTTGATAAGACTCCACCTATCGAATAGATTATGACATATGTTGTCAGATTGTGCTGGAGGATCGGGATGAATTCTTACGCAATGTTAGCAGAGGAGCAAATGTCAACAAATGCTGCGACTTAAGACTTCCTGCGGTGGCCACAATCATGTCAAAAACCCCGGGATTAAAGAGCTGTGATAAGATCTGTGCTTGTCCCTAAATGCCCTGTGAGGGCAAGGCACTCTGGGTAAAAATGATCACGTTTTTACTCACACTCCTTCGACATCCCGACTTCCAGGCACTTCTGCAACCGACAGTACTGGCAGCGGTTGCGGGTGACTTTGTTGATGATGCAGTTCTTCTCCCGGTGACAAGTGTACACCATGTTTTTCTGAATGCTTCGCCGAAAGAAGCCCTGCGTGACAGAGAGACAGACATGTAAGGTATTGAAGAGACAAGGGGAGGGTGGTGTCAGTGGAATCATGGGTAGAAATATGACTGCCATAGGAAATGGAGCAGTTAGTAGTAAAATTATAAGCAATTTTGCATACTACATGTGTTTAGGCTTCCTCGTCCAAATTGCGCCTTTGTTATGGCATTCGCCTTTTGTCCAGTTCACATTAAGCAAACAATTTAGAAATAAGAAGCAAAAAGAGGCCATGCTGAATACTTAGAAACATCTGCAAATAAAAGGCAAACAACAGCCAAGTCCAGCAGTGGCGTAATCTGTGTGTAATCACGACAGAGATAATGGTCAGTGAACTGTCACCAACTTATGAGGCTGCCCACCTGCTCGGATAAAGCTCAAATGAGAAACGTAAACAATAAACGATTCGGGAGGTTTTTCCAAGTCCAAAGGCTTTTGGGGTAAAAGGCACAGGGTTACTGGGTGTCACATAACCATGGCCTAGTTTAGAGAGCCAGAAATAAGCAATTGTAGATCCAGGCCAAGTGCATATAATTAGAGAGAGAGAGAGAGAGAGAGAGAGAGAGAGAGAGAGAGAGAGAGAGAGAGAGAGAGAGAGACTCTCTCTCTCTCTCTCAACACTTTTAGACTATAGGCTAAAAGTGTTGTGTAAGATAAAAAAAAACTGTGCCCTTATTTTCCTGCATTAAACCAACAGTGTCAAAACAAATATGTAATCCAGCACCATGGGAGATGAGGGAAAAAAAGGATAATGAACTCATTTTTGGTCAGTAGGCTGAAATGGGAGATTTCTGGGGACCACAAACTAGTTTTTGATTGCACAAGCACGAGCAAAACAATATCAGATTTATACGGCATGCACACCAAGAATGTGGTAAGATCATTTTTAACTCCCTAAAAAATTAATTACAAAAAAAAAAAAAAAAGTAAAAACCCTAGCGGTGCAGAGTTCAACCTGAGAGAACCCAGACCATCTCACATGATGTACCTATATATTCCTTAATATGCCCATGCAATAAAAATCAATGTTCACCCATGCAGCCTCACTGCTTAAACATCCCTATCATGTCAGAAAGATAAAGAGAGGTTAATGCAAATTAAGCCCAATTGAGTGAGTATTCAGCAAGCAGGTCTCTGGACAAATGTAATACAGGTCAGTGTCAGTATTGATGCGACGAGGTGGGTCATGTTTTGTGGGTGGGACCAGCTGGGGCGGGTGAGAGGGAGCTGGGGTGGAGTGGGGTAGAGGAGCTGCCAGAGAGCCCCATCCCACGCAGAGGGATTAGCTTTGCTAGCTGACAGATGGCTGATGGATCTAAACCCGCAATTTGTCCTTCCCGGATCACTGGCCTCTTTCTACATCTCCTGTCCTCCCGCCACAGAGTCATTCAGGCTCCTGATAGGGGAACTGTGCGCAGTTTGTCACGTTTGTCATCTGTTTCAACAAGGCACTTTACAGGTGTGGGCGATACTTGTGATTACGTATGATGGACTCCATCTCCGGCTGGAAAAGAAAGCCATTTGGTGCTCAGAAGGTCACCTCGTCAAACCCCTTTCTCCCTGACTTTGTAAGCGCCTCACATCTGTGCTGCAACATGTCAGGTTTTTTTTTTAATTTGAACAAAAAAAAAAAAAAAAAAAAAAAAGGGTGAAAAACACAATTTCCAAATAAAATGTGCATTTTATTGCAATGCTTCCAGCAAATAAACAATGCATTTTCTGCTGCTTTCAGATATTTCCAACCCCCTCTCACCCCCACCCTAACCCTAACCCTGGAAAAGAGCTGTTATCTCACAATAGAATAGCGCAACCTGAGCAAACAATCAAGTGAAAAAGAACAAGGATTGTAGCTTATTTATAGCTGCCGAAGCTGAGGGATAATTCTCCAGTCTTTGTTTGGCGAGTATCATCTCCTCTTTGATCCAATAGTGCCCTGACCCTGACCCCAGGGTCATCAGAGGATTGACCACCGCCTGCAGATACTGCTGAGGCTCAGGTGCCCGCTTGCAGCACCTCCTGATTGGCTGTTGCTGCTGGCTCGTGGGGCAGTCGATTGTTCCTGCCACCACCACCACCACCACCCCCTCCAACTCCTCCTTTTAGGAGTCATTGCTTCCTGTGGCCCTTAAGCCTCTTTTTGTATCACCGCTTAATCCGCCCGGCGACAAGAGCCCTCAGCAGGCCTGTCAGCCACCCTGCAGAGTTCAGTGGAGATGAGGGCGGCAAGAGGAGGGAGAAGGGAGGGAGGCACGCAAAGGACGAGTGAATGGCTCCTAGTGCATTTGTGATTGCCAGTGTCATGTGCTCCTAAATTCCCAGCTGTCTACCTGGTTATGAGCTTCGTGTGCTTGAGATCACGTTCTGCTCTGTGCACGTGTGTGAGGAAATGCTTTACTAAGTGGGATGTAAGGAGTGCCTAGAGTTGGTGAGTTCACAGGGAAGCACAGGAATCTTCTCTGACACGAATATCACACTGCGCCTGGATTAAGAACGCGTTCCAAACCTCCTACTGCGGTCACGGACGTGTGTATATGCAGGCCTGTGCTCTTGCTCCTATTACGAAACAACTATTGCAACAGCCCGCACACTAATAAAGGCTTTGTTTAACAAAAAGAAAAACAGCAAATAGGGGACATTCATCACGGAGAGGTTGGGGTTTTTTGTTGTTGTTTTTTTTGGGAAATAGCCACTTCCCTTGCACTGCAGTGCATACCAGGAAGAAAGAATGCCTGCTTTGCACTGGCATGCCTCAAAGACAAAAACATAAACATGAGGGGGTGGGCATGCATATTTAATGTTTAAGCGTTAATATCTGCAGGGGGAAAAAAAAGAAAAAAAAAAGAAGTGCAATTCTAGTAAGTGTATGCGGGCGATAGAACTTAAACAACAAGAGAATGAGCTGTCTCCAAGCAGCAGAGCTCAATACCCCGCCTCTCCTGCTTCCTCCGTTCGCTGCAGCCCCCAGGAAACGCCTTTGTAGTTTGGCATGCTGCAGCAAAGCAGACGCTGCTAACCCTCAACTTACCCCAGTCTCAGATGAGACACCGTATATATTCTCACGCCTGTAGTGTTGAATTATTGAGTATGCTATGCCAAGTCATCTCCTCTGAAGTGAGAGATGCGGTGAAGGCATGGTGAACTTTTCAAATTATTACTGCAGCTACTGAGTGAGGAAGGCAGCGGTTTGTGAACAGGGATGGGACCAGCAGGTGACAGCGGCTGTCGAACTAATGAGGTTTTAGGAGTTTTAGTGCGATTATGACAACATGTTACTAACCTGATGAATTGTTGTGCTGTTAGGGCAATGAAATTTGAATGGAGCACAGAGGTTTATGTTTTTATTGCCTACCTGTTTGGTAATGCAAAGAAACGCCTAATTAACTACTCCGTCCCCCACCTCTGCCTCAGTCTAACAGTGTCTCCCTCCCTGTATCTACTCAATATATCTGATTATTGACTGAGTACAGCCACTCATTATCCATGCATTCTCTATCTGGTTAATAATCTACCATTCACAGTAACACACCTATTCAGCTGAGAAGGCATGCATGCCAAATTTGCTCGTGGTTTTCTAGATAAAAATTTTATGACCTGAATGCGAAGAGATGAAAGAGCAGAATTTGTATATAACGGAGGTGTTGCAGGGGGAGAGAGGCCGTCGAAAACTGACAGTGAAACCTATCTAGTACGTTACTGCTTTTCATCTGAAACAACTTATTTTGTGCAGAATATCTCATGACTGACTAAAATATCAGTTACATCTCCAGTGCATGAACGCCTTCAAAGGCTGATTGCAATATTGGTTCTGACACAACTGCTCTACAGTCAGAAAGAGCAACACTCCAACCACTAAAGATGTCTTCATCATGTGCTTAATACACCGTTTAGAGTTTTTAACCAACCAAAGGAACTGTATAATAACAGATTCAGTTCGTTAAGGAATAAAAATAATAATAATATTATTAAAAAAAGACCATCCACATTTCAGAATGTTGTAGTATGAATTCTACAGTTGTTTTTTAACACTGCCATCTGAATATGTGAAAAAAACTGCTTTATATTTTCCATTTTTATATCAAAAACCTCTCAGATTAATGCAGATAAAACTGCCTGAGGTGACACAAGGTGTGTTCAAAATCAGTAGTCCCACAGACACACACACTAGAATGAGGTGTGATTTAGCCTCATTATGTATCTTATAACCCTGTTTAATTATTGCCTGTGAGACAATGGGGATACATGTTAAGTGAAAACATTAAAAGCAGATTAAGACTTGGAATAGCCGCATTGTTGCAGCGCATCTTTTGAGATCAAAGTCAGAGCTCATTACATGCCAACAATCGGGGGGGGGGGTGGTTACGCCCACTCAGCTTTGCACCAAGTCTGATATCCACTCTCTGTGCCACAGACAACTAAAACGCATTAAATGTCTAGAAATCCCAACTCGCTAATTTAAAAAAAACAAATTGTATATTCCTGAATTGGTCATTCCTTCTTAATGATAGTTTCACAGGATATCCCTTAGCCACTGAGGTCGTTAGCATCATCAAATTAAAAAAAAACAAAACACAAAAGCATCAACTGTGTTTTTTGGTTTTGGTTTGGAGCTTGCATGTTCTCGACATGCCCGGGTTTTCTCTGTACTTGTCCAAGGTGTACCCCTGCCACCTGCCTTATGACAGCTGGGATAGCCTCCAGCCCCTGTGGCCCTTAACTGAAGATGATGAATGTATAACCAACTGTAGCAGGCAACAAGCTTACTAAATACAGCATACTTAAGTAGCTGTGCATCACCATTATCTGTACATCTGTGGGGGCGAAAACTAGGCATGCACCAAATATGAAATCCAGCAGTTCCTGAAGTTTAATATAAAAATTAGACTGATAGCACATGCTTTCCTTCGTACCAAGAAAACAAAGAAATCTTCGCAATAAATGACGTTTTCAAAGCCTTTTTTTAGCTCCTTGAAAATAAACTGGCGCCTGACACTGGTAAAGGTGCAAAACTGACAGATGCAGGGAAACCTGACGACAACATGTGTGCAGTTCACTGCTGGTGTAATGCTAAGCATCATCCTGTTGTTCAAACTGTTTGCTATTATAATCTGACACCACTCACAAAATGTCATGCACATGCCAATTCTAAATGAAATTATTTCAAATATATTTTAGACATTCACGTATTTAAATGGATTCATACATGTTTTCACATATTCGGATATGGCAGCACACAGTTATGACACTCTTACCCTCATTTGCTTCCAAAACTTAAAACAGTAAAATAAATACATATTCAGATACTCTAGTTCATACATGATAATTACGAAAGCGGTGGCTAGTAAAAATATCAAGAAGAGCAACTACAACATCACCATTCTCGTGCATTCAGACACTGAACATCTTCTGCTGTAAACATGAAACAAAGACAATATTATACTTACATATATTTCCATTACTACTTATCACACAGGTAAGGACATGCAAAAACTAAATTTCATCTTGACCAAAGTGGTGGCTGTAAACTGCTGTCTTTTGCTAAACCATCAGTTAAAAATGCTACTTGTTAATCCTCAAACTACCAGGATTTTCCTTGGAAAGTGGATGGAGAAGCACAATAAGCAGCATTGTTGTTGGCCCAATTTATTTACTCTGCTAAGTATTAACCTGCTTTCCAAATGCAACTGCAATTGGAAAGCCGGGTGTACTTTGTATCACACTCCCAACTTTCCTGTGCTCTCCTCCCTTTGTGCATTCTTTTCCTTACTTTTCCCCTTCCCCCTGTGCTCTGGGGCGCTGACCATCTTTTACTTTTGGTGTCAGTGAGTTCAGCTGTGGCCCCTGTGCCCTAATCGGCTGCCCCTCCAGCCATCCCAGCTTCTCTCTCTCTCTCTCTCTCCTCTTTTTTCTTTTTGCTTCTTCATGCCTTCCAGAGCACAGTCTGCTCTCTCGCTCTCAACCAGCTTAGGCCTCGCAGTCTTTGAATGGTAGCGTCTGCATTTCTACATCCTGCCTGAGTGTGTGCCCTTTAATGTGGACTTTTCTTTTTTCAGTACCAGTTTCCTTTCATTAGGCTACTATCCGTGCACGTATGGAAACAAATACACACTGGCTGAGGAGCCATTGGTCACAACTAGTGCACCACCCTGCCTGTGCCAAACATACAGCATGTTTTAAAGGCGAAGACTTTCACTTTTTTTGATAGCTAGAAGACGACCAGACCGTAAACATAAAATATTAACAGCACGTTAGGTTTGTGAAATGCACACACCGTGCAGATATAAGGTATGCACCTGGCAGTAACATTACATTAGATTCCACAGATCCCTGCTCCTCATCTCTATCCTCCTCCGAGCTTACACAACTCTGGCTCCTTGCCTTGGGAGCAGTGAGATAAAGAAGTCTGTGTGCTCACACTAACAGGAGAGCGTGTACACGTGCACACAGCAGCTATCAACTGATAACAGAACAGATGGGCGTTATGAGGCCTCTTCTGCACCTGTGCAACATGGCTGTATGGATAATGGACAACCGATGCAGACACGTCAGCAAGAAGGCGATAGGAGGAGCAGCAACACTCAAAAAGAAAAAAAAAACCAAAACAGATGACTAGATGACAAAATTTCACATTTTGTTCATGATAAGAGGCACATTTATCATATATGTGTAAAGGCATGAGTTTTCGTATTCTTGATTAGACAGCTCAGTGATAATGTCAGTGATAATTCTCAACACGCATTCAAAGACATTTAAAGTCAACAGAAGAAGAAGAAAAAAAAAAACAGGGGTGTGAAATACTCAAAATGACGTGATTTATCATTTTTATCATGAGCAATAAAGTTTTTTGGGTTTTTTCTTTTTTCTTTCCAGTGGATATCACATGAAAGCAATAAGATTGACAAATATCTTGCTTGCTTGGCAGATTCAGAGGAAGGCCGGGAGTCTCACCTTGCAACCCTCACAGGCGCTGACACCATAGTGGTACCCTGAGGACTTGTCCTGGCACACAAAGCAGGGCTTGTAGACGCGGGGTGGAGGGGGAGGCGAGGGCGGGCTTGGCACTATCTCCTCTGAGCTGGTACTCTGGGTCTCTATTGCTGTGGAGAGGAAAGAGCAACAAGAGAAAAAGGTTAGTGGACGCTGCCAGATGGAGCTCCAGCACACTAGCAATAATCAATGAGTGGGATAAACGCATAATCTCATGTAGACACTCACACAGATCTTAAACAATCCAGTGCAAACAACCAGAAGGGGGAACACTCTCAATTTCAAGTGTTTTCAGATCAGCCACAGGAAAGATGCCTTCAAAGAACAAACACTCTTGCACACACAGAGGGAGCACAAATGAATCCACCCCTCTACAACATTCTTATTTACAGCTGAATACGTGGTTTCTCTGCCTCTGTTTGGACATTACAGCAGGGGGTTACATCGGAAGCGGGGTTCAAAGGCAGGTTTTCTCCAGGCAACCTCGAGTTGTGCCTTTTAAATTGCGTGCTCTTTGTAAGTGCTTCAAAATATAAAAAGGATAAAGGGTACACGCTGTACTAGTCAAGAGAAACAAGCTGATTCTCACCAACCAAGACAGGTCTTTGAAACTCCACTACCCCACACAAGCTTATTTAATATCACACAGGTAAACATGAGGTTAATTACTAAAGGGTGAAATGACAAACCAAAGAGCAGTAAGGTCGTATATCAGGTGTATCAAGTTATTCCAAAGTACATTTGGTGTCTTATTGTAGCATTTCTAAAAAAAAGTCCCTTCATTCTTATTTTGGAAGTTCAGTCACTTCTGACCAGGTATCTCTGGTCGGCACGCTGACCAGGTTGCTTTGGTGACTGTTATCCACAACATTTAGCTGCTTCACTGGCGCCTCGTCCAGCAGTCGGACGTAGTCCAACTCCGCAGACTTGGGACTGCAGGTGGCGAAGGTAATCCTCCTTCCACATTGGTTATCAGCTGCGAGCTTGATGTGCTACTCTAAACAGAACCAGCAGCAGGTGGATAATAGATTCATGAACCACTACACCGAGCTCATTGAGGCAAGAATACAGAAACGTGGACCGGGGGCCAGTTCGGCTATAAAAGGGAGATGCACTGAAGAGGCAAGACAATCGCTCTGCACCCTTATTTATTTGTCACAAAGAATAAGCACCACCTTATAAATTGTATAAATGTGTGCGGCGGAGTCTCTGTTTGAGTGAATGACACACACACACACACACACACACACACACAGCATGTATCCTGTCATATCATTTGTGCATGTACATGGTAAACAAAGCGACCAAGGATTATACAGAAGTAACCTCCCTTCATGTAACACTGTACTGGACGTTGGCCTCAATGTTTTGTGTATTACAAAACACAGCGCTTCCATTAGATATAACAACACACATTCACAGCAAAGACCTTCACCCTGTGACTTATAAATGAAGCCTGTGATCCAGCAGCGTGTTCTACTTGTCATACCGACGCCAGAAAATAAGCCACAAACTCATCAAACACACGACTGACGGAGCAGACTGGAGCTTTAGAATCTCATGCTATGGCACTCAAAGCAGGTTCAGGTTCATGACATGCAGGTGTGCACCCTTTTAACCCACATTGCTCCACCCAGCATCATCAGCTTAACAGAGAGAGAGAGTGTGCGTTGGCAAGAGGCTTAGGAGTTACCAGCACCTCAGTGCTTGTGTGTAAACAAGCCGTGTACAGTATATTATCAGAGGGGGTTGGCTCAGCAACACACTCCACGTGACTACACTTCAGACAAACCCTGCGCTTGCATGGTGCCTGCACTGCACAGTGGGCAAAATAACAAAAGAATGCCTGCCTGCCTGCCCCCCCCCACACACACACACACAACTATCCTTTTATACTGTCTCTGTGCAGGTGTCTACTTGCCAGTCTCTACGCGCACAGAGCAGATGGTGCAAGAGAAGATTATATTCAGAACAATCACAATAAATCTGACACCCTTATATGTTCCTGATTCCTGGAAAAGGGTAACAGACACAATCACACTACACCAAAATCTAGTCCCTCTAAAGCCTGCTTGTTATCTCTGCCATCAGGAGAAAAAAAACCCAAACAAAACATACTGCGTGTCCGAGCGGGTTTCAGGTGTCGGGAACAGTTAAGCTTCAAAGTAATAAAGCTCGCTTTGCATCAGCTAACAGTGACACTTAATAAGGCCTAGCATAGCGAGAGGCGTCGTTTATGAGGCCCAGATGTCATATGCCACTTTCGCACCGACGGCGACCTTTAAAGCTCTTGGTGTAAATTGGTCAATGTGATTTAAGGGGGGAAATATGTGGCTCAGAGGGGGGAGATAGTGGTTTTCATTATTTTTAAAAGCAAAAAAAAAAAAAGTTTTATGGAGTGAACAGAGGGATATGGGGAATGAAAATTATCTTTTTGGATAATGAAGGGTGGAGATAAAAGGAGGAACAACGAATCTAGCTGTAGGAAAGAGAACTGTGTTGTTTGAGTAATAAGCAAAAGATAAAAATACAAAACAGATGAACTGCCTACAGACATCAGCTTTAACTCCTCCCTGAAGCTTCAGAGTCATCAGCAGGTGGTATATCTGTCCAAGAGACTATTTAAAATCAAAAGAAATCTTCAATCTGACTCACGATTCCCATTTAGTTGAACTCGTGTGACCACCTGTTTAGTTGTGCTTGGATACAAAGAACGGGACTAAAGTCAAAGCAAGAAGGTCCAGCTCCAACCTGCTTTTGATCATATTTTATTGGTAAAATTCGGACCTGAAGTGATCATTTTAATTGACAAACACAGAAGCCTGGAAAGGATAATCAACGCCAAAATCAGCTGTATCCGTCTCACACCCGCTGCTGATGGATTCACTGCCTGCAGGCATCGTAGATGGAGAGAGGGGGTGGATGCTGTCTCACTGCGCAGCAAAGTTTACAAGATTTGCCAGATTTTAAGATGCGCGTCAAATTAAGCTTTCATTTTATCTTGATCATAACAATTCATATTAGCCAGACATGGGCACTGTAGTGGTTTAAAACTTACTCTCAGACTCAAAAGTATAAAAAAAGCGTGATAAAAGACACTGACTGGCTTCTTGCTCAATGCGTACACACGTAAAGAGCACAGTTATCAGCTCTAGATTGATGCAGTCTTTCACTTCACTTGGGCTCATTACAGAAAGCATCCAAACTGGAATCTTATCCAGAGCAGCAGGTGATTTAACTGGACCAGAACCTCACCAGCATCTATCATCACTGATATCAAAGAGGTAACGTGTATGTGCAGAGCCTAAAGGGTACTAAGAGACGCTACCATACCCTGCCATAGCCCGTTCATCCTGGCGCCATCTGGCAAGCAATTAAAAATAAAATAAACAAATAATAAAAATCAAAAAAGAAAAAAAATGATGTACCACCAGACAACAGGGTAGCTTCTTTCCTCTGACTGTGAGGACACTGAATTCAGCCTCCTACGCTTCATCATGAATTAAGCTTCAGTTATCAAATATCTCTTCATTCACTTTTTTTGGTAATACTTAGGGAACGCATCTGTTTGGTTATACAAGTTAGTGTTGTATAATGATCACTGAAATTAATCTTGAAAGCGGAATCAGTGTCCTCATCGCCGCATCTTTAAAGATTTATGCGTCAGATGAGAAAACTCAAGCTGCAGCTCAACCATGAAAAAAAAAAAAATATTTGCACTAAATCGGCAGGTGGTGTGGAAAGAAAAAGCACCACCCTAGACTCAACTATATTACACAAACTTCTGTTTGCACTTCAATCCAGGCATTCAATCCAATTATAAACATAACAGAGAATAGAGGGCAGGAATAATACATCCAAGAGAACATGTGTGGACATATCCAGGAAAAAAAATTACATATATAGGAGGTAATTTGTCCGAAGGACGTGAAGGATTCAGTCTGAATGAACATGACAAGGACGACAGATTGTGGGCAGGGAGATGGCCTGCCCTTTGCTTGCATATTGCCGTTTTATTGGTGTCATTATGAGCCATCTTTGCCCATGCCACTGGGCCATGTAGTCACCACACTCATGTCAAACAAATTAAACTTAAATAGAGCAGGCCTTACATAACATGGAATCTTTTCTCATTACGGGTAGAAGGGAAAAGAAAAAAAAAAAACATTCACAGTTTTGCGCGCTCTTCTGTGTCTCTTGATGTGGACTGATTACAGCCCTGCATTATTAGGGTGACCACAGAACTATTCATCCACATTAAAGCTGCCTTCATTAGAAACACATAGACAAACAGATGTGCCACCCACCCACACGCATGCATACACACACACAAAAATCACATCTATGCTTACATTTAAAGCAGGCTAAAGGGTCTCGGCCATTTAAAAAAGACCCAACAGTCGAAAACAAACACACACAGAATGTACGCTCGCTTAATGAGAGCACCCATGGAAATCTGGGACACAGGGATAAGAGTCTGTGAGAGGGCTGGCGACTGTAATTAAATACAATGGCTGGCTTCTGGAGCCTTGTCAAGCTGAGGCATGGAGCAAAACAATGGCAGGCCTGTGGACAGAGAGGCAGAGGAGCTCAGAAGAGAGGACAGAGCTACTTAGTCCTTAAGCAGCCCTCACCCAGGCATTATTCAACACCAGCCTGCATCCAAGCTCTGATCAACACCACCCATCTTACAAGCCTGCCTTTTGTATGATCTGCAAATATCATACGCACAAGCAGTGGAAAAACTGACTCACGCTCGCCTGGAGAGCTTCCCTCAATATCCTTGAAACACGTTAACACTGGGGATGTGTGTGTCTGTTAAGGTTTCCAGATCCGAGCCCCCTTCCAGAGCTCAGTCACCGCTGTTAACTTCAGCTAGAGTATCACTCCTTTAACCAAGGCAGAGCAACAAAGAGCAGACAATAACCTTAGGGGATGTCGGTAGGAGTTACTGATAAGAAATCTATTGTGCTTCGGTGGGGAACTGAAACACAAACCATATGGTCGCAACAGTTGTTGTTAAGCGGACACAAGGGTGAATGAAAGTCTGCAGCAGCCTGGAATTTTGTCAGACGAGTCCCAGCAGCGGGAATAAGCGACACAGACTGCCAGGTGTAACCAGCGAAAACCAAACTTGACATGGCGATGACTTGGAACTGCAGAACTCCCCTTAATCTCCTAGGACCTGGCGTCCACATATGTGGACATCACATTTTGGGTTATTTAGACCAAAATACTCAAGTTTGCTCTACAAAGGCCTGATATCCACTTACGAGGACATTATACTGCTACTGTTCTATTGAAATTTTAAACAAATATCCTCATTTGTGGCTCTCATTTTTCTTAGAAATGAAAATTTGGTAAAAAATAAAAATCTGGTAATTCTTTGCTTTTACATTCATTGGGCCCCAATATGCCCAAATATTAAAGATAAATTAAAAATGCATGCTGTGGAAGAGTTCGGGTCTTAGGAGGTTAAAGGAAGCTTTGTCTGACCGCTGACTCGTGACTGTGTCTGAAAGTTACGAACGGGGGCTAACAATGAAAAGTTTGAAGCATTCTTTGGTTAGAAATTGTAGCACAAAAAAGAACAGAGTTATCTAATAAAACCAATTCTGAATGACCAGTATGTCCAAGCACCTTGATTTAATTTAGTTACACGTCTCCTTTGATTCCCAGGCAAGTCTTATACACATGTGCGTGCATGTGCACGTGCGTGCAAGCTACCCCCAGATGTCTTAATAGCTTAATGTAGTGCGGTGTTCTCGAACTCAGAGCCAAAGCATTGTTGATTTAATTAAGTTCAAGTGTGAGTGGTCTGTAATGCTGCTCTTCAAATTCACTTTGCATACATCATGAGCCACAAGTGCACTTAGAGTGAAGCCGAGGCCTCCCAGCCACATCCTCCATAAGCAATTACCGCAACACTAGACTTAAATGGACAAATATGCACGAGAATGAAATGAAATTTATTCTTATGATAAACTATCCTTAGATGTAATACTGACATAAGATAGCCTGGCTAACATCAGCACTTCAAAGACATCAAGACCAAGAGGCATACACGCTCTCACACATACACAAACCCCACTGGCTATTATCAAGCCTCCAGACACCAGGCCGTCTCGGCCCAGCGCTGCCGAGCAGTTCTTGAGGTTCAGCTCTAGGTTAGTCCTCTGAGATTTGATTACCTTCATCCCCACTGGTTACTGGGGCCAGCTGTGAGGCATATTAATGAGATTTCACCATCATTAGGGAGAAGCTAAGTACATTAGCAGGCTGGCTGGTTGGCTGGCTGAACTGTAGTAAAGACTACTGCAGAAGAGGAAGGAGAAAAAAAAAGGGATGGAGAAAGAGAGAGGGCTTCATCGGGGTCCTCCACTTAGCTGAACCCTATTCAGTCAGACTATTGCGCTCTCTGGGTTCCATTAGATTATCTGGACACACAGACATGCACACGTACAGACACATGCCGGCCATCTGTACGCTACGTACGACATATAGACTTCCATTTGTGTTTCTGTACAGTGAGTGTGCTGGAGAAGAGACATCAGACAGACCACCATGCCACAGGCTGCTGCATTAGGACTCGCTTTGAAGTCTGCTTAAAATAATGAGGTGGGATGGCCAATGGAACAGCCCTGCGGATAGAGAAAGCCTAGGGAGTTGTAAGCCAATGTATCATGACTGTCCACAAAAACGAAAAGCAGCAACCTAAGAGCTGTAACAGAGCAGCAAGCGAGCAGAGAAGGGCATCATTCATGCACGGTGTTTGACTTTTACCAAATATTCAGACTTTACTTCTGTTTTTCAATGTAAGGAATGCGTGTGAGCATAACAGACAAAAAAAATTACACACACATGTACAGGAATGCTTTGTCAGCACTCTTCAATTACCGAAGGGGGAAATGGGACCGCTTCCTTGCTTACGGGGAAATCCTGCCATTCTCTAACAAAGCGTCATAACAGCTCTCTGCTGAAAATGGACTGGGGTTCCATTCGCCGCTTTCACACCGATTACTGATGGCAAAGTCACGCACGGCATCTGAATATGAGCTGGAGCGAGGGCACACACACACACACACACACACCAGCAGGCACGCACAGACTGACAGCTGTAAGGAGACGACCAGTGGGGTGTGTTTGTGTTCAAACACAGAGTGCGAACAGTTATTAGATGGGAGAAGGGGGAGGAAACTGGTGGCGAGGCCGACAGGCGTAAGCGAAAACACACGCTCACAAACAGGAGAGCCTGGGGAGGTTAACATCGGGCAGGAGCGGAGAGCAAAACCTCCTCCACTAAGTGAATTTTTCCAGTTCATATTTGCCAAATGTGAGTCCTAGAGCTTTGAGCAGCAGTCATATTCAAATTTCTGCTTGTCTACACACAAAATAATCAACAATATATAACTGAAGTTTTCCTGGTGGAGGGCTAGCAATGGTAATCATGTCTCCACAGCTGTTTTCATACAAACTGCTGGTAACGATGGGAGAATGGGCCGAGGACACAAGCTGTCCATTCGCTTTAGCCCTCAGCAGGAGATAACCTGCTTTGGATGTGTTCACACTACAAGCATAGATAACAACAGGCCGCTGACTGTGAAATCACCTGACAATTACCTGTGCTACCCTAAAGCAGAAAATCAGCATAATCAGACAACACACGGACTCTGTACTGGGGGCAGTTGGTATAAAGACCATTTAACCTGTGATCAGCCTGAGATAGTGACACATTTGCGCTCTCATGTGAAGTTCCTTCGAGCAATGTCTTTTAAATCAAAATGGCTCATGATTACAGCTTAGTTTGAACAATGTGAGTGTGCCACCTAAACATGCAAAGACAAGGACTCATAGGTAATATGAGCAGACTGCTCACAATCAGCGCTCATATGAAGCTGGGTTAGGGAGATTATTGGGGATTGCCTTACTTCCCTGGATGTGCTCCACCTAAGCTGCTGCATGTAAAACCTTCATTCTACCATCTCAACGTACAGAGAGGGGGCAGAGTGAGGTGACGAGAGGAGGACAAAGTGACAGAGGAACGCATGAAGTTACAGGACTCTGTCACTAGCGGGTCTCCAGGCTTTCTGAGCATAATAGCGACCACATATTTCCGGAGTTGTGCAACAACAACACCTGATTCCAAGCCCTGTTTGAAGGTCACGTGATTCACATATATATTTAAAATAAAGCATCGGACGTCACACTGCCCTTAATGCAAAGGAAGGGAAGCTCAAACTGACAAGTTTAGCCTGATTATATCATTTTCTGCAGCAGATGTAACATCACTTCCACTTAAGTGAGTGCACTGTGGTCTACATTTCAGGGAAATGACAGACTGGTATTTTGCAACCATTGCAGATATCCAAATTCTGCAGAGAGAGCAGAAATTGATGTGACAGCTTAAGTTTTTATTGTGCACCATGTTTTGAAGACTTCACTGACTCAAGACAAAAATTTTTTTGATGGATAACGTACCAAATTGGGGCCAAACACCCCAAGCCGCCAAAATCGTCCTATCCCATCTAGACTGCAAGAAAAACACACACGTATGTGAGTGATAAATGGGGGCCCGAGCAGAGGCCGAAGGGCAAGGCGGTTCCCGAGTAGGGAGTCTTTCTTGCCTGTTACTACGATCTCTCCTCAACACCAGGAAATGGTGATGTTTGTCTTGGACCAGGAGTGGGGAAAACAGCAGGTTGGGTTTAGCATGGGTAATTTATGACATCTTCACACCTGGACGAGCAGGAGTGTCTGCATGCATATATGTAACAATGAGATGCACTTTTATTTTCTGCTTTATTAATGGAAATAACTAACAAAAATGTAGTTAATCAAAAAGTCTTGTATGAAAAGAGCAAAAGTTAAAGGATTTTAAATTGGCGGTTGTCCCCTTTAAGGTATCCTCGTGCAGCAAACACAGCTCTCAGTGCAGATGTTATGCTTGGATCTCTCATAGGAAGTCCTATTCTGACCACCTGCTGGTTTGCACTTTCAACTTTCACTGGATATCCTCAATATGTCTGAATGCTGACTGCTGTGTTAAATTTCAATTCTGAGAAGGGGACAAGACATTTTTGGCTAAATTTAAGCTAGTCGAATGTTTCTCAGATACAACAAGATGATGAAAGAAATTCACATGACACTGCCAATAATAGGGTGAATTTACGATACAGAACCTTGGGAATTTTGAAGAAAACAATGTTCCTGGTTGCACTCCTGATCTGATAAGCGTTCTTTGGAGATACAGAAGGTTCTTTCACAAAGACCGCTGCTTGTTCTGTCTTTAGGTCTTAACCAGAGACCACTCATCACCAATTATGATCCTTTTCGTGACTGCATTAGCATTACAAAAAAATTTGTTTACTCCTTTACAAGTTTGGGGTCGATGAAATTGTAAATGTGCACCAGCAAATGCTCACATTTCCAGGAAGCGCTCCAGTTCTGCACAAACACTGGAAAACTCTCTCTGCATTTTAAGACAACTGATGTGAAGCAGCAAATAAGTTTATATTTATAAATGCAGAAAAACTGTATCTGGCACTTATGTAAATGTGGATCTGCCTCTCCAAACATGTATACTGTGTCATATTCTGTATGTGTCTCAGAGCCTGTGCGTGTGAACACCAGCATCTTCTTGTCAAGGCAAGGCCTGGTTTTTATCAGCGCAGTGGCCCCCATTATGTTCCCAAAGTCCTTCTCCAAGGGGCCCAAGAAAACTTCCCACTCTGTGCTGCCAGGACTCTGACATAACAACACGCCAGGTTTTCCTATCACAAATGGAGAACGAACTGAGAACATGTGTGGACAAACTGGATCGTGGGGGGAGGGAAAGAGCAGAGAAATGAGTAATTCAGCATATGGCAAAGGTGAGCTCTACGGGTGCTAGACTTTTCAGCGGAGACTTCATGTTAACCTCAGTAGCTGCTATGTCCTGCTGCTGATGCCACATGCTGGCTTTTGGTACAGCTAATTCTAAAAAACATTTCATAAATGCAATAAAACACTCCAACATTTAGGGACCCAACTGAAAGAAAAACAAAAAGACAAACACATCAGAAGGCATCCAAAGACTGCTATCTAGCTGGAGAGAACCACAAGATCCCTGGCAACAACGCTCCCCTGCAACCACGAGTGACGCGGTGTAACTCTACCCAGCAGCTGTCCATGCCTGCTGACTGACACTGGGACTATGTGAATTGGCACTCGCCCCAGGCTGACTGGAGATATCTGGCATGAGCTGATGGTGTGGGACATGGTGGTGAGCACAAGGGGGCAAAAGGCAGCCCCTGTAAGCCAGAGGATACCAGGATGTGCTCTGGAAAAGCAGCACGTTTTAGCAGCCTGTCGCACTATAGTGGAGACTCCGTGATAGTGAGTGCAAGAATATAAGCTCTTGATTAGAGAGCCAATAATCCACATGATGCCCACAATGGATCTGCCATTGAACATGGAGTTACTTTAAAAAGCTGATCACACACATTTAGCAGCTGTATAGAGCTGAGTATAATGACTGACCTACATTAAGGGAGAGTCAGGGTGGGGAGCGGGAGGAGAGAACATCTGAAGAAAAAAGACGAGATGAGCGACAGGACCAAGGGAGGATGGTGACACGTGAGACAAACATTTCAAAAGCAGGACCCAGATAAAAGCTCCGCATGCTGGCATGTTTGCTTTTAGACGTTTAGTTCAAAGTAAGAAAAAGCAGAAGGTGTAACCACAGTGTAACCTTCCTTTGTCAGCCATTATAAAAGGGAATTTACGCACCGTTTCTGGAGTAACATACAGCTGGGTTACTTCAGTACAACTCAAGATCAAGGTCATCATCGGATCATAACAGGAACACATGCAAGTAAAACCCCGGCCCTTTGCAAACTGCTCTTTAATGTTACCACTCTGACTTTAAAAACGACTTCATGAAACATTAAGCCTCTCTGTTACAGAGTGCCTGCATTGGTTAATTATAGAACTATGCATGAGGAGATGACTGTGTACATGTTTTTGGGCTTTTTTCCCCTAAGATAACAAACTGTACTCATGCACACTGTGAGCCAGGAGGGTGCCAAAACAATACTAATCCTGGGCCACCCAATACAGACTCAGTGTGTGGTCTGACAAAAAAGCCTTGAAGGTTAGCATTTACTCATCTGGGTGATGCCGTTTTGCAGAGCCACTTAGAAAGAGTGCAACATAAGCTTCAATTCCCTCTATTCCCATAAAAGCCTCAAGGTCAGTGGCATTACAAGCAGAGTTGGAGGGTCAGGGGCCTGGAAATATTCTTGTGACCTTAAAGTAATCATGAAGAGAGACAGGTGCTGGGGAGGAAGGAACAATGGTTTAGAGAGAGGGTGAGTTTGTGAACACTGCACGTCTTTTTCGAAAATTACAGTTGAGTGATGCGAGACAGATGATTTCAGTTAGAGTGGAGATCATGAACACATTTCTGCCTTCAGCATTTAAAAACAACGACACACTAGGAAATGCTGGAAAGTGCATTTCATACAGGAACTGAATTACATTCACACACATTAACCGGGCCCTATTCATCTTTATTGGCTGGAGTGCCACACACATTGCCTCTCCTGGTGTTTGAAGGCCAAAAGGCCTTCATGAATACTTGCGCTCTAGTGTTTGCACTTCACTTGCTAACAGAGAGGTTATCTGCCCATTGACACTCACTAATCCAATGTGACTGGCAGCATTCAAAGTCCTCCGTTCTTAAGCGCATATTCAACAGTGGAGGAAGCGGGTCATAAATATGGGAGGGAGAAAAGGGCTATTTGCATTAGAGGGCTGAAGTGGACAAGGAGAGGCCTCGAAGAGGTAGATAAAAAAGGGGGAACGAGGATCAAGAGAGGGGGGAAAAAAAGAGAAGAGGATCACGAGGATCTGGAGAGAAGAGAGGATCACCAGGGACAGGCTTTGTCATGTTAAGTCGCCTCTCTCAGCCCATGTTCTCCCTTTCTCCTCCTCCTCTCTCTGGAGAATACAATAGTCAATCACAGGGGAATAGATTATAAGGGTCCGATCTTCTCAACTTCAGAGCAGGATAGTGACATTGGAAGTGGGCTTGAGGTCGCAAATAAGCGTGTGCGGGACTCAAGTGGGTGACGGCGTGTGCTCAGGGCGAGCAGCGACCCACAGGGTAGAAAACAGAACCCAACAAAACCTACAGAATACCTCGAGTGCACACAACTTGAGCCAATTTCAGCAGGGCCAAATTTTAAATTTACAACATTGAAATCTCTACATCTATATATGCAAAAATCCACTATTTCATTTGTGTGCTAGTTAAGTGTGTGCGTGATGCAATCTCGCACCTTTAAATAAATGAAAAACACACTTTCTAATTTTGGCCTGTTTCGAAACAACATAGCAGAGGTCAGAAAGCAAATATTGGTTATGTGGCAATAAAAATGCTTTAAAAAGTGCCTCTTCATCACGCCATTTCTCCCCAAAATTAAGAATCCTTTTAGGTTTGTCACTTCATTTACTTGTCAACATGAGTTACAGGTTATAGTTAAACCTTACATCTGCCTTCAAGGCTCAGCAGGTTAATGTGCATTCCTCTAACGTAGACTGCAAACATAATGACCATGGTTCCCTTCATAAATTAGCTAAAAGTACCAATGTCAGCTTTAGAGTTAAAAGGGCATTGTGCATGTAAATGGAGGCATCTGCAAGAGTCTGGACAAGATGATGCAGCCGGCATGCCATTATCCTGTCACTAGTCTGTTAAAGAAGTCAAAGATGCTATGACCCAAGGGCTTTTTTTTTTTTACTAGATCGGCAAAGTGGTTAGAGTGGCCTAAAGACCCCTCGGAGACAGCTGACATATGCAGAATTGCCAGACGCAGAGGAAAACAAGCTAAATGCAATTTAGTGAGGCTGCCCATCCTTCATATACAGAGATTTGGAGCCTATACCATTGCCTGACGAGGCTGCACATTTGACAGAACCATTCTGCATAAAGCAATGCGAGTAAATCCAAAGACGAGAATAGCAGCTTATAACAAAAGTTCCCCTAAAGGCTGCACAGCCAGCCAAATCTTCTCCTGCTCATGCCCCTTAATGATGAGTGATGACAGGCGTTTTATTCAAATGTCTGGTGCACAGTGTCGGTAGGGCTCCTCGGTGAAGATGTGGGCAGAGTGAGGGGTAAAACTGGAGAGGCAGCAGGAGGCACATTCAATTGCATTTGATGACAGTGCCATCGCAAAAAAAAAATAAAACCCAAATGCAGAGGTGCATGTCAATAGCGCTGGGACATTAGGTTTGCTCTGTGTTTAGGACAAATGGCTGCTGACAGCAGGCAGAGTCATTAAGGGAGTGCAGTGGGATGTTACTAGAATTTAATGGAGGACATGTTTAGCTTCCTCGGGTATGGGTCGTGCTCTTCCCTTCTCTTCCCCTCTCTGTGGGTGCTGTCTCTGTCTCTGCAGACACTAATTTCCTGCATGGATCCCTGACCTTTCAATATAACCTGGGGGAACCATTTGATCACAGCACAGACACACATAAACCACACACCATTTCCTGTGATATGGCTGCCCACCAGTCAGTGGGACTGTTTTTTGTCAGACGACATTGCCTCTTAGAAATGGAAGCCTTTATCATAGAACATCAAGTAACTACATCTTCTTTTTTTCCATTAAGGACACAACTTCCCTTTTTTTCCTTCTTTTTTTTAAGAAACAGTAACAAAACTGAAAGTGACTGACTTTCAAAAAACAATCTAGTTTATAAGTTTTGTGAGGTCGCCATTATTGTCAAACTAGTTTAAAAGTGAAAACATGAATACAGTTGTGCTCCAAGCCAAGCGCTTGGATTAGCCTGGTGTTAAAGCTCCCACCTCTCCCTCCTGTCCTTTTCCCCCCAGGGTTCAGTTAACCCCAGCTGGCCTTTGCTGATTCAACTGCTGCCTCTGCCAGCCCTGTGACCTGGGCTTCATTATGACCCTCGGGGGCGACTGGGTCTCGTTTTGCTGCGACCCAGTTCCACTGCAATAGGAACGTATGCCACTCCCAGTTAACTCTGTCCATTAAGCTAAGTGGGGCCCGTCAATTATTCAACAGTTTCCAATGTATAATTAAAGAGATAAGGTGTACTGTCATGAATAGCGGCACACGCAGGTGAGGAAAGACAGCAGTACTTTTAATTCAGCGTTCTTTGTTATCATATATCTGAATGGCAAATTTTTTCCCAATGTGATGAGAGGGATGTTCAGAGAAACAATAATGTTAATCAGTAATAAAAAGCAGCAGCAGGGTGTTTCATAATCATTAGATAAAAGACAGGCGAGAGGACAAAATGAGGAAGTGGAGAGTTAGGGGAAGTGGGTCAGCATAGGGATGATGAGAAGATTAGAGCTGCATAGAAAGAAAAAGATGCACGGCACAAAGGATGGGTAGAACATACTCTGTGTGTTTATTCTGATGCTTAAAAAAAACCCCAAAAAGCCCCCAGCTCATTTATAAATCACAGTGAACTCAAACGAGAGTGAGTGCAGAGAGAAAATTAGGCCATAGTTTTAAAAGCAAGAGAAAGCAGATTTACAGCGCTGCCCGCCCACCCTCCCCCCCTGCTGTGTAGGTGTGCGTCCTGGGGGAGCCCGTGATGTTAATACAGTTATTAAGCCTCTCCACTGAAGCCTGCTCCACCTCCTCTACCCCAAGCATCAAGGAGTTCTCTGCCTGCCAGGCAGCGGGCAAGCTTGCCTCTTCCACAATGAGATCAAACAGACCCAAGTAGGCCAGCTCAGGGGAAGCCTGTGATGAAGCGTCCCACTGAGCAGCGAGGGCAGGTGGGGTTGGGTATGTCAAGCCCAAGGAGAATCCCAGCAGGCTTTAGGAGAAGGGGTGGGGGTTAGATTTTAACCTTGCGATAGCTCCTCCTTCACTTCTTCTTCTCTTTAAAGTCAGCTGACCAAGATTCCCATGCACCTCTTCTTGGAGTTGGGGATTACAGCCATGAAAGGTTTTAGTGAATGTATATGAGAGCTGACTTTTTCTCTCGTTAGCTTCAAGGATATGTGCAGCCATCAAGGAGGTTTGCAGGTTGATAAGACGTGCACGGCGTACAGCCAGGAAAGCCCCCCCCCCCCCCTCTCTCTCACAACCTAACTGGTTAACCCTGTAGCAGGGTGTAGGTGTGTGTGTCTAATCGCTGCGTTACATCCAATCTATAATTCAGACAGGACAGGGAAGATTAGTGTTGCATCTCCTGCCTGTAGCCAAAGGGAGCAAATTTGGACAAACATCTAGACAGCGTGCAAAAGTTGTTTTTTCTAAAGTACTAGCAGGGTTTGTTTTTTTTCCACTTATCTGCAGCAGTTTTTAACAGGAATATAAATGAAATGGCAAAGTTTTGACAAACATTGTGACAATGCTGGCCAACTGGCTCGCACACATTAGGAAGATCACAGGAGGGCGTTTTGTGTCATGATGACACTTGAAACTAAATGAAAGGAAAAAAAGTTAATGACTAAAGAGATGGGCAAGATAAAGCGTAATGTGCTGTAACGTGGTAAATAGGACGGGGATATAGGTCATTCTGTACCAGACTCAGTTCGCCAACACTGGCCTGTTGGCAGCTAATGGATGCAGGCCAAGTCTCTATCAGTCGCACTAGAACACTAATAATATGAGTCACCGTGCCAAGAATCTCCCCTTCTCTTTCCCTCTCCCAGTTTTATCCCTTTACTCGTTTGCCCCTCTTCCTCCTTTTCCATTTGTTCTCCGCTGCTTTTTGTTCAGAAGGAGAAAAGGCCAAAAATCCAGAGACCAAAAAAATGACATTAAACCCCCTGAAAGGCTCCACAGAGATTACTGTTTGAAAATGCCAGCCCCTGCCCGCCTCCCCCTCCTTTCCCCTGCGCCTGAGATCTCTTTTTCCTCTCTCCCCTTACCTCCATCTCAATTTCTTTCAGCTGAGAGGTGCTGACAGCCCAGACACAATAATCTGGCTCTATTGTGGAACTGCCACAGTGGCAGCAGCGCTGTGCAAAGGTTTCCCACGTATGGCGCGAGGGCAAAGCGGGGTGTCACGTCACGGCAGTGCCACTGAACAGTGCCGCTACAAGGGGGTGGGGGGGACTGGTAACTACTTGCAACAGAGCACCATGCAGAGCTGCTTGACAACTCCAGTTCAAAATGTTGTCACCTTTTCCATTAGTCAGCTCCGGGGCTCGAGCAGAGACCGAGAGGAGGGGAAGGACTATCTAAAATCAGAAGTGTAGGAGCTCCTTGACAAAAGCACAAAGAGGGCTTCTCTTTGATCAAAATGCTATCACTGGGAGCACAGAAAAGATCATCTGAAGGTTGTTAGACTATGGTCAAAACAAAGCAAAAGCCCAACACTGGAACACCAACTGAATTATTTAGTGAGATCCATCATATCTTTGGGCAAACCTAGTGGAGCAAATGTATTTCTTCATACACTTTTCTCTGTTTCCTTTGTCTTTTCAGCCAACTATAAAAAGCCTTCTACAGGTTACTGTTAAAAATCTCATGGAATAACAGAATGCGCCCTCCGAGCTCCAAGTGCTGCATGGCTGCATATTTCCCCGTAAGCCCAGCCTTAAACTGAAAGGATATCCATGAAAACGGGACTATTTTTTAAAGAAAAAAAATAAGGAAAGGATAAGGAAAAGAGAATCATTTGTGTCTGATTTTTAACCAGAGAAGAGCGTGTCTGTCATCCTGAGGGCTGCGTCGTCTCTGGGTAAGAAATTCAGAAAACCAGAAGGTCGTTGACTTAACTCCACTCATTGCAAAAGGAACAAGCAGCAAGGAATTCCGGCACATTATTTTTCCCCGGAACAAAGAAAGGACCTCGGCATCTGACATAACCATTTAATTAACATCATATGGGCCTAGAAACGCTCTCTCCTTACTATCAGCCAGGGTACTTCAATAACAATAGCCCAGATAAGAGAGAGCAGGTCACAGCAAAGGTTTTAAAAGACAAGAACACCTCCCTTTTGAACACACAGCAACTCCACTCGTAACAAACAGGATCGAGTTGTTTCAGTCTGCACTCGTCACCTTTCATAACTCGCACTGGTTTGGAGCTGCTCAGCTAGGGTGCATCTCTTGGCTCACAGAGAGCACAAACATATCAAACGTGGTTACGGGGGAACAAGCGGCATGTAACCCGAGCCCGTCTGCCCCCTTCAGTCGGACATGCTGTCCTATCCATCACTATCCAGCTCTATACTCTTCCTTCCCACCTCGACCACACTGCTGGCAGTCTATTTCATCCTGGTCCCAGGTGGGTCTTTAAGAGTCAAATGTCAGAGGCCGAGCTGCAGCCAGACACATAATGAATATGAAGCGATTCAGAGGGGCTGTGGGAAAGAGAGGAGACTGGTGTCCAGACAGTCCTGAGTCATGCTGAGCAGACCTTTGGCTGGGATGATATGAGAGAGAACCACAGAGGAAATGCTACACAACATGGACATCTGATGTTATTTAGAAAGGTGCTTTCATAAATCAAGACATATGAACAGGTCTCATCTTCCTCCAGACTTGCCCTGTATGTTCCTTTGGGGCTTGTTAGAAACGGAGATAGCAGGTTAAATATAAACCAGAAAACAGACTCCAGTTATTATCTACAATGAGATCATCTGAAACACCGAGACCGTTTGCTATGTTAGGAGCTGGCCTGCTGGCTTAATAAAAGCATAGTTGAAGCCAAGGGGATTTTATTTTGATGTGCACAAAATAACTGCGGAACATTTTGTGATGGGATCACACCTGCTGAGATGCGTTCTCAGACCAAATATTTTATATTGACACCCCAAATGAGGATGGGTCACCTGAGGATTTATAAATAGATTACAAATTAAAAACAATATGGGACGGCAGTGTAAAGCTATCATTCCCACACCCTTTACACGCTGTGCTTGTGGGTCGGATCGCACACGTGTTTGAACTTGACCTTCATTCTAATCTCAAATACACACGTGTAAAGTTTCATGGCTGCATATTGCACAATTGAAATGCTACAGTGTTGAGAAACTCTGCCCACAGACTGAAGGGACATGTAAACACCTGCCATATAAAAACAGCCTTTAAAAGGCAGTCCCTGCTACAGCAGGTGTCACCGGGAAACACACAGACTCACTAGGTGAAAACAATAGCAGTCATGCTGTTGGAGCTGATAAATAAGGGCAGGTCTGATTCAGGACTCCATTCTGAATTTTTTTCCCCTTGCATTCAAAGCAAACACGAGCTGTGGCAGAGCATTCGTTTTCAGTTAACAACACCAACTGAGACACGGTGCTATTTTTTTTGTCCCGCTCATGTGAAAGTGCCAGGCTTTTGTATTTTTAGCACACTAACCTCTAACCTATTTTTTTCCCCCTCGCTGTCCCGCTCTCAAAATAGGCGGGCATTCCACTGCGGTGTATGTGCAAGTGTGCGTTTGTGTGTGAACTACTTGAGGTGTGCACAGTTGTCATCCATGTGATGCTAACACAGATCCCCAGAGGCAAAAACTGAGGATGAGTGTGCTGGTGGGAAGCAAACAGTCCTGTGCTCTGGCCTGGAGCTAGTGGCCTGAGAGAGCCTGGCTGACTGCACAAGAGAGGCAGAGGCATGCAGCGGTCCTCTGCAACTGATGAAACAAGGCAACATTCCATGTAATCACTCTATATATAGAGGATGCAGAAAAAAAGAAGGTTGGAGGGCAGGAAATCTTGTAAAATATGAGGAAAAATTAGGGCAGGGAAGCATTAAAGATTAATCGCCACACTGACTGCCCGGCTCAGGCTTGCCATGCGGAGAATGCCACCACGGAGATGGGAAACAGGGAGGGAGATAAAGTGTGAGAAAGGACACACTTTAGGAATGAAAATGCCTCGCAGATGAATTCTGGGATGATAAATGTCCGTGGTTCAATACCCTGATGAATTTATGTGTGCTCCATTGTGGGAGGGTGGGGATAAAACATGGAGATGGGGAAGAGATGGGAAGCGCAGGGAGAGAGAGAGAGGGGAAGAGGGAGACAGTGTGCCGGTGAGCTAGCCATGCAGAGCACATTGCGAACAAGCCATCTGTAGAGATAAGTAAAGAAGTGATTACAACAGGCCCAGCTCAATTTCTGACAGTTGACGCTTGACTGCCCCTGAAGAGCCGAATTGATTTAAATGAAGAAGCAATGAATATTTTAGAGGGCAGAATCCCCCTTTAACCTGAACAGTTTTGATCTCCCTCCCAGCCCCGTGCGTGTGTGTGTGTAACAGTACAGACATCAGGGAGAATGTAATTATTGATAGTGAGATTACAGCCCTGTTGTCGCAATGGCTGCAATCAGCTGCCTCCTTTAAGCCCTGATGAATCAATGACACTGCCTGGATCTTTTCTGTCTGCACTGCTTTGTTCATCAAAGTCAGCTTTGCAGTGTACACCAACCCTTGTTTGGGGATTTAGCGGCAAACCAAACTGGTGTACAGTACACTTTGACTTTTGCCTCCGGCTAATTCTCTCCGCAAACAAGCTGAGGCCCATCAGTTGGTTTGAGCGTGCGTTCATGTGTGCACAAAGGAAAAGAAAAAAAAGAAATGCCCAGACAAAAATATGCTGAACCCGTGATGTACTCGATATGCAATAGCAAGGCATTACGTCGCGCCACCTGCAAGACAACATCAAAGTTGCGAGCCAGCTATCGCAGTGTTTGGAAGTAAAAAGCCGGTTATTCTGCCACTCTGTTCAAGGTGAGGGACCACACCCAGTCATTACATTTTGTGGAGTGACTGAGCCAACGGGCATTTAAACAAACAAAAACACGCATCTTTGTTGCTCTTGGTAAACTTACTGCAGCGACTGTTGTAAGTAACTGTTGAATTGCATTAAAAGGGCAACAACTGCTCCACAGGTAGGTGGCACGGTGCCGTTTTTGGGAGCAAGTGATGGCAGGTTGTGAAATGCTGCCCTGCAGCATTTCCCAGGAGAATGGCAGGAGCAATGCTGAACTCTGGTCACCCCTCTGCCATTGCAAACATACCTTGATGACACAATTTGTTATTGATGTTACCCTGAAGGTGAGAGCGAGCGTATTCCAGTGGACAATCAGATCGCACTCTTTCACCCACACACATCTCCCCGCTCTGTGATGTCCCAGGCATGCAGGCTACTAAATCGCAATCACCTTTGGTTGATCGGGTTTAGATAGATGTGGCAAAATGAGGAGACTGCCTAATGCTTTCCTTCTCTAGAAGAACAGATGACCTTGTCTCAGAGCTGTGCATCCATTCCGCCAGTCCCATCAAGTCCGGACCAATAAAGCCCCACAATAAAATCCTGATGTTCATGATGGCACCAAGACACATTTGTGTACAAGCAAAAAACATAAGACTCAGGGACTCCACAGTCGCATAAAGGGCACTGTCATTCAGGAATACTAAGGCCTGGAATTTGCATTCCTGCCTTATATAAACAAAGTCACAAGCTGTAATGTTATTAAAGTGGCTTTGCCAAGAAATCCTTGATTGTCCCAAGAAAATAAAATTTGTACTTTATGATCTTCCCCTCGTAGGATAGAACCCACCCCCACACACTTCTGTGCCAGAAACCGACAGTACTCTAGCCAGTTCTGCTTAGTGACCGGACTCACCGTTTATTTTCTGTTGTTCATGTTTTTCCAGTTTCCAGCATGCACTATAAAAAAAATGCACATAGAAATAAAAGGTGCAAGAAGTGATATTTGCATTTCTTTCGTAAGGCTGACACAATCTGTTCTCCTGCACAAAGTCCAAACACATCACCCACTGTTTTCCGTGTTTCAGTGTTGCCTGACAACACAAACAATTACGGATGCTTTTTGTTGTGCTGTCTGATACTGCAGACTCAGAAAAAACTAAATGGATTTGCCTGTAAATCTGAAACTTAAAAAAAATGCAAATTCAAAAAACTGCTCTTACAGCCACAAAAAAAAAAGGGGGGGAGGACTTAAGGACTAAATATCAATACTGTTGATATAAGCACACTTTCATCATCTTTCATCATCAGAAGACAAACATGACAAAGAATGCTTTGCTCTCCATCTCACATATGCTCTATGCAGTGACTGCCTTCTTTTACACTGTAGACAGCCTGAGAAACCCAAAGAGCAAGACGCCCATGGGCTGCAGAGCATTTGAGCCTACCGTGCAATCCCCCCTTTCCCCCATATCCCCAGTTTTTAGTGTGTGACAGTCATGTGAACAAAGCCGCGTGCATTCTTTCGTGCATGAGCCTATAACCGCTGTAAGGATTCTGACTGTGACTCAGTGAAAAATCAAGTGGATTTAATCTGCAAGGCCACAGACTTTTCACCCGAGCCATTCAGAGCCTTCTTCCAAGTAGAACCAAATTACAAGCAGCACACAATGCCTATGACTGGGCAACCTGGTGATAAACAGAGGCTACATGTAAACAGTCAAACCTCTTAATACGCACCATCTTTTAAGAACTCGTTTTACAGGCTCATAGTGTGCTGGATTAAATCAATTAATGTAAAATGGAAACATAATCTTTCTCATATTGCACCTTTCAGTCTCTTTAAGGATCCCCTCGGGAAAAGACCAGTCTCCTATGATTAGTTAGCTAGCCTGGCAAAAGAGACTGAACATTGGTTATGTATCATAACCCCTACTCTGCGAATGCTGTTGTAGGCCTTAACCCTTTATCATCCAAGTATCATACTTACTGTGTAATTCTGACTGTAAAATGACAAAAATAATGCTCATCTTTCTTTTCTCTCTAGCACAAAATGATTGAGGGGATATGAAAATCTAGGCAGGGCTGGTTTTTCTGTCTGTATTCAAAAAGCAGTACTTACAAATGCATTGTGCGACCATGATACACCGAATATCCCGGCGAAACTTGACTTCTCTTCTTTCCAAAAATCATTAATATTGTCTCTAGAACAAACAGTTATAAAGATGTGATCATCTGTCATTTAACTATAGCATTACAGGTTCAAAACAGCCCTGTCTAAGGGGATTTTTAAAAAATGGATGACAATGTTAGCCATCTTCACTATTCAACATGCCAGAATGTTGATCATTGCCTTCAAAACCAAAAGTAGCCAACTGGGTTCTCGTATATCAGGAGTGCATGAAGGGGCTCTAACAGATGAATAACAATGGAAGAAATGCTGATTCCATGTCTTAAGCTAGGTATAATTCAAATGTATATTGGTGATGCAAGTAAGAAAATGAGGAGTAAATCTGAATGTCAGTAAATCCAAGCTAAGCAACAGCAAGTCCTGTACGACTTAATTACACCCCATTGGTGTGTGCTTTGGACTTTATAACGTTTAAATGCACAAAAGAAGCAATTTGAAGGAATATCACTAAAGGGAAGGGAGTAGACTCAAAAGTATAATATGGCCTTGTTAAAGAACCAATAATACTGGGATGAAGCACCCATATGATGTGGATTTATACCCACTCACTTAGTGAGTCCAGAAGGCCATTTTAGGCCAGATTCACTTTAGCAAAGATGTCACTGAGTGCATGCTTAGAGCCAGAAAGCTCTTCTGTGAAGCCTGTAATGAATAGTTAGATCCAATGTGGAGGGGTTGAAAAAACAGAGGACCAAAAAAGAAAAGCACAGAGGGGGTAAAAAGAAAAAAAATGGTAAGACCTACCAGGAAAAGTGCAGAGGAACATACCATGACACTACTCTCTGTGAACTTCAAAAAACAAAAAAGCAAACAGATGTTTATGGGATTGTCTCGTGATTTTTTTGAATCTGGTTCGTTTGGATTCCTGCGTGAGAGCGGGGAGTGACGAGGAAATCTCACGCTGTTGTCTGGGTTGTTTTCTAGCCCTATGATCCAATAAGCCTTTGAGCCACGTGATGACACTTACGGATGTTGCGCCTCTCTGCTCTACACCCTCCCGTCAATGTTCTCTGGTTGTGCACTAAATTTTTTATTACATTCAAGCAGTAAGGCAAAGAGCAGATATGCTACCCCTCACCCACACACTCTCTCCCCCTGCAATTCCTCCATTGAGCAAAACAATGTGGAGTCGAGTAAAGGATCAGAGGTCTTTTCCTGGGCCAAACCCCCACAGTCTCCCCTCAGACGAGCTCACATGGTTTGAATCAATGCCGCCACTAGAGCTGTTTTAGTGGACCGGTTCAATAAATACTATCAGGCTCTTTGAATATCTGCTTAGAAAAAAAAAATGTACGGGCTTCGCCTCTTTACTCAGGAGAGATCTTTTTCAAAACAAATAATGAGATGAGAAAGATGAAGAAAAGATTACAACACGTACAAAATAGTTATGGCTGCTTTTGTCTTTTGTTGTTGCTGCCAAACATTAGAAATTCCTGTCTAAATTTCCCTTTGTCGTGCGTTTCTATAGTCTTGAGACAAGGAGGAAATTGGTCCTTAAGAGCCCGTGGAGATTCCTGCCTTTTTATTTTTTTTTTTTAAGCTCCTTCAGCAGTGAAAGACAACAGAGCTATCTCTTTATAAAAAGGGCCTGCTCAAGCTTTATGCAGCCTGGCTCTACTGAGGTAAAGAATGGGAAGCAGCTCTTGCTATACTTTGTTGCTGCAATAAAACTCTCTCTCTCATATCTGGAGCAGATATGCTATCAGCAAAATTAAATCTCCCACGGCTGCTGGCGGATACTGACCCAAGGAGACCATGCAGCAAACGCATGAACATATCATCAATCTAAACTAAATCTCACTGATATAAAAGCACAATAAACCTGCCATTTATAAAGACTGCTATCCTCACTAACTAGCACAGGAGTCTACACATAAAATCATACTAACTGAAATATTGTTTTTTAAAAAATAAAGTTATGCGAGCACATCACTTCAAATTATTTATTAAATATAAATAAATGAGTGCAAGGCTTTCAAAATTTAACAGATACTGTTGTCTGGTGAAGGCCATGGTGCTGCTGCTGCTGAGGAACTTTGGCCTGTGGGTACAGCTTCCCAGATTACCAGAGGACCCGGGGATAACACTGGCATGAAAGTTTGATCTGATTAACGCTGGCATGGTTTGCACAAACCTGGTATGCATTAAGTGCAGATTTCAGGAACGCAAAAGCTTCGGGTAGCATGGCCTGGATCAGTGCGCAAGCAGACTGGCAGGAAAGAGAAGGAGGGAAAAAAAACCAAACCTGAGCGAACACTCAGAAAGAAACGAGAGAGACGAAAGTGGGTCAAATATATATAGGCCTGTTGCAGCAATGACGGCTTACTGATTGTGATAACGTGCAGCGCTGTTGAGCACATATTATGGGGTTTAAATAATTGAAGCGGTAACTCCAGAATAAAAAGGCCTTCAAATGATCGTTTCACAAGCGACCGGCGTGTGCTGGGAAGAGCAAAATAGGAAATATATGGATTATAATGCACACACACTAACAGGGAGGGTTCAACTTCACCAATTAGTGAGATGAAGTTGAGGTGCCGGGGAGGGGGGTGGTTAAAAAAAAAAGAGCACCTACAGTGATTGGAGCCGTTCCAGTGCTGGTTCCTGATGGACGTGCTGTACGGATGGGGCGCCCCGGGCACCAGTCCTTTCTCCGGGATCAAGCATCCTCTGCTCTGGTTGTAGTAATCCATCATTAAAAACGGGTTCGGGCTGGGATTCAGTCCCACAACGTCCACACTCTCATACATCATATGAAGCAGGGCGACGGCAGGGGGGAAATATTAGCAAGAGGGCAAAAAACACAAAAACAAAAACCCGAATTGTTTGTGAGGGGTTGGTTTTCAGCTCGCCACCAGCAGCGGTGCCGAACGGAGGGGGGGAAACTGCATTAAAATCGAGGGGAAAGTGGTAAATCCAAACACAGCGGGGACATCGGAACATTTGGCATCTTCTCACGGCAATGTGAAGATCGAAAACCAGACCGATGGATGAATCGGTGTCCGAATGCGCCTGATCGGATATGAAAACATAATCTCAAAGAGCAGTCTGCGTTGTGTCCGAGGTAAGAAACTCGACAACAGAAATATAATAAAAGGAAAAAAGAAGAAAAAAAATCGGGGACGAGCCGAATAACTTCAACAGAAGGTGTCTGTCTTTACGGCGCTGCTCAAACACAGCGCAACATATGAGGCTGTATCCACACGACAAAGAATAAATCCAACCCCCCGTCCAAAAAATCTTTAAATAAATACAACACAAATCTCCAAAGTCTGCGTGGACAGCGCAGGGAGATTTGGGAATGTGTTGCAGGCGCAAATATTAGGAGAGGGAATTCCGCAGAGTTGCAGTTTGTCCTTTTGGGTTACGGTCGGTTGTCCCGTTTGCGCCCGTCGTGGGTGGACTCCTGTCAGCTCAGTAAAACGAACCAGTCCCTCCTCCTCCTCCTCCCCCCAGCCTCGCAGACTCTGTTGCACTACAACGAGCGGCCGCTTCCCTCCGTCAGACCCTGCTCTCCAACATCCAGGCTCCCGTTAAAACGCGCAGCGCCGCCTTGTTTTGTATTCGGGGAAGAGAAGCCTAAAACCATTCCCACACCGTGCGGCTATCATGTTCTGCAGAAATGTGACAAGGAACAGCAGCTGAGAGCTTTGGCTCCACCTCCACTCGGCTCTTTCTCTCTCTCTCCTTTTTTCCCCCTCTCTCTCCTGCTTCCCCTCGGTGCCTTTCATGCATTGCTCCGCCCCTTCTTTAACCCCTTCAGGGACGTCACCACGGATCTCCCTCTCCCGAAACACGGGCACCGCGGGAGTGTTTCTTTTTGGGGGGTGAGCCCGCCGGCCGCCGTCAAACAGCAGCGAGGGCTTTAAATAGGAAAGTATTTGAGGACATGATTAAGTTATATAAGCTCGGTAATTAGTCTTGCGTGTCTTTACAGAGTGATTGTGCACACAGCGGCTGCTATATCACAATCTAACTCTCTTGTTTCTTTTTTTTCTTTTTCCTGGAAGTCCCCGTTTATGTTCTCACTCTTCACTGGGCTCCTCCTTCCAACTAATTTGACCCTTTCCCCTCATCAGTCCCTAACCCTCCCGATTTTCTTCTCCCCCAGCCGCGGTCTCCCTAATTTGCCTAATGCTATGCGGCTGAACTTTTCCTGAACCCAGGCAAGTAGGCAGCCTCACCTTCTGGTGACCCACTGGCTGACTCGGATCTCTGGCTTGCTCTCATCCCCACATTATTCAAGGTTTCCCACCTTGTATACCCAGTGTAACACTATTACACTTTTCCTCTGGTGCTGCCCAGAGAGGCGCCTCGGTTCACACAGCACACACAAGGATAAAAAGTGCCAAAGTCACCCAGTCATAGTAGCAGGGCGCTTAACTTTTTCTTTCCTCCCTCACAGTTTAGTTACAGCTAGAAGAAGTCCAGGAAGTTGTTTTCAGAGTTGCTGCCTTTATACCGCAACATTCCAGGTAACATTGTTCCAGCTTATTAAGCAAACCCTGCAGCTGTGTCATCCATGAGGCATAGCAAAACTCACACTATAAAAGCAGTTTTAACAGTCAGCTGACGCTAATATCAGTGCTGATAAAATATAGTGGCAATGAAGTTTGTAGCCCCGTGAGTGCATCCAAACTTCTCATGTTTTGCCTTTTTCCGAGCTGTTTTGGTATCTCGATGTGGACGCAAAGCTTTTCCAAAACTGCCTGGGTGGACAGTGAACATCTGATACCCGATCTTGTGAAATGTATCTGCGCAAACACAAGCACGGCCAAAAAACCCTGAGTGGCTTGTATTGTAACCTACACCACAGCCGAGACAATACCTCTCCTCCCCCACTTTCCCTACACCTGAGCCACAGGCCACAGCTGGGTCTGACCAGCATGTTTTGTTTTTTTTTTGAAAGGGATTATCTGCACACTGGCAGGGGGGCTCGACTTGCTCCGCCTCCACTGACTGTGACACTTATTTAATGCAGGCCCCTAGTGTGTTTACCCTGCCTGATAAGAGCCGATGTGCAGGCCTGGGCCATGGCGACCCCTCGCCTGCATTGATAGCGCAGCCACACATTCCTTGACAGGATTAGCCCAGTGAGTAATGGCTGTCAGAAAATGCTAATTTTCCAGGCTCTGTTTTCCTCTCTGAAGAGGGAGCATTCATCCCTGGGTAATACCCCATGATTGCATAAAACAAGCTGAGAGATAACAGACTGCTGATCATTACTTATTAGGAGAGGGGAGAATACAAGATTAGGCTGACATACAGTCCTTTTCCCACAGCTTTTTATTTGTAGAGAAAAGAGGAACTCCTTTAGGTCAAAAAGAAGAAAAAAGAACTGAATATACCCAAGTGGCTAAGAGTAAATACATGTGGCAATTTTCACAGGAGAAGGTGATATTGGAACAGCGGACTCCTCTGAGTAGACAGTTGGAGAATTGAGTGTGTTACACTGCATTAGTGGAAAAATTAGGGCTGGTTTTGATTCCCAGTCTGTAATATGTCACTCTCACATGTAAAGTCAAAATATAAGAGCCAGGACATACACTTGACGGCTGGTACCACAACAGCAGAAGTAAGAGTGGTAAGTTAAAGAGGGAGAGGGACGAGAGGCACGCACACACACACACGCAGGTTTCAGCCCACATCAACACACACCAGTTCAAGTGGCTGTTCTTGTTCCAGCATCAACAAGCGCCACACTCCTGAGAACATGGAAAAGTACTTTGGCACTGGAAAGCCAGAGAGAATGAGATTGTGCCTCGATCCCCTAAGTTGATGCTGAGGACCCAGTCTCAGATTCGTCGCTCGGGCTTCAAAGTGGGGGTGCGTGAAGTCCCCACTCCAAACCGATGCACGGACCTGATCAAAGCTGCATTCAGACGCAGGGGCCTTGCAGAAAGAGTTATGCAACTGAAAATAATAGGGAGACACCACGAGCGGCAAACATAACAACCTTGATCTGAAGCAAAGCTGCAAGTGAGAGTCTGGTGAAGAAATAGAGAGAGAGAAATAGGGGGTGGGGGGGTTTAGGAGAGAATTCAAAGAGTTTTATGGGCTAAGAGAGAAGAGGAGATTGCTGGCTGGACCTTGAGGGTGTCAAACTATTTTTACTGCCCCCACTTTCCTTCTTTCTGAGTCCAATCAGGGGCACTAGGAAGCTGTAAAAAGTGCACGCCTTGCCATTCCTTCCCCAAGGAGATGGGCAGACAGGTTAGAACAAACAATAGGTTGTTTTGTCATTTGGATTATGGCGCACGGCAATAGTGGGGGGAGCACAAGTCCTCTGTAAGTGCACAAAGTGGACTCAGCAGTATCTTTCTTTAGAGCATGAGTGAGAATTTCTGTTTCTGGAGATGATCCACTTACATCTGCAATCAGCCCTTGGCTCTTGTGTTGCTACCTTCACTCTGGAGATCATTTCTGTCCTCTGTGACTAACGAACACTTCCTGCACAATGTGCTCTTTATTGGACATGATGGTCAAATCAAAACAGAATCAAATTGTCTCAATGTCATGGAAAAGTCTGCTGAGCTCTGGCTGCCTAGAGACACTAAACAGGCAAAACAGGCAAAACAAACAAAAAAAATAAAGAAAGAAAAACCAACCAGACCTGCTGTATCGCTCAGACAACACTCGGCTTGGGTAATAGCCATCTCTTGACACGATAAGGCCAGACATGTTCCAGTTAGAATGGCCTGGGCCTAATTTTAGAGTTCCTGTCTGCCTTAGTGGCTACTACACAAACACAGGCACTCATGGCTCACCTCCCCCAGAGCACTCCTGCACATGTGCCAGCAGATGGCTAATGCCCAGACGATAAAGAAGTTGGGGCAAGCCTCGGCAAAGGTTTCTATCTTTCTTAAATCTTCCCAGCGGCCTAATAAAGCAGCACAGCGGTGGAGAATTCAGAGAAAAAGCACTTTAAGGAGTTGAAATGTGTCCTAATTTGAGACGCCAAGATAGTGATCGAGTCTGTTCAGGTCTCTGTCACACTGTGAGACAAAACGGGCTGTCTGTATGTCAGCATTATCCCACGACTGATCAGCACCGTAATCCCACCCCACCCCTATCACTAGCATAGCCCTGGCAACCACTTCCTCCTGTCACTCTCCAACTAGAATCACATCTTCGACGTGCATACCTGTGTGGGTTTACGCATGTTTGCTTTCAAGTCTACCTGAACCTCCGTGGCCCGTCTGTTACCACTCCGTTCCCCTTACTGCCTTTACAGTTTCCGTGTGTGTGTTTGTTTGCACAGCTGGTTTTGTGCAGCCTGTACAGGCAGCACCAGCCAAACCCAGCAGCTGTGCTCCCTGACATTGAGCCAGTGCGTAATGAGGGCCCGACCCTCCAATGTGAGAACAAGCTCCAGTTATCAATGAACAACTGTATCACTTCCACCTCCCTCTGTCAATCTAATGGAAACACACACACACACGCATGCGCACGCATGAACGCACACAAACCTTGACCTAAAGTTAAACTGGTCTATAGATCTCAGCCTTGGTGCTTTGCTATCCTCTGTGTGTGTGTGTGTGTGTGTGTGTGTGTGTGTGTGTGTGTGTGTGTGAGTGTGAGTGAGAGAGAGTGTCTTTTCTAAAAGGACCCTCTTAGCCCCCCCCCAAATCATTATCCCTTTAATGTCCTTCCGACAGCAGATTCCAGCATTTATGGTACAGGCCTATATCTGCCCATAAAGCCTTTTATTGTTCAGCCCAGCTCTATGGTGGCCGTAACCTGGTTTTCCCATTTTTTATGGGGGACCTTCACTATATCACAGAGGGGGGAGGACAAAGCTGCCCACCATCGGTGTTTACCAAAGTATGGCCGACTCATAAATCCATCGTGGCCGGCGGCATTCTGGAAATACTTCAGCAGAGGAAGAGAACGAGAAAGAGAGAGAGAGGAGGGGGTAAGCGACGTAGCTTATTGTATAGCTTGTAATTGTCCACACTCTACAGCCTTGAGTTAGAGAGCCATCTCCTCAACGATCATTAGGTCTATGTTGCTTTGCACCAAGTCCATCACTCAGCAAATCAAGAGAAAATTGCTATGGATGTTACCCTGGAGGAAGGATATCTCAATATCAGTCATCCAAGACTTGGAATGGCCTCCATTAGATGTCAGAGACGGGGAGATGTTTTAGTGCATACAGACGGATACTGGCTAATTCTATTTAAAGAAGAAAAAAAAAAAGGACAAGAAGAAGAGAGAATAAAGCACAGAAACAAGGAACAACAAAGAGACTAAGAAAATGAGAAAAACAAGGAAAAAAATATAGCTAAATTCCTCCTGAAGTTTTGTTGGCAAATTTATAAGTTTGTTGATTATCAATTACAAAAAAAAGTGTTTATTCACACATTAATCATGATTAATCACAGAGAAACCATTGCAGAGAAACCAAACTGTAACCAAACCTTGACTGAGACTTGATAATCATTATCCTGATTTGAAATTATGTGCGCCTGTCAGCGGAGTCATCATACCCGTATGGTATATTGTCTGGACTGGTCCCGACACGTTGCTACCAAGTTATCAACCTCCAGGGCTGAAAAGTGAAGCCAACAGAGTTGAAGCAAGTCCCAGTCCCCATAGACTCCCGAAAGTGAAAAAGCCCAACTTCAGATGTTTACAGCCCAGCGCTTTAGTTGATTGCCATTGGTTAGTTCCACCTCGGCTAGTTCCAATAATACTTCAATCTCAATGCTATGCGGCGGTTGACAGCTGTGTTAATTACAGTAATCAATTACACAGATTGGAAATTAATTGCAAATTTAATGTTTAGCTCATTTTGACAGTGCTCCTTGCAATGGATCCCTTGCTTTTGCTTTTGCATACACGTTCCTGGATGACATCCTTCTATACTCATATTTTACCTGCAGCTGCTGACTAATTAACTAAACTGTGAGAAGCAGGCGAAGTATATTATAAGGAAGTTACAGAAAGAAGATGAGCTCTTGCAAGAAAGCGCAGAGGGAGAGTCAAAAGGCAAGGAAGCAGGAAGCTGGAAGAATGATCTCTCTGCTCTGCCAAAGCTCACTCAGAAACTGGCATTACTGATGCAATTACAACTCAAGCTACACTCATTTATCTATGTCTGCATTTCCTGAATCCAGGTTTTCCATCTCGTGGTCTTAAATCAGAGCTCTCAAAAACTAGAGATGTACTGATAAAATGGGGGGGAGAAGTAAGCATGTTCTGCATCTCTTTCAAGTTTTTGATTATGACCATGCTGTCTGCTTTTCTGGTTGAAGGCATTTCATCTCTCTCCTTCAGAGATCTAAGTATTTTCCCCACTCCCTCTTGGTGCCTTCTCTCTCACACTTCAGGATTTGAAGTGCTACAGAGGACCAATTTCCTGTTTTCTATTCAGAAGTGTGATGCTCGTGGTGGCCTGGAGGGGATATGAGAGGTGGTGGTGGTGGGAGGGGGTTAGTGGTTCACTTTAAGTGGATTGCCCTCATTCTTGTTGTGCCCAGCCCAAAGCATTATGATGCCTCGGTGACTGACCTCCGCTTCAGCAGTGCCCCTAACACCAGTACAGACAGGGCACACCAATTGTTGTGCTTGTTGCACAAAGGCTGAATGTGTGCCACGACCCGCACAAAAGGTTGGACAACTGCAGGCCAAATGTGTAGTCAACACTCACTGAAACCACAGTCTGCGGTGTGTGGAGTGGGCTGGGAGTTATTTGCGATACAGCTCTAATCCTGCGCTCGCTCTCTCATAAAAGTTGACTGCCCTCTCTCTCTCTTCTGGGCGCCCTTTCTCGCTGCAACCTGTTTTCTAATGCTTGTATGTGTGTCCGTGTCTGTGCACAACTCCGCCAAATGATATGAAATGTTCAAAAAGTGCCGATCTAGTTTGGATGTTGATGAAACGTGTGAAATCCTCAGCTTACCCAGCAAAGTTGGGAGCCGGTGGGGACAACAAAGGCCCTCGGGAGAGTGGCTCAGAGCATGAAAAATGCCCCTTGCCGTCATCACCGCCGTGGCCCCTGCTGGCCTGCCTTTTACAGAGAGGTGGGGGGAGAGAGAAAGAGGGGATGGGGGGTTGGGGATCTGCCTCATTCTAACTTGGGAAGGCAAGAAGGAGGAGGGTTAATGGAATGGATGACTCCGGCACATTAGATGAGAAGTGAGCAGAGCGATGAGGGGAGAGGGAGTCATCAGCGTTTCAAAAGAATGGGGTGCAGTGAAAGTAGACGGAGCAGCTACACTCCTTTCCCTGCCATTGTTCACCCTCTCTGTAAATGTCCACCACACACTTCACCCCTGCTCTATGACATCTGTGCTTGTATATATATATATTTATGTGTAAGAAACAGAGGAGTTAACTGGATGAAAGGCAGCCACATTTAGCCACAAATCCCAGAGGTACACATAAGGGTCAGCTTCAAAGATATTCACTGTATGTGGGGTTGTTACTGCAGTCAAAAGGTTTACTCATCGTAGCCCCAGGGAGCAGAATAGAGCTGCGTCATTCTCACACAACTGGCACGTGAAACAGATATCAGCGGAAAACTTTTTGCCCTCAGACATTGGCTCGTCCTACCCTTGGCATTTAGGTGCACAGACATTGAGGTGGGGAAAAAAAGGGAACTAGTGAAAGCAAAACTAACATCACATGGCTTATCATATGTTTAAAAAAATGCATTTGCATCTGTCAGCACAGAGAAACTTTTGTGCTTTTGCTTCACTCGGTTGCGCATATCATTGCAATCCCAGTGAAATGTGACCGTAATAGGGAGGAGGAACCTTTTTAAAAAAATGAACAGATCAGTGAGAAAGTCAGGGTAGAGGCACTGCTAATTTCTTTCTATTCATTCACGCTGAAGAAAAATTTCTTGAAATGAGCTGCCTTTGCAGTTGGGCCTGCCTGTGATTAAAAAAAAAAAAAAAAAGGAGAAGAAGAAGAGCACAGACTGGCTTTGGACTGATGGCATCCAATGGCAGTCGCTATGGCTACCCAAACCATCTGTGTTGTGAACCCATAGAGAGGGGGGAGTGTCTCTAAAGTAAGTAAATAGGCTAATACAAAAAGTGAATGGCTCAGAAGGGCAGATCATTAGCTGACCACATCTTGCTATTCTCTGTGTGATACCAGGACAGGAGGAGGGGGTGTTGATAGATTTAAAAAAAAAAGAAGAAAAAAAAGCAGCCTGATAATATTTAACCAGCGGAGATCTGTCATCAATCTGGACCATCTTCCCCCCACCCCACATCATCTGTCCTCACCGTCAGCTCTGACCCATTGTCATTCAAACCCCAGCTCCCTTTCACTCCTTATTCAATATTTTTGAGCCATTGTTCCACCTTACATGCCCCGGCTACACTACATTACTTTTCCCAGTCAGTGGTTTAAAAGGGCGGAGAGCAACAGCCAAGAGAAAACAAAACAAAACAAAAAAACCATAATAAGTTATAATGTCAGAAAGTAACAAATACATCAGCCGGCCGTCACACAAGTCTGAGTTTTGCACACATTTTCAAGCATGCACATTGTGACACTTTCTCCACTTCATACACTCCTCCCCCCCCCCCCCCCCCCCCCCACACACACACACACACACACCCACACCCACACTCCCACCCACATGGAGCAACCCTGTGGGCTTCACTGGGCTCTTTGAATAAAAAAGAGAAGTCATTTATCCGACTCATCTTTGCTGCACCTCGCAGCACCTTTTAAAAACACTCTATATTCCTTGCTAAGGCTAAAGCTGCACCTTACTGACAGCATGATGGAGAGCCCTATTCTACCCCCCTTCTCTCTCTCTTTCTCTTTCTCTCTGCAGTCTCCCGTCTTTCCATCCTAGCTGCCAACAGCCCTTACTTACAAAAAAAAGTAAAGGCTAAGCTTCAGTGACGATGTAAGAAAGTGTAGATCCGTGTGCATCTGTCTGTGTGTGAGCTTCAGTGTGTGTGTGTGTGTGTGCGAGCACCTTGGGGTGTTTTGGCATGGATCTGTGTGTATCAGTGTTTGCATGTTTAATCGGGGAAAAAAAAAAAAAAAAAAAAAGGTGGCACAGTTAAATGTGTAAAAAGGTGGAGGGGGAGTTCACAGATGAGCTTGCTCATGTGTGGAGGTGAGAACAGGAGTGCCAGAGGCTGCTGGGAGGCCTGTCGTGTCAGAGCTCATCAGCAGCTAACAAAATCATCCACCAGAACCTGTCAATATTCACTTCGCTACCCTCTCTCCGGATCAACTCGTTCGCTGTATTCCACTCATTCTATTCGGTTTTTGTTATTATTGTATAACCTGGAGAGACATCACAGGCACGCTTGTCAACTTTGCTGTTGTTAAATAAACTAAGTACATCTTTGCTTTCTCACAGATTACTCAGGTTTTAGTCTTTCACGTGTAGGGAGACCACACTATGCAAAATGTGGACCTGTGTAGGTGTCACATCACCATTTTTTTCTTTAAATCAGTCAAGGTCACTGCAGAAGCACATTACACTGAAATCGAGTTAAACAGCAGTATACCAACTGCACGCATTCGTCTCAGGATCTCTTAGCATAATGCTCCATCTTATTGATTTTGGGGCAGTTGTTTTGCTTTCCTTTCAGGACATTGTGGGCCAGACGAGATGGTGCGCAGGCTGCGTCTCGCTTGATTTGGAGCGTGCTGCGTCCGTATTTTTAAAGTAAAAAGCAAAAGGTCTGTGTAAAAGATTCTGTGGTGACTTGTGTTGTGGTATGGTGATATGGTAGCATGTAAATACAAATCATACAGGATTGAACTGAATATAAATCAGTTGGAAATGTCAAAAAAACAGAAGGAAAAAAGAAGAAGATGGCGTATATTTCTGTTAGCACACGGTCGAGCGTCGGGCTGTCTAGACTGTATTTGACCAAAGGTGTGCGCGCTCCACATTTGTGTGTTTATCTGGAACAGTTTCCATGTAACCGAGCAGACATCAACAGCAAAACCTTTAACCTACTTGGCAAACAGCCCGGTTCTTTCTATCTCCCTCTCTCCATGGACGGATCATTCATCATGCTCTTCCCCTCCCCTTTCTCTCCATACAGCATCGTGGTCTGCAACATTATCTTCATCAATACAGCTTTTAAAGCAGATAAAGGTCACGATCGAGACAAGATTGATTGAAAAGTGTTCTTATTGAATAAAGTAATAAATGAAGGGGGGGTGGGTAAAAAAAACTTATGGTATAAGCCTAAGAAAAATGTTTGTTATTAACCTGTGCTGTTTCAAAGTCATTCATTATATATTTTTTCCACCTCTGTGATCATCTGTATCTAAATCTAACTATGTATGCACCAATGCTGTATGGCTCTCTGAGGCCTGGATGCTAACGGTTGCCTCTTCCACATTTTAACCCTTAAAAATATTTTAGTAATCTGTTCAATTGAAGATGGTATGGAGTTCAGAGTAAATAATCTCACACTGCTGCTATGTCTTTGGATTGTGTGAGTGGTGGGTCTAATTCAACCAAGCATCTGTCATGAGAGGTGCCGCTCCATGTCCTCCCTCCTCTCCCCTCCTCCTGCTTCTCCACAGTGGTATCAATCTTCTGCCTTTAACGACTAAACTGATTCCTGAAGTGTTACTGCTCGGCTCATTAGGGCAAAGTGTAGCTGTGATCTCCTGTGTGGATAACCTGAAAGTATTTTGTAACAGATTTTGAAACAAGTGCTGATAATTGTTACAACAGTGGTGACGGCAAAATACAGTAAGTGATGTCAAAAAGATACAACGCTGACAGTAAAGACTGATGGTTTCTACACTTCCCCGCTATCAAGCAACTTCCCTCTATTTCAAAATGATTGACATCCATATTTCTGATACTCAAACACATTTTTTTTGTGTGCGTGAGTAGAGTTTGTGTTGTAAGAGTTGCCAAATGGACTCTGACGGTGGTTTAGTCATTGTGTCATTTGCGTATCCTCCGGTTCAATTTCTATCGTACTGCACTGTTGCGCACTGTTCAGTGTTATTGTTTCTACATCTGCATGCATATCCCAGCCTCCAAGAGCATTTGTCAATGCACTTGTGTCAATGAGTGTTTATCCAATGTGTCCACAGCTCTCTGCCTGAGATGTCCCAATAAACAGCTCAAAATCCTTTGCGCATCACTCGTGCTACATCCATTCTCAAGGTCAGGCCTCAGTATGATAGTGTTCTTAGTCCGCAGTGACTTGAAAAGGCAAAAAATAAAATATCTGGAAAACTTCTGAGAAGTGAAGTGAGACAACAACAGAAAACAAACAAACAAAAACAATCAGAACTATTCACTGAAGCCATTATTTGCTTATTTCTCTTTCTGGTGAACTGTGCCGTTGTTACCCTTTTCAAACAACCAGCATTACACACAGCGGCACCAGCTTCAGGCTATGAGGAGGAGTCCAAGCAAGTGCATTTCTATATGCTCTGTGGTGGATGAATTCCCAGAATTATCTATGCACAGCCAGAGAACTATGCAAATTGGTATCCACACGGGACCGTAAAATCCAAAACAACACAAAAACACAAGCAGAGAAAAGCACATCCCTATGGAGTTGGGGCTTTCTGTTTATACTGAACTATTGTATTGGGAAAAAAAACAGAGAAATGTGTTTTTTGACAGTTCCGCACATATGTATGTGTATATTTCTATGTGTGTGTCTGAGTGTGTAGATGGTGAGGAGATCGCGAGTATGAAGTGAAGAAAAAATATAGTGTGAATAATTCATAAAGGACAAAAAGTGACAGTTAACGAGAGTGTGTCACAGGACACTAACGTCCTATCCGTCGAACCATCTGTATCCCCCCCATCTCACCCTCTCCTCTAGGGAGTTCAGATAAAGGATAATGGATCTGCTGACATTCATCTGTCCTAAATAAAATTCACATAAAATAACCCTGTTGGTACGAAGGAGCATGAGAGTGCCGTACACGTATAGCAGTCAAATGAGATCACGCACGCACGCTCTCAAGCCTGTTTGAGCTTTTGATCAGACAGGTGTATGCGCAATCAGTCCACCGCAGAGCATGTATGTGCATCCATATACCTGAAAATGTACACAGCTTCACAAAGTGGTGCACAAACGTATATACAAACATAAATTTATAAACTAAATATCACTCCACACATACTCTATGCATTTACAAAAACTCATTCATAAGCGATTAAGCACGTTGACCAGCTAGCTTCTCTCTTTCTCCATTTTAAACACGCACATGCACAAAGTACCCTGCAGACCTGGTTCCGAGATAATTGCTAGACTACACCTCGGAATTTAATCTTCAATTCAATTACTTTTGTACCATTAATTCACAACAACAGTCACTTCAAGGCATTTTATATTGTAAGGTAAGATCCGATAATATTAGAATGAAACCCCAGTAACCACAGAAACCCTATCAGCAAGCATGCGGGTAGAGTGGGAAGAAAAAAACTCAGTTTTAACAGGAACAAACCTCTGGCAGAACCAGGCTCAGGGAGGGGCAGCCATCTGCTTCAACCGGTTGGGGGAGAGGGCCAGGATGCGGAGCGAGAGATAGAACAAAAGGCACAGATGGGAGAGAGCCAGAATTTAATAATTGTTAATGATTAAATACAGCAGTAGTGTATACACACAGAGTGAAAAGAGATGTGTAAAGAAGCCCATAATACACTGAGTGGCAGCCTAAGCCTATTCCAGCAGGAGTAACAGAGGATTCAGGTTCAACTGATCCAGCCCCAACTATAAACTTTATCAAAAAGAAAAGTTTTAATTCTACTCTTAAAAGTACAGAAAGTCTGTCTACCAAATCTAAACTTGGAGCTGGTTTCACAGAACAGGGCCCTGCTAGCTTAAGTCTCTGTCTCCAGTTCTACTTTTGAAAACTCTAGGAACCACAAGTAAGCCCGCAGTCTGAGAGCAAAGTGCTCTGTTAGTATAATAAGGTACCACGAGGTCTTTAAGCTACGACAGGGCCTGATTATTCAAGATTTTGTATGTGAGGAGAAGGGTTTTAAATCCAATCAAATGAAGGCAGTCAGCCAGAGCACCTCAGGGGCAGAGTGTGACACCAGAGACGCCCATGTACGTGTCACAGCCACAGTTCAGATACCGAGTAATGGTCAAATGATCTGCGTGCTGTTTGCATGTGAAGACACAAAGAGTTGGATGCAGATGTACATAGGATGTAAATGGACAGAAAGTCGGTTGTATGTGGATAATTAAAGAGACTGAATCAATAGATACGTGCAAACAATAGGTGACACATACTTGTGAGTATGTGCAAAAGTCACAGACAAGCAGATTTTATCAGTTTTCCAAATCACTTCAGTGGAATTTTTCATTACTCTAAAATGAGTCATGAATGAATTAAAGGTTATTTTATTTTCGTTTTTAAAACGAACTAAAGCAAGATGTTAAAGCATACCATTAACACACAATCACACATTCACACAGACACACAGATGGAGCAAATCCCACCATCAGCACCACGCAGGTGCACGATCATTCCAGCAAACAGATAACAATGGACACCATCCTCTCTCTGTGTGCCCAAAACCCAGTCATCTGGCAAAAGAGCTGAGTGGGACACATCATCAAGGGTATTTTTGTTGTTCCAAAGCACAACCACACAATATGGCTAACACACACACAAACGCATGTAGCTCTCACTAACACAGACAGACATGCACACTCAAAAGGACACACATTCACACACTTTTGTTGTGTCTGTAAGCACCCGTATTGCATACACTGACCATTCACATCCACATACCTGCATGCACACAGTGCACACTCCACTTACCTGTTGTTTACAGAAAAGGAACGGAGGCTCAGGGCTCTGTTAAAACTGTAGGTGTTAATATAATAATTATAAATAATATATATATAAAGATACAGATTTTATTCCCTGTTGTAATTTCTTTTTTTTTCTGTTTTCAGTCCTGTTCAGACATTTCTGGTGTGTACACATTATTATTATTTTTTAGATAACGAAAAGCCTTTTTATAAATGCACTTAAAATAACATTCAACTCAAATTACACTTCTGATCTGAAACCATCTAACGCAACTGAACAACCCCATGAAAGACTAATTAGACAAAGATCAGTGTGGCATTCATGTGACACTCACATCACCTTCATGACGCTGCTCTCAACTTTGTTCCACTTTTACACAGGCAACAGGAAACAAAATGGCAAACACCTTACGCTTTCAACGACCAGCTTAAAACTGCTCGAGCAAAAAGTGATAAGAATGAAGTGTCAACATAAAGACATGAAGATCTGGATCGCTTGCTTTAAAAACCAGGCAACAGAATGAATATGGTGCACTGTTTAAGCATTATTACGCTATACGGATATACGGATGTTGCAGTGACTGCAGTTCTTTAAGCCAAACATCTCATGGTCTAAAAATCAGTGGGATTAAAACTCTTGTTTGTATTTTGGTTGATTAGAAACCTGAGACTGAAGAAAAAAGAAAGAAAAAAAATGTTGGCATGGTAACAAAAGCAGTACTAGTCTTGCTTGTTAAATATAGTACTTTTTTGGCAAGAAAAAAATATCCATTTTTAGAAAGCACATAGACCATCCAGAAGTACGATGACTACGCTGAAGGACTACTTGGGCGTCCTTTCAGTTCAGTCGAATATGGGAGAGAAAAGGAATAATGTTTTTAGAACTGTTATTCTTATAACTCTTCCATGTACAGTTCTGATTGGCCAGAAGTAAAACTGAGTTTTACTTTGACTTTTTCAAATCTCGCTCATCTAATAATAAAACAAAATGAGACCTATTGTAGCCAGAAACATAAAAGTGTCTCTTTTCTATAGAGCTCAAGGTTTTTGGGTTTTTATTTTCGTAAGTACTGTTCTGCATTTCTCTGAATTTCTGTGTTTATTCTCTCCCCATACAGCGTAAGAGCAGTTGGGTTGAAGGGCTTTTGAAGCTTTTATTAAGCAAGTAATAATTTGAAAAAACGTTCTCCAGTAAATCCATGTTGTTTATTCCATCATACAAAATTACCCATACAATTCTCAATAAGAACAACCTTTCTGAACATACTTGTATATTTGTTGACATGCCTGTTATTATGCTTCATTATCCGCCATTATTTCATTATCCAGTTTGTTCCATTCTTGGAACTTACATTAACAGGATCCTTCCTCTCTTCTCCTTCACTCTGCATATCCTATATTAACTTATTTCTCCCTCCAATTACTCTCTTCTCGAGCATCACAAGTATCTCCTTAGCTCCCTGAGGCAATGTACATCTCTATATAATCAACTTAAGTGCTTTGCCGTCTGCCACTGCCCTGCTGCCATGAGGTTTACTGGTCACAGGACCGTATTAAGCTTGTTGTGCAGTCGTCAGAGGCCGAGGCTGGCAGCGACCGAGGATCCAGCTGTGCCTCGTATGCTGCTCCTGCTGGTTACGCCGACTGAGTAGCTAACAAAAGAAAGTAAGACTTGGGGTTGTGGGCGGGGGTTCTTTTTTTGGTTCAGTAAGTACAGTGTGGCAACAAGAACCTTACTTTTAATACTTGTGGCAGAATAGGAGTAGAAATCCTGTGAAGAAAATCTACAAAATGAGTTAATAGTCACTGTGATTATTGATGAAGATGAAATTGCATCTTCTTTTTTTCCCCCCTTTCCTTCTATCCAGCTTTCTCAGATATTAGAAGTGGGACAAAATATTGATAGGGTAATATGTCAAACAGTTTCCTCTTTGGATACAATTACTAACACATTAGAGTTAAAAAAAATCTGGGTTTTTATTAAAACATTCAGCCGCTTTGGGCAAATTTCGCCACCAAATTCATTTCAAATCACTACTTTATGACTCCTTGCGGTGAAGCTTATCAAATGAACGAGGGTAGGGTGAACAGAAGCGGCAGTGGAGAAGAAGAAACTTACGGCGGGAAAATGGCCGACAGCAGGGAAAGCAAATCAGCGAGCTAATGGACTGAACGGACAAATTTAAACAGGCGCTGCGACGTACCGAACATAAATCTGGTATAATCTGTAAAGTATCACGGGAACACTGAATTGCGAGACCACTTTTGCTGCGTGGAATCAAGACAGTTTCAGATCGTGAGTTACTCCACATATGATTTAAAATGGAATGCATTTCGAGGATTAGTTGTTGATTATCTTAACGGGCTTTTTGGTGTTTTTAGACGAAATCATGAAGTTAACAAAACACACATTTTTCCTTTCTCTGTTTGTTTGTGCGAGGCTGAATGGTGGGCTAATATGAATGCAGCAGCAAGAGAGGAAACAGGTTATAATCAGGTTTCCTTTTACTGTTAATGTTGCCAAGATACAAAATAATGCCTGCCTGTTACAAAGCACACCCAGTTTCCTACTGAACGCAACTGGTCATAGTGCTTCTCCTGGCGCAAAGAAGAAAGTCGACGGGGAGAGGTGCAAGCGTGACATTCGTTGGTGTGCCTACACTCACGGTTGCATGTCTTTATCCAGCAAAAATGAACTCTTATCCAAAATGCACAGGAGATGAGCCAAATCCTGCAACGAGGAAGGGAGGGTTGCTAAGGGAAGGATGGGAGGAGGTGATACGGAGCAGAAGAGGAAGATGGATGTCATAAGTGTGGGGGACTGTCGGCGAGGCTCGTGCACAGTTCTATCCGAGTGCTAAATGACTGTTACCAAAAAAGTTTTTCCAACTCTTTTTTTAAATACCTTTGCCAGTTGTTGTACACTGTAATCTGACCATTGCCTTTTCCTCTCTTCTCTTCCGTCTGTCCCACTTTATAGCAAGCATCCTACCCCCTCCTTCCCCTGTTTCTGTCTCTGTCTGTCTCTCTCTCGGGGGAAGCTCTGTGACAGTGTGGGGTTTTATTTGTGTAATTTACATCCACCCTGACCAGCCTTCTGTGCCCCCCTGCAACCCTTGGCTTTTACTACAGCCAGACCCTTGTAAAACAGCCGGTCTTTGTGATGAGAGAGAGGGGGGGGGAGTGGCACTGTCTGAGCTACAATCCAGAGAAAGCTGATTGTAAAAACACCACGCGGTCACTTGGTGTCATTTAGCTTCCTCGCCGGCTATTTGCGGGTGTGAGTGTGTGTGCTCGAGTCTCCAAATCTGGATGTTTGTGTGTGTGCCCTCGTGCGTTGCACTAAATAGGACTGGGGAAGTTGCACGATTGGTTTCTTGACCCAGCAAGCTCTAGTATATCCAGGGATCAGGCATTAATCCAGCAGTCATCATGGGCTTGCTGTGTACTTTGCAGGATCGCCCTTGGAGGTCAATGGTCAAACAGAAATCCCATTAATAGTTAGTAGGGACTTCCAACTCACCTGTAGAGGTGAAATCCCTTTGGGGTCAGGTACGTCGCAGAGTTAAGACGGCTAATTTAACACTAAGGAGACGAAAACAACCAACAAGAGTCTTAAAGCGAATCTCAAACGTAAATGGTTAAATTTGGATAACTTTTATCTATCTATTGACAGAAGGAGAAAGAAAGAAAAGAAAAGAAAACATCAAAGAGAACCAGCACCAATAAAATTCTGAGAGAAAATGCTAACTAGAGCAAGAGAGAGCAATAGGAGAACAAAAGACAGAAGCATGAAAGACTGAGAAAAATAGGTAATGAGGGGAAGAGATCAGTGAGTTGCTGCATCTCAATGAGAGAAAACACACAGATGACGGCAGGGCGATTTGAAGCAAAGACTAAGAGGGGGGGAAGGAGCAAAAAGAGGCACCACCCAGAATATAAAAAAGTAAAGTTGCTTGCTTGCAAGAATCAAAAATGTACTTTATGGAGAACAAGGTCACAGATGAATAAATCAGTGAAACAGAGCAGCAACCCCAATCCCCCCTCTTTTATTCAGCTGTTTCTCAACCTCACTTGTTGTGATGTATTAAACGAGTGATGAACTCGTGGTGAGCTAACATCGGCACGGGCTGCACGCACAACTACACGCACATGTACTCGCACACGCTGGAACAACAGCAGAACGTAGGAAAACAGCAGTTTGAGAAGGAGCTTTGGGGAACAATGACCCCCAGTGGCTGCAATGATGCTTTAGAGTAGAGTGGATCAGAGACGTGTGTGTGTGTGTGTGTGTGTGTGTGTGTGTGTGTGTGTGTGTGTGTGTGTGTGTGTAAGAGAGCTGAGAAGGAGCTCATTAGGAGTGTTTGGCCAGTCAGCCTCTCACAGTTCAGAGCAGCCAAGGATGGTAAACAAGCCCACTTCAGCACCCACTCAATAATGTCACACACATACACAGACACTCCACAAGCAGCCTCTGTCTGTACGAGACAGCATTTGAAACGTGAACACAGCTTATTAAAGCTATGAACACACTAATACATGAAAACTTTGTTTTTATTTGTATTCTGTGAAAAGATAACTCAGACAAAGTTATTAGACCCACAGCGAAAAAGGCAGGTTGAGAGCATCCAAGCAGACAGCAAGTAGAAAAGCAAAGAAGCAGTTAGCAAACACAAACATGCATCATGTGTCACCTGTGACCTGTGTCATCTGCTTTAATTGAAAACTTTATAAAAGGAGGAACAAATGGACAGTGGACAAGAGAGGAGATTCCATGCTTTACATTTTAAACCCAAGAGATGTATTAAAAACAATCACGCAAAAAGCCATTTGACCGTTCATCAATTATGAAAATCATTGAATTTGCACTGTTAAATCATTTTTCTACCTCTATAAATAACCAAACACCGGCAAACCACAATGTTTCACATATGCCCGTCCATCCATAAAATCTCAATCAGTGTTAATGTGAAGAATAACTCTCTCCTGTGATGTGGTTTCAGCCACAGTACCAGCAACATCATGACGGAGCGATGCGTCTTCTCAATGAAGGGGACCTGATGTGTTATTTTAATCAACTCGGCCTGCCGGCATTAATTATTCACCACGTTAGTGAAGTGGGACAGCCCGCAGGGTAGAAAGAGGGAGGGATGGGGGGTGGTGGGGGTTCCTTCTTATTAAGGGTTGTGGGGAGGGAAAAAAATAAAAATGAAAAGAGAAGAATATGAGAGAAAATGAGAAAGAGGAGATGTTGAAGGAGATTTGTGCTATACCTCCTCCCCTAGATCGTGTTAGCCTTGTAGTATGTGTATAAGTGTGCGCGTGCGTGCATGCATGAGTGTGCGCGTGCATGCATGAGTGTTCGTGTGCGTGTGTAGGCAATAAAGTTGCTTACAGACACAATGGGAGTGTGAATGCGTGTCCTTTTGTGTGTGTGTGTAAGTGACAGTGAGAGTGTCTGTGTGTGTATCAAAGGTCAAATCTAATCATGATGCTGCATAATCCAATTCTGAATGGCCAGGCAGGTCAGACCCCGCCTTCATGAAAAGAGGGACCACTGGATTGGTGAAATGTGATTGGTAGGACAGTATGTGGCCTGACGCACGCACACACACACACACATCTGACACTCCTAGAGTGCCTTCTAGGCTGGGATGAGATGCAAACCGATTGGACCAGATGTGGCACCCATCTAAAGGCCAGTGTGTGTGATAAAAGTCTTAAGTGAGACCACATGAGTGCATATCTGAGAGTGAGTATTTTTGTGCCAAAAACACAAGCACCCCATGAGTGAATGCCTGTGTCTGAGCAGTTCTGAGAGCCATTCTCACAGCAGAAACAGAAGGGGGAACAGAGCGCCCCTGCTGACACTCTCAGTGGGCTGACACAGAAAGCTTGTTTGGGGCATTAAATCTTAATACACACGGACGCTGGGGAGGAGATAGGAGAAAGAGAGAAAATGAGAGAAAGAAAGTGAGAGGCTGGATTGAAGGTGGAAGGAAGATGATAAAAGAGGAGGAGCCGTGTTAGAAAAGGAAGAGGAGAAGGCTGCGCAGCAGCACACTGAAGGGAACTCCTGGGGGGCAGGAAGGATGTTGCAAGGGAAAAGAAAATTCTTTCCCCTCCAATCCACAGGAGGATAGCCCAAGATGCCAGAAAAATGTAGCACGGCACTAAATCAAACCACTTAAATCATCATGTGTTAATGACTCCGTTAACCCACTTCTCCCCCTCCCTCCCTTTTCTTTCCCCTTCACTAAAAGCCTGTACAGAGGCTTTGTCAACCCTAATTCATCCTCTCGGCAGACAGAGACAGACGATGGTGAGAGAATTTCGAGGGAGGCAGATGATTAAGGGCTGCGAACTTTCTCCTGAGATTTCTCTATAAATACATTCTGCCAATCATGCCTCAGTTTGTCGACAATATCACTGTAATGGCATCATTATGTTGCACCCCTGTGTAGCTGTGGACTGACGTGCGTCTCCACTGTATGCTACTTAGCATGTACAAGAATGACAGGTACACCTGTATGTGCTCATGTGCGAACCACTATGCACTGTTAGGTTTACCGTCATGTAGCAAGTTCCATGTAGCATAGTTAAAACTTTGTGTTTACTGCAAGAAAAACAATTTAGTCTTGTTAACCGAGTGTTTGTGCTGCTCTTCAACAAAGACTCTTAAAAGTGAGCGAGAATATTGTAATGTAGAGTACAGACTGTACTTCCTGTCAAGACGGGTTTGTTCTTATGACAGCGCACCATCCTTCCATACCCGCTTTGTTTCTGCAAAAGAACAAACTGGATGAACAAAAATTTTAGCATTTGGTGTCTACCAAAGAAAATAAATTGTATCCATTTTCCAACCGCTCGACCTGGCACTAGGAAAAATATGCACATAATCTCTGGATTACTTTAATCAGCCACAGCAAACTGGATCCATCATTGGTTGCTTTGTTTTGTGTTTTTTTTTTTAGTGGTCTCTCCCTCACTCTCTGAGAATTCAGCTCTGTAAAAAAGACCACAGCTTTGCTTCCCTTGTTCTTGTTTTGTTGAGTTGAACTAAAGTGAAGAACTGTGCACAGACACTGAAGGAGTTCCTCACCACTTCTGACTAGTCAGTGCAGTGATGTGAGACCTGACATCATATGGTTTATTTTTAACTAAAGAGCACCAGTGCAGATGTTCCCATTCATGCGTCCAACAGCTTTGTGAGCTGACAAGTTATCACAAAGCCCAAGTCAGGTAACCTATCCCCACTTTCCTAACTCTTCTCCAATCCCACCACACGTTACAAGTTGCACACTCTAATAAATTAATAGCATGTTGTCCCCACTTGATTGATTATGTAGGTTTATATTATATTTTAACAAAATGCAGCCAAATCAGTGACTGCTTTGACCTGCTGTCAATTAGTTTGTAGAGGACTCAGAATCAGTGATACTGTACTCTACTGTAATCGCCCTACATTTTTCTGTAACGCAGTAATATAACCCTTTATTATTCTAATTTCAGTAATTACATTAGTTATAATAACGTCGTTACTTGTGTTACAAAGGTTCTTCAGTTATTCTTGCGCTACAGTCAGCCGACTTCAGTTCATGTGTGGGAGAAGGCAAATGGTGTGAGTCATCTACAGCAAAGATATGGAAATTACTTTGACTTTTATTGCCCAAAGATAAATTTGCAATGGTAAAGTGCATCCAGGACAGAAACGACTGCATTATACTGCAAACACAACTTTGGCTCTTTGCACGCATCTGCACAGACAGCGTGCTAACGCAAAGCTAGCCAAGAACCCAAAGTAACATTAAAGCTGCTGCCAGACCCTGAACTTCAGCAGGTAACAAACTGATGAGCAGTCAGGCTTGCAGGCTTTGTTTCTACCTGTTCATGTTTCTTCAGTATAATCACTGTGGAATTGCTTTGATTGTGTTGTCCGCTTTATGTTCATGCATAAACACTAAAAGAAAGATCCCATGCATGTCTTTGTTGGGATACCTCAACATTGCTCTGAGTACATGTCTGTTAATAGTAGTGGCTTAATGTGTCAGTTCAAGCAGTTTCTATTATTGGATGGATGTTTTTCCATGGATTTGGCAGTTTTCTCCTCATAGGTTACACCAGTGCTTCCCCGACCAATGACTTGAGAGCATATTGAACAAATTGACCAGTGAATTTAACAGCTATTCTTCTACTGGCATTATACTTTCCCCATCAAAAGCCAAGTTTGTGGCTACATCCTGAATTTAACAGTGATTCAGAAGAGAGGACAAGTTTCTAACTTTAGCTCTCTAACAGTGCAGAAGTAAAGGGTTAAAAGCTGTCATAATAATAAAACAATAAGACTGTGAGGAAGGAAAAATAAAAGAGCACATAATGTGTTCCGCTATGTTGTCCTGGAGGGCTCCAACACAAGGACACTCCTAACTGCAGATGTAAACACACAGTCAACACTTAAAACAGCAAGAAAATGCAATCGCAAAAGTCTCCCCGGGCGTTCTGATGCAATAATAAGAGCCTTCAGATGCTAATTACACGCAAAAACATTCATGTCTCCGCTACCTTTTAGCGCCTTGTCACCATCCGCTGTTGATCAATCAACACAACAGAAATCATGTTTAATCCACTGGCTTTGCCCTTTGCAAACATGCAAAAATGTGCAATTAGTTTTCAACAGTCTTGAACAGTTTACATAATAAATTCAACAAACATCTTCAGTGGCTCTGCTTTGCCCTGCGAATGTGTTCAAGATGTTAACAGCATAATCATTTAATGATCCCTTTTCCAGAAACGGTTCCAGTCAGTCGGAGTGGTTCTGTATGCAAATAGCGGACAGGATCACAGTTTTCCTCTACCCTGTTTTTCTTTTCTCTCCCCGCTTCTTCCCCCCCAGCTCTTTTTACTCTGCCTCTCTCGGCTGAGTGATAAACGCTGTCTGTTGGCCATAAATCCAGGGGGAGTCCTGACAGGCGTCCCAATAAAGCGCTCTATTTTCTCCCTGTTTGGTGGGTTTGTCAGAGGCCCAGAGGAAGTGAGATAACATTAGGAAGAGGGGGAAGAAGAGGAGGTGGGGGTTGGAGGAGGAGATGCAATTTCATCAGTGGCGTACACACACACACACACACACACACACACACACACACACACACACACACACACACACACACACAGGAACACACAAATGCACTCATAAACAGTGGGAACGTCCACATGGAAGGATGAAATACGCTCAGCAACACACAGGCATACTCGAAATGAGTGATTCATGTGCTGAGCGGCCAAAACGCTCAAGCCGCAAGACAGCTGGTGAAAATGGCAGCCTGTAAGAAAAACACATTTTTGCCTTTTATGTTTCTCACACAAACACACGCACATAAACAAAGCTAAGACCAAAATTCACAAAATCACAAACCCCAACTGCCTCGCAAAGAAAACAAGAACTCTCACCCCTTCCGTCTGCGGCAAGAGCCTGATGCATTTAGTATGTGCAAGTGTGATGCACTTACGCATCACACTTGCACTGATTAGTGTGCATTTCCTCAAAATCTACTAGTAAGATAAATTTATTGAGCCGATATCCAATGGTACAGCCTGGTTACAGCCGCTAAGATCACTGCCTAAAAACAAGCCATTTTAGCTCCTCCTCCTCCTTAAAGCCATTCTTGTTTTTAAGGGCTGGCTGCCGGTTAAACAGCAGGTGGGTGGGACTCCCAATCAGACCTGTACACCTCACACTATATTAAGGATAACCGCTCTCACTGACATCATACAGAGCATAGTAAGACACTTCAACTATGCAGATGAGGACACAAGTATTAGCCTCACTATGAAATGTGACATATTAGTTTTCTTTAGAAAGCATAAATTATTAAAAGGATTATTTCAGAAAAAAACATTACATATAATATTATTAGCCCCCTGAGAAACTGACCTTTTTCTTGAGCCATAGCACAAACCACTGTTGTGCAACGATCTGCTTTAAGGTCGTAATGCTAAAGTTAAAACTGAGGGCTACCTGCCAATTTACACACAGCATAAAAACTTCAGCAAGGGTTTGAGCTGTCACTTCATCAAGAAATTCAAAGAGAGCCACACAGTACAGAACAAGCCTGGCAGAGGTGGGAAGTGAAAATTTTCAAAGACTCTGGAAAGAAAACTAGTGAGAGACGTGTCTAAAGACCCCAGAACAGGGGTGCCCAATCCCAGTCCTCGAGAGCTACTGTCCTGCAGCTTTTAGATGCATCCCTACTCCAACACAGCTGAATCAAATGGTTTGATTGCCTCTTCAGCATGCCATCAAGTTTGGCAAATGCCTGATAACAAGCCATTCATTTGATTTAGGTGTGTCGGAACAAGGATCCATCTAAAAGCTGCAGGACGGTAGCTCTCGAGGACTGGGACTGGGCACCCCTGCCCCAGAACAACTGCCAAGACACCAGTGAATGACTTAGCCAAGTCAGGAATTGTAGTCTCAAAGAAGACAATCATTAGAACCCTGCAGGAATGGACTGTGAGGTTCCAAAAAAAAAAACCATCCTCAGCTTTTGCAGAAGAGATACCTTCAAGCTAGATTGAAGTATGCTAAGGACAACTTGGAGAAAGATGCATAGTGGAAGCATGTCATTTGTTCGGATGAGACAAAACTAGACCTCTTTGACCACAAAGATGTTTGGAGAAAGAAGGGAGAGCTGTACGACTCAAAAAACACCGTCCCCACAGTGAATCATGGTGGTGGGAGTATTATGCTGTGGGGATGCTTCAGATCATCTAGAATCGGGAATCTGGTCAAAATGGAAGGAATCATGAAGAAAGAATGACTCTGAAAGAAAACCTCAAGCACTTGTCTTCGAACACAACAGTGCATTTATCTATGAGCACCAGGAGACGCATAAGCTGTATGACTACATTTGAGTTTGAATAAAAACTTCCAGTGGCATGCAACACTGCAAATTTACTGCACAAAGACCAAGGACAATATTTCACATTTTATCTCATCTACCTGTTTTTTTAAATTTGCATCTATCTTTCACAACGTTCTCCCTTTGTTGGTCCTCATCGTTATTTTATACAAACACCCCCACTTCCTTAATTCATTCCATCCAACTTTTCACCTATATTTTCACCCCTCTTTCAACTCCATCACTCTCTCACATGCTTAAATTTCACCACTGCTCCATCTCTCCCAGACACACTGGGCTCCTTCTCCACCTCTTTTATCTTTTCTTCAATGACTGATAGTCGCGAAGTGCTGTTTTCTAGTGCTCGGGGCTAAGCCTTCACTTACACCACAAGAAATATAACAGCATAAAGTCAGACATGTTGGAGTGTGTGTGTGTGTGTGTGTGTGTGTGTGTGTGTGTGTGTGTGTGTGTGTGTGTGTGTGTGTTTAATCAGCTTGGCATTAATGAAGAAAAATGGAGAAGGGGACGGACAGAGGCAGGCACAAAATGAGATATGGAGAAAAAGTGGAGGCTGGGAGACAAGAGAAAGCAAGAAAGCCTGGGCTCTTCGGGTTGAGCGTTTCTGCTCTTAAGAGGATTCCCACCTGGTAGCAATTTAGGTTGGGCCTGGTAAAGCAGGCCCTGGAAAGGAAAAAATAATGTCTTTTGGGTTAGTGGTTTCATTTTTCAATCAAATAAATCACGACCTTACAGAAAATAATTTTTGTCTTTTAATGGCCCCCACGGCGTTTGAAGTTTCTCAAGGGGCAGCTAGCTTTGAAGTCTGTGAGAGGAGGAGTGAAATTCCCTCTCTCCTTTCTCTGTGTGTGTGTGTCTGTGTGTATCCATTGCCTTCTCAAAGTCCTGTAACACAACACTTGAAGTAGTCCTGACAAAAGGCGTCCAATGAAGGAGCCAAAATGTTAGAAACACAAGCAAATTCCTGCAAAAGCAAACACTTGTAAAAGATGAAGACGAGGGAAACTGCTACCCTAATTTAGACCATAAGTAACAAATCTACCTACCAGCGTCTCTAAATGTCACTGATTAGCATGTTACATAACCAGAAAAAAAAGGAAGAAAAATATGGGGGAAGAGGTCTGTGAGTAATTCAGATATCTCAATGAATACTCCTGTTCGCGGCCCATTTAGGAGAAGTCTATTAGGCTCCAGTAGAATGGACCAAATGTGCAAATCTCGGGTGGGAAGTAAAGTAAGAAATGGACAGATGTGCACGTAAAGGTGACACAGGGGAAAACTACGTCAGCTCCTGGGCACACAGTTCAAACAGCCACGCCAAATGTGTCGACAGACAGACGACTACCTTCACGATAAAGACTTAAAAATATCGCCCTGAAAACCTTTCCCCCCCCGAAGCTCCGCCACTACTTTCCATGTGTACTTTAAGTCCAAGCGATCTGCTTTTGACATAAAGGCTATTTTTCAAAAGGTTTTAAAGAGACTCCGGCTTTGACGGCACATCTGTCAGGGCTAATGCACTTCAGAAAGACGTTCAAATACTCGCTGTCTTTGCGCCATTCATGTACGAGCGGCCAAGCCCACGGGGACAAAAGAAAGGCAAACTCAAACACACAAAATTAAGAAAAGGTGTGGACCTTTCCCGGACTTAATCAAATGCTAAAACACACTCACTTGTCTTGCACACGCCCGTGGGAACATCAGTTAGTGTATTATTTAAAGCAACATAATTCCCCAGGTCAAACCAGCTCACTCACTGTGTACTCTCTGTGTACACGGCTTGATTAGCATGTCCTATTTTTTTTTTCTTTAAAGACAGTTGCTGTGAAAGGTTTGCAACAGTCAGGGAAAAAAAAGGAGAAAAGGAATCTGATGCTTGAGAAAGAAGACGCTGGGAAAGACGGACAAACAAAAGCAAACCGGGGAGGGAAAACAAATCCCGCAAAAGTTTACAACGATGAAAGGGAGCGACATGAAAGACTGCTCCAAGGGTGGGGGGGGGGGGGGGGGGGGGAAGAAAAGGAGATAAAGCGAGAGGTGGTGCTGAGAGAGAGAGTGAGTTTGGCCTGACATGAAGTGCTTACAGGAAATAGTTCTGTTTGATGAGTAAATATTGAATCAGCAAAAACCCATCTGTGGCACAACCTGATCTCTCTGTCACTCCGTTTCAGGCTTTCTCCGTGTTTACAGTAAACAGAGTCATACCTACATTCCAATCACAAGTTCATAAATAGCTGACGTAACTAAAACTGCATCTACACCACTGTACAGGCGTCTGAGAAACTGAAACACAACGGCTCAGTTTATAGGGATTTGGAGAATGAGGAAGCTAAACGTTTGTCTACATGGGGATACTTCCCCATTGCAGATCGCGCACCACCTGTATATTGCTGGAGGTATGTGAAAGAGTCGGTGGTCATCTGTTGAAAGCGTGAATCTGCTCCTGATTCTTGGTGAAGTCTGGGCCTGCTGTGATTTAAGATGCCTGCAGGGACCCTTCACTACCTTCATTCACTCTCTCCCTCAAACCATCTTTCTCTTTAGCCCTCTAGCTTTCTTTCAAAGAATGAACTATTAGAGGCATCTTCAGGTCAAAGAGCAAGGTCTTGGGCTCCAGGTATATAGTGTCACTCTAAATCTTTCTCTTTGAGTAATCACCAATGCCCCCTCTCTTCGAGAAGCGCTGCTTTAGATATTCACATAGTTGATACTGAATGGATAAATCATGTGTGAAGGATCATAGTGTTTTTTTCTTGAATTTATTTCTCTTTGTTGTGATCCTGCTGACGATGACCAACACAGGCCAAAAGAACAATGCATAAAGTGGAATATCCATAACTATAAATTTGTACTTTATAGATCTAATATATCCTAAAATGTGTTTTTATAAGACATATGCTACAACCACAAGCTGATATATCATATTAGCCAATTTTACATATATAGAAAACACATCAATAGCAGAATTAAATATTATTATTTGTATAGGACTTTTGAAAACAGAGTTACAATTTCAGAATATGAATATAGCCACAAATTATGTCGTTATTTATGTGTCCGTATGTTTGAAAATGTATACTTGTACATGTTCGAACACGCAAGATGATTCTTTACAAGCAAATAGTTGTAAACTACGGCCCAAAACACAGGGGAGAAGGCCGAGGAAAGCCACACCAAAGTTTGGGTCCTATAGTTTCAAATCATGATTGCCTCTGGGACATTTTGAAGACCCTGGTTAGAAGACCAGAGAAGCCGGCTGCAGTGATGACGTCTCAGAATCTCTGCTTTATAAGCGAGGCCTTGTCCGTGTGGAGCTTTATATGTTAATAATCGGATTTTAAAGTAGTCCGAAGGGAGAAGTGAGTTATACGGTGGGGGAAAATTAAGTGTTTACTAAAAGTTTCTATGCATCTTTGCTTCTATCTTTACACCACACCATATGCTTTATGGCGGGTGGAAAGCATTTTACTTGTGAACACATGACCAACCGCTGTGTGATGAGACAAAAACACTTCTACAAACATAAAACAGGCTGATCACTGTTGAACTACAGCCTGCTTGGCATCTCCTAATGCTCAGATGAGTATTTCAGATGACAAACCATAATCCTCCCTGATTGCATTGCTGTGGGACATAGTTTCTCTGTTTCAGATTTTTCTACAGCACACAGTATACACAAACCAAGCAGCTGATTAAAAGACTTGGCTGCTTTTGTGTAATTTTGTGGTGTTGGTGCTTGGTCAAAATGTGCATTGTGTAAGCTTAAACAACTAAAAGAGACAAGATCCATAAAACCGCATACCTCCAAACATCCCTGTTTGCAAGAATTAGAAGATTAAAAAAAAAAAAAAGAAGTGCTACAATCCATCCAAACTGATACCTGATTTTTTTATCTTGGCAGTAACTGATCTTTGTCACTGCTGTGGAAGTCCATCAAATCAAACTACACTGAAAACCCTGCACAGTCTAATCCACTCAGTGCTCTGCATGTCAGGTTGACTGGTGTCCCTGTGTTGCATGTTTTATTGTTGCCGGTTCATGTTTTGTGGCATTGCTCAGAATAATTAGGTTATGGCAGTGACAGTTATAGGGCAAAACAGGCTTCTGTTTCAATCCTGGCAGACAATTTTGTGGCTGGTATGACTGTGAGACTGAGCGAACATCTGTTTGTTGCATGAGATCAAATTAAGGGACTAATCAAGGCATAATGCACACCAGTTGTTTAGAAGGCCATTTCAAATGGAGGGCAAAGCGGTGTCACTAATCACATCCTCTCCGTCCGCTTAGCGTACTCGCATAAAGTCTCTGTGAAATGAAGGAAGACTGGACCACGATGATAAAAGGAGTGTATGAAGGAGCGTTTGTCAGCGACGCAGAGCGAGGAGGCCTGAAAGGGCTTTCAAATGCCAGGGCAAGTTTCAGGTGCCTCGTAGCACTAATCACAGGCTACCTGCTGAACAGCTGTTTTCTGCTCATGAAAAGAAAACGACGCAGGGAATGAAAAGAGAGATCAGAGAGATGAAAAATGAAGGCAAAAGAGCGAGAGGTAAAAGGAAAATGAGAACGAAAAATGGAGCATTGAGACCACAGCACAAAAATGTATGGCCCATCACACCATAATTTGCAGGTTTATAAGTAATTTGCACAGTCGTATATAACGAGTTAATATAAACCCATTAGTTGGGTTAGACGACGCTTAAATATCTGTGACTGAACATCTTCTGTTTGAATTAGATATAAATTGCTTGATCAGTAAAAGAAAAAAAAGACTGCTCAGTGTTAAACTAACTTAAAGAATTTGATTTAATATCATATTCAAAAGAAGAAGCACTCCTCAGCTCTTTGCTGTGAGTTCAACGATGCAAACAGACGGAATAAAAAGGGCCAAACTTTATTTCTGATTATGTTCAAATATAAGACAGCCTTTAATTTTACTGGATAACCTGCAGACCCCGAATGATTTATGAATTCACACCCAACATCTGTGCCTCATGCAGCTGAAATTTATTTCTGTAAGAGAGGTTTGTTGATTTTAATATTGCATGTGCTGATCGCTGATTTTAATCCCGTCTGGAGCACATATGCTTGTGTTTCTTTCCCCTCTATACACCAGCAATAATTACAGTCCTGAATATCTGCTTCTTTTCCTAACACAGGGCTTAAAGACACGGGGTGTGGTATGTGGTAAACACTGTAAAAGGTACTGTGCAATTTAATTTTAATAACATATAACCTGTGATTTATTGTTACTATTAGAAATGACACCAGGTCATAATGTTCTCTGTTTAAAAAAAAAAAAGAGCTGCAGTCACAGCTTGAGAACTTTTACCTTTTGTTCCTATTCCAGTATCTGACTCCAGAAAAGGGGTTACGATCTATAAGTCAAAGTCATTTTTTAAAAAGGACATAACTGAAAAAACAAGCTGCTGGCAACCTAGGAGGACACGGAAGGTCGAGAGATCATTAAGCATGCATTTCCACAAACCTCTGGAATGCTAATGAGTATCTAAAGACAGCACAATTCATTCTGCATTAGCCAACCCGTGGTACACTTAGGACTGTAATGTGCTAATGTTGTCACAAGTGCATTATCTTTCCACTTTGAGGAGGTTATGTGTTAATGCTAGCAGACAGCCATGAGGTTAAGTGTGGCCAGAGGCCCCTTAGAGAAGTGCCAAGAGAGAGCTGGTGGCCCCATGAGCTCTGGCCGAACAGAGCTCTCTTAGCCCCTCTCCACAACACAGTTAGCCATTGTGCTAGGCTGAAAAAGCGCATTAGCCGCTGAGAAAAGGGCTTTCCCCTCTGAAACCCTCTTGGACAACAAGCAAAAGCCCTGCTTGATAATTCAATCACTTTCTGAGCGGTGCGGGGCAGACCTGCACAACCTCTCGCCACCTTTCCTTGCCACTCTCCTTTTCTTCCCTCTCTCGTCTCCTCTATTAGGTAACTGTCCTATATTTTACAGATGCCGTCATTCCTACCGCTTATGAAAGGACAATAGAGGAATGATGCCTGTGAGAGAGAGTCGTTGACATTTGAATGTATGCAGCAGTGTGAATTATGGCTGTGCGCTATGCGTTTTGTAAAAAGGGCATAAGAAGATAGAGATATATGTGTGCGCATGTGTGGAAAGGGTGGGGAGGAGAGATAAAAGGAAAGAGAAGGGGGTCATTGAAAGAGTAGGTTGAGGGAAAGGATAGAAGAATAGAGAGAAAAAGGAAGGAGGGGAAAAAAGAGGGACTTCTTATCTCTTTACCCTTGTCTTGACTTCCTTCAGGGGCCTTTGAAGAGAGCAGAAATAAAGATACTTGCACTAAAGCATCACAGAGAGATTTAGATTATGCCAGTGTTTACCCAACTGAGTGCTGCATGGCTGCTGGCGACAGCCTGCTGGTTTTGAAGTTGTTATGGCCCTACTACAGCTACTCAAAATATAACACTCATGCTGCAGAGGAGGGGGGTTCTCCCTGCTTGTGTCACTGTATGCGTATGTGGATCTGCATGCATGAGTGCATGAATGCGGCAACTGGAGCGAATGTTTATGAGAGATAGCATGTGTCCTTGTATCCTAACACTGTATGCAATCCATGTGTGTGTTTGTGTGTGTGCAGCACTGGGAAAATGGAGCCATCCATCGGATTACTGGTAGACAGCTCTTTGAAAAGAAGGGCCTGTATTTGCATAAGCAACCGTGGAAGAGAAAAACCTGTAGAAAGAAAGACAGAATAAGAGAGCAAGCAAAAGAAAAAGGAAGGAGAGAGGACAAGAAAATAAAAAGAAGGGGGGGAGCTTGGGGAGTGGACCGCACTTGCCAAGCCACTCGGGGATAAATCCTGTGGTTAGGATCAAGTATTGTGGGCAGGGATTTGGCCCCAGGTCCCCTCAAAGCAAATGGAAAATAACAGCCTGCGAGTAAATAGGTGGCATGGTAATGATAGCTCTGTCAAGTTCTAAGGTGGAGAAAAGGAGGGTGGGAAGAAAGGGGGATAGGAGTAAAAATGTGGTGAATGAAGAGGAGGGTGGAGTGCAGGTATGAAGAAAGAAAAGGGAGTGCAGAAAGGTGTAATGGAAGGAGGGGAGAGAAATGTTGAAGAGGGGTTTGAAAGACGACGAGCAGGAGCCAGAAAAAAAAAAAAACGAACAAAGGGGGGGGGGGACGAACACATGGAAAGGCAAGCGCACTAACGGCGAGGGTGATGGGTTTCCTAGTGGGCACCCGTTGGCTAAACTTGCAGGTGTTCTGGTGCACGATGATTGCACAAGACAAGGTTGCTGCCAAAACCAGAATATGTGTGCCTGTGGCTCTTACTCCTAAGCACATGTGCAAGCTAGCAACACTCTGATTTCCTGCCTTTCATATTTTTCCTTTTTAGACAAAAATAAAACAAAACAAACTCCACTTGCTCCTTTTTGCCCTTTATTTCCCTCCTAAAATGGGTACTCTTTTGTTGCACTCCTGTCCTTGCAATCCTAATGAACAAAGCCCAGAAGCTCATTTTGATACACAATAAGGAGGCCACTCTCATTCGGTGAATTCCCTAACACACGATCATATACAGAAACATCAGTAGTAGATTATGGCAGCTGCCAATAAAAGCCATTGATATTTTTGATCTTGTGCATGCCCTTGATACTAGGATAGGCCTATAATGCCTCATTGAACCTATATTTAGATGCCATTTATCACTAATTTATCATACGTTACAAGGTAGCACAAAGTTTGTTATACATTAAATGTGTTGTTACTCAACAAAAGCAAAGTGAAAATGGCTTTTTTTTTTAAAAAATGTAATATTAATAACCCATAAAGCCCGCTGAATTAGTCTAACTACTCCCAAAGTACCTTCAGAGACTATTGCTTCTTTGAAAACTTAAGAATAGGATAGTCCTTGTGCTCATTTTTCAACCTCCAAGTGTTGAGCAGTTAATTAACAAGGTCATTAAGCTGGGGTGAACGAGTGCTTTGCTGACATGCTGGATGTGTTTTACACACCATGTTTAATAAGCCCGCGTCTCCACCATCAGAGTATTGGCACCCCTCAAATGACTTTCCAATAATGACAAGCAGCTCCCCAGAGGTACTGCTTCTATGTAAGAGTCTTTGTGTGTGTCTATCCGAAGGAGCTAAATAGCTGGCACCTGGTAACCTGATAGAAAAGGTGATTCTCACTGTCATTACCCTTATCCCTTCCACACAAGCTATGTGTGTGTGAAAGTGTGTGCTTGTGTGCGTTTGTGTTTGCCACCCATGGAGTGCACTGACACGGCCCTCTGATTCCTGCAGACCACCATCGCAGAGAGGAACCACCTGTCTGTTCCAGAAACCAACACACACAGCCCAGTATTACCATATCCATATTTACTCGTGGTTTGTACATTCCGCAACGGCCTGCTTAATGGGATGGGTAAAACACACACACATAACCTTCCTTGAGGTCTGAAAATATCCTTTAGTATTTCTCCTACTGGCCCCAAAGTACATTCATAAATGCCATTTCACCCTCTAATAAGTCAAACGAGATGGTGCTGGTGCGGGTTAGCCATCCTAGGAAATGCTCCTGTACCAAGCAATTACTGTGGCTGCTGAAACAAGAGAGCTCTGTGGGGAAAAGCCAATTAGTCCATCGCGGCAGCAGGTAGGAAGCTGGCTCCATTCATTATGATCACTCATAACACTGCGCTAATGTAATAGTACAGTGTTAGTGAGCTTGGTGACAGACAGCAGAAGGCTTAAATGATAATGACGGGATCGATAGTTGCAGGTGTTAATGCCGGATACTTCCATATTCATACAGGCCTGAAGTGAGAGGAATTTAATCAAAAACACTAATGAGAGGTGTGCTGTATGTGCCTATGTTTGAGCGTGCATGTAATGAGCACATACTGTTCAATACAGCAACGTGCAAGTTCCTGGTTGCGCGACTGGGATCAATCCATAGTCATAATATTCCGTTAACTAATAAAGCTGCAGGCTATAAATGTATTATCAATATCTGAAACTGATCTGCTCCAGTGCGTAACCTAACCTGATGATTTTCAGATAATGTGATGTGAAGACGTAACCCAGGAGGCTGGATCTGAAGACAGAGGGAGAGAGAGATGAGCTGTAAGCTGAGATTAACCCTCCTGCTCTGCTTGGTCCAAATAATTGGCCTGTTGCGGTTTACTAAAAAAAAAAAAAAAACCCCACAACAGACCAGAGCTGACTGGCAGAGTTAGCCTCCCCTTTCTCAGTGATGTCCGACTCTGAGGAAGGGGAGGCGGAGGAGTGTGAAGAGAGGGAGGAAAGCAGAAAGAAAGTTTTTTAAGCGAAAGTACTCAAAAGGATTTTGATTGTAAATGATTTCCGCTTTAAACCATATGCCAAGTCCTGGATTCATGATTGTTTATTCACCATTATTCATTTCAAGAATTTCTAATGACGGTCTTTTACATCAGCGATTAGAGTGCAATTGAACAAAAAGAAAAATGCAGGTGTTTCTGGACCAAAAACACATTAAGGATGCAAACAGGTGGTAGCAATCAGCTTCTCGTCACACTGTGTTCTTCTACAAATATTGACTCATAAATACTTTGGGACACAAAACATTGCAGAGTGATATTAATCAGCTGCTTATCCAGTGAGTTTCTCAGAAAGACTCTAATTGCAGGATCTTTCGACTTCAGCTGACGACGACAATCCTTGCTCTTCTGCAAGGATTACCTTCTACTCCATTTGCTGCAGTTTGTAGATAGAGTGGCAGAACATTTCCAAAAAGGTCTCCAGAGCAGAGCAAGAACTGTCGCCAGCCTGCTGTTCATAAATGTTGGAATTGGTCTAGACCACCAGTAGGGCTCCTCTTTGGAGAGTTAACTGAATGACATGTCTTGGTTAGGAAACACAAGATGAGAAAGGAGGCCGGGGCTAGCCGGTTCAGTCAGTCCATTTCAATACCAAGCGCAGAAAATAAGCATGCTTTCTTTCAGCATTAAATATTACCACAATTAGCAGTAAACTGCATGTCGCAAACGTTAATAATTCAGTTTGTGTGCTTGATTTAAATCAAGGACCAATCTGACCCTATGTGTGGAAAATAATGCATGAGGATTCAAATAATAATGTTATAAAATATGTAAATTATTTGCCACAAAGGTGATAAGAACAGCAGCTAAGCATTTGCACTAATAAAAAAATCCCTGCACTCCAAATTTATGTCTGTGGATGATCTAGAAACAAGCTAATCATCAGATATGATTTTCATTCTGTTTACAGCTGTCGTTCATTCCCAGCTGTGAACATAATGAAGCTATAAAACATAACTGAGCTCTGTGTTAACAACTACAAAGCTTGACCTTGAAAATTTTAACAAGGTCAAAGCTATTCATCTGGCCAGCTGTAAGCAACTTTCCAGTTAAAAGGGGGAAAAAGCACATTATTTGCTCAAACATGTATGAGTGCAAACATGCATGCGTGTAATTATTAGCATTTAGGTGAAGAGTTTCTAAATCCCTCCTCTCCTCCTGCATTCAAGCTCCAAACACTCTCTCCGTCTTCCTCAGCAACCCCTCTTCTTTCCTCAGTGCTCAGTACTGAATGAGAGCTTAGCTGGTGTGTGTTTGTTAATGTTTATGTGTGCTACGCGAGTGTGTGCGTGGGTGAGGAAGGAAGGAAAGGAAAAAAGAAAGAAAAAGAGCAAGGGAGAGAGCAATGATCTGCCAGAGAGCTAGATGAGGAGGAGGGAAGAGAAAAAGGGGGTGAAGGTGGTGTGCGAGTGTATGGAAATAGTTGCACGTTTCTGCTGCTCCGTGCGTGAACATGTGTGAATTATGCCTGCAGTTATCTACATGCGAGGCAGAGCACGAGTGAGAGAAAGTGAGCCAGCATGAAGGGCAAAGATTGTGTTTATGTTGTCCGTGTGTGCATGTGCGAATGTGTACTCATGCACGTCAGGAAACTGTGGTGTCCCTGGCTCTCCAGTGTTTACTGACAGGAAATGTTTGTCCAGGCAAAACGGAAGAAATCTTGCCGCCCCACATGGCAAACACTGGGACAAGGGATACACACGCAGACGTGCATAGACGGACATGCAGGAATGCACACACACGCACGCATGCTTGCAAAGAGCGTTTAAAAAAAACAGAAAAAAAAAAAAAAGAGGAATCTGACAAGCGCTCCAGTTTATGTGGTGAGGTGTGGTATCTGGTATTGGGGAAGTGGGAGTGACTGGGCTGGGCACAGACTGTTCTTTACTTCCCTCCACCCTGACTGCCAACACAAGCTCCAGCAGATAGAAAGTCAATACGCTGACCCCCTCTGAACCTGTGCAAGTGAGCACAGGGTTTGACAGGTTTGTCCACACTAATGCACACAAACTGACCGACTTCATTGTTGCTCCCTCTACGTTAGTACATTAAGAGATTGTCCAAGCGCATTACTATTCTGTACACAGAGGTGGTGGTCCATTTACCATACATATCTACTATCTTTGTAATTCCACCAATCTATAATCATCTATAATTCACAATATTGTGATCTGTAGTTACAAGTTACTTTGCAGATCAAGTATACAAACTGTACAGAGTGCATAAATCTGACTTTCTTAAGATAAATGATAAATCTGTCAAACCACTGCAGTCATTTCAACCTTTACTGGAGATTAACATAACTGAAGAACAACAACACTGTGAGACTCTGAAAGCTGCCAGCTCTCCCTGTACTTTGTTTTATTTCAGCGTATTTGTCTTAGACTGAAGGTCGAAATACTTCAATATGCTCTAAGAAAATTCTTTGGATGACCTTTGAAAAATGTGATGTATTCTTAAAGATTAAATGACACAATGGCTGCCCAATGATATATGGTGACTGATTCTAGCATTTTTCAATCTTCATTTTCAGTCTTCTTTCACATTATATTGAAAGTTCAGTCGCTGCTAACCTTTGCGTTCCAATTTTTACCCAAAAAAACAAACAATTTCTTCCTGCAGTTATACGCCAGCATCTTTGGTCTGTCTCAGACTGAAGCTAGTGACAATAGTCCAACTGAAAACTTCCAGGACGGAGAGGGGACAGCCTACAGCAAATTGCGAACTGGTTCATTTATGTCCTACAAACCCACATAGGCTGTAGAGTAGAATGGGTAGAACGATGAAACCAGTACCTGAGCAACTGATAATATTTCTCAGGTACTTGGCAAAGAAAAAAAACACATCCATCCATTCATCTTCTTCTGCTTATCTAATTCAGAGTTATGGAGAGGCGAGAGGCTAGAGGCTATCCTATCTCTCACACGGTGAGAGATAGGATAAACCCTGGACCCGTCCATCAGAGGGCATTCACACCTATTGCCAAATTAGAACTAGCTTTCAATATAACATGACAGCGGATTTGAATGGAGGACCTTCATCCTATCAGCGCCAATCACAGCACCACCATAATGTGGTGAAACTAAGGAGAAACCTCTGAATGCCAGAAAAGCCTGCACGCACATATGGACACATGCACAAATATCTTATCCTAACTGACACCCACAAACTGCTAACTAACCCACCAACCCTGTTCCCCCTGACTGAGCCTGACTGAGTCCAAATACTGAATCCAAAGCTGTGGAAAAAACAGCTATAACATAACATAACTAGTTTGGAGAAAAAAAATGATGAAGATTGTAAACTCTTCAACATTAGAAGTTCTATTTTCCACCGCTGTTCATAATTAACCACATTTCCCATTCCATTTTCTGAATTAATAAACCACTAACACTTTTATTTACTTCTGAACAAGTACTTTTTCCACCAAGTCCAACTTTAATAAGCAACACTGCCAGTTCGCTCTGAAGCTTTTGATGGATTGAATAAAGAAGTTATAACAAGAACGCTGTCTGCGGCAGTATTTCCGAGATTTACTTTCGGAACACTTGCCAAATGTGTGTTCCCCAAATGAACAATGCTCCTTTCTGGCTGTCCTGCCTCATTTCCTTGTGATCCATGTTGACGTTGCAATGCGTGTGTGTGGGTTTGTAAATTAAGGACAGCGCTGGAGGCGACATGGGCATGTGGGTATGTGTGTGTCTGTTTACCAACACACACACACACACACACACACACACACACACACACACACACACACACCTTTCAAACAAGAATGATCTAAACAGGACGAGATGAAAGTGTTTTACCAGCATACGAGTATGTACGCAAATACACACAAACACACAGCAGGCGAGCTGTACCGGAAACCGTGAGCCACAGCGGCACAGAGAAACCAGGACACACGCACAAAGGAAAGTAAATCTCCATACCTCCTGTCACTCAAAACCTGCACAACAGCCAGAGCATCAAACACTTCCACATGCAAAACGCGAACCAGCGCAGAGAAAACTGAAAAGTTGCTCAAACTCTACTCACTGGCTGGTGAGGGGGTGCTGTATCCACTGAGAGGCAGTCCCGGCAGGGCTGGAGGCGACAGGCTCCCCAACATGTGGGGGAAGAAGTAGGAGTAGGTGGGCACGGGGAAGCCGTTGAGGTGGGGGCCCGGCACCGGGTTGCCCTTCCCAGCCATGATGGCTCAGTCCACCTACAAGTCACGAAAAGACCTCACTGGATTAAAGAAAAAACCCTCACTGAGAGGCAACAGCGCCACAGTCAGGAGTCAGTATGGATTCCTGTAAGGATTTAATCCCCCATAAGGATGCTGGGTAAGAAGATATTCCAACAGGCAAAGTTTGCAAAAAAAAAAAGAAAAAAGAAAAAAGAAAATATCTCCTTAAGGTTGAAAAGGTTGCCCTGAAAATGGCCGCAAAATCCTATTGGTTTAGCGAATGTATGTGGGTGAGTGTGTCTGTGTGTATGTGTTAAGGGCTGAGTTACTAAGGACACAAAAGATAAAAAAAGAAAAACGGGGCAGAAGTATAAAGGAGGAATGTGGAGCGTTTTATCCTTCCTTTCTCTGGGATTGTGAAACGGCCTTATTTGCAAGAGGCGTTGGGAAGTAACGCGGCCATTCCTTATCTCGAAGATGAAGGCAGAGAAAGACAGGAGGCAAGTTGAGTCAAGAAGAGGTGCACTTTGATGGCAACAGTCAGGAGCGGCAATGGCGGTGATGGGGGTGCTAGTGGTTGTGATGCTTTCACAGGGACGTCATTCCACTCTTCAACTGCAGAGCGCTCCTCGGAAATGTGCAGATCACATGATGCCAGGAGAAAGCTCTTCTCCTTGAATGGGCCCCCTGTTCGCAGTTGCAGAGCCTCTGTCTAAGAAAAAAAAAAGAAAAAGAGAGAGCGAGAGAGAGAGAGAGAAAAGGAGATCATTTAGTGCTTCAGTGGCAAGGTAAAGAGATCACTTCCCTTTGTACTTAAGTGTTTGAGCAAAACAGTGCTTTTCTTTTGACACTAATTAATGGTAATGTCTCATCTGAAACGTTACAAAAACACCCCATCCGCCTTAATTATCTAATGGAGTGTTAAAATTGCGACGCGAGCAGTGGGTGTGTGATGTCTCCTCTCAGCTTTGTGCGCTCACACACTCGCTCATTAACAGTGACAGAGTACAAATACTGTGGGAGGCGAGCCAAAACATAAATGAAGAGAGCGCCGCAAAAGAAAACTTTGCTAATTACACCAGTAGCAGAAGCCAGAGGTGAGACCCAAGGCGGCATTTCTGGGAACCGCTCGAGACTCCTGCTGCAGAGTTCGCTTCCAAATTACGAGCGAGACGTGAACAAACAGACCTGTAATCACCACGGAAAGCGTGAGCAGGCAAGAGCGCGCTGACATCTACACACCCGGAGAACAATTATCATAGAATGGTACATTAGCATCACAATATACACAGGGATATGAGAAAAGCCATTTATCCCAAACAGCTCATCATAAAATGAGCAAACTTTTTTTCTTTTTTTTTTAAACCATAATGACCTTTTTATGAGTCAGTGGATGTGATACAGAGCAGTAAAACAACTCGAACCACACAGATGCCTCACAGAAAGACAAGAAGCATGTGGAATGTGTCTTTGCACGAAGCAGGAATGTAGCACTCTAGCATGAATTACACCGCGACATCATGGATGAACTCATGTAAAGAGAGAAGGGTTAAGTCAGACATGTTCGTGTGCCTGTTTCCACTTGTGTGGTGTACATAAAGCGCTGGGATATGACAGGAGAGGCATGCACACAGCCTTGTACGGATTAATGTCAAATTTAGGAAGGGGGGGGGGGGGGGGGGGACATAATGAGGTGAAAAAATAGCTTCATATAACTTTGGTATAGATAGAACAACTCCATATTCCCAAATCTGTTTTTCTGCTGCTGATGTTACTTGTCATGTTCCCCCACTGTCTGTATCATCATCATCATCATAATACTACATTTGATCGTAGTGCCATTTAGATGGCGGTTGATTCAACTATTTACTTCAAATAAAAGTGCTGTTTCTTCTTCTGTGTATTTGTATATTCCATAGATGCTGAGTGATCAAGGTTGGTTTGTGAACATGAGCAGTTACAAGAACGTTTTAAACACTCACCAGGGGGTTTAAGTTTTAAGAACTGGAAAGTTTTTATTTCCTGACTCGCCTTTCACCATTTTACACCATTAACTAAGGGTGAAATAGGGTCACAACAGATGGCAGAGACACAGGGATCTTTACAGACATTTGTACGCTACTACCAAAAAACTATGATTGACATAAAAGGCCAAATTTCCATCTTAATTTCTGTTTTTCAATTAAGAGCCCCTATTAGAAACATTAATGTGAGGTTAAAGTATCTGACCTACAGCAAAATGTTAAAAGTCATACCTTTTCCTCTTTTAGTGACCAAAATCATATTCACCACTAATAATTGTTTAGCTAATAAATGAATAATTGTTAATAGTTTCCCTGTAAATGGTAAAAATGAAACTGACATAAATCTGACAGGAGTATAGGCAACGTGGTGATGGAGTAGTTCTTTTCTCTTAACATATTTGGTCACATGATTCTTTGATTTTTACAAATGTATGTGAGTTTATTCACTACAGACTACAAAGAGGATTTTATGGCCTTGGACTTTCTCTAAGCTTCCTTATTTTCATATGCTTATTGCCAAAGTGCTATGCAGTCATTCTGTCACAATGAGCTGGTGTGTATGGTGATCAGGAGATGAGCACATATATTAGCCTGAAAGCCTTTACAGCCCATGGGAGCTAGGTATAGTTTTATTTGCTTTTAAAGCCCCTATTGACCTAAAAAAAATAGTTAAGAGTCACGTAGTAACAATCTCCATCAGGATATTGCATCTGGTTCAGACTACAACACAACAATACGCATTACGAAACACTGGCTTGATACACTCTGCATTGAACCTTGCTGCAATCACGTAAAATGCAACAGCATTGCTGAAAGTGCACACTGAAGTGATGCAATGCCATATTTTTTTTTTAATTTAATAAACTAAGGAGGCCACAAACGTTGAATCGATACTTTAAATGAGGAACTGCAACTCACTGGGACAATGGGAGACCCACAGACTGGAAATGGGCCACTTCATTCACCATTATCATTACACTGCCTCATATGGGCGCCATAAAAAGTCATACTGAATGATAAGCAGGACCTCATGTTACTGTACACCTGCACCGACTCTGTTGTGCATTTCCTTTTTGCTGATGTTACAGTAAATAAACATGGCTGCAGAATGACTGGCTTTGGTTACATTTCGTCAGGGATAATAACAGCGTAGGCTGAGCTAAAGGCAGCCAAAGTTTCTGCTCACTTGTGTTTTGATTCATAGTTAGGTTGGACTGTTTAGAGAATGTAAACTGCCAACAACAGAAAGCATCCTACTCTCAAAATTGGGAATAAAGTTCAGGTCAGGAAACTACAAAACAGCCAACTCATATGTGACATATCTAACCATACAAGTCACACAATACATACAACCAGTGAATTTTGTTGTCTTTGTTACTTAACAACCCCTAATAACAATAATCTAAATCCCCGTATTTGCTAATCCCAAAAACAATTTACATGTTGCGCTGTTTGTGAGCATCGGAGCGTTTCCTGAACGAAGCCCACACGTCTGACGCTGAGAGCTAAAGAAAAGCATTTTCTGATGCATGTAAACAAAGTCTGATTGTCGCAGCTGAAGCGTTTTAAAGGCATTATACAATCAGTCATTTTTCCACTCATCCGTGCATACTTGCAAGCGTCAACAGTTGGAGGCAGAACGTAGCTGACTACCTGGGTAATCCCCTCTGCCAGGACAGAACAATCACAGGGAAAAGAGATCAAACACACACACCACTACATGAGGAACTGAGACTCACCTGAAAACCTGTCTAATCTGCTGTGAGAGGTGCACATACCACAGTCAGGTAAAGCTGCCGACACGCATATCACAACTCTTGCAAACAGCTGTGAGCTCTGTGTTTGCAGTGGCTAGCATGTTAAATAACACACACTTCATCTTAAAACATCTGAATACGAGCATATATTCTCTCCACTTCACCCAATCTGATCTCTCCTCCATCCCTCTTTCAGGCAGCTCTTGAATCTCTGTGGCAGGTGGGTTAGGCAGTGATTTATGTGCATGATATGCCTGGCACAGAGAGGTCATTGATATGATGAAGATAAAAAGGGAACAGTTGTGTGCCTAATGCTGTACAGTTTCTGCTCTTTTATTGTGTATTTGCTCAAGATCTCAGACTGAAACCGGATTTTTCTGTATGGCACATAAAAAATTAACTCACCCATCTGCTACATTAATACAGCAGAAATGTGGACTGATGTGGAATAAAAACAGATATGGACAGAGTGCAAAAGTCTAACATCAAACAGTAATGCAATAGCAAAGCCAAGACAAATCCACAGAGACCGTGGGCCTAGAGCTCAGCCCATTAATGTACATCTTCTTAAAGATTTTCTAAGAATTCCTCACCCATATCTGCCAAACTCATTTTAAAATGCTCAAACGCACACAGGCAAGATCTGGTATGGAGGCCAGCTCCAGGGGGAATGTACAGTATGTGATCACTTACAGTAGAAGGAAAAATAAACAAACATTCTGGGTCACTTGGTCTTAACTATGTTTGGCATGTAGCAGGCAGAGGGAAGAAAGGGTTAGAGGTCATGAGAGAATGTAATTGGATGTGTTGGAAAACACTGAATTAATAATCAGAAAAGCCAGCAAATGGCAGCACGAGGTCCGGGCGGACAGCAAGCACAGAGACGCAACCAAGGGAGATGGTCAATGCGAATACATGACATATAGTGAGATTCTGTTGAGTGGATAAACATAGATGTGTTCAAGTTCAAGGAGTTGGAACGTAAAACAGACACTGTTTTTTTGTTTCCTTTCTTTTTTACCCCGAGACCTAGCACATGGACACAGCAAAGATACCAGTGAGTTTAGTGAAGATAGCCACATGTTATGATAATGCCACACAAAGCATAATTATAATGGATCTACCCATCTTAGAACAAACCTGTGATTACCGTAAGTGCTCTTTTTAACTAAATTCTAAACGTATGCAGTGCATTGTGGGGATTTTACCAGTCATAGAAAGAACAGGTTACAAAAGCAAATACTCTACAACCATAAACACTGCATCAGCTCAATTACTCGCAACAACACCTGCTACCTTATGAACACTTTGCTGCGTGCATGTCAGTGAAATATGGCTGATTTGTTGCACATGCAGACAGAAATACTGCTACATATATGCTTTTACATTTGTAACCGCCTTTAGGTACTTCCCCTACAGCACCGCACTTCATTGTTTAACAGTGAAGGCCTAAACAAAAAATGTGTATGGCTTTGCAGTGGCACATGTAACGGAAGTCACTCAAGCACAATGCAGTAAAATTTTTATGAGGACAGCAGCGTGGGTGGATATACACGTCAGACGTGGGTGCAAACAAGCATGTGTGAAGATATGACTGTGTACATGTTAAACTTTTTCAAATGTCACTTTCTTGCTGTCATATAAAAAACCATTACTATAGATAATACTCATATTAAACACGGCTAAAGTTTCAACTAATGAGGTCAGCGTATGTGTAAGCAATCCCTGTGAATCCAAAGCACAGGCAGTTTTTCTATACCAAGCTCTGTATGAAGTTAAGAGGAAAAATATCAGGCACACAGCTCTAGCTGTGTACACAGCAGCCCCTCCAGTTTCCTTTTTAAACCTTCTGTTTGTGAGAAGCAGCCAATCAGGAGAAAGCTGGCTTAGGGAGAGGAGCTGTAAGAGCTTGTTTCAGACAGTGAAGATACATACAGGGGTGTACAAGAAAAAACACATGCTTATGTAATATATCAACAAGTGCATGGGTATAAGGGAGCGGTGTGTGTGCTCACGCGTACAGCCTGTGTGGCATGTGATTATTGAGGTTTGTCTGAGTGCTAAATCACATTTGCACATCTTTGTGCCCCGGGGGAGTTTCTACAGTACACTGCATTTACTGTATATGACCAGCTCAGATGGGAGGGGTTTTGCATACAGAGCAGACTGCATGTTTGGTGAGGTCCAGTGAAAGGGGTGGGTGCTGGCTGATTATGATGTAAACAGAAACAGATTACACGTGGAATCACTCTCAAGTCTATTCTGGCAAAGTAAACTCAGATAGAACATTTTAAAAGACCCTACATTAACATACTTACATTATTAATGAAGGCTGCTCATTTACTGTGTATCTTAAGAACAGTCTCATTTTTTTTCTCCGACCACACTAAGAAGTCTGTGATTGTTCCCAGTGTAAACATAATCCGGGAAGACTGCTGCCTCTAATCACCCTACTTCTAATTCTAAAGCACTTTAAAATGTCTAATAAAAAGGCTTCAATGGGACAAAAGTGTAGTGAGACATGCTCTGTTTCCATTTACCTATTACTCTAATAACCTGTTATAACAATAGAACACCCTGTTCTCAAAGCGCAGGCTTGATCGTGCTTCCTGGAAGTACAATAGGATACAGAGCTTTTAACTATCAGGCTACTCTCATGCAGAACCAGCACCCAGTTTTGGATCAAGACACATGAACCCGCTCAACTCTCTACTATTAAGATTAGGCTTAAAACATAGTTAGGGCTCAATCAGGTGACCCTGAGCCATACTGATCCTTAGCTAAGCTGCTATAGCGCTGAGCTTTTGGGTGGACTTCCCACTGAGGAGCTGTAATCGTGCAGTAATATGCTTCTACTGCACATCGTTAATTTTGTGTCTCTTCTTCTCTCCCATGCGGTACCTGTTTGCTAGGCTCTGGAGCTCTAAGTTTCTGATCTGCAAGTTATTTGTCGTTACTAGCTTCTAGTTTTTCCTCACAGTGCTCTCACCTCGTTCAAGGAAGGTGGCAAGGAAGCTGACGTGTTTTGATACTATATAAATAATAAAAGAATTTAATTCAAACAGAAAATGCTAAATGAGTGGCCCTTTCATCCAAAACCCCCCAAAAAACCCTGTGATGCATTATCTGAAGTGCTGTCATGGAAGTTTGAAGAGTCAGTAATTCATGTTTTCTGGCCAAACCTCCACACAGAAGAGTACTGCTACTTTTATATACAGTAGCTGAAAGGGTAAATGATTACATCCACCTCGCTGCTTCTTCCACCTGCATAGTTTTGAGACGGTCAGAATCGCAGCTCGCTGATGCATTGTGGGAGAGTGAGCAGGAGGTGGGAGCTACTTCTCGATGATGATGGTCAGAAGGTGTGGCGCGAGAAAGCTAAAGGGTGCTAAGTGCACTTCTAAAGGTGGTGAGAATCCTCAGCTGTTTTGACCGAGGCTCCCTGTGGGGTGAATCCACTTGTCAGAGGAGCAGGCTGCGTGACATTTCTGCCTCACCTCAGAAAGGTCAGCCTTTAATTATCTCAAATGCCAGCAAGCACTGCACCTGCAAAAAAAAACAAAAACCAAAAAAATAAAACCCAAAGACGAGCTGAGCGCTTGTCAGGGTAAGACGGTGGCCTGTTTTCTTCACGCAAAATGAGTGCGGCTGTGGCTGTCCGTGCAGAACTGGACCATCTGCCCACCTGCGTGTATGCATGCAGACTCACAGCCAAAGCTCGCACACGCACAGACAAACCCTGACAGATGCAGACACACACACACACATTCTCTAACTGTGTCAACCAAAGTCACTAAAACCTACAACTAAAGTTGCTTGCCAAGCTACCCTTTAAATAAGATGAAGCGGGTTGAATCCCTGGAACAGCGGCAACTTCCGGGAACACTGATTTAAAAATAGGCTGCTGACAGTATGTGTAGACAGATTACGGAGCTATAGATAGAAGAGTAACATGGGCCAGTGTTTCTGCTAAATATGGGTAGGCCATGCGACGTAAACTTGCATCACTTTCTGTTAATCGATACGAAAACTAGGCATGAGTCAGAGGAGAAGTGAGCGTCTGAAGATTAGAAAGCTGAAATATATGCAGCGAGAATGCAGTTGGTGTCAAAACTAAAACTGCAGGCATATTTATCAGCGGATGACTCGAGTGTTTGCATTTGAGTGACTCACTGTAGTTTCAACTTTGTTGATATTTGCAGGGGCTATGGTAACAGAAAGCTCCCATACCTGCATAAACACCGTCCTGTACGCTTCAAAATCGGCCTCACACACACAAAAACCAACATCGCTGCCCAGAAAATCCCACTTGAGCTCAAAGGAGGTCGGAGAGACAAAGGGCCATAGATCATCCGTGTGGACGGCGTGTGGCGAGCTCCTTGTGTCCAGGTTTTTCCGCCATTTTTCTCTCGTTCTGAGAAAACATGGAGGGTTGGTCCCTATTGTTTACACAGCTGGCTCCATGGAAAGGATTGCCTAATATGAAATATGAAGAGTGGAGAGGTGAGCGAAGGAGAGTTGGGAAGAAAACAGGGAAGGGAGCCAAGCGAGAGGGGTGTGGTGGTGGTGATGGTGGGGGTAGCACACCATCGAAGAGAGAGAGAAGGACGGCTAAAGGCACTCTGAAGTGGGAGACACAGGAAGTGAGTAAATTTAGACAGAGAGAGAAGAACTGGAAGAGGAAGTGAAAAATGGAAGGAAGAACACAATATGGCAATTGTACATCTGAGAGGAGAAGACACCATGCGGACAACTAAATGAGGAGAGAAGAAAGAGCAAACAGAACACGGAGCAGAAAGCCCTGAGGTTTCCTCGTGGTGAGGGAGTCATGCCTCCTGCGGTCTGGGGTCTGCAGTGCATGTTATTCTTTCCCAACAGTCGCACACTGCTTCCATCCATTCAGTCATGCCTCACAAACCATCTGACAACTGTCCTGCCGATCCCTTCTTCTAAGCTCTGTCACTTGCATCTTTTATCTGACAAAACGTGCGCTCTTTGAAGGACACGTGGACGCACAAATAATTACACTATTTTAAATCCGTACCACACACAGATATAGTGTGCTTTATTTATTTATTTATTTTAAGATAAGTGCGGTGCTTTCATAAATTTCCGTGAATAGCCTTTCCGTGAATTTGGATTAAACTGGATGGATCCTATTCAGAGTATAAGTGAGTCATGCCATTTGTATAGTCAGAATCATTTTAAGAGCAGAGTGCATTGTGCACTGTTTTGGAAAGGGGAAAGCAGCAGAGCTCAAATCTATATGTAAGCAAGTACATTAGTGTGTATGTGACAATTACAGCAAGAGAGTGTAGTGGCTTCCTTTGCCTAGTTTCAAACCTGTTCCAGGTAGTGGAAGAGGCTTCACACAAATTAAGTCTATATTTCTGAGAAGAAGAAGAATAGTCAACAGCCACCACCCGCTGACATACACACATATCTATAGTATATCTACAGTCAAAATACTTCAAAGACACGTGCACCGTCGCCAAGGCATCCGCATCAGTCTATTCACATAAGGGAACAGAACTCAAGAGGATGTTTCAATCCACTGTGCTGGTACTTTTTTGTCTCCGTCACCTTGGTGTACCTATCCAGGATATCGGGCTAACAATGTTATGTGAAACACTCCAGCACATTTCAACACAGAACATCCAATGACACGAGAGCAAATGACGCACTAAAGCACAGGGCCCCTTCCTGTTTATACTGCTTGCTTGCCCACTGGAGGATCAAACAAGATCTGCTCCTCCGAGCGGGTGTGCCCCCTTTAACAGTCTGTCGCTCCTGCAGCAGCTTCACAGACAATATCAGGATTAATAGGTAGATATTTTATTTAAAAAAAATATTCTGGTCTGTTGAGGTGTAAGAAATAATCAGCATTTTAAGTATAGTGTAAGTGAAATGACTCTTTGCCCAAATTAACACTTTCCTCTGCCAATGTGCAAATGTGTGACTTTAAACGCACTCATGCATGACCACAATTCTGCACAGGAGTGTCTATCTGAGTGTGTGTTTCTGTGTGCTGCAGTCACTATTGTGAAAGTGTGCGATTAGTTGATATCAAGTAGTGTGCATATACAAGGCGAGTGTGTGTGTGTGTGTGTGTGTGTGTGTGTGTGTGTGTGTGTGTGTGTGTGTCTCCACGTGCATGCATGGCAAAAAGCCAGTTTGACTCACCAAACTAAGTGTCCTGTATTTCCACCAGGCTTGTTGAGTCTTGTTTACAGACAGCATTTTTCAATTACTTGAATGATCCCTCATAGTGTTTATAACTGTGCGTGCGTGTGTGTGTGGGTATAGTCATTTGTTTTTCACACTTACAGTAAAACAGTAAAAAAGGCCATAGTGCAGGCCACTGATAACAGATCAGACTTTATACCATATCAGCAAACCCAGAGTTTTAGGTCAAGGTCAGATATCTGCATCTAGTTTACTTGTTCACACTGCTGCTCATCATTAGCTCACATAAATAAAGGTATTTTTCATGAATAATTTATAAGAAAGTCACATAAAAACATGCAGCGGCTACACTTCTGTTATTCTTTTTGCCAAACAATAACCACACTAAATAAAGAACCCACAATAACACAAGGAGTTGTGTTATTGTGGGTTGAGTGAATCAGATAAATATGATTCAAATGTGCTGATTTTGAACCGATTCATGAGTCTCAAGTTGAGCCAAGCAGGACTGGAATGCTTCAGATCTTGACCGACAACCAGTTACTTATGAGTTCTGAGCGTTTCCCTAAAGTTAACAGCAGTACGTCAATAAAAACTCGTTTTCATTGTTTTGATTGCACTGACAATAAGTTGTTATCAGATTGAGCACAGTTTCCTTCACTCCACCCATTTTTCCTGTTATCTGTTCTACCCACAACCCCAGCCCTCCCCCGACATTTACACACTCACCTGGTGAAACAGAGAGCAGAGGAGAAGAGGTGACCACCAAGCATGACTCACAATGATAGCCAATTTGGGGAAAAAACAAAACAAAAATCAGTTTCCAAGAAAACCAAAATGTGGACAAGTGCTGTCACAGGAGAACTTGCAAGTGTGGCGTGGTTTGATTGCACACTGGGAGGGAGATTAGGAACAGGATTGCACTGAGAATGTAAGTGGAGAACTGTAAACACTAGCCCAGAGAGGTTATGTAACCCAACAGCAAGCAATACTGATGAACCACATTTTCTCATCTTATACCTTATATAAGGTATCGAAAAGTCAACATGACTCTAGCAATCCCAGCAGGAGGTTTATCAGACACTAAAACATTGCACAATAGTCTGACAATTCTTACAGGCACGCTTGCACAATAATCTCATCCTCAGCTGTTTTGTCTTCCATTCTGGTGATTGCAAGATAAACAGAGAGAAAGAAATATAGCAAACAGTCATCTAACATCCATGTGTGCTTTTCTGGCCTACAGAAGCCTCTGCCAGATGACATCACATTACACTGGAGCAAAAGTTAGGGCGGGTGCCAGACAACCCTGAGTCATTTTGTCCGAGACCCCTTTGTTGGCAGCCCCTCTGCATCGACAGACTGGCTCCATTCAAATGAATGAGGGCACGGCTTTTTTTTTTTTCTTCACCTTACACTGATCACTTAGTGATGTCATTTTATGTTTAGAGTGCAGACTTGGGTTAAAATTTCCATGTTAACTGCATGCTACAGTATAGGATCATCAGCCTTCCACGACAATGCTGCCCATTGTGTTTTTGTGCACATTTCATACCGCAATAACATTTTTTTAAAAAACACTCCATGCATGCAGTTTTTACCTCTTGAGGGGAAATGAGAATCTCCATAGCCTAGCACCAGGGCCACCTGCAAAACAACCAGGCCTACAGTTGCACTATGTGGGGCACACTGCAATCACTTAAAGCATTTGCACATGTGTTTTCATGCTTATATGAAGAGAAGAGTAGAGGCAGGGATTTGTGGGTCAGTCCATACACAGATTAAGCCCTATAAAGTGCAGGTCATCATGATATGACCTCTCTAGGACACATGCATCACTAACCCAACACTGTCTAAATGAGAATGGCATTTCTAGAATGACCTTTGGCCCACTCCAAGCTGTGAGATTAGGAACATATACAACCCAAATGCACACACTGTATATCTATATAACTAATCCTCCCCTCCCCCCGCTAAACAATGCAGAAACATAAAGACGACAGATACAAACAACCTTGCCGGAGAGAGAAACAGTGAAAGCGAGCACGAGCAAGATTATGATACTAATCTTTTCTAATGCCTCTGTCCTCCATTTTCCTTCTCACACATAAAAACATCAAGCATATGCCTGGCTCTCTTTCCTTGCCTCCTCTTCAGGAGTCATAAAACTCACATTTAAAAATGCATGGACTCCATAAGCTGCCAGGCCTATCTATTAACTGCGTTATAGTGTGGATGGCTATAGCTGCTGACGGCAGCCAAGGAATGCTGCTTTCCATTAAGGGAGAAACGGAGAGACGAGGAGGAGGAGGACTGAAAGGGATGAGGGATGAGGAATGAGGGGGAAAACAGAATTTAATCATTTTTCTTTTTCCCATGGCACTGCAAACTGATGCCTTGGCATCCGAGCATGTGGAAAAGAAAAAAAAATGAAAATAGAGGGAGGCACTGACTTCTTCACAAAATCCCACATAATAAGTATGAATGCTGTAAAACTGCATCAAAGAAAGAACATAAACACGTGGATATAAGTGGATCACACACCCCAGTGACAGCCTGTGGCCCAGGTGAAAAACTAATTGATTCAAGTGTTTCAGGAAGATTTTCCCCCAGTGTCCTCAGGCGCTCGCAAGATGACTATTGATTGGCTAATTGATTGATTGACATTCGCTCGACACCAAGGCAACAACATCATCACTCTTCATACGAACATCACCACCAACCTTCCCCACTTGGTACTGCTATTTCTAAAATCCTGCATGCTGCATGGATTTAATCCTCATCAGTACCTCCAACCAATAACTCCCTCTTAAGTTAAGCTTAAAAATTCATTTCACTTTGCACTTTTCAGCCTTGCACAGAAGCTGCTCGCTAATTTGCACAAACTTCTACTGTGCTAATCAGATATAATGAATCTGCATTAAAAACATATCATTAACAAAAAACAAAAAAACTAAATGTTTTAACTTGAAACAATGAAAACTGAAAACTTTCAGACTTTTTCTTTTCATTCACTCTGCAACACAACTCTCCAAAGTGTCCTTGAGTAAGACGCTAAACATCAACCAGCACTAGATATGAGCATCTGCTTAATGACTTTGCATTAACATGTAAATGAGTTTTCAATGGCTTGGATGAGACTTCGACATGCCAGTGCGCATTTCTTCTTGGTTACATTTACCCCCACCTCTCCTCCGCCCCCACCTCTCCGTGCACGCATAAGTCAAACATAAATTAACGAGCTCGCGCCTAAAGCCGCGGCGACACTTACGAACGACTCCTGCCCCTCACCCCCACCCCCGTAATGGACCTTACAGACAATGCCTGTGGTATTTCAATTAACAGACAATGGCGTGACATGAAATAACGACATATAGCAAGAGCTGAGTGACATGTGCGAATGAGGCAGTAACGGCAGCATCTATTCCCTTTAATGGACCATTGTGGTTGAGCGCAGATAACACGAGTTAATAGGAAATGTAAAATTATGATGTAGGCTCTTGTCTAAAAGGGTGAGTGACACCTGGGAGTGAGCTGTTACATCTTAATGCACTGCTGCCACCAGGATGAATCAGCTCTGCACATAGGAGGTGGAAACCATCTGAAGGTTGCTAACGGTGGCTGCTGTCAGTCTTACATTAACCTTGAGAACAGCCAGGGGACTGGTTAGCCCTGCTGACCTCTCTCTGTCTCCCTCACGCACAAACACACATGCACAATCTCCATTATGACCACATTTATGACTAAAGGGTGACTTGGTGTGGGTGTGTGTGTGCGTGCACGCGTAACTTTGCCTCTTCCTGTGTCTTACGAGCAGCATCAGTGGGATTAAATCAGTCCATCACAGGCTGCTGTAACACCATATAGGCTGTCTGCGCTGAAGAGAAATCACCTCAGACCTTTCCTGTTGCCCCCAGGGTTAGCAATAACACTCTCTAAGCTGGTTTTGTGAACGCTCTATGTACATTCTCATATTCACTGATCAGCTCAGAATTAAGAACAATGTCCTACTATCTTTGATATCTTTGTGAAATGCATACAATAAATCCTCCCCATACAATCCAAGCAGCTAAAGACTCCAAACAAATGCAACCATTCGTATTTGGGAAATCCAAAGCAAGAAGCATAGTTTTGGTGAAAGCTGCTTATGTTTTGCTGTTTGGTTTGAACAACGCCAAGTATTGTTGTGTGCTGAGGCATAACTGGGCAAGCTGATGCCCATGTGTTTTCAGTCAATTTTCACTGACAGCAGGAGAGACAGAACGTGAGAGAGGCCGAAGGGAAGAAACGGAGAATGAGCAGGGGGAAACAAAGAAGCGTTTTATACAATAAAATTGTTGGGATGACTGCCTGGAAACGGGCGAAAGCGCGATCAAACACACTGACCTAATTTTCCGCCACCTCCTGCAGAGAAGCGAGAGAAAAAGCAGCCCATGAACACTGCAGAGAGTGAAATCAAGGTTTTTAATACTTTAATACTTCCCTGTAATCTGTGAATGAATCCATTTTCACGGTTTTCTTGGAATACCATAGGATCTGAACTGGGACGGATTATTATTTGTTTGTTACTGTTTGGTGTTTTTTTTTTCTGTTTTTTTTTTAATGTCTAAATTTTGCATTAATTACACTCTTAAAAAGTTAAAAACAATACAGTTCATTTATTTGTAACAAAGCTGGGAAACTGCTTATTGTAACCAATCCAAAAATCACATCATTTTAACTGAATCAGTATGAAAATGTAACAATTAAAAAATTAAAGCAAAATGAAAAATATATACTGTATATTATATTAGTTACCACTGTGACTGACTCCACACCACAGGACGGGTAGTATGGAGATGCGGTCTAGTATAAAAACCATTTGTTTGTTTTTCTTTTTATATTATTCATAAGCAATACCGGGTTTACTATATCACTGATGCCCTGGAGGGATATTTACTCTTGTAAACTCAAACATTGTGAGTTTATATTATTTGTGAAAACTCTTCTGATGGAAAGCAGCAGTCTGGCACTGGTAAAAATAAGAGAATAGAGTCTTATATCTTCAAGAAAGAGATTTTAGATATTTATACCTTTTGCACAGTTTTTGGAAACTTAAACTTTCATTTATGTTGTTTTCTGAGATATGTTTGGTTGTCATTTAAAAAACATCCCTCTATATCTGAATGCACGATGAAAAAAGTTCAACATTTAAAGTTGCCTTTTCGGGGCTTTTATTAACAATTTGAAAGATTTTCCAACTTCATTACAAACAGGGACCAATTCGTGTTTAGAGCTGTACATGGCTTGTACACATCCAAGAAGGCTAAAAATCAGCTTAAAATTGATTCAAAAGTGGAAGCTGCAGACAGTCAAAAATTAACTTTCATATGCTAAGGTATCAGAGGGATGCAGCAGTTTACAATGTCACCTCAAAGCTAGAAGCTCTGGGCTTGAAGCTGCTGCTCGACTTAAGCCTTGATTATACACCACTATGGACACGGACTGCTAGAGAGCCAAAGGCTGGGCAGTCATTCCTGTTATTCTGCTTTGAAGTCCGCTTGAAGTCCGCCACCTGGGGCGCATCCATCGTTGGTGTATTGTAAGGGAAATTTTCCATGGGCAAGTCCATATGGTCACAAAAAAAAAAAAAAAAAAACAGGCAGGGACGCGGACATACGTGCAAACCCTGTCCTCACCACCTGAAGATGAAATTGTTGTCACTTTGACCCAAATGGACCAGAGCAGACTTGTGAACAGGGGAAGTATAATCAAGGATTAAGCTGCTATGCTGTAGAGAAGGAAGAGTTCCTTCCTGCTTTTTAACAAACTTCAGAGATAGACATTGCTTACATGGCCGAAAAAGTCATTATTGACGTCTTTCCAACAAGTTTTGCTGGGTAGGCTGATGTTGATGAAGCGTGTTTGGGTCTGAACTATCAAAAGGCCCAAATTACTGCCAGATAACAATCCAGTAATAATCTTACTGAATGGGATGTTCACTCTTATTATCCCCATTATCGTCTCTGAGTTACTTTGAGGCTATTTCAAAACTTTACCCAACTTCCTTCTTCCTCGGATACTCAAAATTACAACAAATTATTGTTTTAATTTGGCTGAGGATGTTGTTTTTTTCCATAGAGAATAAAGTCTCTTTCAGACAGTCATTACTGCATCGATGCACCCTTATGCACTTGCAAGGAAGCCATTATGGCCCATACTCAAATCTAATTGTCAACCCCTGTCTTCTACTTTTCCGTCTGGTCTTAGGACAGTGCAAAAAGCTTTTAAAGGGCTAACATTTGTGCTTGAGTGGCCAGAACACCGTGTGCAGCCCCTGCCTCTGCCCATCGCTGCATCAGGTCCACTTGTAGTGCTGCTGTGCTACTGTGACTGGACTGGAAAGGATATTTATAGAAAGCCGTTGACAATATCCTGTCCCCAAACGGGTGTAATCGTATTATGCTGGAGGTGCTAAAAGCCTCGAGTTGGGAAAGCACATCATCGGAGGAAACGGGCTAAGACACACAAGGACCATTCCCGGGGAGTCTTGAGAGGAAGAAGCTCAGAAGCACACTGGAAGGAGTAGATAAAAAGGCAGACACACATACAAACTCAGCAGGTGAGGAAGAAAGAGTGACAGAAAGAAGATTTACTGAAGGTTTACTGACAAGTGAAGAAGTGACAAGTATAAGATGCAAATTATGCTGTTGACTGAGAGCAATAGGCTTGTTGTTGGAGGAGTGTGGAGGTGGTGCGGGTTGGAGGCTCGATCGTTTTGACAGTGTTTGGTATCGGCAGCTCTGAAGGTTCAAGCCGGCCACGGCGATGATAGATGGAAGACTGAACTTTAATCAGAGTGGCGCCCGGAGCATTTTCATGGAGGTAAACAGGTTAATCAGTCAAGCCCTCCTTCCATCCTCCCTCTCATTCTCCCCTAGTCTTTCCTCAGCACATGACCACTTCTGACACTGGCACGCCATTCGTCTATTTCCCATCACCACCTCGCCCTTCTCCTTTCCTCCCCCTCTCATTTTCCCTTACCTTGCTTCACATCTTTTGCAACCAGCCAGGAAAACAAATGACCCCCCCCAAAAAAAAAAAAATCCTTCCCTGCAGCCCATACCATCAGGCATATCCCACTATCTTATAAAAGGGCATTTCAAACCGTTCAGTCAGCTCATTTAATACCTCCCAGCATCATCCACCATGAAACTATGAGGTGGGAGGAGAGCATTCAGCAAACAGAGACTGTTCATATGCTCTCACAGTTTCTTGCATTACTGCCCTTCCACTAGCCTGCATCGAGGGAGGTAGATAATTTGCAGTCATAACCCTCAAACATACTGTGCCTAAATCTAAACACAGTGAGGCAAAGAAAAGAGAAAATAGCAGGAGCAGCCTTGCGTTTCCCATTGTTTCTGCTATATCAAGGGTGTAGTTATTAAAATGCCCATGTCTTACAGTCTCTCCAAGAAACAGCAAGACATACTGACCTCCATAAAAACTTAAGCAAGTGCTAACCGGTGCCAAATCACTGCATGCATAACCACCAAAATTTTTAAAACAAGCAACCAGTGTACAAAGCAAAACAGGAACTAAAAACTCCTGCCAGTTTACGGTTTAAGCCGCATTTCGTGTTGTCCGTCAAAACTTCCTCTATCTCTGTCCCCCAAAGGAAAATTAACAATCAACTCTTAACAAACCACGCTGGCAAGCCAAGCGTGAACTTTAGAAAAGCCTTAACAGCTCCTGTGGAGGTGGGCCATGTCTAATCTTTGACCACACTGTATTTAGGCAGACTTGGAAAGTGCGATTATACTGTGTCTGGAATTCGAACCACATACTTCTGCGAGCCATCAACAAGGGCTGCCCTTTGCCAAGATAAACTTCAGAGAAAGTTGCCACATATTTACAGGCTTCGCTGCCCCACTTTGCTTCTTTGTAGCTGCAGAGTGTCGTTCTGGTCGCCTTGAAAATTTTCTCTGAGCCTCGGTTGGAGGGCAGAGTGGGCTTGAAATAAATGCTCTTCTTGTTCGTATTTGTCCAGGATATTGCTAAAGCGTGCTCGTTGTGCAACATGAGTTAGGAAATACACTTAATAGGGGGCCTTCAAGGAAAACAAAGGAGGGAATACTTACTTGGAGACCATGCATGCTGTATGCAGGGAAACTCTGAAACTATGTTGTGTTATTACCTCCTACCTATCTCCCATTGAGTGATAGAGAGAACTCAGCTTGGTCCCTTATTTAATGATGTGAGGGTTCGTGCTCAAGTTTGAATAATACACGCGAGCTTCTTTAGAGAGAAGTGATGCTTTTAATGATAGAGTGACCATAACTTAAACGGGCAGCAAGAAAGGAGGAGGAGGACATCAACAGCCTCACCCTTTGAAAAAAAAGATACAGCGAGTAGAAGTTAAGAGAAGATGGGACAGAAAAGTGACCGCAGACAGTCGTTACATTGTTAGGCAACGGGAACTGGCTAACACCCACACACACCCAGACACACGTGGACACAAGGAAATCAGTGAGTGTACTGAGATTTCTCACGAGATGTTGTGTACACATTGCTTAAAAGTTGTCCAACATATTGGACATGCTAACAGCCACTAGTTGTTAGCAAAAAATGTGTATTTCCTTACTGGTTGGCAGTGGTTGAGCGGAATTGGTTGCAAAGAACGGCATTAAGTAAGTAACGTTTATTTATATAGTGCTTTAAAAGACACAAAAGTGCTAAACAATAATTAAAATGTAATTACTATCAAAATGAAACAATCAAAAATAAGTTAAAAAATGATAAAAGTACAAATGACAAAAAAAAAAAAAAAAAAATCACACTATTTCTGATAAAACAATAAAAAAGACACAAACCAAAAACGGAGAAGCTTTACCTTCAAATTAAAAGTTGTGTCGTTTTTCAAAAGGCACAACTGTCTTTGTTTCTCTACTCAGAGAGTAGCTGGACAATGTTTATAGACAAGTCTCCCATTCAAACCATGACTGCAGCAATATACTAGTAACCAAAGCAATTACAGAGATTTTTGCCAAACAGTTGAGGAATACACATTTTTCTTACTAACATGTGGTAGCCAAGGGGTCATGACCCAGCCTGTAGGCCTGTGTGACTGGGTCTTTAGCAATCACTTTCCCAGCGACTGCCAACAACCTCCAGCAACTACTCACAACCAGTTGGGTAATACTCATTTCTCCCTTCACAACCAGTGGTTGCCAGGTAGTCACATGTCTGCACAACCTAAATAAATTACACAAACATCTATACACAAACTTATGCAGTACATGTAAACACATCATACGCTTAAGTCCTCGAGGGCCAGAAATCCTGTGTGCGTTTACAACATCACATCCATCCTCAGGGGGGATTTCATAACAGCAAAAATATCTAATGCTACATACAGTACCGCAGTGTTCCAGTACCAGTGGATTAGCACTGCCTTCCCCCCACCCACCACCATCACTTCATGTTAATAGCTGCTGTTTTCATTTTCCCCGAGGCCACTCTCTACTTCCCTTCATTCAGTATGCATACAGTTTTCTCTCCCTCTCTCTGTTTCTCTCGCTTAAGGGAGTGGTGGCCAGAGGAAGTTGAAGATTTAGTAAGGACACTGATTTGCTCATGCAAGACTTATGAAACCCTAGTTTCCTGTGCCTCATACAAACACCCATACAGAAGTCATTTTAAGGTAACATCCTTGGTGCAGTGAGCTCACTCCCATGCTCCTTCCCCGCACAACACAGAGATCAGTAACAGTGTTTGTGGCACTGCGTCTTTGTACATTAACTTTATGAAGTTTCTGCTTCTGTAGGGGGGGCTCTTTCATCCCTGATGCCATAGAAATCCTCACTGCTTCGAATCCTATCTAAAACAAAACCGCTGTTACACGTTACCACTCTTATATAAATAGAGAGCAGAAAATGGATTTATTTCTAACAAATTCAACCCTCAAACAACCAATTCTGCCAGAACTAAACTGAGATTTGCTTGATACGATTTGGAACTGCAGTATCATAAAACAATCTGACAAATACATTGAATAAAACACAGTTTGCCAGTAGGACAAGGTGCTGGACACAGACACACATTCGCCATACCCTGTAAAGTGTGTGGAAATCTCCACAGCCTAATAATGCATGGCAGATGAAGCCCGTCAGAGTGACAGTCCAGCTGTAAGTAATTTGGAGGGCCGAAGAAGAAAAAGCAGAGGAGGAAAAAAAAAGAAAGAAAATATTAGACAGCCATCAGGCCCCTCTTCTCACATCTCTCTGCAGATCTAGATGAATTTGACCTGACAACACAGGAGCGATGCAGACAACACCTCCTGCACCAGCTGCAAACCACAAGGGCACACAAACTCCTTCTACAGCCAAGAGAGGAGGGAGGGAGCAAATGAGCCTGTGAGTGAAATAAATAAAAACATACTGAACGGAGTTAAGCGTGCCCGAGAAAAACTACTGACAGCGTAGAGCGAAATAGAGAGAGAGAGAGACAGCAGATGAGGGACAAATCGATTTTGGTAAAGAGGCAGAGCAAGCAATGAGCATGAAAGAGGATAAGAAAGACAAAGAGCCAAGAAGGCATGAATGATGACGGAGGATATGAAGGACAGCTTGAAAGAGAGAAAGTGAAACAGATAAAGAATAAAAGGAGGGGAGGAAAGAGAGGGCTTGATGGAGGGAGACAGAGGGAAAGATGCACCTTGTCAAAAAGATTGAGAGCAGAGGAGAAAATGAACAGGGAGCTAGAAACTGAGAGAGGAATACAAAGAATGAATGAAGATAGAGAGAGAGTGAGGGAAGATGAGAGGATGCCTTATTTTCTTCCATCTCAATTTGCACAAAACTTTCATTACCACCAATTTGGGCTGGGAGCCGTAGGCTGGACCATTAGGCGAGCCCAGCATCAATCAGCTTAATCTCCCTCCCAGGCCGCTAAATTACAGCGCCCAGTTGCTTATTAAAATTTGTCGCCCGTCTCCCAACACCCGGCACTGCTGGAGATTAGACAGGGGCCCCCAGACAAATCTGTTACAGAGAAGAAGACGGAGAAGAGGAGGGGGAGGAGGAGCTGGAAGGGGAAAAAAAGGACAGAGAGAGACGGAAGGAAGTATAGGGACAGCAGAAATGAAAAAAAGGGGGGAAAAAAGAGGAATGCACTTGCTGAGACAGAGTGGATCAGAGTGGGAGGACGATCATCCGGTTTGATTTATACACTTCTGTAGATCTGCTGTGCTCTCACTCACACATTTCTACGCACGATCATACATCCCAATAAATCCTATATACACTCGCATGTGCCCACATCCCCCCCAAATGCAGTTTTCCATTCCTGTCAACACCCCCAACACATAAACACACGCACGCACACACACACGGAGGCATAGAGAATGCAGGGTTTGCAGTGCCTCCCATTGCACACTCAATCAAACCGGCGGCCAGATAAGATGCATGATGAATGGCGTAATTGAAGGCGGCGGCAGAGTAATGCTGCATCGCTCTGCATTCAGTGGGGGAGGGCGGGTTATTGGTGAGTGTGTGATTAGCCTGTAGGATTTATTGTTATTGCCTAACTTATTAAAAAAAAATAAAAAATACAAAGACTGTCTACCTCGCCTACAGTAGCACACCTCCAGCTGCAAAGCATACCAAGCCTACACTTTTGGATGGATGAGGAGACAGCAGCGCTGCATCATATAGAGCCGGGTGGGGTGAGTTCTTTGAAGTCTGCGCATGTTGCAGAAATGCGGCTTGGCTAATCGTATAGGTTGCAAGGCAGAAATCTCGATGTCAAAATATGGAGGAAAACCACCCACACATTGAAGAAGTGGTGGTAAAGTCTCTGCTCCCTTTAAACACTTAAATAAGAGAAAGCAGAGGATACATAAAGCACACAACAAAGTGATAGAACCTGCAGGTCAATGGGTAAAAGAGGGAAATAAAGCAATTCTACTTCACACTGGTAACCACTCAGCAGAGAAAAAACTAATGTATCAAGAGTTAGTAAAGGTCCTTGAAAGAAGCAGACCAGAGAGTGTCATTAACACCAGTGCACTGTCTGCCTGCTGACATCATGTGTGCACAGGGGTTTCTTCTTCTTCTTCTCCTTGTTAATACCTATGTCATCTGAAGACACTGAGCTGCTATGGTTTACTTTGGTTAGTGACCTAACGTAACTGCCTTAATTATTTCAATTAGTGAAGCTTAGGATGTGACATTTTTAGATACTCCAGCCAATATTAAACCACAAAATCTTGGATAAACAGTTATTATCAGATTCAGATGGGTATTAATTAGTAATCATTTTGTTCTAGCTTCCTTTTTGACACTGAAATTTAAACTCTTTAAGATTTAAAGTAGAACAGCAGGAGTAAGTACTGCATGCAACTCTCTATCTTTGGAAACTCTAACGAATTCCTATAGCTGCAGGTATGAAATAAACTTGGCAGTGAGACTAAAAGCAGCTATCCAAACTAACTCAGGCTGTAGCTGTTACTGCTGAGTCATGTTAATCTGTGCTGCCGCAGACTTTTATTCGCTCAGGTAAATAATTTACTGTTAAGTAGTGTTTAATAGACAATTTAATCTGTAATGAGGGGAAACACAACATACATGAAAAGTTACTTTGGAGAGTTCTTCCCCAAAGATGCAGAAAAAATACACTCAGTTCTAAACTTGTGCATGCCTCTTCATTAATAGGACCATTTCATTCAACCTCAAGAGCTGAATCATACGAAGCTACGATGTAGACTCCGTAGCTGAGCCACACGTGCCTTTAATAACCTTGTGGTCATGTCCCGGTGTTTTATGCAGGGCCAGGCATGATAAAAACAAATAAAACCCTTCAGGGGATAGATGTTTGCCCCTGAAGTTTCTCTACTTCTTCATACATTCACTCACATTCAATCCGACAGTTTCAACAATCTGCACCCAGGAATCCTATTGACATATCTGAGTCCTTATATTAAAGGCTGTGATTACTGTTCTTTATACTAAGGCAGTAATAATATTCTCTCTGATCCATCCAAAACCTGAGGTGAAGAAATATTTGGAAATCTAAAGGAAAAAAAAATATCAGCAGATCGAAGCACAGAACATTACATTTCTGATTTAGATTTAGCTAGGCTGTTTAGGTCACCAAGTCTCAAGGGTAACCATGTGCTACAGGTTCAAAACTAGCATGCTTGTCACAGCTTTTCCTTTCTGTACAAGCTGTGACAGACACGAAGCCGATGCACCGAGATGCTGTCAGATGAATGAAAAGGAGCGCGTGCCTGAAAGGAGCTTATGAAATCATAAACTGCAGCCCTAAAAATAACTACTCACTTCTGTGAGCAAAAGCTATAGTTTCTTATTATGATGGGAATATGCAGCTCTCATTAATCAAACAAATGGAGAAAACAACAAGGTACTATTTTTAAGGGGGGAAAAAAAAGGGAAATTCCTGCCTTTTCCCAACTTGACACAAATTGAGACAAAGAGCAGAAACCCCTTTATACTGCACACTTACAACAGATTAACTAAGAACAAATACACCACATACATATCTTAAGGTTAGCAAAAAATACACAATGCCATGAATGCAATGAAACCTCACATAAAATTTACAATTCAGTCACACACACACACACTGCATCTGCTGCACACGAAACCAGTGAAAGTAAAGCAACTACAAACAGTGTGGTTGTACAGACCGTGTCCACTGTCAACACATACTGACACAGTAACCAGTACAGGGAAAACCACACATGTACATACTGAGCCAGCTGTGGTCTCAGACAAAGCCTATAAATAGAAGGAAAACAAACAGCTGTTTTGTCTGAAAGCTAAATTAGCATATCACCTAGAGTATTCAAAGATATATGGGCTGGCGGTGGCAAAGAGTCCCCGTTCCAAAACACTCTGGCATGTCTGCGCTATTTAAGAGATGAGTGTGAATGTTTGATGTATTGCTGTTGATTCATTTGGCTTCGTTTCGATATATAAAACTTGGTGCATGACATTTACTGCTGTTGCAGGATATGTACATGATTTATCAAATGAGCTCAGTTCAGGATCTACTGCTGTATATATAGCGAGAGTGTGTCTACCTCAGTTGGTTGCCAGAAGCCCTGGGTGTTGCTGTTCAGACTGATTGAGTGGTGTGCTGTTCGGCCAACTGGGCTTCCGGTTGGTGGACTGCCTGCATCGATTGCTCGGACAGGCCCTTCTTCTGGCGCACAGACAGAAAAATGGACAAACAGAGGAGGAAAGGAGGAGAGTGGAAGTGAGTAGCAATGAGGAGGAAAAAAAAGTAAGAAAAGAGAGAGGGGGAGGGATGGTGAGAAGATGAGGAGGGAAAAAAGAGGAACATTAGCTTAAATGAAAGTTTATTAGGTGTATCAGTCAGTCAAGTCGATGGGGTGGGGGTTTTTGCCTCAGGCTCTCCATTCTTCCTCTCTATCCCCCCCGCCTCCTTCTGCTTGCGTGTGTGTGTTTGCAAAGGAAGGGGTTTCGGGTCGGTGGGGGCAGCCATGACGGGAAAACATTAGGTTGTTGGCGACTCGCCGGTACACCAGCCAGTAATTGGCTTGGGTAATGGTCATGTCCAGACAAATGGTGTAGGCCCTAACCGTGTTACGAGCAACCAACTGCTCCGCCTGTATTCACAGCATAACACTGAGCACTGCTCGGATACCAAATGGCACCAGCGTGCGTATGCGTTTGTGTACAAGACTCACGAAACATGTGATTTACTGGAACAAAACATTATTACCCCCCCACTACCCCCACCCACACATGCACACACCACTCCCCAACTCAAAACCAGCGTGGCGTGCACGTGTGATTCATGGCTCTCTTGCAGTCTGTGTGGGAAACTGTACCGCGATAAGGAGGAAAAAGATGGCAGCACAAGCGCCCGCTCACCTCGAGGGACAAACCGACATCTGCTGTGTCCTCCAAACAAGTGACGGATAGGATATAAGCAGGAAGAAAGAAGGAAAGAAGAGGGGGGTGAAAGAAGGTGGGGAGGGGATGACAAGAGAGAGGGAGTAAGAGGATAAGTTCCATTTTTCATCCGTCCCTCCCTCTGCTCTGCATCACTTCGCCTTCTGTCTGACGGCAAGCTGAGCCGCTAATGTCCATTGTGTCTGGATGGGCTATAAACGTGCGTGTGCGTGTGTGTGTGTGTGTGTGTCCGTCTGTTGATGTTATTTGAGTGAAAATGAAACATATATGCTCCCACAGAAGCTATCCAAGCTAAATGGCATGCATATATGGATAAAGCTGAGTATATGCCTGTGCATGTGTGTGTGTGTGCATGTGTTATGGAAGCCCTTCAGCCATCCAGCTATCATCTCCTGCCAGACAGGCCCCACCAAGCCGACCCAGCTGGATAATGAGATCCATTATGATTTACGTGCCAAGAGGACAGCCAGACAGAACAAAGACATGTACACACACGCACTCAGATGCGCGCACACACACACAGGGGGAGTTTGGTGTAGTTGTCAGTGTGTGTATGAATGTGGGCTCTCTATCTTATACTGTATGTGCTGATGTGTGCTGCCACTGTTTCATATTTCAGTTTCTTCTCTGTGTGTTAGTTGCCTGAAGGGCATCCTGCAGTGGGTCCTCTTTCAGTCTGCAACTAGAGAACACTTCTTTCTCATTCTCCCGCTCTCTCTCACACACACACACACACACACACACACACACTTTCCTCATCTACCTCTCACCTGAAAAAGCAAACTAAGTAGAAGATAGAAATAGATTAAGGTTGCTGTACAAACTCTATCTTTTAGTTTCTCACTTTCTCCTTTCTCACACACACACACACACACACACACACACACACACACACACACACACACGCACGCACACACCTCCAGAGCCTTGCAGGCAGAAAGAAAGCGGTGAATATTGCAACTTTGTGCCACATCCAACAAGGAGACCAGATATCCTCAGCCTGGTTGATCGGTAACTCTGCAGCACATTAAACCGAGTCAGGGATTTGCTCCAAAACATTTGTGAGTGTGTGTCTCCATGCAAGTGTGTGCTGGGATTTGTTAGTGGAGAGCTTGGAGAAGCTGTCAAACACATTCTGGAAAAAGGAGTAGACCAGTGCTTCATTTCTCTTTTCTGGAACGAGGGGTGTGCTCAGCTGAGAGGAGGAGGAGATTTCTTCAGGGTAAGCAAGACAGAAAGTGTAAGAGGATAAGTTCCAGGTTTAATTTCTTAATCATGACTGACTGTATTCTCGAGGCTGGTGCATTTATGGTTGCATGCCATGAGCTACTTTGTCACACTGACTCTTATATTGGTAAAAAATTATCAGCTGTCTTCATGCAATCAACTCCTAAATGTACAGACAGTCAATTCCAGCAATGCACATTTATGAAACTGAAAAATCTTTAAATTTTTTTTATTTGCCCCCCCCCCCGTTGTAAACGCTCTCTCTTTTACCCAGACAGACTGGCCCTGCCTTCTGTGTCTGAACACAGGGTACAGAAAACAATGGTGGGATTCTCTGTTGTTCTTTTCCATGAAGTATTCAAGGGATGCCAGCTCAATTAGAGGCCTAAATGCCAAGATCCAGACTGGGGAGAGATGAGTGGAGATTAAAAGATGAACAGAAAGAGAGGGGCAACGAGGGCAACAGCAGAGGAGGATGAGCGAACAGGCCATAAAGAAAAAAAATGGAGGAAAAAGGGATGATACTGAGATTTCTTTAAAAAAAACAAACACACAAACAGATGTATTAAGAGGAAAAAATGGCTTTGAGGTGGAAAAACATCATAAACGCTGGGAATGTAGAGCTGAAGACTCAGCAGAAGAAAAGATAAAAGACAAACATGCATAAATGAGATTAATACCCTCTACAGACACTGGCAGGGCTATCATCACCTCCACAATCTGCTTTGTATATATACACACACACACAGAGACACAAACACAAACACAATCCTCAGTGGTATGCGTTTCCATCATCAAATGTGATCAGAACTACTGTCCGCAAGCCAACATTCACTCAACTGTGATAACCCCTGTGGGAAGGCGCACAAAAAGCGCACTACACACACACACACACACACACAGCGACAGTTTCTTACAAGTGAAAACCGAATCTTGGGAAAGGTCCGACATGTCTGGTTAAATTAAAAGGTCAAATAAATTAAATACGCATCAAAAGGAACAAGGCTTCAGATGAATGGTGCAGCAGCCCGGAGGCACAGCCCTCTTCATAGTTTTGGCTGCCATTTCTGTGGGTAATAATAACACAGTAGTCACAGAATTTATTGCTGAGAGCTAAGAATATGGTCACATGATTTTTAAAAAAACAAAACAAAAAAAACAACAACAAACGAAAAGTCAGCAAAAACAAGAAACACAGGCAGACTGTTTTAGAACAAACCTCCAGGTAAGCCAGATAAACTCAGGGGATGTGATGATAGCTGGCCACAGCAAGAAAATTTTTATTAAACCTTGTAAGGTCTAAGTCATCACTGATGATCATAAACAACCCAACAACACAAGGAAAATTTGTGATCATCTATCTGAGGCTAGCTTAAATAGAAGAAGGCTATTCTGAAGGCTTATTTGTTACAGTGATGCGCTGTGACAAAGTCCAATGAATGCCATTGGTTGTAGCTGTAGCATGGGTGGGCCATGCGACAGCTAAATCTTGCCATGCAAAGATTATCGCCATTCTCTGTGGATTTCCAGACATTTTTGAGGTCGCAATAAAATTCCCATCAGTGCAGAAAAAAAGCGTTAATCTTCCGTATGGTTAGCCACTTGCGCAACTATTCTGACTTCTAAGTTGGTATGCGTGTAGTCTGTGTGGGAGCTGAACCCACAACCCCATTGTTGTGGCGTGTCCCACGCACCAACCGAGTCGACAATCGGTACCAAGATCAAAACGTAAAACACATGCTGCCACCAAAATAATTCCCTCTAATTGCGCACCAACAAAACAACATTGTGTCTCAGATCTCGCTCTGACAAAAACCTAATGTCAATATTTCTCCAGCAAACCAAACTCAGGCGATATCCACCCCCCCCCCCCCCCCCTTCCTGCATCTCAATCCGCCTTAACAAAACAGCTCTTCGCTCACAGCAGTGCCAAGCCTAATCACATTCCCTCAGCACCAGGTGGTTCTCATTGACTGAGGCCCAGCTCCTCCACTCTGCAGGATGCTCCGCCAGAGGAAATTGGCTCGTCTACGAGCATTTATTGCTGGTGAGCTCGATCGAACGGAGTTGTGCGGGCCCTCCAATGCTGTCGCTGGACTTCGGCCTCTTTGAGGAGCCTACTTCACCGAAACAGCTGTTCAGCACACGCTGCCCTATCCAAAGACACAATTAGAAACACCCTTTTCCTATTACTCCCTGCCATTAACCGCCATTGAGTGGAATTAGTGGCAGTCTATGGAATAAGTGGATTCTAATTCATGCCCCTCTTTACATGGGCCACGGCTGCTACCGTGGCTTTCCTCTGCTAATGAAGAGGATAAAAGAGGAGTCTTAATCAAACTGAGCATCTCATCTGTGGTAATAAAGAGCACAAAAGAGGCCTTGGAGTGGCTCACTAGTGGTGCTTGTGTACACATAATCATGTGCGTATGGAAGGAAAAAGGACTTTATATACATCCCTTAGAATATACTGAATTCAGCGTTCTGTGTGGTGATAGTTAAGCAAAACAAAGCAAAAGTAATAAACACATAAATGAGGGAATGCATGAAATAATGTTTCTCTTGGTCTTGTTTTCTAATTGCTTAGCCTTGCCCTACAGGGATCAATGACCCACTATGGGCCAATGCTTCTCCGCTGCCTTTTATCCCTCCCAGGCTCCCTCTTGTCTTGGACCAAAGTGCTAACCAGCAGGGTCTGATTAGATTTAAATGTCAAGAGAGATAGGACAATACAGTTATCTTCCCAAATTATGGCCCATTAAAGGGCCTATGCAGTGTGCCTCCCTCCTCTACTAACTAATCACCAACCAGATTCATCATCTCGCAGACTGGGGCATAATTTGGGGGGGCTGCGGTTTCCCCTGCTTCTCCCTTTCTGTGTGTGTGTATCGCACCATGTGCAAGGGCATGCAGGAGTCTCTGTAATGCATGATCAGTGTGTGTGCACGCTGTATGTGTGTTGCTCCAGAGGGAGCAGGTTCGGCGCCCCAGGCCAGTGCCCCATTAAAGGAAAGAAAGACAGAAGCAGTGTGTATAAGGGAGAGACACAGAGGAGAGGAGGAGAAGGAGGAGAGCACCTCCTCATTTAGACAGCAGGAGTGGGCGGCTGTGTTCCACCTGCAGCCAACAGACAGACAGAGGGAAGAAGACTGGGATGCCTCCCATCTGCCTCCTTATAATTCACCTGCTGTCCTCAGGGTGTCATAAGAAGCCGGGTGCCAAAAATGGAGTCTCCCTTCTCAGTCCTGTTATTAATTTTACACTTTTCCCTCTTATGCCATGTTCCTTCACATACTTCTTCTCTCCTTTCTTCATATGCTTTTGTTGTCCTTGTCCTTTATATTCATCTTTCTTCTTCACTCTGCTTGTTCCTCCATAAGGAACCCCATCACTGATCTACCATGCATTACAGCTTTCATCCTACCATCACAGAGGTGGAGATGATAGCGGTGGTGGTTGGAAGTCCTATGGGAGAAGGAAGAAAGTGGAAATGCAGGGCTCATGTCTCAAGGTGGTTTCCTCCACATTCTCGCCTCTTTTCACCTCCTTCCGCATTTCCATTACATGCCTTGCCCATCTTTCAGTATGCAGCCTCTATTCATCTTCTCCACGTGGGATCCTCTCTCCTCCTGTGGCCCCCTTCTTTCTTTCATAAGAGCTTTTGTCTGTCCTTTAATATCTCCTTCCTCTCCATCTCCCTTTTGTCTATCATGACGCACTCATACAAGGCTCTATCTTCAAACTTCTGCTGGCAATTTATGCACAGGAGCCTGGCTGCTGTGCATTAGGGCCCATGACATAAGGCAACACATTATGGATTGCACTATAAATAGCTACTGTGTGTCCTGTAAAAGCTTTTCATTACATGGAGACATTGTTCAATCAATATAAGCCCTCTACTGAATCTAATTACCAAAAATGACAACAGCTAGAAAATATATACTTATTTTCAAGATGATCAGTGAAGGAGGACAATGTTTCCACCAAAGAGCCTTCAAGAGGCCTCTTAGTCAAGTAACAGGCCCATTAAAAGCTCAAGGCAATATGGAGATGAATATGGGAAAGATAAGAACTTCTTTTTTTTTTCTTTTTTTTTTTTTTTAAATGGAAGACTAAATGATGAGCAGCAGCTGCAGAGTGGTTTTAAAAATATACTCTCTCAGTAATGTGCATCCACAAAGGTACACCATCCAGTTCTGAGTGATTTTAGTTTATACCCCCACAAATCTATATATGATGCATCTATTATGTTGCTACTGGAGCCCAGACGAAGCTCCATGGGTGCCAGTGGTCTGAGCCAAGCACACAGCAGACCTTCCTATGAGGTGCAGCTGTAGGTAGAGTGCAGAGAAAGCCAAGAAAGAAAAGAGGAGTGAATAGGAAGGAAGGAAGGAGAAAGAGAGAGAATGGGAGGAGCCCCGGGTGTCATTTCTCTCTCTGTCAGCTCCCAGCTCTCCCGTCCTCCCTCCCTCCACCATCACCCCCTGAGATGTGGATGCTTCGCGGGGACAATTACCGACTGACACTTCATCATGGGCCGCGTGACAGCCGCTGACGGCCCTCGTCCAAACAAATGATGCTGAGGTCGAGGTTGCAGGCCTGCCTCCGAGTCTGCCTGCCTGTAGCCCTGCTGTATGGCCCTGCAATGCATTAGCAAGCACCCCCCCCCTCCCATGCACCCCCCCCCCCCCCATGCACCCCCCCACACACACACACAGAGAAAAAAGCTACATTAAAAGAGACTCCTCTAAACCAACCACCTTCTTCCTTTAAGAAAAACACATTTATCAGCAGCGGGGGATGGTGTGTGAGGGGTGGGGTGGAGGGGGTTTCAATAGAAGGATGGAGGGAGGGTGGGGGCGCTACAGTACTGTCAAACCCCATTCCCCTTAGGTAAAGAGAGAGCTCTTCATCTTTGTGAGGCAACTAGGACTCACACGTACACACACACACACACACACACACACACACACACACACACACACACACACACACAAATACTCCCCAACCTGCCACATACGGCTTATCAGATAATGGGGTTAAAAATCAACTTAAAAAGCCAACAAGGCAAAAAGGCAAGCAATCACCACAGTGACACTAGCGTGCATCAATTAACCCTGTGTCTTTGTGGAGCACAGATAACACCGACGCCCTCCCTTCACGAGCTAAACTCACAATCAAATCACTCCCTTGACTCGGGGTTGAGTGCAGCTAAGTTTAGATTCATGAAGTAGGTCATTTGCTAATAGTTAAAAAAAAAAGGGGGGGGGGGCAGTGTATAGTTTTAAGAGAAAAAAGAGAAAAAGGAAAGAAGGCATGTGGTGGACCTGCTGCTAGCGGTCCCTTAGCTGTGAGTGTGAACCTGCAGATTAATAAATGCTGCCTGTGATCTCGGCCCAGGGAGGCAGATGAACAACAATCGAGAAAGACATCAAACGCTCGACTAACACTGAAACAACACTTGACAGAAAAAAAGAAAAAAAAGAAAGCCCGCCGGTCTCTGAAAACATTCACCCGACTAGATGTAGGATGGAGAGGAGGAGAGAGAAACTGAGACGGAGAAGAAAGAGCATAAACAATGAAACATTTATCAAAGCGAGCAGCGGAGCATCTTCTGCACGGCAGGGGCAGCCTGCTAATGCAGGTGGCTTTGCTGTTTTTGGTATCCTGAGATGACATTGGCAGGAGGTGGTGAGCAGTTATGCCTCAGGTTTGACAAAAACTTAAAAAAAAAAAAAACTCTTTTTTTTCTAAATTTTGCACTATACTTTGTGCATGTCCTCTGGACATTTTTACCATTTCTCTTTGTGGCTTTCTCTCTGTTTATTATCAAATTCTTTTCATTCATGCTCCGAATGTTTTCCCTGTTGGTCACTGCTCTTTATAAATGTGCTTGGCATCTCTTGCATCTTCAAACTCCTGCACAAGATAAATAAAAGAGCAGGCAATGGAGGGGGGAAAAAAACTCCAGACCTATTTGTCATGTTGGAAAGGCCCTTGAGAACACTTTCAATCTTTCCATCAATAGTCGGCGTGTAGGCCTGTATGTGCCATCATTAAAAAGTAGATGCTTCACTGTTTATTTATCATACGGACGCATGGCTGACAGCTTCCTGTAAACAAGTCATATGTTTATATGTGTGCACGAGTGTGTACGTACAGTCACTGTAGCTTTCTCTCTGTCCTTTATCTGCAAAAAATGGATGGCTGCTGCTCACTAATGTGGGGGGGGGGGGGGGGGGGGATGGAGTTGGCCAGAGTGCTTTCTGATAATGACTGCTACAGAGCTCATCACTGTGTACCAGGGGAAAAATGCTATTTCCTCACTGACCGGTGGTTAAAGAACTCAAATCACTTCAGTGGGAACAAATGAGGTGGTGTTTGATGCTTAACAGCCTCAGAGATAAACGTACAAATGGCGAATGAATCATTCGCCTGATGTGACAGAACTGTCGATGGATCGCTCAGGTAGTGAGAAACAAGGAATGGCTTTTTCCCTTTAATGCTTTGGACACTTTTGCCACTTGCTGGCCTTGCTTTTTAGCAGGTGTGGCAAGCATCAACTGAACATTACGCGCAGCATAAAGAAGCTACCATATGTCTCAGGAACATCACTAGTTTAGACTACCGCGTTTAATGGTTAAAAGCTGAAAACAAACATGTAAACTGCATATTTTTTAAAGCAAAAAGAAAGTGTTGCTCACTGACTCTGTCCATCATCCACTGAAGTCACTCCATTCTCAGAAAAGGTCAAACTAAACAGCTCTTGGATAAAAACAGGATGTTGTCAGGCTGTCAGTCAACACTTCAAACATGCAGGAAGAAATTATATCCGGGTGATTATCAAAAGCAATGTAATAAAAATATCCCCTGTTGCTAGGCATTAATCCTTTAATACAAAGAAATGTGCAAAGTGTGTATTTAAATATAGCCACAGAAAAGGAAATGGTTACAATGAGACATTTTGAGGATTCTTCAGCAGGTGAGCGTCTTTGCATGCTTGTGTGTATCTAGGCTGACGGGCCTACAGAGAAAGACAAATGGCTACAGCAGGGGGCCGTGCTTGACATTTAGGTTTCATGTGGTAATGGATGTTGACCTGCTGGGGTCAGGCCTGCCAGCAAGGCAGCACAGAGGCCCATTCCTGCATCCCTGTAACTAGATACTAGCAAAACAGTGGTGGACACACACACACACACACACACACACACACACATATATATATAATCATTCACTCACTAGAGGAAGAGGACATCCCAGAAGGTTGGACCACATAGGTGGGATGTCATTAGACAGAAGAGACAGATGTGTTTGGTATGTGATTTTACGTCTCAGGAGCAGCATGTGCTGGCCAAATAGAAAGGTGACGTGTAGGTGTGTGTGTGTGCGCATATTTATTTTGTATACATTTCCTATTTTCTATATCTATATAATGCGTGTCTGTTTCGCCTGCTAAAGCAAAAAGCAGCTTCTCTATCGTTCCAGCAAGGCACAGCAGTGGTAGCTGCTGTTGTTAGGAGAATGCCCTGTGTTCACCCACAACTCGGCAACAGGAGGCTACTTTATATACTGTTTGTGACAGCTTTGTGGTAATAATGGAGCCCAGGCCCCCGCTAGTACAAGTGGCATGCTCAGTCAAGTGAGACTTTGCCTAAGAGAACACACATACACACAACAGGCAGCCTCCTTCATGCCTAATGAGACCACTGGGAGAGTGGAGAGCAGGAGGCAGGGAGAGTGAAATGAGTAGAGGGAAGAGAGTGAGGATGGGAAATAAAGGGTGAGCGAGGGAAGAGGAGTGGAACAACAATGGCAAGAAGGGAGTGAGAAAAAGAGACACAGAGAGAGTGAGAGCAACCAACTGACTTTCCAGGTTCGGGATCATAGAAAGGAGAAGAAGGGAAGAGGTGATGACCTGGATTGCTGCCAAAGAAGAAAGAGGAAGATGGAGGGGGAGAGCAGGGGGCGTGAGGAAAAAAGAGGAACGAGGGTGTGAGAGAGAAAAGAGATCGGGGGGGAGGGGGAGTTGAGGTGAACCTCTAGGCTTAGCGGCGGGTGGTTATGCAATGTACACAACGCAGGAGTGCAGGGGAAGATCAAAGACATGGGGTGCATACATAACCAAATTTGACACCATAGTGCAGCAAGTGATGATGAGCAGGAAGGAAGGAGGGGGGGGGGGGTGTTTGCAAAAAACTCACTAAAATATAAAGAGAACAGGCACTCCCTGGGGATAGAGCTAGGGAGAAAGAGTACATTTGGTACAGGGTACACATTGTCTTAGTACAGTAACAGAAAAGGTAATGACAGAGGGAAAAAAATCCAAAAAGATGGGAGGGGGAAAAAAACCCCCACACATGCCCATGCTTCCCTAACTTTGCCTCTAGCACTACAGCATCATCTGCTCATCCGGGCAGGTGCACATTGCGGGGTGTGTGTGGGTGTGTTGGGGAAGGGTGTAACTTGCAGTCCAAAATGGGAAAAGGCTTGAATGTCCAGTGACAAGAAATCTGGACAGACAGCCACAGCTGAGCCTTTTGGTTTTGCTTCCAGAGAAAGCAGAGGATAAATTATTAACAGACGCTCAGTCTAATAAAGTGAAGATGGGCCACTTGGCTTCAGATTCCCCACAACAGGCGAACGCGCTGATTCGAACCCCTCAGCAGGTTTCAGTTTCAACAGATGGCATTTTACCTGGACCACTTTAATAAACTCTGCTTTATTTCTGTAAAAAAAATAAAATAGGAAATGGATGTGGGGTGGCTTTTAGGTCGCCACTCATGAATTTAGTTGACTTTGCTGTTTCTTTTTATCAGGAAAAAATCCTAAGCTTCTAAGTATGGATGAACAGAGTTTCAATTCACCTAGTTTAAAAGTTTCAAAATACATTTCTACTGCAGGACTGCCAGAGACACCCACGAAAGTGCAGTCACTTTCTTGTGGAAAAGGAACACGCTGCCTCAGTCCCTGTGTTTATTGTGAACAGTCCAAAATGGATTTTCTCATCAGCCTTCTGAAAACACGCCATTTTATTTATTTATCATGTTCTCCGCTTCCCATACCATACAAGCCTCAAACGGGATGTAAATATTGCATTTGCCAACTGCCGCGATATTCAACATGCTCATCTCATCTGTGACAAAAATCTTCTGGTTCTATAGAACAATTCTGCTTGATCAGCCTGTCACCACTTCCAGCGGTCCACATGCCACGGCTAATCCCTCTGAGACCCACAGGAAGGCTTTGGGATCATTCTGTGTGAGAGCTGGAAAAGACAGGAAGCTGGCATGCGTACATCGTCTGGGTAAAAAGCAGTGGAGGAGGGCTACACGCTCATTGGGAGAGCTTCACCTTTCCTCTACATAAGGTATACACAGTTTGACAAAGAGCTGCTGGTGTTGCTGACCAGCTAAACTATTTTTACATGTGTTTGACGCATAGCCAACGGTTATTATACCTTTGCTTTTTTCCAACATACTGCAGGCTGGTTGGTGACATTTAGAGAAAACAAGGGGAAATTTCCACAAGTTCAAATCTGATTATTCTATTAATGCTTAAATTGTGAGTCAGCTGAATCACTGTGCCTAATATCAGCCCGTGGCCAATTTATAATAAGGCTTGTTGATTAATAGAATTTTATTTTCAATTATGTTTTGGTTTCCAGTCATTATGAAGGCAGACTCTCGCCAAGACAGGATGATAACTTACCACAGTTCTTCCATTGGTTTCTGAGTAAAACCTCCCTGCCTTTTTGGAGCACATGCTGTTCTGTGCAACTCTCGGAAGTAAAGCAGAATTCAGCATCAACACAACCTATAGGGCCACAAAAGCCATAATAACCGCAAATACAACTAAATATATATATATATATAGGAAGATTAAAGAAACAATAGCGCTGAATGCTTTATTGTCTTTATTGGCTTACAGTGTATAAAAAAGGTCTGAATATAAATGTAGTAGAATAGCTCAGTGTGTCAGTACCATATAGTATAACTGAACACATAAGAGTTATTAGCCAATATACCTACTAGGTAATAATTCCAGTGAAAACATGTTTAACTTTGGCAGCAGGCGCAGCCAATTAGACCATACCAATGCGGCACAAACACCGAGTGTCAGGCCCTGCCATTACGAAGACAACTAACGATAAAAACCTCAGCGCAGTCACAGGGATAATATGCTCAGTTATCATTCAATAAGGCAATTCAATAAAGCAATTCTCATCTATAAGACTGTCACGGGCACAGCACTCATTCCCGAGGAGCCTGCAGGCAAGCAACAATACTCAGGTGTTGAAATGACTCTTTGCTACATTAAGATCAGTAAATACGTGCACTTTCCCACCAGGAGAGGTAGACCTTAGCAGGATAAGTATATACTTTAATGAACACACACAGAGGCCAGCGTAGTGCGACTAAATCTTAGTTACCGACAGGCAGTGTAAAAGGCAACACCCAGAACATGTCCGCCCGGGACTGTATATATTAAACACAACTCCTTCATCTCGATAAATCTGGAGTGTGCAGGAAAGTCCTACATCACTGTATACAATACATCAGTGAGTGCTGTCGTTAAAGTCTTCGGTCCCTCCTATTCTCTCGCTCACTCCTCGGGGGTTTCCAGTGGCTGTCCGGAGCACACGTGTTTTGGTTTACCTAGAGCGAAGCCCTATCTGAGGCCATGCTGAGAGCAGACTGTGGGCTTTGTCTGTGGCACCATTAATCAACTGTCCTTTAACAAAAACAGAAGACCAGATGAGAGACAAAGGGAAGAGACGTGGGGGGTTGGCTCTTATTTAGGTAGAAAAAAGGCAGAGAGGGTTAAAAACAAGGAAGAGAGGAGAGAGAGAGAGAAAATGAAGGTGTGTGTGTGTGTGGGGGGGGCTTGACCCAGATCCAGGACTTCAATCAATCAAGTAGCAACAATAACAAGCAAAGTTTTCATGTGGCTTGACTGATTAATCAGGGTTTTCTTTAAAAAAAGAAAGAAAGAAAAACATGCGAGTCATTTTTATCTCTTTCTGTCTTTTTTCAAGACTGCAGAGTTACTAAGTGAGTCTTTTTATGCCGGCTGCTTAGGTCTTCATGCTGCAAGGTTTTCGACATGGAGCCCTGAATCGTTCACGATTTAATGACAGCGAGGCCTTCACTCCATGCTACAGCGGAGCGATTTTACTGAAGGTCTCCAGCCACATTAACAGAGCCCAGGAAGGCTTGACAGAAAGACAGGACAGACACTCACAGCCCTACGCACCCCATACATATGAAGGCAGGGCTTCTTTTCTAGTAAACAAACACGCACTGTTTTACACACATGCACACACAGTATAGACGCACAGCGTGTCACGGCAACAGGCTGCGTAGCAGCCCTCTGAGACCCTGCGAGGTGCCGATCGATGGGGATTGAGTGCAGACAAGGAGGCCTTGGGATCGATAAAGGGCCGTTACAGAGATGTGCCTAGTGGGACATAAGAGAGTGGAACGGGGGAGAAGATACATCTGAGCCTCTTGATGCTGTCTTTTTCACCTCGTCGGTGTGAGAATGTACTTACTCCCCGTGAGTACTGGGACATACACACACACACAACAGAAGAGCTTTACATACTGTACATAACATGTGCATGCACACCCAAACTATCCCAAGAGACCTCTTCTTAATCTCCCAGTTTCACTGTTCTCATATAGAGTCTTCCTGTGAGGGAGGAGGAGGAACTTTAACTCACTTTTGGTGCCATCTTCTCCATTTCCTCCACATTCCTTTAAACAGTCTCTCTCCCTGTGCAGTGCACTGTCACCAGTTCAGCCTGCACAGTGCTCTGTCAGTGGAACAGCTTGATCCTAAGACTTTGTGTCAGCCCCTCCTCGTCCTCCACTCTCCCCCTCCTCCCCCCAGCTCTGCTGTTTGCAGAGAGCACTGACTGTTCTATTCTCGCACATGAACGCGCGCGAGCAATAGGGGAAAACGACAGCATTGTTACTTCCACAAAATATGTGGCAGTGACATAATCCCCCGACACTTCCTGTTTTTACATGTTCTTGAGAAGTCCACAATGATTTTGCATAAAGGTTTACTCTACCAGTAATTTCAGCTGTGCAACTGGCCCACTGCAATTGCACGCAGCTGAAATGACTCGTGGAAAGGGTTGATATGCATGCAATACAAATTTTTTTTTAAAAATTAATGCTTAAGCCGTTATTGCCACTCACTGAGCTGAAAATAACCACTGTGACCACAACTTTATACTCCCAAATTGTTTTAGATATAAGGTCTTTCCTGGCTCAGAGGGGCCCATCGGTGTTTGCCATGTACAGCTGAATGAGTGTGCATGTATATTATTATATTTTTTTTTTTAAAAACTACACACTTGATTGTGACTTTTACTAAACAGATTACACATAAGTCCTACAAATATACTACTGACTATGAACCATCAATGAGGTGACAACAAGAAACTTGTTAATTTTGCTTGTAAATACAGGTGAAACAGAGCAGCAGAACAGCCAACACTATGAGTTAGTGGTGATTTTAATCAAACAGCTTCTTTGTTATAAAATCAAGACTTCATGAGTGAAGAGAAGTAGTCTGGAAAAGGGTTTAAAAATATAAAGGCTGCTTTACATTAGCTTCAGTGGGCGACCTTTCATGTCAGTCATATTACAACAAAAACAGGAAGGTATTAGAATGAAAACAGCTTTGTTTTCAGTTCAGCTGCATTACAATAGTGTTCTGTGAGCACAAACAGATGTGACTTCAGCTGTGACCTGTCAACCACATGTCATAGTCACACCTGACTTTCCCCTTCGATCGTCCCTCCTTGTTGTATTTATTCTAGCGTCTGGATGAATACTTTGAAAAAATGCACACCATACTGACCAATATGTCCCGCTAATCAACATTTAAAACAAATACGTAATGCAGTAATCAATGTCAATCGACTGGGTTCTATCATGTGTTAGTCCAAAGGTCTAACTAAAACATTACGAAGGAAACTAAGGTCATCATTTATCATTATAAAATTTTGTGGAATTTATTCTCTGAGCTTGTCCTCTCAGAGCTTGGTGCTGAAGAAAAACACAGTTTTCACTTCGTACATTTGAGCTGCTTTTTATAAGCATTGCTGCTTATTGGTGTTTATGAGTAGAATAAATAATTATCTTTCACTCTCACTTGTCAGGCACAGAGTCACAAAAAATAAAAAAGCTCAGCCCTGGAAGTGGTTGGCACGCAAGCAAGACGCAGACAGACCGCAGACTGAGAGGTGTGCTTCCCTATATCTGTGAGACACTTCAAGCTAGCACGTCAACTTAATCACAATAGTTTTTTTTGCCGACATCAAACTTGAGCAATGCAACTCTGAATTTTTCTAGACATAACCAGCCAGACTTAAGAGGTGAAAACACAAATGTCAGAGACAGACAATCAGCAGTCTTTAGCCTTACAGTTCCACAGCAAGTCTACATGAAGTCCGACTGTGCCGATCTGTGCCAATGTGACAATAGTGCACATTAATGGAGCATTTCCAGTAGTGGCAATGTGGCTGGAGCTACACCTGAGAAAAGACAACTTGGATAGTGTCCCAACTTGATTCTGCAGACACTGCCCCAAGATTATGTGAGAAAAGCTCTGGAGAGAACATTCACTCTTTGTGTTTTGTTTTGTTTCTTTTCTTTTCATGACCAGAATGATAGTCTCGCTTAATCCTCTCATTAAAGTTGTAAACGCTGACACATGTTTTAACATGAGGGAAAAGCCCGACTGTCCAGCTACGTACACACTCGCCTGGATATGCAGGGGAAATGTGATTTTCTTTTTGTGTCTGTGTGTGTGAAAGAGAGATAGACAGGAAAGAACTAGAGAATCTGGCTTAAAAAAACAAAACAAAACTGCAAACAAAAACCCTTTGTACTAGTGTTAAGGATACAGCCATCTAGTATATCCCATGCAGAATACATTGAACATATTTCATTTAATGCCCACCCCAAGACAGACAGAAAATCCAGCCTGTTGAAGTACTTTAGTGTGCCACTATTCCACATTATTACAGGTGCTAATCACATGTGAGAGCACACAGACGAGCTGCTGAAGCAGATGACTGAAACCACCGAAGCATTTAATCCTCCTACTGAGAACTGAAGGAGGCGAAGGGTCTTCTCCTCCTACTCGCCTGCTCCAGGAGCACCGCCCTTAAAGGACAGTTGAAAATAGTGCATTTGGATGATGTTATGGAGAAGGACTATTAAAAGTCAGGCAAATGCCTTTACCAGTGCTTATGAAACTGCGCTGAGGTGCCATGTCGGCTCCTGCAAGTCCTGTCCAAAAACCTCCTCTGTGGTTGATCAAAAAGAATGCTCAAGTGTACGCGCGCACACACACACACACACACACACACACACACACACACACACACACACACACACACACACAGTTTCTGGCCTCAGCCAGAAGTCCCTGTTGGTTTGGAAGGCCACAGCGGGCTATAACAACTACAGCCTGGCCAGCCTGTTAGTAGTGGCCCCTCTGTTTCAGCAATCTGGGTTCTCTTTGCCTTTGGACAGGGACCAGGTCAGGCTGCACAATACACTACTGTGTTTGGAGAGGGTGAGTGAAAAAGAAAGAGAAAACTGCAGACATCCGAGTTTTTTTCTGCACACAAATGCATAAATACGACGTGTGCAAAACAATGCATGTTTTGGTTGTGCAACTGTGTGGGTATACGTTATGACCACTTTAGCCATCGTGTCCCCTCTCTCTTTCATTCCAGATTGCAACAACTGCATTCGCTCCGATCTCCCCCAACCGCCATCGCTGCCATCATTACATCATCCTTGCTTTGGCTTTTTGCTCACTCAGCACAAATTCGGGGACCCCTGGCTACAGTTCCCCTCCCCTAAGCATGAAAGGTGTTTTTTGGATCTGTCAGGGGTTTGTGCAGGAGGAGTAACACACACCGCTGTCAGTCTAGAACAACACAATGAAAACAGACTGCAAATACAGAGTGGCCCTGTGCCCTATGATGGAAAGCCAGCAGCACCTGTCCCTTTAAGATCTATTTCTCACAGCTTGTGGGTTCTGAGCTGAGCATGCTAGCCTGAACTGGGCTGCGCTTCGCTGTGCATGTATGGTAACGGGGGGTGGGGGGGACCGCGCCGCCCAGCCTGCCAGCCCACCACAGGGAATTTGTTTATGTTTCCTTGCTGCCAAGTTCCTGTCAGGAGGCGCCCCAAAGAGGAACTGCAGACTACTCAGTACTGTTAGCTACGCCCTCTCGCATAGAATGACTGGGGGTTTCTGCATACAGTATCGAGTGGTGATTTGTAGCAATACTCAAATCCAGGGAGGTCTCTTCATCAATTTTAGCGCTCACACACACGCACACACACACACACTTCAAACACTCCATCTGTTGTTCCAAAAGCAGCTCTGAGAGCAACAAACTTCATAAAACATGTTCTAACAAAAGGCTTAATTTATGAGCCCCGAACAGATTAACACCAATTTTCGCAAAACACAGTGCATAAAACAGCACAAATCATAGTTTCATTAAAGCAACACTTTATGAGTGGCACTTTGTTAGGCTCGTGGATAATGGGTATTGTAAAAACTGAGCACCACCACATAAAAACATAGTAAACAGGATTGGTAAACTCGTGGGCATTAATCCAAGCACTTGTGGGAAAAAGAGCTAAAACAAAATTACTCTCCCACTAATGCAAAAGAGCACTGCGACTTCCAACGACGCACACACATTTTCCCAAATCATTACAAAAATATGATGTACCGCTGCCAGTGAATCAATAACTGCAACACTTTAGCACATTAATACAGAGCTTTAGAGTGACATATCCAATGCACGAGCAGCCTAATTTGACCAGCGCGGTCAGCAAGTGTTGGAAACTTTCATTTAAGCACGGCAGATCTCACCAAGTTTGTTTCTGGATAAAAAGGAATGAGCTATTTTTTGTCTTTGTATCATACATGTGTAATGTCCACTGTGTGATAGGTGACGTAGTGTGTTCCCATGAGCAGGTGATGAAAGGAGTAGTGAGGCAAGGCCCCAAAACCCACAATGGTGCGACACAGGAAGAGAAAAAAAAGGGGGGGTACAAAAGATGGAAGTATGGATGGAAAGATGTAGGCTGAGATTGAGAGCAGTGGGTGAAAGTAAAAGAAATTAAAAAAACCAACCAAACAAACAACAACAAAAAAACCAGGAAACCATTTACATTAGCCTGGATGGCCATGTGCTGGCACGTTTCACTAACTTTTGACTGTGCAGCCAGAAACTCCCGGTTTACACCAAAATAAGGTAAACAAATGAGTAACTAGATGCACCGGGGAAGGGGGGGGGGGGGGGGGGGGGGCATCTGCATTTGTTTGAATGGGATTAACGCTGTGAAATTGCTCAAATTTGTCACTGTGGTTGGAGTATTGAGCATCACTTCTGCTATTTTGTCCTGGGTGAGGAAGTAACATGCCACGCAATGTCTTGCTAGTCAAATGCCTTACAGTAAATGAGCTTGGCGGCACAACACATTAACTGAGCTCGAAGTAGTTTACTCAGCCATAAGCCTTTGAGTTTGGAGGTTTGTGTGAAGCCGACGATTTAGATCGGTTATTCGATAGTGAAAAATTGGAACAGCAACATAATCACACCAAAACTTCTAGCCAGATTTACCACAATGACAGGAGAGAAATTACCGTTAGAGCCACTGGAGTCAGCAGTTCACTCCATGAAGTTTCATCAACAAGAAAAAAAAGAAGATACAGAAAGTGTTATAGCCTGGCAGGTAAACACAAATCCAACTGTGTCCAGCCTTTGAGTGAGACTAAGAAGAACCATTACATGTAAATAACAGTGTATAGCTATGCACTTCAACTTCCCTTAAGTTTCCATGTATGGAGTGAAAAAAAGAAAAAAGGGAACAACACTGTGAAAAACACAGGACTCCTACTCTAGACGGAGGGAGAGGCAGCGGGCTCGGCAGCCACCACCGACCTACCGCACAGAGTGTGAATCATTAAAGGCATGTGTTCCACATCAACTGCCGGGGCCTCTTCCCAACCCACTTATGAGACTGGATCTAAATTATGAAGGGAGGGAGTGCAGCAGAGGGGGAAGGGGAGAGGAGCTTCAGTATAGTTTTACATTGAGATGAAAACCCCAAACCTGCTAACTCAGAGATAAAGTACAAAATGGCTGCAACTATCCTCTGCCAATTCACAGAGTAATGGCTGTGATGAAGTTAACATGATGAAGGCAATAAACAAAAACAAAAAACTGAACAGCTTCAATTTGTACCTTTTTTTCCTGTCTACCTCACAAAAGCTAAAAACACAACACATGGACGTCTTCTGTGGGTGTGCGTCTGTCCACAAAGCATATCTCTGTCGTGTGGGTATGCCATGACGGAAGTGATCTGCAGAGAGAGTCTGCATTTTTCTGGGTATTGGCTGGCATACTGGTACACACAGCATTCAGTTTGCTTTTGCTCAGAGGCTGGTATGAGGGCAGGTGCATGTCTGAGAGGAAGAGATTACCTTTCTCCCAAGGCCAGGAAGAGCCGTTTTAAAAACAGGACAGAATGGGACAAGACGGGACAGGACAGAGGAGTAAAACAAGACTGTACAAACAGGACAAAACCAGACTGGTGAGGACAAACTGCGACCTTTGATTGGCTGAAAGAAAACTGGCCAACCTTAAGCTCCGTCCTTTCAATCACTACGATGAAAAGAATTTGTCAAAACAGTATGAAATGACAGAGAAGGGATAAGAATAAACTGAATAGCAGTATTCTTTTAGCTGCCAGTCTAATACAAAGAACCAAAATGAATCTATATTCACACAGCAATGGTCCGTGCACTTCAAGCCAATATAGCGAATGATGAACGGCTGTTTGTGTTTGGTCTTTGTCACTTTAATATGACAGGGCAAATCTCCCCGCTGCCAACTCCAGCTCTGATGCAACAGTCCCTGCCCCATCTCTGATGCAACAGTGCTCATCCTAATGCTAGCAGCACGCAGGGCACAAGACACAGCACCCCCTCCAAACAGACGCACAGTGTGTGTGTGTGTCTGTGCAAGGGTGTGTGAAAATGATTGGAAAGACTTTAAAAAGTCAGCTGTCCACAAGCTTGAACTTTACCCAGCCAGCGAAATGCAGACCATGTGTCATGGGAAAAACAAATGACAGCAGAGTCGACCTCTCCACGACATTAATATGGCAAAGAGCAACGCTTATATAGAGACATGCGTGCGAAAAAATTGGTACACACAAACACACAAAGTGTTAAATGTGGAAAACCGAAATTACCCGGAGTCAAAAGCAGTGACAAATTCGGGCTTACCCCAAAAACGTCAATCTCGCCGTCCTTGAATCGATTGTGGCTCCTAAGCTCTGAGAAAAAAAAAAAAAAAAAAAAACAGAGAGAGAGAGAGGGAGCAAGAGAGAGAGCGATTTGAAATCGAGAGCTTTGTGGTCCTTTATCCACGTGCTGCAGACTCAGTGACTCCCTGGCTTTCTGGCGCAGAACTGCTTTACTACATGAAAACTCTTACACACTTTTTCCCCCCTCTCGTTCTCCCTGTGATCTCCCCACCCTTTTCCAATAGATTGTACTTTCTCACTTGCTGCATTTGTGCCACAGACATCATGTGAAAAGTGGAGTAAAACAGTGCTTTTGTGGTGTGTGAATTACCTAGGGCCTAGGCAGGCACAGTAGTGCTTATGGCCACAACTCAATTACAGCAATGTGAATCAGGTGGCGGCCTAGAAATCCCCTCAGCCTGATGCACAAATAGGGACACAGAGGCGCCTTCATTGCCAAGACAGAGACAAATCTGAAGTGGCGTGTCATCTTTTCATAGTAGAGCAGCTTAGCCGATGCTGTGCAGATGAATGGCTGCTACAGACAACGATCTAATGACTCTGGTTTGGAGCAAGTGTATGAATGCTTCCATTTTGTTTAGGCAAACTGCTCAAATATTACAAGTGTTTACTAACAGGTCTAGTTACAGATCTAAATTGAAAGAGTCACATGGTAGTTAGGGTATCTGATAAATGGCACCTTTGTGCTGGAAAAAGCATGGAAAACGCTTTGTGGTATTGTTTTTGAACCAAAAACAACTAGCTGGAAATTACAGAACGCTGGTTTGTAAATGTTAAAAGGCACTTTCATGGATGCAACGTAAATGCCAAACTGCACAATCACGGTCAATCATATTTGAATAGAAAACTGGCTCGTGTCAAAAGCAGTGAGCTTATCCTGTCTCTCTTTTTCTGAGGGGGGGTTAGCAAATCCTGGCAGCAGGATCCGTCCGGCTCCAATAAAATGTAGAACTGTGGACCAGGACAGGGTTTTCCAAAAGCAACAGAAACCAATGACATTTAAAACTGTGGTCCGTTTGGGTATATTTCACTTCACTTGTCACAGTGAGAAAGCAAGTTCCTTACACTTAGTTAACAGCAAGCTGTGGCACAACAGAGCTTTTCTGACGGCCAGGCTAATAGTCGCTCTTTAGAAGGGTCAAGATACTGCTGGAGAAAAAAAACAAAAGAAAACAGGGAAACACCATCCCTTGAGGAAGAAGTGGCCTTTTATAGGCAGCAAATGAATTTTGCAGTAATTTGTTATCACGAGCTCCCAGGGACAGTGAAACAACAGAGCTTTAAATATAGTATTTTTAAAATTTATTTATTTATTTTTTACACAAATAAAGATTTTGGGTTATTATAAAGAATGGCTTCATTTGCATACAACTCAATTACAAATGGCTCTCAGAGACAACTTAATTTGGGGTTAATCAGGAAGCAAATTTACAAACTAACATCAAATGCTTGTCTACAATTTCTATGGTCAAAGAAATATTGCTCACATCCTTTTACTACACGCTCACTTTCCTCCTGCATGTGCACATGTCAAAGATATGGCAAAGTGAAAGGACTACGAGCATTTCGAAGCCAGCTTCATTTTTAGATGTTTTTTCCTATGAACTTGTCTTTACCTTAGACTTTTTAGTTTTAACCAAATAATGATTTACCAGTGTAAAAAAACCCCAAACAGTTTTAAAGTCTTTGGACAGTTAGCGAGCACAAACGTGACACGACACAACAGATAAACGCTCACTACTTACACTATTGAATGCTATCTTGTTTGTAGGCTGATATGACTAAGCAGATATCACCCAAGTGTGATAAATCTGTACATCCCTACATGCAATACTTACACTTTCCAGAACTACAGGATATGGACACATATATCAAAATATGTTATTCATTTTGAGGTGCATTGTGAATAACAAAAAAGTAGTTTCATTACCCATTCCACCCTCTGCCCATCAGTTGGTTTGTGCAGAAGCTCCTTGTGCTATTTCCTGTTTTTTCTTACACACCCTTACTTCCTGTTTATGAATATGAATGGTATCTAAATCATGTGTTCCTACTGGTCCTGTAGAGGAAGAGCAGCATAATTTCTACAAAGATGAAACAAGGACAGAGTTTGTGTATGCATGTGCGTGTGTCTGTCTGAGCCTCCAGCCTGCACTGATGAGAGTGGAGTGGACAGGATGAGCCCAAGGTAATCGCATCTTTATCCTTGCTGATGGGTGAAAGCAAGTCGCTGTAGACGCTCACCTTAAACACGAAGAAGAACATGGTGTCGTCACTGTTGACGCGTGGTTTCAAACCAAAGCTGATATTGCCACACATGGGAGGTCTTGAGTGCTCAGGAGCTCGCAAGGAAGAGTCTAAAATAATAATTCAGTGGGGTCACCCATCCTAAATGTGTAGAGCCCAGCATCTCAGCAACTGTAACTATGCTCAGGGTTGCTCAACCGTTCAAGGTTTAAAAGGTTTGATGGGAAGCAGTCCAAGTCTCAAGTAAAATTATCATCGGCCCTTGGATGTTCACTTATTCGCTGTGACAGCATCGCCCCTGTGTAGACTATCAGTACAAATACAAACTCTGATTTTGAGTATGACCAGCAGTCTCCAAGCGTGTGCTTACTTGGGAATGACAGCCCTGCGGCGAGGGTCATGAGCTCACATTAAAACAGACACAATGTGTTGTTTTAACTTGCTTGGTCCTATAAAATTCCACCGGCTGGCTGCCTATGCACGCACACACACACACACACACACACACACACACACACACACACACACACACACACACACACACACACACACACACACACACACACACACACACACAGAGAACATAAACCCCCTGTTCTTGAGGCTCTGACTCTGAGCGGTGGAAAGCCCCTTCAGTGACACATAGATCGCATAACCTCTCTTGACACAAGAGGACACAACTCCCAATGGAAAGATGCAGATTCACACACATACTGATTGCAGGCCAAGGCTCCAGACTGCTATTGTCCTTCAGAGCCATCCAAAGAAAACAATGAAGAGGGTCACGCAAGGCCCCCCGTGGAATGGTAAATAACCAAAGGGAGTGAGACCGAGACTCAGAGAGGAAGAGACTGAGGAAGTGAGAGAGAGAGATTGAGACTAATCCAGTCTGACAGCGTTATATGGAACACCAAGTGCAAAATATGACCATCTGGGGACAGGTGAATTCCACTTAATGTTCAATCATTCAGGAAGAATCTGACACTGCTTGAATGGAAAATATGTCAGCTCCATGATGCAGAGAAGAAAAACACACATGAAGAAAGAATACAAATCATTTCACCTCTATATGGGATTCAGATTTTCTGTAACACACTTTGAAAATGCAGTGCATTTCTTCAGCCGAGTTTCACATCAATATTTTACGGACTGTAGTGAAATAAAGGGAATCTAAATCTCACGCAGTGCAGGAAACACTCTTTTAATGAGCAAAATCAGTTTAGGTGAGTGCTGCCCAGGTCAAAGCCATGCACAGACAGAAAAAAAAGGAGGGATAAAGTCCAAACAATATCAAAGGCTGAGATTGTGGTGATGTTAACCATTCATTAGTGCTGAGTGACCCTTATTATAAAATCATCTTTGTTGTCATTATTCATCTGGCATAAAATGCTGGCCTGTTAATTCAGACTCAGGATGTTGACAATAGGCGGTCTACAAAGGGCTGAGAAGGCACAGTCTCCCTCCCGATTGGTCTTTCATATGCTAATGAGGGAACTGTTTGGGGTTTACTGGCCTGGTTGGAAATGATTTAGGGCGACACCGGTGCTCTGAGCCTTTATGTTAAGGTTGGCCGTAGGGGCTCATATATCACCCTGATCATTAATCAATTAGCGTCTCCTAGCCACCTGTCGGACACATCGGCACACAAAACATTCCTGCCCTTGGGCAGTTGCTAGACGATGATCAGCAGTAGCAGCAGCGCCACTGCTACCTTCTAGCCCCTCGATAGCCCTCCCCACTCCACTTTATGGTAATACCCTGATGGATTACATAATCACACCCAAATACTGTCACCGACGTCAAGGGCTACTCTCCAAGAGCAGCAGATCTGAGTGGAAGCTGCCACAAACCTTTTACGGGTGCCCCCACCCCCTTACCTCCCAATTCAAGTCAACGCATTTGCTCTTCGCTGTCACAAACAAGAAAAGAGCGGGCAGAGAGGAATTGATGCGGACCTTGAAGGAGAATCAATAAGCTGACGTCTATTCAAAAGTGCTGAATGCACACCAATGCTGTGTCCTCCGTTGTTTTAAATGCAACTGCCTCCAGTGGGGTATTGATGGTTGCTTGGTATTGACGATGTGACACAATAGCCAAACAAGTGCACGATGGAAAGGTTCAAACTAACAGGGCATTTGTGAAATAAGTCCAGAAAAGTAATTTTGTTTGTAGATGAACTAACTGCTGACTTGCAGGGTGACAACCAAGTGCTAAACAAATGCACGGCAGACTTATAACTAAAAGCGCACACTTTAATCGTACACAGCCTGGATCTAACGGTCTGTTATGGAAAGAGAAGGTGAAAAAAGCTGTGCTGAATTTTTTATGGTCTGGCTTTTTTTCAAAACACCAACTGACTTTGTGATCTCATGGAGTCACTCGAGGCACAGTGTGGTCTGACTGAAATACTCCTCAAAGATTTCTGTTAACAGCTGCCCCTCTACTCAGCTGCCACAAATTGAGTTTTTAGTTTTTGTAACTGGAGATTTGTATGTAAATTTCACCTCTTATGCAAAGGCCCTCACTGCCACTAGACAATCCGTTTTCCACAGCCTTGCTTCCCCTGACAATAGACAATTCCCTCCCCTCCCAATTTTTTGCTCCACACTTTTTTTTTGTTATTTGGAACTAATTCTTAAAAGCAGCTGAAGAAATAAGTGGCACTAAAATTAGCACCTAATCCGCCAACCCTCAATGTGAGGACATGGAGAAAGCAGATTTGTCAAGCCTTGATTTAGCAGTATTCTTCCATTATAAAAGTAGCACTCTTCACGCAGCTTAGCAGGACGAAACGGCTCAATCAGTCTCATGTGGAACGTTTAAGCATGAAGGGGGGAAAAGGATGGTGCAATGGCCTATCTGTGAACCCAGAAAACCTGGCGTCATAATGGTGCTGTTATTAAGCTGCACTCATTGTTATTCCTACCTGTGTTGCACTTTTCACCTTCTGAGGGTTACCCTTTGAAAAAGGCATTCGCCATCCACTTCCAAAGCTCCCCCAAAAAACAAGAGCTGTTTTACTGAGGGATTGCAGAAAATCTGGGCCACTATGTAGGATGTGCAACGCTGGACTGGTCACTGGAGACAGAGCTTTTCTTTTTTTTTTAATCCAACCAGCTCAGGCAAGGAGCCAGCTACCAACATTATCAGGTGGATTTTCAAAGGAACAAAAGCTCCTGTGCAATTCTTTACACTGCCAGTGGGGAGGGAAAAAAAGAAGCATGAAACAAACAGAAACCCCACGTGTGTGTGTGCATACACATAAGCCCATTGTCCTTGATATTTCAGTTGAATTGATTTCAGAAGATTATTTCAATGATAATCTCACACTTTCTTCCATTTGCTTATCTCTCCAGCTATGTCCCAAAAAATGGCAGGGATTTAGGTGTGTGCGGGTCAAAACTAAAGCTGAGAACACTGGGAGTGGAGCTATCTGTTCAGGCTTCGCATATCTAATCATAAATGTATTTCAGAGGCCACAGGACAAATAATAGATATCTTTGGAAAGATAAATCAGGAGGAGGAAAACATCTCACACTTGACTGCAAACACGGAAAGTGAATAGTTGTGTTGCCTTGGTATCTGTATGGCGGTCAAGCAGTATTGGAGAGAAAAATGTTGCCTGAGCAGATAAAGGCTATCCACAGGGTTTCAGGGGCAGCTAGAAGACAGCGGGAAGGAGGAGGATGATGGGTGACAGGGCAAAGGCTTGACCTCATGGGGTCAATAGGTGATAAGTAACATTTATCATACTTACCCAAGCTGCTAAATGAAAAACCAGGCAGCTTCTCTTCTTCACATTTCAATGTCCTAAGTCCAATGAAGCTCACACTACTGGCAACCAGATGCCCCGTGTTTATGACAGAGACAAATCCTGGAATCCCTAAGTGGAAAAACATGCCATGCTGGCACACAGTAGCGCCAGTGAAACATTACATCACTCTGACGATTTAATGAGCACAGCCTGGATCAGATCAGAAGTTTAAATACCTGCCAAAGCTAATATAAAAGCTTGTATTTCACGCTTCATGAGAGAAGCTGAAAAACAAGCTTCATTTGATAGGACAACAATGGTTTCCACGATGAAGGGCTTGTGGTTGAGGGGGAAGCAAGGAGCGCTGTCTAAGTCCTGAACGCAGGGAATCCGTGGAGCCACAACTCAACCACAATGACATTCACATGGAGAAAAATGACAAAGAAGCAATTGAGTGTTGGACTAGATTTGGCACAGACCTATCAGAAAACACCCCACCCCCAGGGGGCTCTTCGACAGTGGCTCTCTGAAGGATCACGGCAGTTTGGTATTGTTTTGGTGCTCTGGACAAGTGGACAACAGTTGTAGTGGGTACCCTGGGCCATAGGCCAAACGAGAACGAAGACAACGTTGTGCAGATGGACAATTAGGGAACACTCACGCAACGGGCATTCATCAAGTGGAGATGACAGCTAATTTCAGGATTAAAACAAACATGGCCTTCTTGTTGGCCATTTCATAACTTGTGCATGGGCAGAGCATCTACAATGAGGCTACTGAAAGAGAAATGCACATTGAAAATACAAGTTAGGGATGGTGGTTCATTTTCATAGCCCGCAACTCCAACGCACAGCAATTTTCATACGCTAACACAAACTACATCTTGTCAACTGCAACACTTTCTTCATCAAAGCACTCGAGCGTTACAACTTTATAGTAAGAAGACATTTCCAGGCATTTCTCCATCATCCGATCATTTTAACTTTGTAAAATACATAATGTGACATACAAGCGTCTTTCTGCTGTTGCTGTTCTGCCAGTATCTCGCATACTAGAAGATGTAGATCCATATTTTTAAACAGTGGTGTGTTGAGTGTGTGTGTGCCCTAAAGTGAGTGACAGATATCCCATCAGGCTCAGGGAGACATCCTTTTGCTAGAGTGGGAAAAGCAAAAACGTGTCCTAACAAATGTTTTGGTCTTATCGCAAATTAGAAACAGGGATCCAAATCAATAGTCCTTTTTTCCCCCTCAGGTAACTGAAGAACTCACAAAAGACGCACAACAGAAACAACAGTCAGCTGCAATCATTCATGCCTATCAGTTAATGTGACTCCATGCAGCTCAGGCTAGTACTCTGTTTAAAGTGATGTCTAAATACTACAAGAGATTGCTGTTAGACAAAGCTGACATGCTCAGGAGCCCTTTGATTAATGCAAAAGAGTGCATGTCTACAAGGGATGAAGAGAAACCAAAACGATAATTACTGTCATCTTTATACAGGGTTTTTCCTCCAAAAGAGGCATTTTTGGTTCCTCCCAAAAAGGTTTTAGATTCAGAGAGAGAGAAAAAATGACCCCATTGTCATATACATTTTCCACGAGGTTGACTTTGAAACTCCATTCTGAGTCTAACAAAAATTACACAACGTAAACCGATTTTTCACTTTTCCTAACACTTGCAGCAGTGAACACCTGTTTCTACTTTGTCAGCAAATGAGCTGCTGACCTGCCAACTGAAGACAAAATTATATATACATTCTACTGTCTCCACTATAATTTAGCAATTTCTTTAAACGGTTATGTTAATTAATCAAGTTAAACAGCCAAACGTTAAGTGTCAAAAACAGAAAAGTGAAAAGGCACATTGGCAGTCTTCTCACATGTGCAAAGGTGTGACAACGGGCAGAGTTCCAAGTGTTCTGCAAGTAGTTTTCTCATCATTTCTCACATTCTTGCTTTCCACCACTGTCCATATTTGCTGTTGAACTTTAACAGTCACTTCTGTGCCGACAGTGATGGTTTGACAGTGAACAGTTTGCGCTCTCCTTCTGTCTCTTTTCCTCAAACTCAGAGTCTGAACGGTTTTATTTCTCCACAGCCAGCCTTTTACATATTCAAGAGAGGAAAAGCCACAGTGTTACTATTAATGATAACTTCAAGAGTCCCAGCAGGGTATACCAGTGAGCCATCACACACGATGTCATTACCCTGTGACTGGCAAATGCAAATGGGATGCAGATATTAAGTGTGTTTGTGTAAATGGCACATGATGGAATTTATTTGTGTAGGACTTCCAAATGAAAAGACAACTTCAATATCCCTTTTTATGAGGTCGAACAAAGCGATCTTTGAGTCAAGTCTAGCTCATGATTCGAGTCCTTGAGTGTGGCAACAATCATTTTGTTGACATCTGAAGCTAGTGTTTGCTGCAGGGGTCTTAGGTTAGCAGCTAGAAATACATAACATCACAAGGTATCAGCAGGAACCATTCAACACCAACGTCCCTGGGTTCTTTTGCAATTTTTCTTTCTCGACTCTGTGGATCCTTTTTATGTATTAACAACAGCATCCTGTTGTGCCTGGATTTGCCCCCACTCTTTTGGATTTTACATAAATGTTCCACAAAGAGACAAATATCAATAAACAGACTTGTTGTTATTAAGAGGTGCCTCTTGGATTAGGAAAAAAAAACATAGTATTGCACTAGAAAGATTCACGGTTATCAGTGATGTAGTAATGCTTTAATTTACAAGTAACCTAATCCAGGAATAAAACACACAACTCAAAAAATAGTTTGTGAGTGTATCAAACCTAAAGCATTCCAAGTTTGTTGCAGAGTTATCTCTGGGTTGAAGAATGAGGCCATCAAGGCATTTTTTTAAAATATGCTAAATCTCACCCATCCATTGCCCTCCTTAATTTTCTAAAGCAGGGGTGGGACTGTTGTGGAGGGCCACAACAATAATTTTACAAGCAGAATTAAATCCAGCTTATTTGTGCAGCAGTCCACAACAGTCCCAGTTTCTCACATGACCCCCTTGGGGAAACTAATTGCCCACCTCTGCTCTAAACACCACAGGGCATTGCAGTAAAGTGTCTTTACAATGTAGTGGTTTACACATTCACGATGCAAACGAAAGCCCAGTGGTTTGATTCCGGGAGGAGACATAAATCCCTCTGGGGTTGCGTCAGGAAGGGCATCTGGCGTAAAAATGTGCCAAATCAAACATGCGGAGCTCCCCGCTGTGGCGATCCCTCGTGAATAAGGGAACAGCCAAAAGTAGCTTTCTTTATCAGGGCGTTGCAGTGAGTGAACCAAAGGAGTGTTACCAAATAAAGCGTGAAGTATTAACAAAAGCCCCTTTTGGATATCAGCTAGAATTACAGCCTCACACTTGTATGCCTCTGGCAACCAAGTCAAGCTGCAGTTTAGAATCATCCCTGCTTCTGTTATAAGGGCACCGAATAACATTTAATGAACATTTGGTTATAAAACATCATCGGTCCCTCCATTTCCTCTGGGCATTTGAGTGATTTACTAGTTACTATTAAGCACATGACTTAGAAAATTGTGAAAAACATTTGAGGTCACAGTGAACTTGAACTTTGACCACCAAACACTAATCAGTTTATTCTTGAGACCAAGTAGATGTTTATGCCAGATGTAATTGCAATTATTGAAATGACAAGAATGACAGGGATGGGATGGGAGGTCAGAGCGACTTTCCCTTTTAAAAAAATAAAATAAAAATCAAACAAAGAGTTTTTGTGCTAAATTTGAAGAAATTCCCTCAAGATTTTCATAAGATCTTACAAGCACAAGAATGGAACTAGTGGGCGATCAGTAAATATACTCTCATCATAACAAAAGAGTGTTTGAACATGGAAAACACCTCTAAAAGGTCAACAGTTGGCTAAAACCTGCACTCAAACCTCAGTATGTCTACATCCTGTTCAGACCTCCCTGCCACAAGAAACATGCATGTCACAATGCAAAGCAAAGGCACCAAACTATAAAGTTCGGGTCTAAACAGATGTGGATGAATTCAATGATAAAAGTCAGTGTATGAATCGGCAACAAAATTGAGCAGGCAGTTACGGATTACGAATACGTACAAATGTGAGGTTCTGCAGATATCACTCTGAAACATGAAGCAGAGTGATGCAGAGAAGACTGCTGGAACAGAGTCAACACACTTTACACGCACAAGGCCTGGAAACAACACGCTTGGGGCTTCCACCTTCATTTAGATGAAAATGGACCTCCTCGAGAGGAAATAAAGCCATTTTTAACTCCCCCCCCCTCCCGCTTCGAGTCGGCCTCCTATAATATGCCAAGTCAATGGACTGTGGGTCTATTCAACTGCAGGCAGCCCACAGCACAGCCATAAATAATGTAGGGCAGCTCACATGAAACCCTAATCACCATTGTGCTGTCACCCAACAGAGAAGATTGCTTGTTTAATTTACTGCACCGCATCTGTCTCAGTTCTGCCCAATTTAGTTTCAGAGTTTCAGTGGGCAAGTACTCCAAATATTTATCAATATGCTTTTCGCACAATGCCAAAAATCAATAAAAAAAAATAAAATAAAAAATAGTAATGTGTAATTACGTCCGGCTGTGTTTGTCAAAATTCTTTTGGTGGGGTGGGGGGGTGTTTGTTTGTGCTTTTTGGGGTGATGATGTGCATTTTTGTCCTGAACAACAAACCAAAAAAACCCAAAACTGCATCTTGTGTAACAACAAAGGCTGGCTGAGAAAAAGCCATCAACACTCAATAACCAGAGCTCATTACTGGCAATATACAACATACTTCATTACATTACTATTCCATTAGCATGCTTCCATTTGCATATTCCAGTCACCTCCTTACCGAGGCAGTTGATCATAAATGGCAGCCATATGCTGTGTGGTGCGCCATATTACAGAATTATTACTGTGACACGAAAAGCAAAAAAACAAAAAAAAAAAAAAAAAGTGAATTATGTTGACATGAAATGAAGTACAAAACCAATCAAAAGGATCCGCCGTTAATGATAGCGTCTCGCAGTCTCATTGGCTGAAAGTGTATCATTTCAGGCCACAGGTTATGGTGCCTCGGTAAAAAAGAAAAAAAAATCTGCAAGCCTGACAGCCTAGTTTAACAGACAGGGTGCATTTCTGCTACACCTCCTTTAGTTGTACTGTACATCAAGTTTGTTCATGTCTAAACTGCCAAAATAAACATTTTTTTGCTGTTTTTATTGGAAAAATTGATTGGGGCACAACAAAGCTACACAAAAGTAAATGTAATTGGTTTTAAAAATTCTTTTCTACACTCTTTTTGGGTATTTCTGGCTTTCCATCACCTTCTCCAGCTGCAAACGCAGAAATCCTGTCATCTGATGGGCTCTGTGCTGCAACGTTCCAGCACGACGATGATTTGGTGTGATGGCTCTTCACCGGGGCTGGCTGCATTGAGATGACAGACCATGGAGACAGAATAAGTAGCAGCGGCTCACTAGCTTCACAGACTCGGCGGGCACAAGCCAAGACAGCAGAGCAGTACGATAACGATGCTATGTGCCGAGCCACTTACAGGAGCTGCCTATTCGTGCTAGCAGCAGCGAGTGCGGTATCATCTTGTTCAGGACCATTATCTCACCACCGCGCTGTTCTCCTCACACTGATAAATGTGGCCTATAGCAACTTGAGCTAATGTGCAAGCAGCTGCAACCACGGCATCTGGGTAATACACTGTCGACGGCCACATACGCCCACACAGGAGGCACAATAGAGAGGATTTGTTCCACTGAAATCAGTGTGAAGATGCCAGTGGTTTAACATTAGCCAATGCTACTTCTTGGGAAGGACGCGGGAGCTGTCAACCGCCTCACTTAGAGAGATGTTTGTTTGTTTTTTTTAAATGGGGAGCAGACCAGCCAAACATTATCCTCCAAGTAAGAACTAAAATATCAGTGTAACAAATCAAGGCAGAAGATGAGATTAAATCTGTATTTTCTCTTACACACCTTTTTGGAAATATTTAACTGTCAAATACATTCAAATTACATCGGTGTCAGCAAAGTGGACATGAAAACTGAATGTTATGACTGACTGCACATTCACACTTGGCACAGAGAAATACGCGTATTATCAAGAAGCACTTAAGGACAGATTGGCCGGTCAGACATCTGTGTAAGTGACACTGGCTATCTAGCTAGCTGTCTGACTCATGGCAGCAGAAGGTTAACTTGGCAGCTCAGCTGTACAGCGCAGCTCTAAAAGGAATATTAACAGCATGTCCCTCAGTGCTGACGGAGAGAGAAAGAAAAAGCAGAGAAAAAGGAGAGATGGAGAAAATGCAAGGAGCAAAAGGGGTGGGTGTGCAAATCCAATTTCCAGTGACGGTGCGCTCAGGATCACCGTTTCACTAAAAGAACATATCATCTGTCAAAGTTAATGGCAGTGTCCTCGGGAAAATGAAGGAAAATAGAATGAAGACCGTTCATTAAGGAGGTGGGGGACGGGGGTGTGTCGAAGCCATCGGTCTGCTCCGCCGTCTCCGCGGGAAAATAAATATATACCCGAGCTATTATTTGTGCATTTAGAAGGTGGCAGTGCAGTCGCAATCAAGAGCCGGTTCACATGTGGCAGAGGTAATATTAGTGCAGGAGCAGTCTGCGGGCTCAAACACCGAGCTATCGCTGGGAATGAAGAGGTCGTCCGGGCTGCCTGGGAGGACGGTTGGCAGGCTAGCTAACAGGCCCAGCCAGGCTGTCTCTCACTCAGAACTGTGGATGTACTCAGTGGAAGCAATTGATACCATTGTTTTATGGAGAGGAGGGTGGAGGGGGATTAAGAAGCAACAATAGGTCTCTTTCACTGGAAATGTCAGCCGTCACGCCGGGGGACTGTCCGACTGGGCAGAGACACTTCTGCAAAAAGCCAAGGTACAAAATGAGTGTGGAAAATAGTATGAAATTCTGTGACAAGTGCAATGAAACACTGCGACACAGGCCAGAAACATCCACATGCCAGCTGGTAGAAATGCAATCTCAAACATGCAAAATAAGCTGTGGGAAACTTTACAACAAAGATCAGTCAAGCCATGTCAAGCATAAATACAACCCCCTCAGTGTATTATTATTTTATGTGCTCTTGAAGTGGGGGGGGGGGGGGGGGGGGGGAATCAGCGCTTCAATTCTGCAGTAAAACATCAATGGTTTCAAGGTCTATCAAAACAATGTGCAGCTCGAAACAGATTCTAAATCAATAACCTGGATAATAGGTTATATGGGTCTTTAGCTCAGCCTCATTAGGAAAAAAAGGAGACAATCGTGGCCTCATTCTTCAGGCAAATTAACATAGCGAGGAACCTAAAATAACAACCGATGATCCATTCTGGGACGTTTTATTAAGAGACTATACAACAGAGAGACACAAAGTTCTTTCTCTGAGTGCTTTGATAACCCAGCTGGCCTTGGACCTCTTTGAAAATGTTGCTCCGAAGGTTTGAGGTGAATATAAAGAACAAATGGAAGCGAGGCAGCCTGCCGCTTTAAGACTGAGATGATACCAAGTTATTCTACCACTCTGACCTAATTGCTCTCTTGCTCTCCCAACATGAACACTGGGAGCTGTGCACTCTGACACGTAAAGATTATTTAATACCATCAAAGCCATTAAAAAAAGAGGAATAAAAGGAAGGCAGCATAAAAGGGAAGGGGGAGTTAACCCTCACGTGACTGGCAGCACCAGGCACGCTAGTTTGCTATGTGGAGAGCTACAGAATTGGAATCAGTATGCAAAAGCAGGCCTGTCTAACTGCCGCCGGCCAACATGAGCGGAGCTCCCACATCACAGCATCACAGCGGCTCCACTCCCCCTCCAAAAAAAAAAAAAAAAAAAAAAATCCCACTCGGCTTCAGCTACACTCTCCTCCCACCCTTCTTCTCTCCTGCTTTTCCCACACTCGCCCCAGTCCCAAAGGCAACGACTACGTCATTGGGCACCACAGAAAAACCACAGTAATATCCTAATTTATTTCTACTTATTCTGACAGACCGTGGGCCTGTTTCATTTGGGTCAAGGCTGGTTTTATTAGTGTAAAGCCACACTGTGCGGTTCCACCGGACTCCATTTGCTGGTTACTACTCTTTACGGCAGCATCAGTAGTCAACCAACACCTGTGCACACCGAATAGATTTTAAGAAATAAAAGACAAAAAAAGAAACAAACCCCAATCTTCACATCAGTTTTTCCTATTTACAGCAAGTCGAACTCTTATTTCTGCTGTGTGGTTTTCACTAACAAAACATCTAGCAATCAAAATCTGACAGGGCGTTGGTGTGACTGGAGTAGAGGTGTTTACCATTCAAAAAGCACTGGGTGACACCTCTAGTTGCAGTGCCATCGAGGGGAACTTGGTTCATCTGTCAGCACATGCTGACTTCGTACTGTACAGTCATAACCTCGTGAGTCAGCCTGGCACATCATCGACAGGGTAGCAGGCTACTGTGGCCAGCAAGACTGCTACAATCAAACCGCCTGACAGACACCATCCTTATAATGGTAAAAGAAGAAAAGAAAAACATACTTAAGTGCAAAAGGAGGTCACTAAAAATGCATTAATTCAATACACAAGCCTTATTATAGTGATATAATATTACACCACGGGGAAGGGAAAGAGTATATAAATGTGTGAATTGTGCAAAAAAAAAGAAAACCCCAAAAAACTAAAACAAACCTTCAAATAAATTCCTCTCATCAAGAACAATCCAAACAACCGTTAATATCTCACCACGTATCATCTGCTGAATTCACTAGTTCCATGTATGATGAGAAAAACTGTCATCACATGTAACCAAACTCATAGAGCTAGGAGCTACTGACTCACCACTGCCATGCCAAACCAACAACAACAAAAAAAAAGAGAGAGGGAGAGAGAAAAAACCCTTTCTAGTGTTTGAGTTGACTCTACAAACTATAGAGGAAGCAGAGGGACACGCCGAGGGCGTGGGGGAGGTGAGGTGGCAAACTGAGTGTGCCACTGCCTTTGCTGACATGATGATACATTTAGGGCACACGAGGCCTTTGACTGGCACGGTTCACACGAGAAGAGTCGCTGCTTTCCGCCAACACTTGTCACAGAAGTTCTGACTGCATCACAGAAACCACTCCCGTCACTTTTTTTACTAACAAATGCGACAGTGGGCAGTATGACTAGGTCTTTAGATCTTTAATAGACCTTCTGAGAACAAAAAAAAAAAAACCTTTAAAATCTTACTAGCATGAAAACGGCGTGTGACTGCAGGAAACCCTTTCTCTGAACCTCGCTCAATTAAAACGCTACTATGAGATCTGCTCGCGAGTGCCAGTATCATGCCTTTCATATAACCCCGCAGCTTATCGGGAACTGTATTTTTAGAACACAATGATGAGCATGCGTGACATCGGATCAGGTATCACAAGATGGCTAGACACCAAACAACAATTTTATGCAAAATGTCTGAAGGTTATTATCAAAAATTTTCATCAGAGTGACAGCTTACTGGGTAGGAAAGAATAATCTTGTATTCAGGCCAAGCCTTGCCAAACCGTGGTGAGGGCACAGCATTTAACTGTGAATCACACCAAGACGGGAGGTGACAGGGTGGGAAAACCCTCAAACACCCCAGATTTCCCAGTGAGTGACTCTTCCCCTAATGCATCTTGCTCTGAATGTCACAGGCTGTCACAGGAAAGGTCGGGTATCTTTTTCCCTTCAGTGCCACCCTGCGATCGCTTCCCCCTGAAAACAACCGGTCTGCCCTGCCATGCAGCCAGCAGAGAAGATCTAGAGAGTCATAGCTTAAATAAATAAATAAATAAATCACTCAACAAATCCTACACAGGAAATGAGGGTTAATTCAAACACAGGGAAACATCTCTACAAAGTACAGCTATCAACAGAGGGTACAGAACACTGTAATCTGTGGTTTATAAGACAACATTTTACAAGACAACACTGCAGGATTTTGATGCTGCAGGGTATACTTAAAGACTCCTGACATTTAATTTGAGGTGATGCAGACGCCTTAAATCGCCACATTATCTTGACAGCGGATAATCGAGAGTGTTAACAAATTGGGGGAGATATCTGTCAGTTTGCCAATGTACCTTAAGGCTATAAAGAAAAGCAACAGAAAAAAAAAAGCATGTGGCTGTTTTTTTACAGTACTTTTTTTCCTTCTCGGGTCAGCAGGTATGCAGGTCAGTTTCAGAGCACCTTGAAAGTATTGCAAGCAGTGGCCGGTGCCTCTAGTCTGCACACCGAGGAAGTGGCTCCCTGACATGACCGGTATTAATTATGCACTGGAGCAAAGTTTACCTCCAGCCTGAAGTAGCCCACAGCCAAACAATGGTGAGTGAAATGTGCATAACGCACCATGTGAAATGAAATACTATCTCCCCACATTCCGCTGTCCCGACGCTGCCAAAAACACTAGCTTTTCTCTGAGAGGGTAACAGAGACACCCAGACACACATTACAGGGTTTTCCCCTCCTTCTCTTTTAATCCGTAAATCCCCACTTTCTCAACAGCCAAGCTAGGTGGACACCGAAACGGCTCTGCTAATTAAGTAAAGGAAGCTGTCAGCACTTAAATGTGACCCGGTGTCTTTCCAACCTCCACCCAGGCAAAGACGCGTTAGCTCTGACATGCTAGCCGACCTAAGAAGCGTCGGATTCGCACACTATAACGTCGCTCGGTTAAACACACCTATGGTTTATTTTTCTGCTTAATTGGCCATGAAAACGCCAACTTGACAGGGAGTTTTGTGGTCAGGTTGTCCAGTACGCTTCTGACAATGAACGGTGTTAAAACAAACAAACAAACAAAAAACTGTCACACCCGTGCATTTAATGACCGTGCCGACTCGTGACGCGTTCAAAGTCCTCCAGGTGTAAAGCGGACAGGTTACTACGGTGCCTGGCTAACCCCCAGAAGGAGACCCGAGAACTGGACACATGCTGTCAAATGTTGTCTAGCTGTCAATGACAAGTGTATGGTAATACCTGGGACCTGTTGACTCCTCCTCCTGCCGCTGCTGCTCGCCTCGGACTGCTGCTGGAAGTTCAGTCGCGCCGCTGTATTTCTAACGCGGGTTGTAGTCTCTTTTTTTCTTTTCGTTTTTTTTTTTTTTTGAAAGTTTTCCGCCGACTTCTCAAAATCTCCAAAAATCGGTGGCCCTCACGAGCGCTGAGTGAGTTAACCCCCACCGGGCAAACAGCGGTTAAGAAGTCGGCGAGTGGCGTTCAGAGAGCAAGCAAGTTCGAAACGACGTTCGCAGAGGCAACCATAGCACTCACGTTCTCTGGCTGTGAAATCCAACACCAGCCCTGACCCCGCCCCCTTTCTCTTTACGGGGGCCTGTCATCGAAAAAGTGGATGTCCTGTTTCTCTCCAGATGTGCTCCGCGCGCTGCTGCAACCAAGCGAGGCAACAAGAAGGAGCACTCACTTTGTTTTGGTTGCATTTTTAATGCGTTTCCTGCAGCTCGTTTATGCTCCATTAAAAATACACACAGTTTTCTATCCGTCTCTGTATCTAAACAATGAAACCAAGCACACAGTGCAGACAGATGAATTTTTATTTTATATATATTTTATTTACTTTTTTGGCAAAACAGCTTCAACTTAAAATGATTTCGACACTTTAAAAAAAATTCAGTGATGTTATTAACTCCATATCATCGCGGTGGGACGGGAAAGCTGTGCAGTCTTTCTGATTTTTGTTCAAATATGTATTATCAGCATAAAAGTTTAAACGATCCCGCCGCCGTTGCGTGACTATGCCTCCGTGTCCTGCTGAGAACACCATTAAAGCCTCTAAAATATCTTCCATCGCAGGCTGTGCTGTTCCCTTTTGTCACACCGCATTTGGGCAGTCTGCTTCTTCTGTTTAATCCTCCACTCAGAGGAACGCTCCACCTGAGCGCATAAAGAGGGGCAGCGCTGTCAGTGGCTTTCAAGCATAATTATGCATCTGTTTAACAGCCGTGTGTTCGGTTAGTCTGCATTTTAATTTTGTAACACGCACCTTACATTTGTGTGTCTGTGTTGAAAGAGCTGTTATGCATATTATACGGTACTGTGCAAAAGTCTTGAGCCACCCATAATTTGGGAATTGGATAAAGGGATTATTCAACAACATGTGCAAACATACAAGTAAATACAGAATATGAAGCAAAAAACTGAGTGTTTTTCTGACAAATTTGATCATATTTGGTAGGATCACCTATATTCTACAACACTCTCTGTGCTCCTTCAATATTGCTATTCTCTGCTTCAGTAGTGTTGAGGTCCAGACTTTGGGGAGGCCAGTCCATGGCTGAGAGTGTTCCATGTGTTTTTCTATCCAGGTATGCTTTTACTGCATTGCTAGTATGTTTGGGACCATCGTTGTGCTGAAAACTGAAGCAGATGTTTTCCAGATGACACTGTGGATCCAAATCTGACGGTACATTTCTGCATTCATAACTCCAACAATTTTGACAGAATCTCCAATTCCGCTGGCTGAAAAGCAACTCCAAGCTGTGACACAGCCTCCACCGTGTTTTACAGAGAGTTTTACTTACTGTTTTTGTTTTGTTTTGTTTTTTTGCTTGAATAATTCACAGGTCACTGTTAGGTGGGTTAACAAACAAACAGACAAACCGACATGCCAAAAATGGTCAGGTACAAGGACCGGACTGAAAAAGAGTGAAAAAGCAGTCGATGTCCAAAGAAAAACAACAAAGCAGTTGCTTCAATAAAAAGGTTCACTGTGGGGACCAACATTTATATCTGCCTTCCCAGAACCACTACTGTTGTACTTTTACCTGTGTCCTTGAAGGCGTACTATTAAACGTAATAAGAAGCGGTGGCTAACTGCTTGAACAAAACGCAAACAGGTTTGTGTGGATATGCTGTCGTCAGCTGTAGCACTGGTGAGTGTATACAGACTGGGTAATCCAGTCTGTATACACTTTACACATAAACTGTATTCCAGGAGAAAGGACAGGTCCTCCTCTGTCTCTCAGACATGGTGGCTGCATTCGAATGCTTTCCAACCCAGAAAGCAACATTTTATGACAGGTGGCAGATGTGAAAGCCCTTGTCCCTTATGACTGGGCAAAAGGCCACAAGAGAGCTAGTGACATATTTTCCCTCTGTGGTATCTTCTCAGTTGCTTTTCATCTTTCCCTCAGAGCACTGACACTGCTACAGAGAGAGAGAGAGCAAGCGTCAGTATCCTCCTTGTTTTCCCCTGCTGCCTTTAAGGCTTTCCTATACAAAAGCTGTGAGTGTCACTAAACTGTGTCAGTTGTCACACATCACCACACAAGTGAGGAATGCATTGCTGGGGGGTGCTGGTTGTGACACGGGACACGCAGGCATGCGAGTAATCGTGGAATGAGGGAGTCGTCAAATGCTAAAAGTATGCTCTGGTGGAAGTTGTTGCTGTCATAGGAGAATGGCTGTAGAGATGGAGCTGTCTTATTTCACCGCTTCCTGACAGGTGAAACTTGGCCCCAGCATGCATGTGTTCATCTAGACTGGATAGACTCAGACTCATTTACCCAACTGCAGTGTGGGGATTTGTATTGTGAAGCTTTGTGTTTCCTCTACATATCTCTAGGTTGGATAGTGAGGCCTCTAGGGTCTCCTTAGCCCAGCTGCATCCTCTGCTTGTAGCCAGCTTTAAAATGGAAGTTACTGGAGCTGAATCTTAACGGTTCCCCAGTCTAGCGCTGTCTAGCAGAGCTAGCCTCTGCTCTGTAATAGTGATATAGACTGCATTTCAGCATCTACCGTAGAGCCATCAGAACATGTTAAGCAAAGTGAAACGCCGTGTGCTGCATGCTTCGTTTAATCAGCCTTTAACATGCCCTCCCTGTAAGCAACAAAGCTCTCATACTGTCTGGCTTGACAGTACCTTTAAGGCACTTGCGCTAACTTTTTGTTCAGCTACAGGCAGAAATTTTTGACATTGCTGAAAAGTACAGAGATTTCTAATGCCGCTTTTGCTTTTTTCAAAGAGCAGCAAAGAGTAACAGACAAGCCTGACAATGGCTTGAAGGATTAAATACAGCACGCACACAGCACATGCAGGTTGGAGAAGCTCACTCCATAACTTGAGCAGCTCTTGAGGGTTAGGAGTCACCAGAGAGCAGCGGTCTTAAGGCACCAGAAACAGAATAGGAAAGGCAAACAAAACTCTTCAGTCCTCTAAATAGCAGACAGAGGTAAAGAAACTTTGATTCACATAAGCAATGAAACACAGAATTTTTCCAGGCATTACTCAACCGACTTGTATGTGAAATCGAATGTAAATGTTTGGCACAGGCGGACTGCATATTTATCAGCCTTTACCCTACTGGCTCTGTAATAAAAAGTCTGAGTTATGTGTGATTTTGTCCGTGTAAAGATAGCACAGGTAATAGTCCAACGAGCCAGTGAGTGTCATGTACAGCCTCCTAACCAGACCTTGCCTAAACCAAATTACAGAGTATTTTAAGTCAGAATGTGTCTGAGTATCTCCCATTGTTTGCTATATGTGAGAAAGTAATTATTTTACATTTAGACAGAAATAAGCCATATCCCTTTATTTCTATGCTTTCAAAGTTAAGGCCGAATACTATTACTTATTTATCACACGGACACCTTATCAGCCCATATGTTCATTTCATTGATTAACAGAATAAACCTTCTGGGATCATCAGACTATACCTTTACTCCAACAAAATATTAGCACCCACTGAATAACTTAAGTCAGACACACTTTAAGATGCTTTCAGAAGGCCTCAGGGTTATTTATACTCTTAGTCCTGTCATTTCCCCCCAAGAAACAATAATATAAAACAGTCCGTGTCAATGGTTGTTGTTACATGACTATAACAGAGAGTCCCTTTCATGTTGCTTTTTACAAGGCGCCGTGTGAGCCCTTTAGCAGGTGCTCAGTTTCTGCGTCTGAACGGCCGGGTGCCTATTTACTGTCCAGCGTGAAAGTCCAGTGCTATTTGCAAAGTGTGGTAACATTAGCCAGCCTGATCAATGTGCTCAACCCCAGCGTGGGGCCACGTACCACATGTCACATCCTGGTTCACAGAAAAAAAAAGAAGAAGAGGGTGTCAGAGACCCCACACCCCCTCTGTGTAGGGTGTCACCTACACCCAAGAGAAACATTTCCAGCTCTCCAAATGTCAGTGGGCAATTACAGTGGGGTGTCTAATGCACTAAGGCAACCTGAGAGGAGGAGGCTGGCATGAAAAAGGGAAGCAGTCTGGCAGTTCTTCTTGGGTATACTTTCGGAGATAGCCTGCAGCTGGAAAACTGTGAAGGTGTCAAAGCTCGGTGGTCAATCACTGTATCTCTTTTTGCCCCCTTTTAAAAACCAGATTAATTGGAATTTTCCATTCCCATCCATTCATCACTTTGCAACTCCTGTTTATTAGCTTGTCATTCATAGCGGAGTATAATGGTAAAACCATCAAGCAGGCACCATAAAAAAGCACCTCAGGGTGAGGCTTAAGGCTACTTGATCAGGCTTAATAAAAGAGGCTTTATGGATATTTCTCAGTAAGATGAAGATATCACACCACTCGAACACTCTGAAGTTGCTACTCCGCCAGAAGCTTGATGTGCCACTTGTGTCTCTAAGTGTGTCTGGACAAGCATGCTGAAAGGCTGCATGGCTTTCACGTTGGTTCACTTTATGGTGCTAGACTGTGAAGAATAAAGAAGAAATGGAAACGAGGGGGGGTAAAAAAAAAAAGAGAGTGCAGGGTAGATGGTATCAGCCGCATGGAAACAGTTAGCCAAGCCTCAAAGCCTCTTTTGAACTGCAAATGGCTGTTAAGAAACAGCTTTCACTCAGAACATGTTCAAATAACATGCCACCAACATGCAATAGGACTCAGGGAGAGAGCTCCCCCTTGCACAGCAAAAACACAGGTATCCCATCCACCCACCCACTCATCCACCTCCCTACCTTATCTCACCTGGAGAGAGAGAAAAAAGCCATTTAATTTTCTCTGTCTCATTTTTTCCCTTCCTGGCAAATAAAAGATGATTTTTTTTTTTTTTTTTTTGCAAACCTCTGACAGGCGAGCCTTTCGCAGGATTTAGTCCATCTGAAAACATGTGGTAAGCCTTGTGGAATGTTTCAAATGATTCCCAGATGTGGGCCGCAGACAGGTTTAACCCATTCTTCTCTCGATCGGTGGCCCAGATGAAGCAGAGAAGACGCCTTGCCAGGAGAAAGTCTGAGCAATATCGCGCAACTCTTATCCTTTTCTGTCAATTTTTGTTACTTTCAAAGCATTAGGGCTCACTGAACTGTAGCTTAATATAATTTGCTGTGAGGCTAAAAATGGAAGTTCTCTCATGGTGCATTAACCAAGAATAAAGAATGCGAGAGCGCTGCTTTCTTTTCTTTCTTTCTGTCTTTCTTTTTTTTTCCAGACAACTCAGCAAACACAGGAACCTGGCAAAAAACCAAACCAAAACAAAACAAAGGAAAACACCTTTATGAAGGGAAAATTCACACTCCCGATACAGTTAACTTCTGAGGGCAAGCTCAACAGACTGCATTCTTTGCCCTTTTCTCTTGCAAAGTAACCTGGAAAAAAAAAAGATAAACATCTCTTAGTCATTTAATATATTCCGCCGGGCGCTGACAGTGCCAGATAAAAGAAATGCAAGACTTAAGCTTGCCGAAGCTTACTTAATGCTTCGGCTGAACTTCATCTTCAGTGTTTTATATTGCGCGATTAAGCCGGGACTCAAAACAGGGCTGCTGGATTGTTTTATGAAGAACATTGTTGTTATAGTAACACTCCCAAAGATGGCAGTTTTGGTAGAGATAGAGAGGGAGGTAGCAGAAAAGCCAGACTACTAAACGGGGTGGAGAGAGAGGGAGCTGCTTGATATCCTATGAGCAACAAACTCAAGTGACCCCTTTCCCAGTTCTTGCTCTATCTCCAGCTCTGATGTTCCCTCCCTCCACCCTTTTCTCTCTTTCTTTCCTTTGCTCTTGCTCCTTCCCTCTGTACTTCCCCCTCTCTCACCAGCCCAGCCAACTGTGAAGCAGTTGTCCAACACGCCCGTCTGCCTGCCAGCCAGCACGCTGGACTGAGGCCCATTATACACAATCATAACAGACAGAAGGGGTACATGCAGACAACTGATAGAATTGCGCTAAAATTGAGGGCAGAGGAGAGTGGCAGGCAGTCACTCTGGCAGCACATTGGTGAGCAAGCAAAGGAAGAAAGGGGAGCAGTCAGACAGAGAGCGGGAGATAGAGAGAGAATAGTCTTGTGCTTTGAGGCTCTTAGCAGGATACTATAGGCCATATGAGGCCAAAGCAGGCTGGGAAAGATTGTTACTGCTTTGAGCTTCCATATGTGAATGCACCGCAACCCCCCCCCCCCCCCCCCCCTTTTTTGTGCATCCCTCCCACAAGCCTCCCCAAGGAAAGACCAATGTTTTAAAAGAATCACAAACAATTGCCAACTCCATATTTTGCTTTTTATTTTTGAAACAGAGTCAAACGTGCTTTTGGTTTTTTGGCCATGCTGTGTTGCAAGCAGCTCTATGCTCTTACTCGGCACAGCTATTAAGACCAAATAGGCCTGGGGTCAATTTCCCCAGAAGGGATTGGGCTTACGATATGATGGGAGTCATACAGCTGTATTTTGTGTACCTGTCATTTCAATTGCTTGAAATCAAAAGCTGTTACCGTTCATGAGCAGAGGGTGTAGTGTGATGCAGGAAGAATTCGAAACTGCTGGATGTCAAAAACCTGTGACAATCAGCTGGTCACCCCCACTTGTTAACATGCCCATTAGTGAAGCAGAAATTAACAATTTGGTACCCATCTCTGCAGACCAATCACATTCAGTTTTATTGGGGTGTGGCCACTTTGCTTGACAGGTGAAAGCCTTTCGGTGCTGTTCATTTTTTGGTTGTACTAAAGCATACTGTAGCGTCTACTGCAATATCTCAGTAAATATAGGCACCTTGTTAACTATGCTAGCTAGATATCTAGCTAGTGTGATGACTAGCTAGCTAGTTTAAAATGGTCATGTGCTGTTTTAAAAGCAAAAACAAGATGGCGACCGCCAAAATACTGAAGTTATCTGTACAGTTCATGCCAACCAATCATAGTTTTCTGTCACAAATTGTTTTAAGCATCCAGGATGGAAGATTAACCCAATGCAGACATGCTTTAAATCTTTAGCACTTTGGCTACCAACTTATTTAACAAGCCATTAGCCAATGAGCAAGTCAGACCTGCCCCCCCTCATCACGTACGTTTTTTGAAAACAAGATGGCGATGGTAAAAATGCCAATCCTTGGGCTTCAAAACTTTAAAAACCAGCAGGTGATGCTGTTGTAGCTATTTGTTTTATACAGGTTATAACTGAGGTGGGCTAGCTGTTTCGCTAAGCTCTGCTTGTTGTTTTTATAGAGTGTGCCTTTCAAGGTGGAGAGTTCATTATACCTTTACTGCAATATAAGTGAGCAGCACGCTTCAACAAGTGTACAACAACAGAAAAGGTAGGAAACTGTATTTCTGCCATTTCCTTCAAAAAAGCAACTATTACTTTGATGGTATTAGTACCTAGAAATAATTCACAAAGGTTGAATTGTGAAACCTTGCAGTTTCAAAGGTGTAGCTTGACAAAACTGATTCAGATGCAGTCTACAGTGCAAGGTTTTCCTGTATTCAGACTGGCAGATGAGTGTTAAGAGGTTAAGGCTGGCAGAGCTTTAATTAAAAACACAGTTTTATACCTTCACCTGTGAAGCATCTGAACTCACTATGTCTTGTAATAACACCATGTCGAGCAACATGAATTCCCAAACTGACTACCTGGCAACCTCTGTCTGCGCAGCATCTTAATTCTCACACATAGGGTTGTGTTACATGCCCTCCCACTGGGTCTTCTATTTTGGATCACCAGGGTGCCAGTCACCAACATGTTCCCCTTCCCAGCATCTCATCAGAAGAAACCCAGAGAGTATGTCCCTTTAATTAGACCGCCCGTGAAAATAATGGTGCATTAATGACATTTCTATGGGGGCCAATGAGCTGGAACAACAGAGGAAAGACGAAATCACAAATCAATTCCAACAAATGTAATTAAGGCTTAATTAGCCTCCAGGGTGTCACTGCAATGCCATAGAGGGGATGATGTGGAGGAAGAAACCAAGAGAAAGGGGATATGAAACAGAAATTTAAAGACAGAAAGCTAGTCACAGGCCATGAAACAAATGAGCGCTCTCTTTTGTGACGATTTACAGTCCTGCGACCTACTGCTTGTATATCAGTTTTAAAGAAAGTACGACATTTGTTGCTACGCTTTAACAGCATAATATAATTCAATGCTTATTGCTTTGATTACACTCATAAGGAACGCTAGCTTCTGTATGCTAAATGTGTGGTTCTTGGCACGTGCCTGAGCGGTTTTAAAGGGGAGGGCTGATTTAAAGGCAGCACTTCCAGTGTGGAGCCACACAGCCAGTGCTGGGTAGAGAAGTGCTAATTCTCTATAAAAACAGCTGCATGTACGGTTAAGCCCAACAACATTCTGGTGTAACAAAAAAAAAAAAGAAGAAGAAGAAAAAAGGAAAAAAGAAAGGAAGAGGGGGGAAAAGAAAACAACAGAGAAGGGGGTTAAAAAAAAGAAAAGCAAAAAAACCACAGGGAGGCTTGGATAAGACTGGCCTGCCTTGCTGGATGCCACATCACACAAACACAGACTCTCGCGCCAATAAATGAGCTTCATAAACTGCAATTAAAACCCTGGGCACTAATTTAGTGGAAATGGCAGCCTGTAAAAAGGGAAGAGTGTTAGAGAAAGGGGGAGAGGTGTGAGAGAGGCAGAAAGTGGGAGAAGTGGGAGTTTTTGGACTTTAGTAATGGTGATTTTTTTTCCCTCCTTTTTTTTATTCGTTTGCATTAATGCAAAACACACACACACGTTTGTGTGTTTCCCTTGCTTGTAACACACACACAGAACAAACGCAGGCACAGCGTGCTACTCGTTTTAACGTAGGGAAGGGTCGAATCCAAAAACACACATGCTCTTAATTTTCATACATGGTTACTTTAATAAACTTCAAATAGCGCTGATTAAGATGAAAAGCTCTCTGCCTTATTTCTTCATTCACAACACACACAAATACACACTCGTACACACGCAGTCCACTCATAACACCACTGCGCTCTCCAGGAAAGCTGGCGGGCAGGTTTATCATATCAGAGGTGACGGGTAGAATGGGCTGGACGTGGTTGATGGGTGACATCTGCCGCATCTGCCTGCTATCAGGGTCAAAGAACTAAAGAATGAGGTGACAGTAGTGTGATTAAACAGGCCACACACACGCTTGAAAACAATGCCAAGAACAGAAGGAGGAAAAAAATGCAGGGAGCTTAAAAAAAAGCCCAAATCCAAACACATCTCACTCCCACTACCCTAGCAGACAAGACGGTGTAAACCGTCAGTGACACAATCGATATGCTCGTCAGGTTTGTGTGTATCTTAGGGCAAGCACAGCTGTAATTGGGAGGGGGGATGTTAGGCGATGCAGTGCAACAGCGTTAAATGATGATGTAAACATCTCTGGTTGCTGCAGCCAAACATCAGATGCTTTGAAACGGTGTGACAGTCACAGGCGCTATTCGTAAATCCTTCATAAACCACAGGATGGGTGGCTTCAACCACTCTTCCTGGTTAAGATTACTACGAGTATCGACTGACCTTGAGCTGGCTCGTCTTTTCCCCTCCTTTAATCAGAAGCTGGGGGATTTAAATGTTATTCACGGAGCTTGCATAGGCAACTCATGGAAATGTCACGAAAATGGCAAATGCGACAGGAGAGTCAATAAAAAAAATGCTCCAATACCGTACCTGTGGTGGCAGATATAAAAGCTACCATAGACTTTGAGCTGCTTTTGTAGCTTGTAGCTTTGTGCTTGCCAGGCACACACACCAGTGGTCTCACCTGTGCATTGTACCCCTGAGAGAGCCAAACGAACATTGGAACTATAAGCAGTGTAAGGCCTCTGCCACGTTGCCTTTTTTAATTGCTTATTGATTAGTTTGTCATGCTGTGACAAAAACCGGGAAACAACAAAGGAAACCTGGAAGTGATGAGAACTGGGGGTTGTAATGCATGGCTGAGCAGGAGGCTGTCTCAGAGGGGGTAAAGTGAACTCTCTGCTGGAGAGTAAATAAAGGTTTTTTTTGTTGTTTTTTCTTTTCTTTTCTAAAAGCACACCCTACAGTGGCTCATGGGAGGAGTTTGCCTAGAAATTGAAGAGAACTACGCAGAAAAGTAAATGTGTCCTCAGCTGCTAATCTGGGCATCAAGCACATCGCTGTGAAAGAGAAAAACAACACGAGCTTGGCGACGGAAGTTTGAGGTTAAGACATTTATCACCACCCAAATCCTCTGCTGTATCTCTTTTTGGGTTTCCTGTGTAAGTCACCATCATACTAATGTGCCCCTGAGGATTGTGTAAAGAGGCAGTCACATGCAGTTCAAATAGATGCGCAGTTCTGCTTGATTTCTAGGTAAAACGATAGCGTAAGCACACACCCAAAAAAATCTTATGACTAGATAAATTATAATATGTTTGACAGGAAGATTTTCCCGCGTGATGAGCAGAAATGGAAGGTCTGCGTTTATGAGATGAAAGGGGGTTTAAGAGTAGATTTTATCACGCATTACGTACTTTCACTGCCCTCGTTGCAAAATTCTCCAAAAGTCAAGGGTTCGAGTTTGCTGATCGTTAAAGATGAAGAGGCGCGGTTTTCAGGGCCGCCGTTTCCTTTCGAGCGTTATATTTTTACATTGAGATAATTATCTTGGCGCTTCAGACATTTCAGTCACTAGTTTCAGTGTCTATATTGGCACTCTGACTCACTGTCACTATGACTCATCGCACGCAGACACGCAAATGGGAAATGATACCCACATATAATGATCACTCGGGATCAGATGTTGCTCATCTGTGACTCCTGCAGCCTTTCCCAGGCCTGCAAAGACAAGAGTGGGTGCACTGATACTGACAGAAACAGCCTGTGAGTAGTGACCATAATCCTCAAATGCCCCCCCTGTGATCCACAAGGAACCTACTGCTGATCTGATCTAAATGAGGCAGAGAAGGAAAACTCCTTCTCTTGATCTCTCTGGAAGAAAAAAAAAAAAACAACTGCTGCCACAGAGCTGCAGCAGTATGACGGCTCTAAGGACTGCAGTTCGTTATAGAATATAGGAAAAGTTGTTCCTTTTACCAACTGGTAGAAAGTGCTATTCCAAAATATGAGACTTTTTTCTCTTTAACATGATCGTGAATATAAAACAAAGATTAACTGTCAAGCTAATTAAAAAAACAACAACAAACTATGCTCAGTTGTGGAGTTTTATGGTCAAAGGAGAGTGTCGCTACTAATGCCCTTGAAATGAATCACAAAAACAGCAGTTTTGCTTTTTCCTGTTGTCTGTTGTCTCTGGCAGTGGCAGTGTGGTTTGTCTGTGTGTCTGTTACAAGCAGGGAGGGAAGAGGAAGTATAGTTTCTTGTGTATCTCTACAGTGCTGGCTGCATTTTAAGCTACTTTTTCAGAATTACATGGATAGCATTTCAAACCCAACCCCCTTTTAAAAAAAATTAAACCACATGGGTACTTCAGATATTGATGTATTTTCAGTATATGAACAAAAGCTGGCAGGACATTGCCGGGCAGGGGGGACTTTGGTGGCGCAACAATCTAATTTACCGTATAAATAGAAACTTCCCCTCTCAGCAGCTAATTTATTAGTACAATTGCTACTGTAACAGAACTGGAAAGCGGCCTTCGCAGTGAGGTTGCTGGCAATGTGGCAAAATAAATGATGGATGTGTTCTGCACGAGCAGGAAAAATGTTCTGCAGCAGAATCCTGCCTTTTTTGTGCAACCAGAAAGCTTCATTAAGAGGTTGAATCTAAACATAATCTGTAAGCAGTGAAGCTTAGACTGATGGTAGGATGGGTTTATGGATGGTAACGCTGTGAGCATTTAATCACTCTTAAAGATCGCTGTGTTTCGTTTTGATCCCCAACATGCCTGAGCTGATCAGGGAGTGTAGTTTAATAAGCGCCAATCCATGGTGATGCTGTGATGTGCAACCAGTCGGGGATTATTATAGTCACTGCAGGGCACACAAGAACAGCAGAGGCAGACATTGCTGTTGAATCCGGAGATGTGCCAGATGTGTCAGGAGCTCGGTTACAGGTGAAAAGATTAAGGTCGCACTGTCCTGGCTGGATTAGCGCCATGAGCTACATGATGCTAATGGGCTGGCACTACCAGGCAGAACGAAGGCGTAGGTAGGCTGGCAGATGTCGGCACGCTAGTTTTATGGTTGCGCCTGGATCCTCCCTACACGTGGCTCCCAGTTCCCCCTGCAAGCTGGCGTTGCTCAACTCAAAAAAAAGATAAGCGGTGATATAAGAGGTTTGGTAGCAGCAGCAGGGTTACGAAACAGCCCGCACCAGCCAGAGGTCCCAACCTTTTGATCTAATCGTGGGCAAAGAATTAGTCTCCATAATATTAGGGGAAATGTACCTCCTAGATGCTGCAAAAAGTCATGCAGAGAGCAAGAGAGAGAAGCTCAATATGAGCACAATCTAATGCTTTTCAGTCCAACACTTAAATCAAGCTCTGTGAAGTAATTATTGTTGGATCACAGAGGTCTTCTATACCTTATAGATGTGGTTTGATCCTGTGGTTAGATAGTTGTTTGATTAGTTTTCACAGGATAAAACGTGTAAGATTAAAACCTAAACGGGAGGATTATTTCATAAAAACAGGAGTAGATGAAACTGCCTTGTTTTTAGAAATCCACCCAACAGTGGTTGACACAAGTGGGAGGAACTTGCTGTGATCAGTGCACTGATAATAAGTAGTACAAAAACATGTTTTGGTATTATCAAGGTAACATAATGTGGTTTCCCATTTAGATCATGCTGTCTGTCTGACACTGGCCATCATCTACCAAGTGACATCGATTAAGTCTTTGAGGGTTTAGTGATTAGTGATTCCCACGTGGCTCCAAAGAACTAAACAACTGTAACCTGGAATCAGCAAATCCTGGATCAGCCACTTGATCTTAGATCTTTTAAGCCGTATACATAAAATGAGTCCCAGAATAGAGTGATGGGGAATGTAACAGTGTAGGATACAGAAGAAGAAGGTGCAGAGTGGATGGGGCCTTTCTGTGTGGAGCTGACGTACGCTCTCTGTGCCCGATTGGGTTGCCCCCAGGTTAGGTAACTTGCTGATTCTAATTTGGGAGTAGGTCTGAATGTGAAGGTATCTGATTGTGTGGGCCCTTGTGTTAGCCCTGTGATGGACTAGTGACCTGTCCAGGGTGTACCTTGCCTTTCTCACTATCTCAGCTAACCTCAAGCCTCCCACACACAGCCCAGAGTTAGATAAGGAATCAGAAATATGGATGGATGGATGACATCCTGACCTGATTCTCCTTGACGTTGGCCAGAGTTCATGTGTGACATCAGCTTTAGCCCATCAGTCAGTCAGTCGATCACAAAGGTAAATAAATAAAGACATCTAAAGATAATCAGTTTCCAAAGACATTAATGCAAGAATATGTTTTAAAAAGCTGGAACCAACTTTTTGGCTTTTTTGTTGAATAAATTGCTTATTTGATGTGATTGTAATTATGCTATGTTCTAAAATTCAATGAAACACCAATATCAAATGTTTATTTTTTCTAAATAATAAAAAACAGAAATAAATAAGTCACAAATATATTTTTTGATAATGCTCAATAACTCCCTGGACCACTTGAGCAGCGTTTTTGCAAATGTTACTCAAACAGGTGTTAAATCATGCATTTGTTTGGGGCTTTTTTCAGCTGTCCCCAGCAGTGCAGAATGTAATACTTGCAGCAAAAGCTGACTCAAAATAAGCTACAGTCCCAGGTGGTGATAAAGGAACTGGTCACCCAGTGCAACAGTTTGACTCATGTCTGTGTGTTGATGTTTAAAAAAAAAATAGTAATATTAATGGTTAAACATGCAAAAGTAGCTTTAATTACCTATTGAGTGTGGTCTTGTATTTGATATGTTGTAGAAAATTACATTTTGTTTCGGTAGCTTTAATTCAGGAAATGGCCCAAACTCTGAAAAGAAAACTGCTACATGAGCTCAGTGAAGGCAGCACAGTGGACGGTGAAATGGCCAAGCAGGCAGGCAGACGGCAGGCAGGCTAGCTCCTCCGGGGAATGGATGGAAACGGGAACGTCCACATTTCTAGACAGTGACTGGCCTAGTTTCAGGAGTACAGTTCATTCGCTCTCTCCCTCGCTCTCCCTCACTCTCCCTCGCTCTCTCCTCCTTTCCAACTATCCCTCTGTTTGCCGCTACAGCAGAGCAGCCAAACAAATCATGCAAAGTTAACATCAAAGTTTGCTCTCAAAGGTCACCGGATCTCTCATAGAACAGTTGACCTCTGTGCTGCTGGAGGGCGGAGTCGACCCAAAGAAAACAGTGTTTTTGAAAGCTGCATGTCATTACTTTTTATTTGGTTTCCTCGTAAATTTAACCCACCCTGTCTTATCTCCTATTGTACGGCCCCTACTTTGCACATCTGATTGTTTTTTTATATGCATATTTCTCCCTCCTTCTATATCTCTCCCTCTCTGTTGTGTCACATTTCTTCCAAGTTTTAAGGACACAAGCATGTGGAAAGCTGGTCTGTCGCTTGATATTATGGCCAACATAACACCAGCGGAGTGACGCAAGGTGGCGAAGCCAAAAAAAAAAAAATTCAGCCAGACTAGAACATTAGCTCTTTCTCTCTGTCCTACTTGCTTCTCTGTCCATCCTTATCCCTCAGGATGGGAACAAACAGAATGCCTAGGCCAAGGGAGGAAAAAAAAAGATGTGGGAGAGTGGGACATAAAGGAGGCGAAATGACTAGCATAGCACATAATCGAGAGAGGAAGGACAGAACAACGAAAAAGGAGAGAGTCTTTGGAGCGAACTATAATCCAATAAAAGGTCTTGTGAAAAGACACGCTGACCATAAAAACTCTACAGAGGTTACAGGAGGACGTTGCTAGAAATATAGAGCTCGTCCAGATGCCAGAGGAGGATGATGGGACAGCAGAGTAGAAGTGAGGACAGGTTTGTTCGTTTGTTAATCCCCAAACACCCCCCACCCTCCCGCGATCTGTTCATCCCAATCTTTCCCCCCAGTCGAAAGTCACCTCCCCCCGCTCTGCTGTGATGAGATTTCCCTGGAGAGAGTCGGATGGTACCGCTCCACCCCCACATCCCTGTACCTCCATTCCTCCCTTTTTTTTCTCCTGTTTTTCGTCTCTCTGTCACTCATTAAGTCTTCCCTTCTCTTCTTCTTCTGCCATCATATCACTCATTCCCATGGCAGTGATCTGTGAAGACTATTGGAGGTGGTGGTGTGTGTTGTGTTTGTGCGTGTGTGTCTGTGGGAGGGAGGTGTGTGTGTGTGTGTGTGTGTGTGTGGGGGGGGGGGGTTACATTCACCAAGGGGCCTTTTAAGTATTCAAGGTTACCGCTTGACAAAGCGTGTGCTGCAGCGCATTGAGTGTTTCACAAGGCATGTGATGTTTTGTAATTTTTGATGAGCTTCCCTGCAAATCTGATAGTGTGTGTGGGTGTGTGCATGTGATGTGTGTGATAGTGATGTGTGTTTGTGTGTGTCTATCTTTGTGAGGACCAGTTTTGGGTTTTCGAACCTTGGAAAGTGAGGACATTGTTCCTGGACTTCAGTCTGGGATAGAACCTCAAAAGGCAGTTTGATGGTTACATTAGTGTTAGTGTTGGGACTTGAGTTTCTGCTAAGGAATGCATAATATCAGCGAGAGTCCTCACAGTAATAGATTTCTATCTGTGAGTGTGTACGTGTGTGTGTGTGTTTGCAGTTTGTGAAACAGGATGACCTGTGGACCGGGTGTGTCCTAGCAATGAGAATGTTTACACTCTTTCAGATGTTCTGTTTCAACATCGTTTGCTTTTCTCAAGACTGAGTTGATTCATATGGTTCAGCCGCAGTTATCACATGCTCCATGTTATTGCTTACTCACGTTACTGCATCAGAAATGTGTTTACTTTAAAGGAAGCAAACTTTGTTTTTAGACTAATAGCTGCGTAATTATGACTGCATGTCTATTAGTACTCAACTACAATGAACTGCTGATCCTTTAGCTTGAGTTAAATGGTACTTTTACTGCAATCCACCCTTATTACATGTCATAGATCCTTTCTTTCTTCCTTGCCTCAAGACACTTTATAAAGTTTAGTTTGTTGTAAAGTAAACACCCCACAATATCAGAGATAACCCCAACGATCAAATGACCACCTACGAGAAAACACTTGGCGACAGCGGGAAGGAAAAATTCCCCTTTAACAGGAAGAAATCTCTGGCAGATCTAGGCTTTCAAAATGATATATTAAAAATCCTACTTCTTTTGATTTTCGTTGTATTTTGTAAATTTCATTATCTTTCTGCTAATACGATGTTGTGCTCCCTATTTGCATTTGTTTCATGTGTTAGGTTCAACTCACAACTAAATACAATATGAAGGTTTTGAAAAAGCATGTGGATAAGTTGGTGAGTTACAAAAAAATCTCACCTGCTGTTATAAATGAGCAAAACTCTCATCTACCAGGAAGCACACATTTATTTTAACAGTCTATAGGCAGTGACCAAAGACAGTATAAAAGAGGAACATAGCCACCATGATGTCACATTGGCTTTGGACACCAAACTTTGAAGCTTTCATATTAGCATTCGGCTATGGCTATGTTGATTTTTTGGGGGGTCAGGAGTTATGGTGGAGTGCTAATTTATCGGCTAACACTAGTTAGCATTCATGAACTGTATCAGTTGCGTGGGGGCAAGTGTGGCTTAGGAGATAGAGTGGGATGTCTATCATCTAGAAGGGTGGTGGTTTGATCCATGGCTCAGTATGAGTGTGTCTTGAAAGGTTAGTCACTTCAGTCACTTCAGTTCAGTTGAAGTATTGGATGAGACCTAGAAGAACAACTGGCAGTTGAAATGGCCACACCCTAATTATCCAGGTAGATGAGTTATAAACAAATTTATCCCACACTTTATCCATAGTCCGAAACCATTTTTTTGCTAGACTGTAGGTAAGATTTTTTTAATCGTGTAAACTTGGGAGTCTATATGGGGACCAGTGTTGGGTGTAAAGCATTCCAAAGTAATGTGTTACTGTAAACAAATTACACATTTCAGTCCTAAATTCAGTAATCAGATACAGTTACAATTATGTTTCATCAAACATGTTTTTTTCTTTCTGTGCACTTGCTCTACAATCAGCTGATTTCTATACAAGGATGAGAACAATAGAGGAGCAGTCTCCAACTTTGATTATGGATATCACTTTGATTTTTATTGCTCAAAAGGACAAGTGAAGTGCAAACTTTGTACGGCTAAGACAACTTTAGCTGTTTGCAAAAGTCTGCACAGACAGCATGCTAACATGAAGCTAACCAAGCACGCTGATCCCAGCCTAGCAGCCAGTGCCTGATCTTCGACAGGCAACAAAGGCAATGGTGAGCAGTCACACGAGCAACATTTCTGCCTGCATTTATACCTGTAAATGTTTGTACAGCAAAATGACTTGCTTTGAATTTTAAATGGCCTGGTTTTTAACTATGAATTTTGTTTCTATTTTTATGTTCATATGTAAAGACTAGTGCTGTTAGCGTTATTCTTGTTAAAATGACATTAATGCCATAACGGCATTAACGTGACAAATCTCCGTTAGCAAGTTAGCGTGGATCGCCCCATGCGTGTGGCTGCACGGCGCTAAATTGTTAACGAGCTAACTGCGCTAACGCGTTGATGCCGTGCAGCCCCACGCATGGGGTGTTAACATCGTTTTAACGAGATTACAGCACTAGTAAAAACTAAAAGAAAGATCATATACTAATGTCCTCATTAGGAGAGGGATTTCCACTGGGTTGTGTGGGTTTATATCGTTAGCTGACAATTATGTCACAGCTCTTTTCAGGTCATGTTAAAGAGTAATGAAAAGTAATGTAACAAGTAGTTACTTTCTTTCAATTAAGTCCTTACTTTTAAGAAAAGTAATGTGTAATACATTGTTTGAGTAATGACCCCAACAGCGAAGCGGCCTGACTCTCTTCTGGAGTCACCCTCAAGTACTCACTAAAGAAAATGCAGTTTTTTGGACGTCCTCATTTTTGGCGGCGTGTGTTACTTTGTGAGGTTGCGGCTTGTTTTAAACAGTATATGCTTAATAAATCTGATGCCAAATATAATATGACACCATAAAAATAGAACAACTCAAAAATAATGGAAGTAATAAAAGATACACACACACACACACATACTGTGAATGACAGTGATGCACGGTCTGTGGCTGTCATCCAAGTTAACATTGATCAGAACTGTCAGCACACTACCAAATCAATCATGCTCATTGATCTGACACAACATTGGATTGGGGAGCGTTTGTTGTTGTAGGCTAAGAACATGATATTACTGTAAGGGTAAAATTCGAGGAAAATCAATTTTGATTTTCATGGTGCTCGGGGGAAAAAAAAAAAGTTGGATCCTCACTTTCTCAGGAAAACAACACAAGATTAAAGCTATAGCTAAATGGAGCTTGAAGGTAATTTAAGGTCATTAACAAATGTGCTTAATTTCTTTTCTTAAGAAGTCTTAAGAAACAGAAGAATCGTGTCAGACTGAATGTTTTAAAGTCAGATCTGCTGCTTGTCAGAAGAAAGTATGAAAAAGAAAGGAGGGGTTACATATCCCATTATACCAAAAGAGATATTAGTAAAGTACATAGAGAAAAGTTTAGCCATAGAATATAAATACTGATCATCCTGTCTTCGACCTCGGGGCAGAGATCAGAGCATAGAGGGAACTAAAGGAGTGGGAGAGACACGGCCCCAAGACCTGTGTGTGTTTCGAGCATATCTCTGTCTCACTTCTTGTCTCCATTTTTCCACAGTCTGCCCTGGCAGAGCTGAAGATGTTTGACACAGACATTGTGATAAAAGGGTGATGAATAAAGAGAAATGAATGTTACAGTTGGGTGGGATAAGAGCGAGAAGGAGAGAGCGTATGTGTGAGGGAAGGGAGTGAGTAAATGCAACTGTTGCCATGCTGGTGGAATGAAGCATGCTCTTATCTGTCTGGAGAGGAGACAAAAACAGAGTGTGTATGATACAAGGGCCAACACATAAAAACCCGATGGCGGGAAAAGAGAAGGAGCTAAGCAAAGAGGACCCCCCCCCACCACCACCACCAAAAAAATCAGAACACCAGACCTCCCCCAAAAGACAATTGAAACATGAAACGCCTGCCTTCATGGTTTAAGAACAATGTCCTGCATTCTTTCTCTTAACCACAAAACTTGCAAGGAACTTACCCTTCTGCATCCACACACACACATGCGCAAAAGGATTTGCACACACCTCTTTTTGAGCAAATGAAGCCAGGCATCCTTGCGCACACACTTTCATGCACAAAGGTGCGCTGCCTTTTTCCTGTAAAAAAAAAAAAAAAGAAAAAAAGGAGGGGGGGGGGAGAAAAAAAAGGGCAAATTGCACATGAAAGGATGTGGGGAGAGGTGGTGGGCGGTGTGTTGGCGGTGGGGGGAAGCGCAGGGCGGCTGTTTTGAGTGAGTGTCTTTTTATCAGGTGAAGGAGAAGCAGGGAGGGGGGGGTTGGTGGTGTAAGATTTATCTGCTGCTGTCGGAAAACTTTGACCCCGGAGTTGTAAATCTGTCAAAGGAGTCTAGCCAGCTCAACAGGAAACACGAAAAGGAAGGGGGGGTGAAGGGGCGGGAGGGTTGGCGTGGTGGTGGTGGTGGTGGTGGGGGGGGGCACACCCATAAGCTGAAGCATGAGGGTTTTTGTTAATGGGGGGGATGTTTACAATCTTGAAATTGATTCCTCACAGCCGGTGAATCTCTGCCTGCAGCTTCACCTCTCACCCACTTACGCATGCTTGCAAGAAATAAATACATGAATATATTTATCAAAATACTGTGAATGTGCAAAGACATAACTGGCTGGAAATGACTGTTTTGATATGTAAATGTGCACTGCGGTTTGTGCAGTCCAGCGTAAGTGCGAGTATTTATTAATACTCTGAATTTACGTCGACATGTTTTCATTATGTTTAGTTTCCACTTCCAAAAATTACGCGTTTGGACGCATGAAGATGTTGACATGGCCGATCTCCATTTGTGAAAGAGCGACTAAGAAGTCGACTTTCTGTCAAGTACTGTTATGTCTATGATTGCTCAGTATTACATTCAGGATGACTAAGCACACATATTGGCATCCTTATGTGTATTAAATATGGTTATTTAAATGACGGTCTGAATGCAGGTTCACAAGAAAAAACTCACATTCACATCTAAACTGAATATCTGGAGCACCCATAGGAGTACACAGAGCAAAACAGTTAAATGCTCTTATTACTAATGATTTATAAATCTCTATAAGCAAAGAAGGAGGTCTACAAAAAGCTCACGCTGACCAGGAATCAGAAAAGAAAATGATCATTTTACCTACATGGAGCAAAACAATGGCACACCTTGTACCTTCTTGTACACAAGAAAGTTCTGGGTGTAATCCAAAGCCACGCATGCTAGGTTAAGTGATCATCTGAAATTTGCTGATTTGATTGGCTGTCTTCCTCTTACTGTTAGCTGCTGAGGTTGTACGAGGCCTTTCATGAATGCCAGATGTGACCTGTTCCAGCCTCATGTGACCCTCTGCAGAAAAAAAGATGCAGTAATGGATGGAGGGATGTTGCCCTCTAGCAACCGCTTATAATGACTGGCCAAAAAGAAAAAAACCCTCGCTTTTATTGAACTAAGCATAGCATTTGGAAATACAACAAGGTAATGATCAGGTACGGTACGATAATGCATATGTTATTGGCTCCTTTTTCTGAACTCAATTGCAGTCACAGAAGATGTTTGAATCCACATCGGGCACAATAGACTCACTCGACCCAGCATGTTTCAGCCCAGATGAACGTGCTCGGTCTGTGCTTTGCATCCGGTACTGTGAGCCTTCTCTGTGTCATTGGGCAGGGTAATTGGACACACTTTACGTAGACTAAAAGCATCTATTCTTGAGCCCTGGGAAACGGCAACACCTTGGCACAGGGTGGCACGCTGTTACAGGCTGCCCTGAGAACAGCTCAATTAGCCACCTGGCCACTGCCTACCCATCACAAAACTGAGCCTGTCAGCCCACGCATACTGTAGATGTAGTGGATCAAGAGAATGGGAGGCTGTTTTGGCAGCAGACATCGCACAGACCGGCTTACGGGAACACATTTCTTGGATATTGTCCTTTCTCCTAATCAGCCCTTGAACGTCTCCATGACACGAGTGACCGGTCACGAGAATGAGCTCATCCGAGAGCTTTTTGTTCACTACTAGCAGCCCACGCCTTCGCACTGCATCGCTTTAACCAAAAATCTCGGGAGAAAACATTGAGAGACAATGAAAAAGCTGAGCCATTGTGTCAGTGGGTTCATTCACAAAAAAATAAAAATAAAAGCAGAGCAGGTTTTGAGGCTACAATGTGAATGTGTATTTGGATAGAATGTACTGTCTACAGAGCTGTAAAAAAGAACACACACATATATGAAATAAGGATAACAAAGTGAGGTGTGGTTTGCTGATCTGATGCTGATTGACTAGCTGCATGCTGGCAGACCCGGAGCCAATATGTGTGAGAGGGGATGTGAGCTCAGACTATTTCTGCACGCGTGTGCACATGCAGTGCATTGGGTATGTAAATGACAAAGACGTAGGCCAAACATGGGCATAGTTAGTCAGTGCCCTAGACAGACACTGAAAGCATGCGCATATGCTGTGGCTCACACACTCACGCACACACACAATCACACACACACACACAATTCTCACATTACTGCGGGGGAGGGATTTTTTTCATGCTTTCATTGAGTGAAAGAGAGAAAGAGAGGTGCGAAGCCTCAGTCACGCAATGTTGCTCCTTTTGGCTTGCTATATGTGTGTGTGTGTGCCTGTGTGTTTTGGATGCCATGATGCTGATAGTATGTCAAACTGAGTTTGTATGTATTAGTCAAATTGAGACAGTGGCTGTGCACACAGAGGTGAAAATCTGCCACCAAAGGACCTGCACACAGGAAGTCAAGGTTAGTGACACCCTCATTCTAAGTTCAAAAACAACTTAACACCTCTAAAAAAAAGAAAAAGGGAAATTTCTTTCAAAATTCTTACCACTGCCCAGGGGTCAAAAAGCATCACGAGCTTGCAACAGTAAACACAAGAGACAACCTCACTGCCAAAATAACCTGCTGGACACCCTCCTTGTGAAGTACGGTGGCGTCGGTTTTTCTATATATACATATATGTAAGTACACCCGGAGGCACATGTGTGCATGTGTTGGCACGAGGGAGGCACAGAGGGCATTAGAGGCCACGTTTAGGGAACTTGTTGTGGTAACAGATACATGTGTGGTTTCATAGAAGGGGAAGTGAAAGCAGAGGGCTGCAGCTGTTCATGTCTAGAAGGCCTCATCTAGGCTAACAATTGAGAGAAAGGAAGTGAAGAGCAGAAATTGCCCATGTGCCGCAGTTATCTGAGTGTTACAATCTTCCGTGCGTGTGAGTACAACCGTACATATTGGTGTGTTGCGTATTGGTGCGTTGCATATTGGTGTGTTACGCCTGCAAGACAGAGCGGTGAAACTTCTATTTTTCAACCTTCCTCGGTCACCGCTTATAAGATACAAATGATCTGCCATTGAGAGATGATTTTTTTTTTCTTTGTATTACTGAAACTGAAGTGATTCGTTATGCTTTCTTTTGTGCTGACAAAGGAAACTGCCTTAATTTAGAAAAGGTCAAAGTTACACCACACAGAAACTGGCACTCACCCTCACCTAGACTATTTCCTCTATCAGGCTGTGTCATTCGCAACCACAAAGGTCATGATGACTGGCAGATAGTGGTCATGTGAGCACTTCTGGGTTAAAACTGTATCATATCTGTTATGCTAGTTTAATAAACAGGGATTTTTAAAATAATGTTCTTAATGTTATTTGACTTGTGTGAACAAGTTGAAAGTTTCTCTCCCCCCCCAAAAAGAAAACTCTACATGTTTGCTCACTTAAAACACACACGTAAAAAAAAAGCTAAGTGGAGGTGAAGGTTGTTTTTGGCTTGATCCCAAACACCCCCACACTCTCCATGTTCCCCATCTCACAGACTCCCACTCTAAGCCCTGAGCTCCAGTATGAAATCAACATTGGGCCTGCAGGAAATGAGAGATCTCCACAGGAGATAGCGGAGGGAGGCAAGGAGGTGGAGGAGACAAAAGAAAAACAGCAGAAAGAACCATAGATTTGACTTTTGACATCCGAAAGTCTACTTTCCATGTCACGGTCCCTTCTTTTTCCTTTATCTCCTCCTTCCCTTGTCTCTCTATCTCTCTGTCTGCGTCTCCTCCGACATCTGCTTGCTGTGTTCGAGCGTGCAGCTGTGCCTGCGTCTATACGGCGAGCTTGAAGCGCTCGCTCCCGTGAAAGGCTCTGGGCTTGTTGTTCTTTCCTGGCACGGTAATTCGCTCGGCTAAGCCAAGAAAGTGGACAAGCGGCAAGCTATTTCAGCAGGGCCTTGTTTTTGTTGTTTCACATTCAAAGACAACATGACCTCATGCGACCCCGTCCTCACTCCTTCCCCTCTTAACTACTCGCGCCTGGAACATGGCAAAGTTTTCAAGGTGTGGGAGGCACATGACGCTGTGATCCCGCAGTACACCGGCCTCTGATGAGTCTGCGCTTTGCTCAGACTACTTGAAAGCACGGAGATTCAACAAGAGAGGCCACTCGAAGAAGCGCTTTCTCGAATGCGCCGCGCAGGGCCGAGGGGGTGTTTTGACTTTCAGCGCGTACACACGAGTGTGCAGGCAAGTGTGTCTGCGTCTCTGCGCCCAGATAAGCGAGACATAAAAAACGAGAGTTGCACACACTCATATACACAACGGGGTGGGGTAGCAATGAGGGGCTCGGCTAATGGCTTTTAAATTTCCACTGAGTGAGTGACTTACAACTGTGGAGGAGCACAGCTGTTCCTGATTTGGGGAACAAAGAAGGGGGAAAGGCAGCGATCTGAGAGACTGGACCGAGCTGTGCTCATTTAATGGGCTAAAGTCTCCCAGGAATGACACAGATGCATGTGTGCGAGGGAGTCTGTGTGTGCGTTTGTGTAGTCATACATGTTCATAAGTATCCACGGTCATCCTTCATGTGCTTATTTTACAGCGCAAAGTCCCTTTTGAGTGCACATATGACTGGATGTGTACGTGTGCGCTTGTGTGCAGTAGGTTGTTCGGACAGCAGGATACGTCTGCATCCACAGCCGTAGATTAAGGCAGCAGAGCAAGTGAGAGCAGACTTATGGCTTTGCGGAGCTGAGTGATAGTGAAGGTCAACTCACGGGGGAATAAATGAGAGAGCTGGAGAGGCAGGGGAAGAGAGAAAAGGTTCAGATGCGCGAGATTTAATGCGGGGAAAGGGAGAAGGAGATAGGGAGTGAAGGAGAGAGGAGATTAAGGCCAGAGCTCATCTTAGCATGTCAATTGGACTTGAGAAATATATGTGGACCAGGTGAAAAAAAGAAGAAGAGAAAAATCAAGCTTCTCTGATCAAAGATTTTCCATCTCAGGCCAACAACAATGTAGCACGTTTGAATGCTTCGTGATGTCAAACTTTTTATAGCGGAGTTCCATCGCTTGAAATACTGCTTCCTGATCCCCCACCCACACAATCGCCCCACTCACACACGCACAGACACACACTCCCCTTCTCCTCTCCGACTTTTGCTTTGTTTCCTGCCGCTGGTGAACGCAGCCCTTTTCCTCAGAGGCCCCCTCACTGCCCTGCAGCCTTGTAAAACATAGCAGGTCAGCGTCACATGACTTAGGTCTAGGACACTGTAGGCTGGAGCCAGCCCTCTGCCGTGCTAAGCAGGAGTTGGGTGTCAAAGTACACATGGGTGGGGCAGAGCAGAGGGAGAAGGAAGGAGGGGAGTAACTTTAGAGGGAAAGAAACACTGAGGGAGAAATATGGAGAGGAGCGAGAGGAGAAAGAAAGAAAGGAAGTAAAAGAAGAAGGAATGAGCGTTTGCAGTAAAGCAATAACTTTCCAGAGAAGCTGAAACCACTAAAAGAATATTGTTTCCATCCCTCCCTCCCTAAAAACCACCTTTCTCAACTCAATTTATCACCTCCTCCCAAAACACTGGAACCTTTTTTTTTTATCACCTCTGTTCTGAAATACACAATCTCCATCTACATCATAGACTGATGTGCATGGAGAGTATGCACTGCCACCCCGCCCCATTTCCACTGAGTGATCGGAGATGACATACATATGGAACAAACTCATCTTGGTAGCACTCAGAAGAAAGGAGGGGGGAGGGGAGAACATGCATACACCAACACGTAGATTCACATGGATTCACATGTAGACCCATCAATCTCCACGCACATGCACACACACAATCTACATAGACAGTAAATTCACTTTTCAATCCAGCCTGTAAATAAAGTTCCGAGTTGCATTGGCGGGCTCAGTAGCAATGGTTTTTCCATACGTGCACATGTGCAGTACGTGCAGCATTTTCTTTCTGGGCCTGAGATTTTGGCTTCTTTTACTGCCTTTAATTTTAGCCTCCTGTCTCTTCTTGTGTCTCTTTTACCCAGCCTCCTTCTGTCTCATAGATTTTTTAATTTTTTGGGCTAAGCACTTGAAGTCTTCATCTCCATAGGTGGCCTACCACACATAATAGATTTCACTTTCTCTCATTTTCTCTCTCTCGTTGTCATTGCTTTCTCATCTGCTGCCCAATACAGGCAAAAATGTCTGCTCAGTACAAGATACTTCAAACCCACAGAGACCGATGAATATCCACGGCTTTATTGTTTCCACTGGTGGTGCTGTAAAATTCAGATTTTTGTTTTTAATTAACATCACGCTTCTCACAAACTGCTGATGTTTAGTGCAGAAAAGGGAGCCTGTGCAGTTGATGTAACCTCCCCCAGGTAGTAGCCTACCGTGCAGAGATGCTGTTAAAGGCAGACATAAACAGCAGCAGCACAAGCCATTGTAGTTGCTTAATATGATGTGACCGGCAGCTCACTGAGATAAAAAACAATAACAATACATTCAAGCTCATATTCCGGTACAATGAATGTGCCATGCTAATGTTTGCTAATTAGCACTAAACTGTGTCTGGATACGTGCATTAGACTTCTGTGTAGAGCAGTACACTTCGTACTTACATGTGTATAAGTAAGAATTTTGACATTCTAGTTTCCAAAAGCACATGATGTGATGCACTTATAGAAAATGACGTTTTAACTAATTGTTGTGCTAGCTGCAGGATTTTTTGAACATTTACCACGTGCAAGGGCTCTGATCAATCAATACTCAATAACTCTATGGTGAAGGTAGGAAGTCAGCAAACACAAACATGTATGTGATGTTAAGTTGCTATTACCTTGCAGGTACTGCTGTCATGATCAGTGCTGACAATTTATTTTCCTGCTACTGGCTGAAAATTGGTTGGTGATCCTGCTGCTTCTGCTATGTAATCAAGACGCAAACGTTTCAGCACAGACTGTAATACCGACAGATTGTTGATCTAAAAGGCAAAGCCAGTGCAGACATAAATCTGCATTCTTTCTAATGGCCAGCAGGTGGCAACACCTGCGATTGAAAAAATAGGTGAAGTTATGCAAAAGTGTGATGGTTTTCAGCCTCAAGATTAGCATTTTCACCATTGGTTTTAAATAAATTAATGTGTCAAGGAAGGGTGTCTCTGACTGTGAAACTATTTGCTCATTGGCTAACAACTTAGCTATTAAACATACTTTGAGCATACTATGGATAATCCTCCCAAGATTTGGAAAATAGACTTCATTTTCTTTATTCAGGATTACCCTAAATGTGTAACTAAACCCACAAGTTTATCAGGACTGTGTTTACACAGGTCACGTCAGAAAGTTATTTTTCCATAGGACCATAAGTCCTTTTGCAGCCACAGCTATCGCCATCTGGTGGCCTTCAGATGGAATGCATGTTGAAGGCACTTTCACATTGGCTTCATTTTTCTTACCTGGCTGTTTTGTCCCGGTTTTGTACCGTCTGTGGGTCTTCCCTAAGCCATTGTTGATGTTCTGGTGGCGGTAGCCATCTTTTATTTACAGTCTATACAGAACAGGTGTAGCACACTTCATATAGCTGCACCTGCTGGTGAAAATGCACTTACAGTCTCAAAATAGATAGCATAAGTATGGAACTATGCATTTTGAGACACAGCTAAAGTACAGCCAAAACTTAAGCAACTGTGGCTAGTTTTGTTGGCATGTCATGAACA